>NC_136069.1:1072617576-1073817576 GCF_964261635.1 Lissotriton helveticus | reverse complement strand
CCTAATTGCCCACGCCAAAAGAGAGTGGGAGATGGACAAATGGGAAAATCTCACCATTTCCCTAGCTGTCAGGGACTCACGCAAATGTTGGCGTATTGTGAATACAGGGTCTGAGGAGCTAGCCTCGGCTATAGAACCTAACATCGCTCCCAAGGCTTGGCAAGACCATTTCCAATCCCTGTACAGGGTAGTTGATGGGGCCCTACCTGGTCCCTTTTTGTCGCGCAGAGATTGTTCTGAAGGGGACCCCTTCACAGACTCGGAGGTAAGAGCAGCGATTGCTGGGCTGGCATCAGGCAAAGCACCTGGCCTTGATGGCCTACCGGGCGACCTATTCAGGCAGGAACCCGATGTATGGGCCCCATACCTAATGACAATTTTTAACGCAATCCTGAGGGGCATGGAAGTACCTGGTACTTGGCTGGGTGCAGAGATTGTCCCAATATATAAGAAGGGATCGCCTCTGCTCCCAGCCAACTACAGACCTATCAGTCTTATCGATGTTTCTCAGAAATTATTCGGCAGACTGATACTCGTCCGCCTCCAAGACTGGATTGAAGAATTCGCCATCCTAAGTCCCCTTCAGGCTGGCTTCAGAAGGGGGGTTTCAACCACGGACCAAATCTTAAGACTGAACCTCCTATTCTGGAAGACTGCGAGAATCGAGGGCGCCAGCTTGTACACGGTTTTCGTGGACTTGCGGGCAGCCTTCGACTTAGTCCCTAGAGAAAAATTATGGTCCGTTCTAGCGGACCTAGGTATTCTGGCTGACATCTTGTCAATTCTGATTAGATTACATCACGGGAATTTTGCCAGGGTCAGGTGCGGTAGAGGGGGGGCACTCTTGGGAAGATTCCCCGTTGACAGGGGGGTAAGACAGGGGTGTGTACTTGCGCCGACCTTGTTCTGCCTCTTTGTCAACGGGGTAATCGACCACCTGAACAGGCTCAGTGATATTGATGCCCCTAAACTCAATGGCAACCGGGTGCCTGCCATTATGTTTGGGGACGACACCCTGCTGCTAGCCAAGTCCCCTATGGGTATTCAACGGGTACTAGATGGGTTCTCGACCTTTTGCGTCGAGCGCGGGCTGGAGATCAACGCACTAAAGACCAAATATATGATCCTCAACCCTCCATCCTCAACCCGTTTGAATCCCACCATAGGGTCTCTAAGACTCGAGAGGGTCTTCCTCTTTGAATACTTGGGGGTAACAATTAATCAGAACATGACGTGGGACTCTCATCGACTTAAGGTAAACATGAAATTGACACAGCTAACGGGTGGCATCTGCAGGATGGCAAGTGGGTTGACTTATAAGCCTTTTGGCCCCCTCCTCCAAATTTATCAAATGCAGGCAAGAGGGGCAGTCACCTATGGTGGTGAATTATGGGGTCATACAATTGCCCAGAATTTACAGATCACTGAAAATAACTTTATCAGGCAGCTGGCAGCCCTACCACCTAGCACTCCACTGCTCCCGATGAGATTAGATCTGGGACTCAGACCTATTACAGAAGAACTGGGCCTCAAACCTCTAACTTTTTGGCGCCAAATTTGGACCCAGCCAGAATTATCTAATTATAGGTCAGAGCTTGAAGAGATTTTACGCCTACCTAACGCTGGACAAATCCCATGGTTGAGATACATCAGACAAACTTGTGAGACCCTGGGAAGACCGGAACTGTGGTTAGATCCTGGAAATGCATGCGGCAGGATCCCACGAAAATGTCTTTCGAAGGTGTTCTACGAGCACAAACTATCTGTCTCAATTGAGAGCTCACGTGAGGGTTCCTTAACTAATATGTTTATTAAAATCAAAGACTCATACCACCTAGAGCCTGTTCTCGATAGCATTAGCCCTGTCCTTACTAGGAAATTATTTATGCAGTGGCATTATGGATCTCTCCCTATTAGGGCACTCACGGGCCGATGGGCTAAATCCTATTCTATACCACAGTGCCCAGCAAGCTCTTTTCCCCGTGAAACTGATTTGCACATTATATTTTTCTGCACAGCCTACCACAGACCTAGGAATTACTGGCTTGTCCCACTTCTTAAAAACCTTGGCTTCAGGAACTGTTCTCCTGCCTATAGAATTCTAAAGACAGATCTATCTCCTCCAATCGTGTTTGCAGTGGCAAAATTTCTAACTGCAATGTGGCACATTCGTAAACGCTACATTTCGCTATTAATAGAACATGAACGGTACTTGATGATTTTAAAATTCTTTGTTCTTAAATTCATTGCAATATATCAATTGTATTGTTTTTTATATTTCTCATATCGAATATTGTTTTTTATGTGTCTAATTGTTGTATACTTTTATGATCGATATTGATCGAAATAAAGACCAAATGAGGATGATGATAAATGCTTTAAAAATAACTTCACAAAAATGTATTTTATTGGTCACTATGGTTACACTGTCAGTGATAGCCAACATAATACTCTAAAAAGTAAATTTCTATTTGCATAGGGAATATATTAATCTTTTAAGGATGCCAGTATCAGGTGCTGTGATTATCACTTGTAATAAGTTGACTCCATCAATTGCCAAAGGAATTAGAAAAATATAAATTGCTAGGCATTACCTGCTTTAATCCCCTTCTGAGAGCATAATGGACTCGTAACCAGGCCACACATAGTATCATTTTACATGAGCAAGTGTACTACTAACTTAGGACCTGTTTTAATGTTTGAAGGACAGAGTAGAGTCCATCATCATGGTAGAGGAGATTATCTCCTCCATCGCAAGGGTACTCCACCTGCTAAATATAAAGAGGACCTTCAGCCCAGAAATTATCTCTGTACATTGAAGGGAACTGCAATTCCAGCAGGTCCGTTCAATGTAATACGTTTTGGTGGATGTCCACCGTCCAATTTTGATGGGTGTTCACCAAACCTTTGACATTTTCTTCACTTTTAGAAAAAACTCCCAAAGCTGGTATAAAAACTTGGGGGCATATTAGCAAGCAATAGCGATAATTATCGCTATTGCTTGGTTGGAGAGAAAATTTTACCGCTAAGCTGCGGCGATTTTTACCGCAGATAAACCTTGGTATTACCAAGGTTTATCGCAAATGCGATAAAAAACGTCCGCAATGCATGAATATCGCTGAAAAGTCAGCAATATTCATCCATTACCGAGCTAATGCTCTTAGCCATGTTATCCACCTCCCATTGGATAACATGGCTAAGAACTGCTCAGGGGCAGGTGTTAGCTTTTGGAGATATTCGCGCTTAGCGCGAATATCTCCAAAAGTTGGTAATAGGAGATAGCGATGTTAGTGACTGTTTCCAGTCGCTAACATCTTGGCACGCCCACTTTGCATGTCATTAGTGATAAATATCACTGACATGCAAAGTGGGGCCCAAGATGGTCGCTATCTCCTACTAGCTGTCGCTAACTAGTGTTAGCGACAGCTAGGTAATAGGGAGATAATTTTATCTCCGCTTTCTTGGCTTTTAAAGCCAAAAAAGCGGAGATAAACCCCCTTGATAATATGCCCCTTGATTCCCACATCCTGGGTACTCTGTGAGGCATTCCAAATCAAAGCCCTATGGGGCATATTATCAAGGGGGTTTATCTCCGCTTTTTTGGCTTTAAAAGCCAAGAAAGCGGAGATAAAATTATCTCCCTATTACCTAGCTGTCGCTAACACCAGTTAGCGACAGCTAGTAGGAGATAGCGACCATCTTGGGCCCCACTTTGCATGTCAGTGATATTTATCACTAATGACATGCAAAGTGGGCGTGCCAAGATGTTAGCGACTGGAAACAGTCGCTAACATCGCTATCTCCTATTACCAACTTTTGGAGATATTCGCGCTAAGCGCGAATATCTCCAAAAGCTAACACCTGCCCTGAGCAGTTCTTAGCCATGTTATCCAATGGGAGGTGGATAACATGGCTAAGAGCATTAGCTCGGTAATGCCTGAATATCGCTGACTTTTCAGCGATATTCATGCATTGCGGCCGTTTTTTATCGCATTTGCGATAAACCTTGGTAATACCAAGGTTTATCTGCGATAAAAATCGCCGCAGCGTAGCGGTAATTTTTTGTCTCTAGCCAAGCAATAGCGATAATTATCGCTATTGCTTGGTAATATGCCCCTATGTTTTTAACAAGTAAAGGAAGTAATGAAAAGTTGAGACACTATAGCACCTTTACACTTATGAGAGTCCAGTGAGAAAATATGTCTTATTATCAAAAGTAAGTTGCCTGACACTAAGCTGTACAGTACACACATCTTTCTTTTCTGTATCAGTGTTAGGCATGGGGTTTCTGGTTGGCAAAGGTATACACCCTGTCCAAGGAGGAACCACCACTTTAGTCAGGGTAAGCTAAATGCACACTAAAAGATAACCTGTGCTCACCCTCTGATAGCTTGGCACAATGCAGCCAGATAAATCTAAAGTTTGACTGATGTGGATTCTTCATCCTTTAATTTTACAATATCCACAAAAATTTGGAATGTCTGTTCTTATTTTTACAAGGTATTATTTTTCTCACAAATGTTTTTATAATTCTTCTGTTACTTATTTGTGCTTTTTGGTTTGGGGGTTTCTCTCTTAAAAATGTCATTAATTTATTCTAAGTATTGTGCCCTAACCGTTACAGAGTGATGGGTTTTTCCACATCAAGGCACACTCTATTTATACAAAACCTCTTAGAAGATGTCAGAGGTGCTATTACTATTTCACCAATTGAGACACTTTAGCTCTCTGTCCAGTGGAGGAGCTCACGTCAGATCTGTTGGATCATTGCACGGCCCACATGATATTCAAAATAGATTAAACTCTGGCTGCACACACAGTCAGGGATTCTAGTTTCACAGTACCCCGCTAAATCTTCAGATCGCAGTGTGAGCGACCATGGAGAGTTGAGGACAGTTATGTCCCGCTTTCTCTGTTGAGCAGTAAGGAGCGTTTAAGGGCAGGCAAAGGAACTGTGGGGCATATTACCAACAACTAGCGATGATTATCGCTATGTTGGTTTAGCGGCGATATTTTTATCGCCGAGCTGCAGCGATTTTTATCGCTTAGGAACCTTGCTATTATCAAGGTATATCTCCTAAGCGATAAAAATCGGCCCGAAATGCATGAATATCGCTGAAAAGTCAGCGATATTCATGCATTACAGAGCTAATGCTCTTAGCCATGTTATCCACCTAACATTGGATAACATGGCTAAGAACTGCTCAGGGGCAGGTGTTAGCTTTTGGAGATATTTGCGCTTAGCGCGAATATCTCCAAAAGTTGGTAAAAGGAGATAGCGATGTTAGCGACTGTTTCCAGTCGCTAACATCTTGGCACGCCCACTTTGCATGTCATTAGTGATAAATATCACTGACATGCAAAGCGGGGCCCAAGATGGTTGCTATCTCCTACTAGCTGTCGCTAACTGGTGTTAGCGACAGCTAGGTAATAGGGAGATAATTTGTATCTCCGCTTTCTTGGCTTTTAAAGCCAAAAAAGCGGAGATAAACCCCCTTGATAATATGCCCCTGTGTTTTAGCTTGTTACTTGTTAGTTTGTCAGCTTACTTCCATACAATTTTATTTTGAACAGGGGCATCTTTAATAAAAACTGCATTGTCGGTGTTGTCTCGAGACTACATATTTCACCCATTCTGCTAGTTCTAGAGTTGAAGTTTACATTGATATAATCTGTGTCCCTGTACAAAATAAATCAGCTTGAGGTAAGATAGGGATTATCACCGGTTGAGGTGATGCGATTACTCAAGCGGTGAGCCTCTTGCTTGCCCGCACAATAGCATGAATTTAGTTGCACATTTCCCTTATAATCTGCACAGGGTGTCTGTTTCTAATTTTTTCTCTCTGTTCTTTGGGCTTACTAACTGTTATAACACACAGCATGTCTGACTGTGGACATGACGGTGTGTTGGTTTGTGCATGTATTGGTATTATTTTGTCTGACAGTGGCATGTTTCTCTCACTCTAAGGGTAATATCTTGATATTAATAATATATTGTTCCAGAAGACTAATTATTGCAAATAGTCTTCTTTTATTGTAGTCTTCTTTTCTTGTGTGTCCTTGTATCCTAAGTATTTATTCAAATACAATTTTCTAGGCATGTAAAATTGCTTTCTTCCCCCTTCCTTTTTCTAGTTTGGGTGCCCCTGGTACTGCTTTGTCCTGAGGAGGCAGTAAATGGCAGGCTGAAATGCATCAACACCTATTTCCAAGGATCAATGTCAATCTTCCAAGAAATGAAAAACATATATGTAACCCATTGGACCTTTGACCATAAAGATGTCATTTGAGGCAATTTGTCTAGCCCTATGTTAGATGGTCATACCTCGATTAGACGTTGTAACCCAGAGGCAGTATTTTCCTATTGTCACTGCCTCAATGGGCAGATAATCTGCAATTGTGGCTATTTGTGTTCACCTATATATGTTTTTATCATAATGTGATTTTGTCTATGTATGTTGTTGTTGTGTACATATATAATGGTGTTTGGTATGTTATACTATGTCAAAAGATTTTGGTAATTAAAAACAATATTAAAAAGAGACCGATGGAACAGCTGTGCTGGGACTTGCTGTACAGTACTGCCCTCTAACAGCTAAGAAACCCATAGCAATTTCATGTTTATGATTACTTAACTGTGGACACTAGGCAAGTTCTACTTTTCTACAGCTAGAGGTGACAAATATTAAGTCGACCTTGTGGGAAATGTTTGAATTTGTCCTTCTAGAGCAGTTTTTTTGCTTTTTGTAAATGTGTATGGTGTAGCCTAGGCACTAGAAGGTTTTATGGGCTCCCTACCTCCTTTGTTTCCAAACTAATATAAAGCTACAATGTGTAAAGTATTTCTGCAATACACACACACACACACAAAATAACTTAATAAATACACCACAAAAAGACACCACACAGGTTTAGAAAAGTAGACCAAAACGACAAACATCCAATAAGTACAAGTCAAGATATGAATTTTAAAAGAATAAGTGTAAAAATAGTTCTTACAGCAGTAGCACTTGTGGAGCTAGCTGAGGTCGCGCTGGACTGAGTCAAAGTCAATAGTTCAGGCCAATGGAGCACAGGCCGGGGACAAGACCCACACAGGCCCAGTGAATAGAGCACCTTGATCCTGGTCGCAATAGCAAGATGTGTGGTACAGACGAGCAATGAGTTGATGTCAGGCCTGCAGTTTAGGTGATGCACTGTTGTACTCCATGCTCTTTCAGTGAAGCTTCGAGGTCCGTAAAGCGAAGCACCAGTTCCGAGTGTGATCTTCCAAAGCCAAAGCGCCAGATTAAATAATGCTGGAGTAATTATGAGTCCATACTCTCCACACAGTGACAGTGATGCATTGGCTCTGGAGCCGTGGTTCTGGATGAGATGGGGCAGTTCCAAGTGCAATGCACCGGGTTCTACTCCCCAATGGGGTGATGCACCTGTTCTGCTACATACAGACTTGAGATGTGCTGATGTCCTTGATGCAAGTATCTGGGTCCACTTCCAGTGAACCAGCCACAGTAGCAGAGCTGGAGACTTTGATGTCCCTGAGTCTCAGGCAACAGGAGGCAAGCCAACAAGCCCTTGGACATCACTTCAATTGCAAGTCTGAGTCCAGTTCTCCCTCAGCAGGCTCAGAGAGCAACAAGCAGCAGGGCAACACAGCAGAAAAGCAAACCTTCCAGGTCAACAGTCCAGCAGAGTGTCAATCCTTTGAATGAAGTGGCCCAAAGGGACCACCCGGGTCACTTACAACTACATGCTATGCCTTCCCAAGAAAGAAGAGTCAGTCTGACAGTAGAGAATACAAACATACATTTATTAGCAATACTCTGCAGAGGAGTTCAATCTGACCTGCACTCTAAGATGTCTTTCGAGGGACTGACCCCCCCAACAGTCTACAACACGTAATGATTCTTTCCCAGAGCCTCCAACCACGCCCACAGTGGTAGGTTACCTGCCTGGGCCGAACATAAACAAAAAGGGCACAGAGGTATGAGCTGCCACCTGCCAGATTGGTACACGCTATCGGCAACTCAAGGTTACCGTGCTGAACCTCAGTGTCTCCTAACGTGGGAGCAGAACTACACACTAAGATTGGTATGCAAGGGCAGAATGGCCTATTCATTAGTAAGTCGAGAAACAGACTTGAACAGAAGAGAAACTAATAACGAAATACAGTGTTCTGCTGAGGCCAGCAATACGAGTAATGAAGCCTAGTTCAGGCACAGTCTAAGCAGCCTAATAGGAATTACGAAATACAAAATGGAGTCACACTCGCAAACTGAAGCCTGCATTTTACTGGGATAACTCAGTGGGTTGCATAACGTGAATACAAATAGCGTCTATTTAGCCACACACTGCAAACCTAATAAGGCATAAAACGAGTGCATTGTAGGAATGGGATTTTCAAACCTAAAAGACCATCCTTTTAGAATGGGTGGATATATGCATTTATTGAGGCTATCCAGTAGTGTCTTTACAATCCCAAGTGGGGAGAAAGAAAATGCATAGTCACTCAAGTTACAAGGAAGACTAAAGCAACACACCAGGATTAAAAAATGCCCTCATCTATGAGCATTATATCCTGGATATCCTGCATCATCATAGTAGAGACCTTGTTATCACATCCTGACAACATAGGGGTAAGGGTGACCTTGCTCACACAATAGGTGCAACATGCTGCAAGGCAATTAATACATAGGCAACATGTAAAGATGACACATGCAATAGCTATTAGGACGAGTAGTAGTATCTTCTAATCCCATGATGTCAACAGACCCCCAGAGCGACCCTGTGAGGGACCATGAACCATTATCCTGATGGATATCTGAAGCAAGTCTGTCTAATTTATGTATTGTGGAGTATAGAGTTGGGGTGGTATCAGGAATGTACACACAGCAGCTGGTGTCAATGACGCGGCAGGCTCCACCACTTTCAGCAAGAATGACATCTAAAACATCCGATTGTTGCCAAGCGCCCTGGGGCGGCGATATTATGTCTTGACTTTGGTGCGACCATTGTAATTTTTGTTTTGTCAGTGGATAAATCAATAAAAATGCTTTAAACCTAAAACATCCGATTGTGAAGAGCAATGAGCCTCATAGCCTGAAGCTCTACTATAATATTAGTCATTATACCTGCAGTAGTATTATTAACTCCCTCAACTACTCTGGCAAGGCGACAAATATTAGGAATATTGAGCATGGGACCACAGAAATGCAAAATGTCCTTCATTATGTCAGTAAATTGCTGTAGGGAGGTATCAGTATGATCAATATCGTCAGGATTGACAACTTCCTTAGCTTGATGCAAATGGAGATCCCAACGCTGTAGCCTATGATCCTTGTGATAATTAGATGGTGCAATATAAACAGGAGGTAAGAGGAAAGAGACATAATACCGGCCAGACCATCCCCATGGAAGTAAATGTATAACCCTGTCCCCACAGATGAAGTATACATTCGGAGGTGTAAGCAAAGGTAGGCTACTAGTAGTGTTCAATCTGTATGTGTAGTTACAACTGCTCTGTCCTAAAGGAACATTCCCTGAGCCTTCAGCACAGAAACTAGCTGTTGCATTGATCACAGGGGTGGGCATGGCTTAATCTTCAATTACATTTCTTTACAGGAAACATTTGAAGTATTCAGTAACATTAATCCTTGGAAATCCAGCATTTAATTCTGTAACAAAGTGACATCTCCTTAGCTTCGAAAATGTTCATGCAAGTTTCTGAATGTAGGGTACCCTCCTTGCCATCTGTCCCAGGTGTAAATTCCCGGGTGTACCACTATATACTGCACACTGCTTTGTAATTAGACTGTACCATTTTCATAGCATTAGCAGGATAGTGCATGTATACCATAGAAATCAACTGGAATCATGCCTCACAGCTCCCCAAATATGACAGGGGCAATGACACCAGCAAATGATTCTTGTGCATAACAGAGGGGAGTAACCCACACACCCAACAAGTTGTGGCATTAGTGGAACTGTGTACCTGATGAAGCATCTGCAGGAAAGCATTCTCAGTATAAGTCTGTTAATGTTTCCTTTTATGCTGGGCAGGTGTAATGAACAGGTGCTCAGGTGGAACCGCGGTAGTCCCTAATAGAGTGTGCACAGGAATAACCCTGGGCGTAGTACTACACTACGCTGGTGGAGCCTGCGTAGTTTGCGCTACTACGCACTATGCGAATTGCAGGTAGCACAGTGAAAAAACACGTAGCGGGTATTTTTTACATGCTCGCTGTCCTCAACGTCAAGTTGGTAACCGTGAGCGAGCGAAATCAACATCCCGGCAAGACTTTTTCCTCGTTTGCGATCAGCAACATCAAGTTGCCGATCTCGAGAGTGGAAAAAAAACCTCACAGCAAGATTCTCAACGCGGGGAGGTCCTGTTTCTCATTGCGAGTGGTCGGGTATGCTTGCGACCGCTCGCGGTAAGAAACTACCAGTCCGCATTGAGAAAGCTGCTGCTCGAGTACAAATCTACTCGAGTGGCAGAAAACAGCCACTTGCACTGTGCAAGATGCTGTTTGCAATGATTCCACAGTGCGGACAAGCTTCCGGCACTGTACAATCAGTGTGAACAGCATTTCCCCAACCCACTACGCAGTTCGCGTAGCTACGTGTAGCGTGCGTAGTGCGAAGTGCACTTCGCGTAGATACGCGTAGCGCTACTATGCAAACTACGCCCAAGGTTACACAGGAGGCTGTTCTTCTAAATACCAGACCACCTCAAATAGTGTTAAAATTAATATGAGGATGACTACTACCACCCCTACCCTACTCCCAGTAGACCAACTAGACCACACAGGACCATTCTGCTGTAATGGAGGGGCCACCATGGGCTGTTCCTCCTTCATGACTACACAGCCAAATGGGAACATAGAACGAAATCTTAGGAATTGGAGCCAAAAAAGTACAATAGACCAGATGGGCATGAGTCACCCAGCGTCAGTTTAGAGCCTCGCAGGGAGGTTCCTATTGTTCATCAACAACGGTGCTATGAAGGACACCCACAGGGCAGCTGCGCGATCCCAGTCCTTGCTGAAAAACAAATCTTCTTCTTTCAGGATAGGGCACCTTCCCTCCTGGGCAAGTACCCTCAACGATCCTGTCCAGTGTCCAGGGCAGTGCACCAGTGTAGCTCACTCTAATCTAATGCAGGCACCTTAGGCTCAGCATCCATGCCATAAGCTCAAGTCCTTCCATAACTCCTGGACTTTTCTGCTGGTGCACCTTCGTTCTTTCGGGGCTGCAGGTTGTACCTGGTGACTCCAGTCACTGTCTCATCAACAAAAAGGGGGTGAAACTCAGGGTCAGATGGGCATTGAGAATCAGATTCTGGTGTATTGGAAACAGGGTTATCCGGGGAGGTCCTTATCTCTGGTGGGATCACCTCCAACAAGGCTGCATCACTCCTTTTGTCCATCTGCGCCCACCTCATTCGGGCATCAGAGAAGGGAATGAAGCATGGCACCCTCTCTCCTTCCTGGTCAGAAATTCCGTTGAGGCCCATTGGTCATACGGAAGTGGGAGAGGGATCCATTTGACGTGAGTGCCATGCACCCAATGCTTTCGGCCTTCAAGCTTGACGGATGTGCGGGTGGCGAGAAGGACAAGCAGGGGCCCCTTCCACCTAGGCTCCAGACAGTTCTTCCATTAAAAGTTTTTGACCAAAACAAAGTTGCCCGTCTGATGCCCGGGCCCCTCTGGCACTGGTTGCAGTGTGGTGTGAATCTATTGTTGGATAGAACGGATAGTCTACAAGCAGGGAGTACTCTATCTCAGAGAAGCACTTGGGTCTTTGGATGCCTCAGACGTTGGCGGGGAATCCACAGACCACCTCATACGGGGACAACCCTGTTCTAGAATGCGCTGTCGCTCTGGTAGACAATAAAGCCAAAATAACGCATCTGGCCATCGCAATTCTGTGCTTTCTTGAATCTTTGCTTGCTTCAGTTTGAAAGTACCATTGTACTTCTCAACCAGGCCTGCTGACTGCGGGTAATTCACTGCATGAAACTTCTGCCTTATATGCAAGCCTTTGCACACCAATTCAATGACTTTTGAATTGAAGTGACTTCCGTTGTCACTCCAAATCACATGTGGCAATCCATAGTGAGGGAAAACTCTTTTAAGAGTGCCTTCACCACTGCCATAGCTGTATTCTCTTTGGTGGGATAAGCCTAAATCCATTTACTGAATGCACAAATCACTATTAGCACATACTTCAAATTGTTAACTCGTTCCATTTTGATTAAATCCATCTGGAGAACCTCGAAAGGGAAGGAAGGCGGTGCAAAGTTACCTGCAGGTGTAGGAGTACCTTTCCCAGGATTATGCTTCAAACAAATGATAAAATGCTTCATTAGTTGTGTGGCTACCTTAGAGATAATATTGTTCTGCCATACTGGGTCCAGTAGCTTACGTATTCCTTTGGCACTTATGTGTGCTGGGACGTGGGCCATGGTAACAACAGGGAGCATGTAAGCATTGGGCAACAACCATTTCTGTTTCCCAGACAAGTCAGTCCAGCACCCATCCTTGTCCAAATGCCCTGTACTCTCCTCCCATATAGCTAATTGATCTAGGGTCGCCTCATACTGAATTTCCCTGAAACTTTCCAATGTGTCTTTGAACATGCCATTGTCTGGGACCCACCTAGCGGGACCTGCCACAAACATCTTTTTCATCTTTGATCAAGCTGTCTCCTTAGGTGTGAACGCATTTCCCCTCCCAACATCGTCTATGATGGCTTTGTGAGTGCTACATTTTAATATTGCTAACTTATCGGGAAGTGTCAATGCAGACAGCAATCTATGTATCAATGGGCCATTCTGTATTCGCAGTCCATGCTAAGTCAAGTACCCTCTCTCCACCCAGAGGCGCCCAAAAATATGGGCCACCCCAAAGGCATACTGACTGTCAGTGTAGATATTAACAGTCAGTCCCTCACTCAACTCACAAGCCCTAAGGAGGGCAATCAACTCTGCAGCTTGAGCCGATTGATATGGGATACGGGATGTCTCAACTTCAGTGTGTAATGTTGTGATTGCTTAGGCTGCAGTGGTAGTGCCACTTGGTAGTTTGAAACAAGAGCCATCAACATATAGTTCCCCTTGAGGGTCAGATAAGGGAACATCAGTCAGGTCTACCCATCCTTTCATTTCTTCCTCAGTCCGAAACGAACAATCATGGACATCATGGTCCTTTTCTTCCACATGGAGGGGTATTAACGTGGCTGGGTTCAGAGTGGCACATCGTTTGATGGTAATGTGCGGAGAAAACAAGGTTAATTCATATCCAGTCAGACGTGCACTAGGAAGGTGCAGCGTCTTTGTCTTATTCAATAGCGTTTCCACAGCATGAGGTACCATTACTGCGAGATCAGTATCAAGGACTAGCCCTGACAATTGTCTAATTGAAACTGCCACTGCCATGGCAGCACTCAGGTAGCTTGGGAGAGCTCTGGCGTCATTATCAAGAATGGCAGAAAAATAAGCACAGGGTCTCTGCTTACCACCGAAACCCTGTGTTAGGACAGAAGGTGCTCAACCATCCGCCTCATGTTCGTAGAGCACAAAAGGCTTCTGGTAATCAGGAGTACCAAGCACAAGAGCAGAGCAAAGAAAAACCTTTAATTGCTCAAAAGCTTGCCGGCATGCAGATGTCCAAGGCAAGGGTTCATGCACTTCTTTGGTGGTCAGGTAAAGAAGGGGTTTCGTTAGTAGGGAATAGTTAAGGATCCAGTGGCGACAATACAAAATTATGCCAATGAAAGCACGCACCTCACGATGAGTCATCGGAGCAGGCTTATTAGTGATAGCAGCTATGCATTCAGGTGTTACTCTGCCACCCTCCTTCGACAGTAGGTGACCTAAATAGGTGACCTCCTGTCGACAATATTGAAATTTCAAAAGCGACACCTTGTGTCCATGGAGTGCCAAATGCAACAATAATTTAACTGTGGCTTCTTTGCTAACCATCCTCAGTGTCCGAAGCCACAAGGAGGTCGTCAACGTGCTGCAACAACACATTACCAGAGGGAAGCTCCAAATAATCCAAGTGAGCTTTCAAAGCTTGTCTATTGATACTAGGACTTTCTATATAGCCTTGTAGAGCACAGCAGAAACTAAAGCTCCGATCGGCTTTTGCAAATCCAAACAGATATCTGCTATCTGTATGGATTTGTTTGCTGAAGAAAGCACTCTTCAAATCGATCATGGAGAAGAATTTTGCTGACGGAGGAATCATTGTCAAGATCGTGGTAATGTCTGGAACCACAGGGTACTGGGGAACCACTGTTTTATTTACCTCTCTAAGGTCTATTACTAAACAGTAAACATCAGGGTAGGCATCAGAAGAATCTAAGGGTGTCTTTTTAAGAATAGGAAGAATAGGACTATTACACACATTTGCCACTGTCTCTTCAATCATACCAGACTTAATCAAATCCTGTATTATTTGTAATAAAGCCTTCTCTCCTGCCTGCAAGATCTTGTACTGAGAAATGCGTGGCAATTGGCATTGTCCTTTATCTAGATGGAGACCGGTGGGATCTGGAACAACCCCACATCCGTGTCCCCTGTAGCCCACAATGTGCATGGCACGTTCTTGAACTCTGCGCAGAGAAGAGCATCTTTTGCGAATCATTGCTTTGCGCGGGCCACCTGTGGTCCAATAGTCATGTATAAACCATCAGGTGAACAAAATAGTGTTGCAAATAACCATTTTAATAAATCCAATCCCAACAAATTCTCCGCACACTTGGATGTCAATAAAAATGGTGAATCAACCATGAAGGTGGCAATAGTCAAACTAAGAGGTTTGGAAATGGGGCTAACAACCAGCATGCCTGAAAAGCCTACCAACACATTAATTAGGCCAGACAGAGCTGCCTCCAGGACCAGTGAACGTGAAACAGAGCTATTCATAGCCCCTGTATGAACTAAAAATGTCTTGCTCATACCCTGCAAATCCGCCGTAACATAGGATCCGCGCTGATCTACAGGCACCCTGGCTGTCCTAGTTATGGGACAACCCCGTCACCTCTTCCTTGTCATAGTCATCGTGATAGTACTGTCCACCTCAGGGGTTGTCAAAATCTGTCGATTGTGTGATGTATTCACTGAATGCATCTCCCATCTGCCTCTTCCTCCTCTTCTGTGTCCTCAAAAACCTCGACCTCTTGGGGCCTCACCTTTGTTGAACAACTCCGGACACTCATTCTGCCAATGTCCTTTCTGCTTACAATGAGGAACATTGGTTAAGCCCAATGGACGCACTCAAAGCACCACCCCTATTAGACCGGGGTAACCGCTGAACCACACCCGAACCTCTGCCTCTTCCCCTCGCAACTTGCTTCATCTACACCCTCGTATTCAAATCCTTTGACTTTTTCCCCATCTTTTCTTTGTCCTCATTCTCTCTATGCTTGTAATACTGTGCCATACTCAAAATCACTAATGGGGATGATGTTGTCCAAGTACTTTCCGAAGCCTGCAACCTAGTTGCAATCTGGGGAAGCAAGTTGGTGACAAACCTGTTAACAAACAAACAAACAAACGCTACTCTCCTGTGATTAGTCCTGCCCACTAAAGTCTGAAAAACACCCCTTCAAATCGAGTAAAGAAATCAGACACACATTCATCCTTCTTCTGACGACACGCAATCAACTTATCCCAATCCACTCTCTTCGGCGGGATAAGGGAGTGTATGTAAGTGATAATACGCCACCGGCAAAGCTAGGAGCTCCGCTTTCGGCTTATCGCTGGGCTTATGCTCCTTATTCCTTGCCTTGATCTCATCCCATGTGCCACCCAACTCCAGTGCATGATCTTGCATATGAACCTGTCTCCATATATCAACCGGTACTAGCAGACCGAAAAATAACTCTATATCTGCTAATGTCATCACTGTGGAGGATGCCACCTCCGTTATAACACTTTATAATATGCAGTAGGGTTTTTCCGAGGGACTGGCAGCTGGCTATTTAAATCTAGCAATTAATGACTATGGTATAGCTCCTATCTGGAACACCACGGGTATGCAGAATAGTATCAAAAAGACAGTAAATAAAATTACTGACCATCCTTCCTTGATAAAGTATAAAGATAACTTTGTTAAAAGACAGCACGCATGGCCAATCGTAAATGGTTTTAAGAAAAAGAGTTTATGAATGCTAGGTTTGGTATCTTTCCAGGCTTATGCCATTTGGCACCATGGAAAAGAACTGAAGGTATCTGTCTGTGTAGGCAATGTAAATCTGGTCAAGAAAACATCTTACACTTAATGTGCCTATGCCCGAACCTGGAAGCGGAAAGAAAAAGTATACTGAAGAAACTGTTTAATGAACGAGGTGTAAGGACTTGTAGGCAGGCACTATTGGCAACCTTAGATCTAGAAGACCTACCAATGAATTCAGCTTTCGTGAAATTTCTCATATTGGTTAAAAAAAAGTTGGAAGCCTGTGTTTGAATAGACTATAATCAGTGTCAAGATGATTCTACCAATTTAATAATTTTAAAGGATAGAATATTTTATTGTTTTATGAGTAGTATTTGATTATATGTATTGTTTTAGCATTTTATATTTGTATAAGTCTTAGCTGTTTTGTAAGATTTTAATTAAGTAAAAAAATAATACAAATTAAAATGTAACTCTTTATAATATGCAGTAGGGTTTTTCCGAGGGACCGGCAGCTGGCTCTTTAGGGATAGGACCTCACTCTTTTTCCAAGGAGAATAGATCCACTGTTCCTGCAACCGAGCTTCAACTTGTGGTCTAATTACAGTATCCGTTGATGTGCACAGTTCTGGTATTTCAGGATGGTAAATGGGATGGATCTACCTCATGGGGTGCTGTGTCCCTATCGTTGGAACATTTTGGAGTATTCTGCCTCGGTAACCCACTAAAGTTGTTACATTGCTGAAAACCTCATTGGGATCCATACCTGTAGCATATACCCTGTCCCGTAAGTCATATATGATCTGCGGTGCAACACCCTGAAAACACTGTTCCCACAGTCCTATTAGCGTGGCCGACATGTGCTTAAGAGCATGCTGCTGTATGAAGGGCTCATAATTTTTCATCACACTCCACACATCTTCCACACTATAGATCGCATTCTGGGCCCATTGAGCCACGTAATTTGCCACCATTTGCTTTTCCTCATCACCCACAGCAGAACGTACCAACACTCTCTCCATGCGGTCTCGCGCTGCTGCCCAATTCGCTTCATGCATCCCACGCAGCGGCGTTTCGACATTTGACAGTGTTTGAGGTGTCACACTCAAGGGGGAAAGAGCAGATGCAGACACAGGTACCATCATGTAGGGACACAGTGTTGTAGGGGTGAAAAGGGGCGTAGCAGTCGAAACGGAACCAATAGACAGGACAGGAGAGCTTACGGCTCCCGCCACCCTAGGCTGGGGTGGGTAGAGGCGAAGCAAGTGGGGCCAGGGCTGAGGTAGAAGTGCTAGAAATAGAAATACTAGAGAGGGCTGCACTAGGGGCCGAAGACTTGGGCGTTGGAACTGTCTGGTATATCCATTCAGGGGCATAAGGAGGTGGGGGGCGAGAATCCAATAACTCTTCAACAAAAACATCTTCCTCTACTCTAGCGACATAACATTTATCAATCTGTAATCGGAAATTCCCATCTGCACATTCTATGCCTTTCTCTATCTTTTCCTTTTCATAGGCCACTGCTTTCTGCATTATTGTTTGCGTCTGTCTTCTCTGGGCCTCTTTCTCTACATACATTGTTGCTTTGCTTCTTTGTGCCATACTCTTAGAGAATCAAAACATCGACTGCCTGCTCTTTGTAGCGAAAAATTTGTCCTGCAAGAAATTCAATTTTTGTTCATCAAACGAGCCAGTAAGTGGTCACTGTAAATCAGCGTTGTCCCTCGTATATTTATGCCACAACGTGCTAAACATAATAGGGCCAATGCCATGCTTTACGTATACGTAAAAATGTAGGGAACCCTCCTCAGACACAGGCTGGCTCTCTTCCAATCGAGCATCAGTGGAACAACATTGACATACAAAACACCCTAACTTACTTAAACAAGGCAACTTAACGTAAGACATACGCCCAATAGACAAGTATGACACCAACAAAAATAATAAAAGGAAAAATAAACAAGAGAAAAATAATTCAAGAACCAACCCATAACGGTCTGAAAACTGCCCACTGCAGTCCGGAGACTGTACCGAGTTAAAAAAGAGAGGCTCTAGCACCAGACCTTTTCGAGGAAAGAGCAAATTACCAGTTGGCCTGGCAGATTGTTCGCAAACACTCTGTGTCTTTTAAAAGGGTCCTTAAACCCACCAAGTTCAAACCAAGACAGCCCAAAAGACCATACCAAGACACAGCCCGTGGGCTCGTGCCGTTCAAGAATGGCACAATTTTTCCAAGAATCAAATCACTCACCTGGTGCACTCAGGTCGAGTGTCAAATTATTCTCCACTGCCGACTCTTCGGACCAAACGATCAACTCCAAGGTTGCACCTTCTCAGGTCCCCAGCCGGTGACCACTAGATGAGAAGTCGCCCGATCAGATGGGCGGCGCTGCTGCGAGAACCAAGCTCAATTGTGTGGGGTACCAGCCCGACCGACCGGACGCAACCCCGACCCTTCAACCCGTTTTTGGGTGAGTCGGGTCACCTTGCGGGTTCCCTGTTTGTGTGGCAACTGAAGGGGCCACCCGGGTTACTTTCAACCACCTGCTATGACTTCCCAAGAATGAAGAGTCGGTCAGTCAGTAGAGAATACAAACATACATTTATTAGCAATTCTCAGCAGAGTAACCAATCTGACCTGCACCCTAAGATGTCTGCTGAGGGACTGACACCCCAAAGAGAGTACAACACATAATGATTCTTCCCCAGAGCCTCCAACCACGCCCACAGTGGAGAGTTACCGGCCTGGGCCGAACATGAACAAAGAGGGCACAGAGGGATGAGCTACAACCTGCCAGGTGGGTTCGTGCTATCAGCAACTCAAGGTTACAGTGCTGAGCCTCAGCGTCTCCTAACGTGGGAGCAGAACTACACACTCGGAAAGGTATGCGAGGGCAGAATGACCTATTCATTAGTAAGTCGAGAAACAGCCTTAAACAGAAATGAAAATAATAATGAAATGCAGTGTTCTACTGAGGCAAGCAATACAAGTAATGAAGCCTAGTTCAGGCACATTCTAAGCTGCCTAATAGGAATTGCGAAATACAAAATGGAGTCACACACGCTAACTGGAGCCGGCACATTACAGGGATAACTCAGTGGGTTGTATAACGTGAATACAAATGACATCTATTTAGCCACACACTGCTAACGTAATATAGCATAAAACGAGTGCATTGCAGGAATGGGATTTTCAAACCTAACACCTTAATGCAGCACAGCAGTTCTTCTGACAGAGTCCAGTTGTAGGTCCAGAAGAGACCGATTCAGTGTGGTCAAAAACCCAGTACTTATACCCAAATGGGCCTTTGAAGTGAGGGTAACTTCAAAGAAGGTTCTTTGAAGTGCACACAGGTCCTTTCTTCCGAGCCCTGGCTGCTGACTATCAGTAGGGCATATTCATCCCTTTGTGCCTATTCAGGTGTGTCAGCTCTCCCCTCCCTTCCTGCTCAGGAAGAGCCATCAGAATGCAGATAAGTATACCGTCCTGTGTTTGCGGCTGTCTAGAAGGAATGCACAAAGTGTAGCTGTCACCCACCCTTGATGTGTATTGGAGACAGGCTGCAGGAACAGGGAGCAGCAGTAAGAGCAGAGAAATGTCCACTTTCTGAAAGTGGAATTTCTAAAATTGTAACTCTAAATCCAACTTTACCAGTAAAGAAGAATTTTCATTACCATTCCAAAGATAGAAAGCATGAAGCAGTTACTTCTTTCCAATTAGGAATTGCAGCTTAAAAGTGTTTTAAAAGACTCCCCAATGTTAACCTGTAGAGGAATAGGCCTCCCTGTATTGAAATATTAATTTGGGAGTTTGCCACTACCAGGACATGCAAAACTTAAAAGTACATGTCCTATCTTTTACTTATACTGCACCCTGCCCTATGGACTACATAGTGACTATCTCAGTGGTAACCTATGTGTAAAAAAAGGGGAGTTTAAGGCTTCAGAAGTTCTTTTAAATGCCAAGTTGAAGTGGCAGTAAACTTCTCACACAAGTATTGCAATGGCAGACCTTCAACAGGTTTGAAAGGCTACTTGTGTAGGTGGCGCATTAAGTTCTGCAGGCTCACAAGTAGCATTTAGGTTACAGGCCCTAGGTATATAGTGTACCACTTTACAAGGGACTTACAAGTAAATGTAATATGCCAATTGTATATATACCAATATTACCATGTTTAGGAGAGGAACACATGCACTTTAGCACTGATCAGCCATGGTAAAGTGCTCAGGCCCCTAAGGTGTACAAAAAGATAGAGCAAAATGAGGACGTAAGCAGGTAAAATGTTTGGGGGAAAGACGATCCCAAGGATGACAGGTCTAACAGGCAGCTTTACAAATCAATAGAAAATCATACACACCTAATCTGTAACTATAAACTCAATGGGAAATGTTTGAACACTGATTTAGGTACAGTAAAATGATGCACCAATAGCCTACATCCCATGAATAACTTGGTAGAGTGTAGTACTTCATGCACTGATAATGTATAATGTTTGCCATTACTGAGAGGACCACAAGCAAGAGTATTATCACAGAGAATCTCTCGTAACAAGCACCCCGAAACAAATGTGGTTGCCTCAGCAAACGCCTTACAACCAAATCATCTCTAAAGAAATTGGTTTTCACTTGTTTCTTAAACCTTGTAATCATTACTATAAGCCTACATGTACACTAACTACAAATATGTCGTTAACTCCATCTTCAACTGAAATTATAGTCAAAACTCTTGGCTTTACCTCAACTATAATAGTTTGGACTATAACCCAGGGAGAGGCCAAGACCAAACATATTGGCTAGTTGAAAAATGTTCGATAAAGTTGCAACTTAAGGTGATCAACAAGCAACTGACAGCAGTAAAGAACCTTTGGATAGGATCAGTTTCATATAATATTCATATATTATTGCAAATTCATATACTATTTTTAAACTTTTCAAAGTTTGTGAGGTGTTAGAAATTGGGTTTCTGGTTGGTAGAGTTATGCATCCTGTCCAGGCAGGAACCACAAGCCTCAACAGGGTAAGTAAGATGCACATCATAAACTAACCTGTGCTCACCCTCTGGTAGCTTGCCACCGAGCAGGCAGGCTTAATTCAAGAGACAATGTGCAAAGTGTTTGTGCCACACTTCAGACAGTTGCAAAAACAACAATTGATGGACAGAATGCATAACAATGTCATACATTCACCCCAGTACAGAGATCTGGGCCTAAATCCATCGTTTTTTGCACTCCACACCACCCCAGGTCAGACATGGCCATATGCAAATCAGCCTTGACCCTGTGCCTCATGGGAACAGTCCAGCCCGAACTGCCAAGCCATGTCTTTCCTGGACCGGAATCAAGCATCCAAGGACCGGTTTCTGGCTATCAGCCTTCATCAGCCTGGATAGCTTGACTCCAGTGGTGTGGAGAGCATGAGACTCACGTCTGAGCATACCCATCCCACTCGGGTGACAAATGCAAAAACAACAATTGATGGACAGAATGCAGAACAATGTCATACATTCACCCCAGTACAGAGATCTGGGCCTAAATCCATCGTTTTTTTGCACTCCACACCACCCCAGGTCAGACATGGCCATATGCAAATCAGCCTTGACCCTGTGCCTCATGGGAACAGTCCAGCCCGAACTGCCAAGCCATGTCTTTCCTGGACCGGAATCAAGCATCCAAGGACCGGTTTCTGGCTATCAGCCTTCATCAGCCTGGATAGCTTGACTCCAGTGGTGTGGAGAGCATGAGACTCACGTCTGAGCATACCCATCCCACTCGGGGTGACAAATGCAAAAACAACAATTGATGGACAGAATGCAGAACAATGTCATACATTCACCCCAGTACAGAGATCTGGGCCTAAATCCATCGTTTTTTTGCACTCCACACCACCCCAGGTCAGACATGGCCATATGCAAATCAGCCTTGACCCTGTGCCTCATGGGAACAGTCCAGCCCGAACTGCCAAGCCATGTCTTTCCTGGACCGGAATCAAGCATCCAAGGACCGGTTTCTGGCTATCAGCCTTCATCAGCCTGGATAGCTTGACTCCAGTGGTGTGGAGAGCATGGGACTCACGTCTGAGCATACCCATCCCACTCGGGGTGACGAATGCAATAACAATTGATGGACAGAATGCAGAACAATGTCATACATTCACCCCAGTACAGAGATCTGGGCCTAAATCCATCGGTTTTTTTGCACTCCACACCACCCCGGGTCAGACATGGCCATATGCATATCAGCCTTGACCCTGTGCCTCATGGGAACAGTCCAGCCTGAACTGCCAAGCCATGTCTTTCCTGGACCGGAATCAAGCATCCAAGAACCGGTTTCTGGCTATCAGCCTTCATCAGCCTGGATAGCTTGACTCCAGTGGTGTGGAGAGCATGGGACTCACGTCTGAGCATACCCATCCCACTCGGGGTGACAAATGCAAAAACAACAATTGATGGACAGAATGCAGAACAATGTCATACATTCACCCCAGTACAGAGTTCTGGGCCTAAATCCATCGTTTTTTTGCACTCCACACCACCCCAGGTCAGACATGGCCATATGCAAATCAGCCTTGACCCTGTGCCTCATGGGAACAGTCCAGCCCGAACTGCCAAGCCATGTCTTTCCTGGACCGGAATCAAGCATCCAAGGACCGGTTTCTGGCTATCAGCCTTCATCAGCCTGGATAGCTTGACTCCAGTGGTGTGGAGAGCATGGGACTCACGTCTGAGCATACCCATCCCACTCGGGGTGACAAATGCAAAAACAACAATTGATGGACAGAATGCATAACAATGTCATACATTCACCCCAGTAAAGAGATCTGGGCCTAAATCCATCGTTTTTTTGCACTCCACACCACCCCAGGTCAGACATGGCCATATGCAAATCAGCCTTGACCCTGTGCCTCATGGGAACAGTCCAGCCCGAACTGCCAAGCCATGTCTTTCCTGGACCGGAATCAAGCATCCAAGGACCGGTTTCTGGCTATCAGCCTTCATCAGCCTGGATAGCTTGACTCCAGTGGTGTGGAGAGCATGGGACTCACGTCTGAGCATACCCATCCCACTCGGGGTGACGAATGCAAAAACAATTGATGGACAGAATGCAGAACAATGTCATACATTCAACCCAGTACAGAGATCTGGGCCTAAATCCATCGTTTTTTTGCACTCCACACCACCCCAGGTCAGACATGGCCATATGCAAATCAGCCTTGACCCTGTGCCTCATGGGAACAGTCCAGCCCGAACTGCCAAGCCATGTCTTTCCTGGACCGGAATCAAGCATCCAAGGACCGGTTTCTGGCTATCAGCCTTCATCAGCCTGAATGGAAACACGCGATGGTGGTTCCATTGCTAAAGAAGGCCAATGCAGATTCTAATAACCCTTCTAATTTTCGTCCTATTTCTCTTCTTTCCTGTTATTCTAAAATTCTTGAAAAACATGTGAACTCTCTTATCACTTCTTATGTAGAATCTTCTCACCTCCTTCACTGCTCTCAGTCTGGGTTCAGGGCTGGCTTCTCCACGGAGACTACGCTTCTTGGTGTGTCTGAGACCATCAGGAAACAGGTGGACAATGGGGAGACTGTGGCACTCATCTTACTTGATTTGAGTGCCGCATTTGACACCGTCTCCCATTCCATCCTATTGTCCACCTTGCAATCCGTGGGGATTGATGGCACAGCCCTGGCCTGGATTGCTAGTTTTCTCTCTAATCGTACTTTTCAAGTCTTTTCCTCTACTTCTGTTTCTTCTATCTATTCTTCCCCTCACGGTGTTCCCCAAGGGTCGATTCTTAGTCCCCTCTTCTTCAATCTTTATGTGAGACCGCTTGCTTTCTTGGCAGAGCAAGCGGGTCTCACAATATATTCCTATGCTGACGACACTCAAATCGTCTACTCACTTTCTACCAAAAATCAATCGCCTACATCTTCTTTGCAGTCTGGCTTGGAACAGATCTCCAACTGGATGCAGAGACATAAACTAAAACTCAATGGGGACAAAACGGAGCTGCTCCTATTCGGTCCCAATACATCTTTGTGGGGCCCACAACATTGGCCACCACAGATGGGCCCGTTACCTACCCCTTCAGTTTCAGCCCGTAATCTAGGGGTTCTGCTTGACAACCAGTTGTCACTGAAGCAACATGTTCTAAAGGTCTCTGCCACCTGTACCACCATCATCAGGTGGCTTAGAAAAATAACATGGATGCTTCCAGTGGATACCCTGAGAACCGTGGTCCAAGCCCTTTCATCTCACGGATGGACTACGGGAACATACTACTTCTGGGCGCCTGTAAGGAGGTATTAAAGAAATTTCAGGTGGTTCAGAACATGGCTGTGCGCCTGATATGTAACTTACCAGCTAGGTCTTCGGCCTCTACCCATCTGCGCAAACTGCATTGGCTACGAATTGAGAGCCGTATCAAATTCAAAGCCCTTTGCATGATGCTCCGTATTAAAATGGATAAAGCCCCGAAATATCTATCTTCCTTGGTCCAGCAGTATGTTCCCTCCCGTACCTTAAGATCTTCTACTCAAAACAAGTTTCAAATTCCACGGGTCAAGCGAGCCAAAATGGGTGGACGCTCGTTCGCCTTACAGGCTCCTTCCTTATGGAACTCTATGCCCCAATTTTTGCGCTCGGAAGTCTGCTATATGACATTCCGTAAAGGTATCAAGACCTGGCTTTTTAACATGTAACTGCCATGCCCATGGTTTTTACACTGGCTCATCTTCCGTTTGCTCTAGCGCCGGGAAACCTCCGGGTAGCTGCGCGCTCAATAAATGTAATTATAATAATAGCTTGACTCCAGTGGTGTGGAGAGCATGGGACTCACGTCTGAGCATACCCATCCCACTCGGGGTGACAAATGCAAAAACAACAATTGATGGACAGAATGCAGAACAATGTCATACATTCACCCCAGTACAGAGATCTGGGCCTAAATCCATCGTTTTTTTACACTCCACACCACCCCAGGTCAGACATGGCCATATGCAAATCAGCCTTGACTCTGTGCCTCATGGGAACAGTCCAGCCCGAACTGCCAAGCCATGTCTTTCCTGGACCGGAATCAAGCATCCAAGGACCGGTTTCTGGCTATCAGCCTTCATCAGCCTGGATAGCTTGACTCCAGTGGTGTGGAGAGCATGGGACTCACGTCTGAGCATACCCATCCCTCTCGGGGTGACAAATGCAAAAACAACAATTGATGGACAGAATGCAGAACAATGTCATACATTCACCCCGGTACAGAGATCTGGGCCTAAATCCATCGTTTTTTTTGCAATCCACACCACCCCAGGTCAGACATGGCCATATGCAAATCAGCCTTGACCCTGTGCCTCATGGGAACAGTCCAGCCCGAACTGCCAAGCCATGTCTTTCCTGGGCCGGAATCAAGCATCCAAAGACCAGTTTCTGGCTATCAGCCTTCATCAGCCTGGATAGCTTGACTCCAGTGGTGTGGAGAGCATGGGACTCATGTCTGAGCATACCCATCCCACTCGGGGTGACAAATGTAAAAATAACAATTGATGGACAGAATGCAGAACAATGTCATACATTCACCCCAGTACAGAGATCTGGGCCTAAATCCATCGTTTTTTTGCACTCCACACCACCCCAGGTCAGACATGGCCATATGCAAATCAGCCTTGAACCTGTGCCTCATGGGAAAAGTCCAGCCCGAACTGCCAAGCAATGTCTTTCCTGCACCGGAATCAAGCATCCAAGGACCGGTTTCTGGCTATCTGCCTTCATCAGCCTGGATAGCTTGACTCCAGTGGTGTGGAGAGCATGGGACTCACGTCTGAGCATACCCATCCCACTCGGGGTGACAAATGCAAAAACAACAATTGATGGTCAGAATGCAGAACAATGTCATACATTCACCCCAGTACAGAGATCTGGGCCTAAATCCATAGTTTTTTTGCACTCCACACCAACCCAGGTCAGACAGGGCCATATGCAAATCAGCCTTGACCCTGTGCCTCATGGGAACAGTCCAGCCCGAACTGCGAAGCCATGTCTTTCCTGGACCGGAATCAAGCATCCAAGGACCGGTTTCTGGCTATCAGCCTTCATCAGCCTGGATAGCTTGACTCCAGTGGTGTGGAGAGCATGGGACTCACGTCTGAGCATACCCCATCCCACTCGGGGTGACAAATGCAAAAACAACAATTGATGGACAGAATGCAGAACAATGTCATACATTCACCCCAGTACAGAGATCTGGGCCTAAATCCATCATTTTTTTGCACTCCACACCACCCCAGGTCAGACACGGCCATATGCAAATCAGCCTTGACCCTGTGCCTCACGGTCCCAGGATGCTTGTTTCCAGTCCAGGGAAGACATGGCTTGGCAGTTCGGGCTGAACTGTTCCCACAAGGCACAGGGTCAGACTGATTTGCATATAGCCATGTCTGAACTGGGGTGGCTGATTGAACTAAAGAACGGTGATGGATTAAACCCAGATCAGTTGACTGGGGGTGAGTGTTTGATTTGTTCAAACACTCCGTCCATCATCCTCTTTTGTTTCGCTTTGTTCGCCCTAAGTGTGGCAGGGTATGCTCAGACGTGAGTCCCTTGTTCACTTGGCCACTGGATTCAAGATAGCCTGGCTGATGAGGATTATGAATCCGAAACCGGTCCCAGGATGCTTGTTTCCGGTCCAGGGAAGACATGGCTTGGCAGTTCGGGCTGGACTGTTCCCACAAGGCACAGGGTCAGACTGATTTGCATATAGCCATGTCTGAACTGGGGTGGCTGAGTGAACTAAAGAATGGTGATGGATTAAACCCAGGTCAGTTGACTGGGGGTGAGTGTTTGATTTGTTCAAACACTCCGTCGATCATCCTCTTTTGTTTTGCTTTGTTCGCCCTAAGTGTGGCAGGGTATGCTCAGTAGTGAGTCCCTTGTTCACTTGGCCACTGGATTCAAGATAGCCTGGCATTTGAGGATTATGAATCCGAAACCGGTCCCAGGATGCTTGTTTCCGGTCCAGGGAAGACATGGCTTGGCAGTTCGGGCTGGACTGTACCCACAAGGCACAGGGTCAGACTGATTTGCATATAGCCATGTCTGAACTGGGGTGGCTGAGTGAACTAAAGAATGGTGATGGATTAAACCCAGATCAGTTGACTGGGGGTGAGTGTTTGATTTGGTCAAACACTCCGTCCATCATCCTCTTTTGTTTCGCTTTGTTCGCCCTAAGTGTGGCAGGGTATGCTCAGACGTGAGTCCCTTGTTCACTTGGTCACTGGATTCAAGATAGCCTGGCTGATGAGGATTATGAATCTGAAACCGGTCCCAGGATGCTTGTTTCCGGTCCAGGGAAGACATGGCTTGGCAGTTCGGGCTGGACTGTTCCCACAAGGCACAGGGTCAGACTGATTTGCATATAGCCATGTCTGAACTGGGGTGGCTGAGTGAACTAAAGAATGGTGATGGATTAAACCCAGATCAGTTGACTGGGGGTGAGTGTTTGATTTGTTCAAACACTCCGTCCATCATCCTCTTTTGTTTCGCTTTGTTCGCCCTAAGTGTGGCAGGGTATGCTCAGACGTGAGTCCCTTGTTCACATGGCCACTGGATTCAAGATAGCCTGGCTGATGAGGATTATGAATCCGAAACCGGTCCCAGGATGCTTGTTTCCGGTCCAGGGAAGACATGGCTTGGCAGTTCGGGCTGGACTCTTCCCACAAGGCACAGGGTCAGACTGATTTGCATATAGCCATGTCTGAACTGGGTTGGCTGAGTGAACTAAAGAATGGTGATGGATTAAACCCAGATCAGTTGACTGGGGGTGAGTGTTTGATTTGTTCAAACACTGCGTCCATTATCCTCTTTTGTTTCGCTTTGTTCACCCTAAGTGTGGCAGGGTATGCTCAGACGTGAGTCCCTTGTTCACTTGGCCACTGGATTCAAGATAGCCTGGCTGATGAGGATTATGAATCCGAATCCGGTCCCAGGATGCTTGTTTCCGGTCCAGGGAAGACATGGCTTGGCAGTTCGGGCTGGACTGTTCCCACAAGGCACAGGGTCAGACTGATTTGCATATAGCCATGTCTGAACTGGGGTGGCTGAGTGAACTAAAGAATGGTGATGGATTAAACCCAGATCAGTTGACTGGGGGTGAGTGTTTGATTTGTTCAAACACTCCGTCCATCATCCTCTTTTGTTTCGCTTTGTTCGCCCTAAGTGTGGCAGGGTATGCTCAGACGTGAGTCCCTTGTTCACTTGGCCACTGGATTCAAGATAGCCTGGCTGATGAGGATTATGAATCCGAAACCGGTCCCAGGATGCTTGTTTCCGGTCCAGGGAAGACATGGCTTGGCAGTTCGGGCTGGACTCTTCCCACAAGGCACAGGGTCAGACTGATTTGCATATAGCCATGTCTGAACTGGGGTGGCTTAGTGAACTAAAGAATGGTGATGGATTAAACCCAGATCAGTTGACTGGGGGTGAGTGTTTGATTTGTTCAAACACTCCGTCCATCATCCTCTTTTGTTTCGCTTTGTTCGCCCTAAGTGTGGCAGGGTATGCTCAGACGTGAGTCCCTTGTTCACTTGGCCACTGGATTCAAGATAGCCTGGCTGATGAGGATTATGAATCCGAAACCGGTCCCAGGATGCTGGTTTCCGGTCCAGGGAAGACATGGCTTGGCAGTTCGGGCTGGACTGTTCCCACAAGGCACAGGGTCAGACTGATTTGCATATAGCCATGTCTGAACTGGGGTGGCTGAGTGAACTAAAGAATGGTGATGGATTAAACCCAGATCAGTTGACTGGGGTGAGTGTTTGATTTGTTCAAACACTCCGTCCATCATCCTCTTTTGTTACACTTCAGACAGTAACACAGTGAAAACACTGCCAAAAGAGTCCACACACTTTTAGAAAAATAGCTTATATTTTTATGTGCAAAACAATATAAAAACAACACGAATCCAATAAGTATAACTGGAGTTATGAATCTTCAAAGAATGAATGAAAATATAATATTTAAAAACGTAAAGTGCCAACCGAGGACAGCAGGTAACGCTTGACCAAGGTAAATTCAACGGTTCACTGCGATGGAGCGTAGGTTGGATACAGAGACCAGCTTTGGCCCACTGATACAGTACCTTGGATGCATCGACGCCAAAGATGATGATAGTAGCAAGGGAGGCAATGCATAGTCGCTGATCATTTAGATTATGGCGATGAGTCAGGTCCGAGCTGTGCACAGTCGAACATGAGTCAAGATACTAGAAGCACCAAAGAAATTCATCGTCATCGAACCACTAGGTTTTGCCACCTCCCCATGCCTTTAAGGCAGCCCAGTGGCGTAACACATAATGAAGTGGCCCTTCTTTCAGAATATTTGAAGGGTCCTGCCCGCCAATCCTGTGCTTGACTGATATTCATAGACTTTCAACTGAATGAGTATTATTGAATGGTGGGTGCCCCTGCCACACAGGATGCTGCACAGCTTGTGTTACACTTTGGATCACTGATTGTTGGCTTATTGCAATCTCCAGATTACACACAGTTACTGCTGGAGAGTGGATCTTTTTGGTTGTCAGATTTGGAAATAATATGCTTCTAGCCATCCTTGCAACAATAATTTGCTTCCTCTCAGGCAATGTCTACAAACATGGCATGTAACTTCCTCGTTCTGTCTTCTTAGAGCCTTTCCCTTATTTTGGGAGCCAACGCATTTTGGCAGACATTGTTCTTTGTAAACTCAATTTAACTTAAAAAAACATGTTTCTAGAGTTTACCAAGGAGTTTGCACATATTGACTTAGGGCCAGATGTAGGTAAATGAGAAATACCGATTTCTTAATAGCAAATTTTACCGATTCGCTATTAAGAAATCGCTATTTCCTATGTAGGTAAAGATTCAGTAAAAAATACTGAATCCTTTATATTGCTTATTACCGAATCGGTAATTGAGATTCGGTAATAAGGAATACTTACCCATTCATTTCCATGGGCTTGCAGGCCCATAGGAATGAATGCGAAGACATTCAGTATTAGCGATTCAGTATTACCGGGAGGTATTTCAAGGGTGTCAGGGTGTCACCCTGTTGCAACCCTAAAATGTGCATGTGTGCACATGTGGCGCACATACATGCCCTATGGGCATGGATGTGTGCCACATGGCACTTCTAAAAAAGCAAAAAATTGTTTTTTTAAGGGAAATCGGTAATTACCACCAACTTAAACTTGGTGGTAATTACCGATTTCTTAAGGCTCAAAGGCACTCTTCAATGTGCTTCCTACATTGCATTTAAGGAATCGGTATTACAGAGTACTTAAATGTTAGAGCAATAAGGAATCGGTATTAAGGAATCAGTATTTACCGAATCCTTATTTACCGATTCCTTACCTACATTAGGAATGGCTAAATGTCTGTTGGTAACGGTGAAATTTACCGAATTTTGGTGTTACCGACTGGTATTTACCCACCTTAGTCATCAAAACAGCAATGGAAGAATTATTTTTGTGATGGCAGATAAAGGTAAAATCTCTTTTTAAATCAGGTCAGTGCTTACTACCATGGTTCAGGGCCTACATGAATAAACTATGATTGCTACAAAATATAATAATAAGGAATAATGGTAATCAAACTCTTCACTGCTGTGTCCATGTGGTATTAAGCTAAGGAACACATAAAACATTACTTAATACTGTTCCTTTAGTTACAAATGTGCGATAGCTTGATTGAAACAGAGCTTGTACTATTGCCTCAAAGGAATCCCAACCGCTTATTCAGATTTGCCACTTCAATACTATGATTTGTAAGATAAGGCTCAAAATGGGACAGACAAGGTTATGCAGTCCAGATGCAACACACTGAACTATTTTGAGATTTCCAAGACCTTCACTCATAATAATGCTTAGTGTACAATGTTCTCACAAAATCAGGAAATTCCTCTTTGTGTTTTAACACCATTGGAGTTATTATGAATATGACACACTTTCTCTGTTTGCACCATGGTGCACCTTTCCAAATGTGTGCAGGGTGTAAACAGGGACAGTGTGCGGTATTAGTAAGAATGTGCGGCCCCTAGGGCAGCTGCAAACTCACCCTGCCCTTGGGGCAGCACATTCAAGTGAAATTAGGAGCGGTTGTTTAAAAGCTGCTCTGTGTTTACAGTCCAGGCTGTCACTGACTCGCATTTTGAAGAGGGGAGAGAGATCCCCTTGCAGGTGGGTGCAGTGAGTGACTGCACTCTTCTGCAAGGGGATGTCTGGGTGGTCCATGAGGCTCCATTTCTCCACCCAGAGCTCTACCCACAGGTGCGCACTGACAGTGTGTTAACTTTATGTGATGAACTTTAAGTGTACTTCCTAAAGGCATATTTGCCTCTGTGCCCTAATACCATTGTGCCCTGGGGTTCACAAAGTGGGAACACATGCCGATTGTTCCCCTAAGGCCCAATGTATAATATGGCTCCAGATGGTACATTCTGTGTTTCTCTTAGCATTATTTATGTGCCTCTGCAAAATACTAGAAAGGTGTGTTAATATGTTTTAGGTATAGAATAATTCAATTTCTATCCGAGAATTTGAATGTATTTTCCCTGGTTTTATAATAATAGTATTATGTATGTATTGTGTAAATATCTTCCAAATAGATATATTAACAGGAAAAGAAGAAAGGGACAGCAATGTCGGTGCTTCTAAATGTCACAAGACAGGGGGGGGAGTGCTCATGGTCTTTTGGAAAGTGTGAGTTTGGCAATGCCATCTACAATCCCTTATCTCATATGGGGTACAAATAAAGAGAGATAGCAAAACTGTAAGAAAGCTGCAGTGTTAGACCTGTCAGCCTAAGGTTGGCCTTTCCCCAAACAATTTGCCTATTTAGCTCTGTGTTTGTGCTGATATTCGTTTATGTTGGTCTTAGGATTCTGTGTACTTTTCCACTGCTAACCAGTGCTAAAGTGCTTGTGCTTACTCTCATAAACATGGTTTAACTGATTTACTTATAAGCCCCTTGCAGAGTGGTACACCATACACCCAGAGGCTGTACATTAAATGCTACTAGTGGGCATGCAGCAGTTATTGTACCCCCCACTTAAGTAGCACATTAAACATATCCCAGGTCTGAAATTGCAGCCTGAATGCAGTTTTAAAGTGGCACTTCGACTTGGCAGTATAACCTCTTTACCAAGCCTTAAAGTCCCCTTTTTATTGCACATATGTCACCCTTAAGGTAGACCCTAGGTAGGCCATAGAGCTGGAAGCATTGCAATTAAAAGGGGAGGACATGTACTTTTATGTTTTACATGGCCTGGTATTGAAAAACTACTACATTTGTTTTTCATTACTGTGAGGCCTATCTAGCCCATAGGATAACATTGAGTTTCCTTATTACATTTAATAGGTGCTACCTTTTGATTTGGACCAGGTGGCAAAATCTTGTTTGATATCTATAAAATTATAATTTAAAAATTCTCTTTAATGGTAAAGTCAGTTTCATAATTACAATTTTGAAAATGGTACTTTTAGAAAGTTGGCATTTTGCTGCCCGTAGTCCTTTTGTGTCTGCAGCATGTTTTGGGTCACATGACTGGGTGCAACTAACAGTTGACATATTATGTGAATTCCTCCCAAACATTCACACAATAGAGGGATTAGGTGGCAGAATGGACCATCTGCTGTCAGGATGGGAAGTCAAAGCTGAGCACAGCCCACTTGCATTACAATACAATGCATTTGTAAAGCACACAGCTGCCTAAAAAAGTATCACAGAACTAGCAAAAAGTGGCTCCTCCACCCAACCCAACATCAAAGCTACTGAATAGGTTGCGCCCTGCCTGCACACGAACGTCTTTTTACCTCCACATTATTACTGCAGCCAGCTTGGAGCCAGGGTAGGGGAGTCAGAAAATTCCATGTATCACAAAGAGACTTTCTGAAAGCTTCTCTCACCTTCCACAGGAAGGGTACCAGGTATAAAAACTGGACACTCAGACCCACTCACTGCTAGACTTGTGGATGGACTCTCAGAGGATTGCAGCTTCTGTGACCTGATGTGCACTCCGAAAGACTGCTGTGCTGAACCTTGAAGGATTTCTTTGCTGCCTGGAGCCTTCCTTGAACCCTCAAAGGCCAGTCCTGTGGTTTGATCCCTGGATCTTCCCTGCACCCAGGACTACCATAGTGACACCAAGGGATAGTTTGTTGGCCTCCTGTTCATTGCCACAGGGACACAAAAGGCTGCCTCTATCTTGAACCCACACCTGGACCCAGCCCAAGTGAGTCCTGAATGACATCCGGCAGAGAACTCCGCTCCGCCAGCAGAATTTGCAGAGTTTTGCCAACTCTGTGCTTCTTTGAGAATGTGGAGCTCAGGCAAAACTCCGACTGCGCAGCAGAGCGGAGTAGCCCCTGCCAATGCACACTCAAAACCAGACTAGCAGTGTGTTCCCTGTCATCTTGTGCCTTAGGCCAGGCAAAGCACAATGCGCTCGCCCCGCCCGCCTCTCAGATTGGACGTGGTTGCCTGACCTCAAAAGGGCAGCCTCAGGACGTCAAGTGACCAGACTCTACCGACATCCATAGATAGCATGGACTCTGTGTGTGCAGGACCAGGTGCTGCTCCTCCCGCTTCAAGGCGCTATGCTTTTCGCTTCAAGGTACTCATGCCTCCGAGTCTGCTGAGGCCTCTGCTAGCCCCGGCTGCTCCTTGGCGCACCATTCGCCCGGGAGCCTCCCTCCTGCTGCTCCTGTGTGTACCCCTTTTAGTTACAAAGAAACAACAAGGGAACCCTACTCACAAAGAACCAGGGTAAGTACTGTATGTCAAGAAACAATGGTTTTTGTGGCAAAAATAATGTATAATAATGATAATTACACTGCACAATGGTATAAATAATGGATCATATAAATGTCAGGCAAAGAGGAGTCTGAATACAATGTGATTGCATATTTACAATTTATATCAATTATTCAGACAGTTTTCACATATATACAACAGATAGTGCTTAGTGCCCCCAGTGTGCATTAGAACCAAAAACACAGGGCAGACTTGTGACATCACTGATATTTACAACTTGGTTTCCTTTATACGAGAAGCGACCATTTATAAATAATAACAATTTACCAGACACTATATGCAGTAGACAGTGCTGATGTAGTGATTTGTTTCTCTTTTATGACGACGGCGTTTCGACCCCTCTGCGGGTACAGGGTCTCTTCAGGACCTAATAGTATAGGAACATCTGAAAGAGTATGGATTAAAATGCGCAACCACGTGCAAGTAGTGAAGAACACCGGTTAAGTGAGAAAATTTAAATAGAGTACTCACACTGGACCCAGCCGGGTGCTCAGTGTGAAGGAGGGGGGGAAAGGAGGGGCTTGCAATATGTGGTGAGGCAAGGTGGTTCGCCCAGAAGCACAGGATGTTGAGCCCATGGCTGGAATCGAACCTAGCTCCTAAGTGGGCAGCACTGGCTGTCATGTCTCATCCTCTCCTCAACCGAGATCACAGGGGGTGTTGGAGCAGGAGCTGGGAGTGTAGTGCCATGCCTCGCAGCTACAGGTGTTATGTAATACCCGCCATCCCCTGCTCTCCTGAGAGTAAACTCGGGCTATACATTGCCTGAAATGTGACTGTCTGCAGAAGAAGAACAGACGGGCAAAAAAGCGTCCATTTAATAAATGCATCTACAGTAAAAAAAAAGTTTTAAAAAAGCAGGGGGAGAGGAGTGGAGTTCCACTGAGTTTTTTTCTAACTCTGTAGAACTCCGCGAAGTGGCACTCCACCAACTCTGCCTGGGGTTAGTCCTGAACCCTTAAGAGGTGTCTCACCAGTCCTCGACTCTTGGTTGTGGTGCTAAATGTGCTCAGGTGGCCAAAACCTAAAACTGAGAATTTGGAAATATTTTGGCTAAACTGAGGGGAGACTTGCTCTAAGAACTGAGGGGAGGCCAATACCAACCTGCCCATCTATCTACCAAAGGTGAATCTCCAGTCGGCCTAGTTTTTCGTCTGTTCCTGCTACATTCTTCTCCGCAACAGCAGAGACTGTTCTGCGGTCATTCGCCAAAGATTATTCGAGCCCCTGGAATAATCTTTATCTACAACCGACTGCCTCTTCCTACTGGAGATTTTTGACTTCCATAACAATGGCTAAGTCCGATCGAAGCTTTAACCAAGGCTCCACGGCGAGGGCAATCTGATCTTTTAGCACTACTTTTTCATGAAAACGGACAAAATTAATAAATCAGCATCTACTGATTGGATGTCTCACATTTTCGTGTCAAATACTTATTACAAATATACTCTATTTCTCTAAATTGGGTTGAGCTTTTGATTATTTTGTGTTTTCACTTTTTTGTTGTTTGTGTGCTGCATAAATTCTTTACATATTGCCTCTAAGTTAAGCCTGACTGTTTTGTTTGTGTCAAGCTACCTAGGGTTAAGCACAGGTTAAGTTAGGGACTTTCTGTGGTTCACAATGCAAGGGATTGTGGCTGTTGCTTGACCAGGGCTCACACCCCAATCAACCAGCAATCCAGTTTCTCACATGCTACTGCACATCTACCTACATATGTCAGGCACAGTAAATATTACTAAGAGGCACTGACAGACACCTATGAACATTTCATAAAGCTTTTAAAGTAAAAGTGGCCTCACAAGCACCAGCCTACTTACCTACTTGAAATGTAATTGCAACAAAAACAGTGTAAGCCTTTGTACCTGAAGGATATGTGCCAGAGGCAATAAAATGTTGACCACTTGTGTGGTTTGTTCCTCAACTAAGCAGTGACATACAATTATATGTCATTGTTACTGCAAATTTTCCCTGTATATATTACTTTAAGATTGGAATAAGTTCCTCATATTGTTATTTTTTTTTCAACCACAGCCTACGGTCAGTATTTGCTTAAAGAAGGGAGATCAAAGACCAACTCCCCTCACACTTGTATATCATTCCTTTTGTGGTCTACCACTGTCAATATACTAATGGTCCAATGGCAACTGGGGGTCACCAAAATACAGGGTGCATAATAGCACAGTCTACACTATTCTTGTTGTGGAACCACAAGTAATATTTACCCGTGATAACATATGTGATGTTAGAGATATCATGAATGTACCAGTTTTGAAGATTAAACTTATACTCACATGCATAAAAAAAGGATTGTGGTACAGATTGAAATAGTTGTTAGGACCGGAGACATTAAGAATGACTAAAGGACCAGCTTAGCACTCTGAGTGGCATGCTTCACAGCACTGAATTGTAAATCAAGGATTGTACTGTGTCCAGTACTCAGGATTAAATTTGCATTTCTTATTCCAGTAAAGGTATGAACCAGATTCAGAAATATCACAATATGGCCATCACTTGAGGTACACAAAGTTTGGGAATGATTACCATAGCAGGCGGTCAGATAACTGCCCGCTATCGTGGCAGTCAGAAGACCACCAGACGAGCAGACAACAGTCGATGCGACTGCTGGGCTGGCGGTTACAAAGTTCTCCTTGTCATGGTGGCTTGCAATGCGGCCCAGGAAATGGGCATTGGCACAAGCTGCCGTGAAAAGGAACACTTCTTGCATCTCCAAGGAATATATGCCATGCACTGTGTGGTACATGGCACACTGTGCATGGAGGTACATGCGCGCACTACATGTACACCCAGGGCCACTTTACAGTGGCTCTCGACAGAAGGACGACATGTTTAGGGCACCCCAAATTCAGTTTCTGACAGCCTTTTCATGGTGGGCTTGCGTGCTATGAAAAGGCTGTCGGAAAGAGATATCCTACTCCCGACAGTGGTGCCTGCCTAGGCACCAATGCCATTTGGGACTACGAATCAGACCTCCAGCTGGTTGGGGGTCAATGATTCTGGCAAAGGCGGCAGTCTTCTCCTTGACCGCTGTGGGTCAGACTGCCGGTCGGACTGAGGGGCTGTCGGCGGTCGGACCGCCACCAATGGTCTGTTGGTGGCATTCCGCTCGCCATCATAAACAGGCCCTAATTGTCTCCTTCCCACACTTAACTAACCATATCTGACAAAGAACAAGGCAGAATACATCCCTCCTCATGATAAGCCATATCCATGACATTTATACTTGTTGCACCCCAAACAGTTTTGTGTTGAAAGATAGAAGGATGTTACATGTGGAATCACTATTGGAGTTTAGGCATTAATGGATTGTTGAGTACAGCATTGTGTGGTGGAGTGTGTGATTTTGTTGTCTGTTGTGTTTTTTGGGGCTAGTGGGGAATTTTACGGCAGTCCGGTATCTGTAGGAAACAAAATCCCTGGCAAACCTGTACACACCAGCACCATACAGCAAACTAGCAATAGGGGACACTGGCGCATGGTTGAGTCATAGCAGCCAATCTTGCTCTGAAAGCATCCCCAAGCATTCAGCCCACTGTGAAAATTCCAGAATGTCAGAACAGCCAGTCTGACCCATTATGGGAGGCACAGTGAAGGGTTCAAGAGGATCTCATAGGGTAGACGTGGAGGTGCAATTGTTCTGTTGGACAGAGAGTTCAAGTTTTACTTTCCTCTTTTGGGAGTAATTATTAACTGCAGATGCTGTAAGATTGTTTGTGGTTTTAATTCTTCTTGGTCAAAGTAGGTATTGTTGATTCTCATGTTATCTGTAACACATATTGTGGTACATCTAGAGTGTAAAAACACCAGTTTGTAAATTAAAGAATGTAATCTCACTACTCGTTGCTTTATTCTCCAGGAGAAATGGTTAGCAAAGGGTCTGTTTTAGGAAAGCAAGGTATCCGATTTACCCTTTGTATTAGCTTTATGATGTTTGACTTCTCTACCTCATCCACCATGTCTCATACATTAGGTCTTGCATTTTTATTCAGGACGTAGTCAGTCAAAACATTTTATTACGATTTCAGAGGCAGCAAAAATGGCTTTACATGCAGTTGAATCTCTAAGAACTCCACAGGAAGTCATTTCATGACACCTTTGACCACCCTTTTTAATGACAGAAAGCAACGCACAGTTCTGTACTTTTGGCAATAAGGGCAAGAGTATTAAGGTAACAAAGAAAAATAGTAGAGCATAGAAACTTCTATGTTACATACAAATTGACCATTTCTAAGAAAGCTGCCACAAAAAGCCAGTGATGCATCTAGGGTATTTCAGAGTGGTATGGTGCCAGAATATCATGGATTAAATATAATTTACTGTAATGTCATCCTTTTAGTATTAGTAATGGAAAATCTACACTCAATGGGTTACTAATAATGTTACAAATAAAAACTTACACCCAAAGCCTTTATATTTTTGCAAACAATATTTAGGGCATAGAATTGGTGTCAGACAATATTTATGTTAACAATCATGAAATACAATCCAAATGCCTTCAATCTTCATGTGACCAGGGACTGCTTCATGTTCCCAGGACTTGTTTGAAGTGCAAAGCAGGGTTTTTCATAAGGAGGTGTAGTTTCTAGCGCCAAGACACAGACTCAAATGTTTTTTAACTGGAAATGCACATACCATAAGGTGTGATAGACTAGTACTTTTTCCTGTATTGGTTATGCTGATCTTTGTAAATATATATTATGCCCATCATGCAATTTTAAACATTGCAGTGTTTCACTCAGTCTTGGAAGGCAGTCCTGGGGCTTTCTCAATGTAATGTATGAAACCATGGGAAATATAGAAAAAGAGAAAAGTAAAGAAATAAAAATTGCAGTAAAGTGGGTTATGTTAGTAGGTGGGGGTATTCGTGCTCAGCTAGTAATAATACCACAATCACTAATATGTCCAATCAAGGCTCAGTAAATTAATCCTTGTGCAACCCTTGGTAGCTTGGCAACTGAGCAGCCAGGCTTAACGTAGGAGGCAGGTATTTGTATAGCATTTAATCCCACCAATACATTAAGTAAGTAAAAGACACAAAACAACAAAAATCCAACATCAATTATTAAAAATAGAAACTGTTTTAGCTTAAAACCGACACCAAAATGACAAAAACCCATTGTATGTAACTGGAGATATACATTTTTAAAGATTAAATAAAAAATGTCATTCCAGCATCAAAAAGCTTAAAGCATCACTTGCAACATTCTGATTACATTGGACCAGGTTTTAGGCCGATTACAATGGAGGGCGGGTCAGATAGGCTGAGGGCTAGATCCCGGTCACAAAATTATCTTCAAACTTTGGGCCTGATTTATTTCTTGGCAGATGAGTTACTGCATCAGACCGGTGAAGGAAATCAAGTCCGCCTAAATATAATTCCTATAGGATATAATGGGGTTTATATTTCGATGGTGAGTCCTCCGGTTCATCACTTATTCAGAGTTTGATTCAACAATGGTGGCCTGCTGCAGCACAATGCCTGATTGAGCTATGGAAGACTCTGTCCACAACGTCACCGGTGAGGAGCACTGAAGCTTTCTGTGGGACAAACCCGCATGTTCAGGCCATTTGCAAGTCGAAAACAGTGGCTGACCCTCGGCGGTGAGCTGGTCATCTCATTGAGCTGTTCTGCAAAACTTTGCAACAAGAATCTAAACTTTGAAATCTTGTTGGTTCTGAGTTCCTTTGGGGGAAAAAGCTGTCCACTGACTCATGCCAAGTGTTCAGAGAGTCTGTAATGCCACTTGAGGGGTGGTACTTCATATTCCACAATGCACTTGCACAGTCCAGGAAAATTCCAGTTCCAACTGGTCATCTGGGGTGATCCTCTCTTTGGCCTGCCAGTTACTGTCTTCCAGCTCTGTTGTACCTGTTGCTGATCCAGGAGTCCACTGCTTTTCTTTGGAGCCAGGCACAGTCCTTTCTGCGTGGAGCCTTCTGAGTTTAGCAGGAGCAGTCTTTCTGAATGCAAGCCTTCTGTGATGCAGTCCAAGGGACCAGCAGGGCAGTGCTTCCTCTTCTTTTGTTCTAGGCAGTGATCTGAGGAGCTCAAGCAGCTCTCCCATATTTAGCTTCCATTCTGGGCACCTCCACCAATAGACGTAACGCTATCTCCCTATGGTATGACCACTTCCTGTGAAGCATAGCATATTTTTGAGTCAGAAAGCACTGTTCTTCCAAAGATCAAAATGGAGAAATTATCTCCATGGTGTGTGTGTCTGTGAAACCTAATCCACAGGTGTGTCTAACATCTGACTGCATTCCCCTTCCTGCCTCTCTCCTAATCTAGTTAGGGGGCTTCCATATGGCTAGCTAAAGATCAAGGAAGTTGGGGTGGTCTTGGTCCTGTGACATTTGTTTTTTGCCAAGGCTTCTGCCTTTGAAGTCCAGCTTATCTTCCAAAGCCCCTTCATCTCACTGGCTTCTTTAGTAAGCAAATATCCTCCCACCACATTGCTACATTGTCTCAGCCCCAGGCGTCTTCACACGTACTTATAGACAGACCCTCCAGGATTTCGCGATTTCGCGATTTGCAAAAAAATCGCGAAATCGGCAGTTTTGTAAAAATGCCGCGATTTTTACAAAACTGCCGCGAAATTTGGACGGTTGGTGAGCTCATAGAAGGAGGCCCCTTTTAGGTCTGTGTTGTCAGTACAGCTCTGCCCTAGTGGCTGAGAAGTACATGCTTCGGTATTTATTTGTGCGTTTTTATATAGCTCGGACTTTAACCGAAGGTGTCAGAGCGCTTCACAATAGGAACAGTACATTGCAAAAATGACAAGTGTGACAAATGTGTCTTGCTAATGTTTCAGGAGCTGGCGGGGAGGGAGGGAGGGGGGGGTTAAAAGAACTCGCCCAACCCGCTGGGATGTCGGGCCCCACGTGTCTATTCCTGCATGTCGCCCTCGTGGGGAACAGGGGGCGGCTTCACTCCTAGGTGACTCTCTGGTAGAGAAAAGAGAGATTTCGGACAGCCTGAGCATCCTGTGGGGGGCAGGCGAAGGAGGAGTGGCTGATGTGACAGACAGCTAACAATACCAAGGGACCAGCGGCAACTGCGGGCATTTAAATGAAGAAAAAACTGCGAGGGAGGGAAAGATGAGCAGCGTGGAGAGGGGGGGGGGGAGTGTGGGTCTGAAAAGTAAGATTTGAAAGAGCTGCGAATGAGACCTGAGAACAAGGATTTGAGGGGGAAGGGAGGGAGAGGGAGAAAGAATGAGGGGACGAAACGGGGAGGGCAGGAGGATGCAGAGGCTGATTACTTTTTGTTTTATTTTATTCTCTTATGATTTTGCGATTTATTATTTAGTTAACATCCCATCCTGGAGAGATGTTTGAATTCCGTGCATGCTTTCTTTCGATTCCTGGAGAGACGTCACAGACTGGTCTGGCGAGAGATCCCAGACTGTGACATCACTTCCGGAGCCTGACTCGTCCAGTTCCCATGCCAAGGCCAGCCGATCTCCAGATATGAGACCATTTTCCCGAAATACGTTAAAATGAAAGACGGGTGCAGCCAGTCTTGAAACTACTAATATTTTGCTAACTCAAACTGCATTCTGCCGTTTAAAAGTGGTTATTTCCATTTCTGCGGCTGTTTGTGATTTCACAGATTTGATGTCGAGTTACATTCAACTGCCTTTTGTACAACAGATAAGGAGCGTTATCTTTTTACATTGAACTGCTTGTGATGTCATAGAAGGCGAACATGTCATGTTTGCATTTCATTGATTGTTTATGACGCCATAAATGAGAACTGTTCACATTTGTCTCTCTGATTGTGATGTAATAAAGAGCGGTGTTTACATTCCACTGTTTGCGGTGAAATGTGAACACATGCTTACATTTCATAGCCTGTGACGTCATGGAATGAGAGCACAACGTGTTTACGTTCAACTGTTTGTGATTTCACAAAGGGAAGGAAGAGAGAGATGGGATAGAAGAATTAGGTGTGCAAAAAGAGGCCAAGGCTAAAGATGAGAAACGCAGACTCTGTTAGACTAAAATGTCCCTAAGAGCCCTGACAGGCTGGCTGAGTCTTTATTTCAATTATTTATCTACTTGATACTTTGCGGCAATTCTGATTTTGTGGGGCAATAATATGTTAATTGTATTCCTTAATGCACAAAAATGTGCCAGTCCTGTACATACCATGCCTTTTCCTCTGGCTAAATTCCCGCAGGGTTGCTTTGCTGAAATCGAACAAAGGGTAATATTGAGTGCGATAGGCATCACAACACTTACAATCTCGGTCTCTGGGCAAACAGGTGTTTGAAGGGGGATCGCACTTTAATGGGCGTGTTATAATCAGGCCGTATACTTTTATGTATTCACTATCCACGATACATAGAGAAACGTATGCCTGCAAGCAATGTTACTTAAATGTAAATACTAATCAGGGCCTATTTCAAAGTGGAATACTCTGCTAAAACAGTTTTCATTGTTTTAATGCTGAAAATGAATGATTAGGCGTAAAATAAAGTGCCGCAAAAATGCCGCTAAATTTCCATATTTGTGCCGCTAAATTTCTATATTTGTGCCGCTAAATTTGCTAATCCATGCCGCTATATCCTGGGGGGTCTGTATAGAGCAGCTTGGTTCAAGCTGTCACATGCTGTCCAATCAGAAGAGGCTGCTCATGTAATTTAAGGATAGGAAGTTCTAAAACCACTTTCCTGTAAACGTTATTATAAATCTGACCATTGCAAGTTGTAGGATTTATTGCAACCATTATTTTGATACGTTGAATGATGTGTCTAGCTGGCTCCAATCAAAAGGTAGACTTTATTAAATTTATTGAAGCCTTCCCATGTTAGCTTATGAGGCTAGCAGCACTACATGGACAACCAATATAGGCTGTTTTTCCTTACCAGGGCATATAAAACATCATTTATATTGTCCCTGATTTTTATTGCAATGCACACTACCCTTGGGGAACCTAGGGTAGAACTTAGGGGTGAATGACTCACAAGACATAAAAAGGTAGTTTTGGACTTTGGATCTTTGGACTTTTAAGTTCAAAGTCGAGTTTGGACAACACTTTATTTTGAAACCAGCCTGCAAAGCAACTGGGATCTCTAAACCTACATGCCCTATTATATACTATCGACTAACAGGTAGGTTATCTTTGCCAATTAGAATTATACCAATTACTATATAGCATTAGGAGACAGAACACTAGCCCTGAGCCTGTTCAGTGTAGCCCAGGGCACTTTCAGAGGCAGAAACCACCAGCATCTGCCAAAGAATGGGTGTGGTCAGGACAACAAATTATGACTTTCCTACAAGTTTCCACACCTCTAATAAAAGGTGATCGGTAACTAACCTACACCCTGGTAGTCTTTGTCATCTAAATTGAAAAACCTTGAAAGTCCATCTGCATTTGCATGTTCAGCCCCAGGTGTGTGTTCCACCTTGATATTCACCCCCTGAAGGGAAAAACACCACTCAACAAATTAAGGTTCTCCCCCCTCATCTGCATGAGTCATCTGAGAGGTCTGTGGCCAGTTTGAACATGGATGTGAGCAACAAACTGGTATGCTCTCAACTTCTTTAGGGACCAGACCACCGCAAAGAATTCCCTTTCAATGGCACTCTATCTTTGTTATCTGGCGAGTAGACCCCTGCTAACGAAGGCAAATGATTGACCTTGGCTCTCTTTATTTACGTGTGCAATTACTGCCCCAATCCATTTGAATCATCTGTCTGAACAATAAATTCCTTATTGCAGTCAGGGACCAGAAGGACTGGTGCTGTACACATAACTTCCTTCAGAGTTTCAAAGGCCTGCTGTCAATCTGGGGTCCACATTACTGTTTTGGGTTGCTTCTTTGAAGTAAGTTCTGTCAGACGAGCCACAATGGTTGCAAAGATCCTCGCAAACCTCCTACTCAGGCCAAGAAAGGCCCTAACCTGTTTATGGGTATTAAGAGCTTCCCAATCCAAGATGGTCTGGATCTTGGACAGGAGAGGTTGTATTTGGCCTCCACCTACAAGGTGGACCAGGCGCACTACAGAACCTTGCTTTATCTGGGATTTGCTTGCCTTGATAGCCAGTCCCGCCTGCTGCAGGGCCCATAACACTTCCTTCAGGTGGACCAGGTGATGCTCCCATATGGAACTGAATACAGCTATATCATTCAGGTAAGCGGCAATAAATGTTTACAAACCAGACAGGACTCTGCTCACTAACCTTTGGAAGGTGGCATGAGCATTCATCAAGCCTAAAGGTAACACTTTGAAATGAAAGTAGCCTTCTGGGGTGGAAAATCCTGACCTCTCCTGTGCTAATGGATTTAGGACAACCCGCCAGTAACCTGAGGTCAAATAATCAGATGTACTCAGGTACTTTGCAACCTCTAACCTGTTGATGAGCTCATCTGTTCTCGGTATGGGGTGAGTGTCTGTCTTGGCGACTGCATTCAAACCTCTTCAGTACACCCAAAACATCAATTCTTTCTTTCCTCCTTGGGAATTAAGCTTGGGCACCAGTACCACCGGGCTGACCCATGGACTGTTAGAGGGCTGTGTTACCCCCAATTCCAGCATTGTGGCTGCCTCAGCCTTATCCCCGGCTTTGACCTAGTCATACAACCCGTAGAACTTGTTTTCGAAAGGTAGATTGTCAACAGTGTCATGGAAACACCAAGTTGTGAGAGCAGCTTTCAGGGAGAAAAGCCCTGCAGGCTGTTCTAACACTTATCTTCAAAACTTTCTGCTGCTGGTCTGTCAACTTGAGGGGGGATACTATTCCCTTCACTGACCCATCATGTGCATTCCTAGAGAGGATCTCCTGCTCCCCTACTTCATCTGTGACCCTCAGCATGGTTATGTTGGCCCTGTCTTCCTGGGGTTTACATCTTTTTACATGAAGAATCTGGTGGGGACTCCTGGAGGTGCCAAGGCCCACCAAGTAGGTGACCTCACCCTTTTTTTCCAGAATGGGATATAGCCCAGTCAATTGTCCTAGATGGCCCTGGAAGCCTCAGGGTCAAACACCCACACCAACTGTCCTGCATGATACTCAGGCATAGTAGCCTTCTGGTCAAACCAGAGCTTAATAAACTCTTGGCTGGCCTCCAGGTTACTGCTTGCTCTCTTCATGTGCTATGGCATGCAGGACCACAGGCCTAGTACATACTCCAGTACATCTTGCTTCAACTCCTTGAGAGGCTTTACCAAGCTTCCCTAACCAAACTCAATGGCACTCTTACATGGTGGCCAAAAAGTAACTCAAAGGGGCTGAAACCAACCATTTTCTGAGGCACTTCTCTGTAAGCTAGCAGAAATCATGGGAAGAGAACATGCTAACTCTTCCTCTGCATGTCAGCTAAGCCCATGATCATACCATTCAGGGTTGTATTGATTCTTTCGATCAGATCATTAGTCTGAGGATGATATGGGGTGGTGTACTTGTAGGTAATACCACATTCATTCCACATCACCTTCAGGTAGGTGGACATAAAGCTAGTCTCCCTATCTGAGGCCACCTCCCTAGAAAAGACAATTCTGGTAAAAATGCCAAGTAGAGCTCTGGCCACTGTTGAAGCAGTGACCATCTTGAGGGGTATTGCTTCTGGGTACCCAGTGGTATGGTTTAATGCCACCAAGATTTACCTATTCCCAGAGAAAGTTGGTAGATCTATGGATCAACAATGTCAATGCTGAAGAGGAGCTACGCTGCGAAGCAAGATGGCCGCATAAGCTCCCGGCTCCGCCGATCTCCGCCGGCAGCTCGGATATCCTGCTTTCTATCCTTTCTTCACGCCGGACTCCCGTGCACATGAAGTGCTCCTGACTCCTGCGGTGCAATCCCGGAATTTCCAACTTACCGGGTGACGAAGATATGTCGTGTTTTCTTCTCGGCCTACTTCAGGGCTGAAGCCGGGGCCTCGATTTCTAGCCCATCCGGGTTAGAGTTGATCAACATCGGCTGTGAGACCAGGGTTGCGTCCGGTCTTCCGAACTCGGATCATACTTGCATTTACGATTGGCTACTCAGTAACCGGCTTACGCTAAGGACACGGTACAGTGACGCATGTGCACATCAGTAGCCGCGGTCGGGGGTCCGACGCCCGGACACCCTGCTGGGGGGGCCGGGGTTGACGGGCTTGGGCCCCGCGAGCGGCGAAGGTGTCGATATTGCCAGTTTTGAGAGCGCCCACTGTTGTCATCAGCTCCATGTGTGCCTGGTGCCTCGGAATTGTTCCTCCCCGGGGTTCGAGTCCTGCTTCATCGCTTTGCGGGAGGTGATGGAGGGGACGGACGGCACACCAACGTTGAGGTCCGTAATGGCTGCCATTGGGGCGCTCCACTCTCAAATCACCGTCATGTACCATCAGTTGTCTGTAACGCTGGGCAACGTCTGTCTGAGACCGGACGACGACACTCCGACATGCTATCAGCAGACTGTGGTTCCCGTGGAGTACTCTGCCTACCATTTTGAGGTCCCCGTGCGGAAGCCTGATTCAGCCCGCTTTGATGACTCTAGCTTCATAGATAGCACACCTATGATCATTGTCAGCTTTCCCTGCTCGGACCCTGCTCGGCGGAACATCGTTGCTAAAGGTCTTGATCGCCACAAACAGTTCTTCAGTGACTATCGGAGAGGTTTGCCATTCTTCATCACTCTTCCTTGCCGGTTTTGTGGATGTCGCGAACTTATATCCTGTCTTCGATCCGATTTCATTGACTTGAACTTTTATGAACGCTTCAATTTCCTCATGGTGACTGTGGCCTGGGCGACAAGGGCTCTCATAAAGAACCGTACTGGCCAGAGTTGACTTTGACTTTTAGGGTTCGCTCATTTACGTGATATGTGCCGGGATTGTACCTTATAGTGTAACGGGAGTCGGGTGGTTTTGTTGATGTCCTCCCCAGGCTGGGGTTTAATACTTTGCTTCAAACAGTGGATGATACGTCTTGGGGAGGTCGCTGATGGCGGGGGGTATGGGAGCCCGGGAGTGTGTTTTTTGTTCTCCTCCTCCGCTTTTCTTTTCCTTCCTTTAGGGCGAGTTCCGGGGCGACAGGCACGCTGTTAGTGGGGTAGGCCGTAGCCATTACAGGGGTGCAGGGTGGGGGAATACGGGGGGGTTTGTTATTTTAGTTTGTTTTGTTCTATGGTCCCTTTCTTTTCCCTTCTTTCTTTTCAGGGTGGTTGGCTGTTTATCCTTCAGTTACTTCTTACTCTATTGGGCGTCTATACTAGCTTTTACTTTACTGTATCCTAAGAGTGGGTTTTCTGGATGGTACTCGCACTAGATCGCTCGCTAATAGATTATCCTTTACTCCTTGTCTGCCTCTGCTAGGCGCTGTGTTACTATGGCTATATTATTCGTTACCTTCTATTGACTGCAGTGCGAGGTACATCCCCCCATCTCTATTTGCTCCTTCTTATATGGTGTGACGCCTCTTATAGTAATGCCACTACTGCTTCTTCAAACAAGAAAAAACGAAACCTCTGTATTATCCTGTTTATTGATAACGCATTCTACCATATGCTGTAACTTGCATCACAGCTGGTGCCAGGGCTGTTGACTGATAAGTAAATTTCCTATTTGATCTGCTGAGTTTACGGCCGGCCCCTGTGGTTGTAGGCCTGTGCTTGTAATACTTTTGAATGCTTCAATAAAGGTTTTAAAAAAACAATGTCAATGCTCACCCTCTAGAAGGATGCCCCAACCACAGGCAGTGGTATCAAAGCAGCTGTTGGATTGCCTCTTGTCTTGCCACAAGCTTGACAAGTTGCACTGGAGTGGCAAAACTCCTTTACCTTGTCAAACATAAGGGGCCAATAGAAATGGTTGACCTGTCTGTTCTATGACTTGGTCTGTCCCAGATATCCAGCTAAGGGGATGTCATGAGCCAGTGTGAGGAGAAACTCTCTGTACTTCTGGAGAACCCACATTCCTACATTTGGTGCACAGTGGTGAGATCAAGAAGGTGTATTTAGTAACACAATTCAGTATCTAGGTCGGACAATTAAAAGTCCTCTTATTTGAACTTATGCAAACATTGTCTTAGATGTTTTATTTGGACTAATACTAATTGATTCAATTGTTGATTTTTCTTCCTAAATTACTCTGACCTCAATTTTTAGAAAGCTTTTGGGTTGAAATCCAAGGGATACCATGGACTTTAATCCAGCTAGCCTACCCACTCTTCAAGTTGCAGAGTTTAGGGACCTGTGTTGGGCTTAGGGATTTCCAGCACCCTCCAATTCCAGGAAGGCAGTCCTGATAGGGGCCCAATGGCTTGGGCAGAGGCCTAGCTAGAGGATCAAGATTCTGATACAGAGGAGGCTCCAGAGATAGAAGGACAGGGGAGGAAGACCCCTTTGACCTTAGTGATAAAGAAGCTAAACTCATCTCAACACACACAGTAACCAGGGTCTTATATAGAATTAGTAAGGAAGAGGGAAGATGATCCACCAAAGTCAGATCTGACCCTTAGGGAAAGAGAGCTTGAGAAACAGCTTGCTTATATTGCCCTAGAAGTAAGAAATTGGCCTAGGCCATAAAGAAGTGGGTATATGAGTATAATAGAACCATAAGTAGTAGTTCACAAGCAGATGGTGACAGCAAAGAGGGGATCAACGTGTCCAGGGGTAGTGGGTTTGACCCAAGACTACCCAACTACCCAAAGAGTCTGTCACTAAGTACCAGAAAGGGAATGACATTTACAAATGTTTGAAAGCTTTTGACAGGACTTCAAGATGAGGAGGGCGACTTCTTAATACTGAATTTCACTCCTGTGGGAGTTGATCCCAGTAGTGGAGAGAGATAGGCTGTTGACCCTATAGGGAGAGAAGACTGAATCATATCTCCACATTAAGGAGAACTTGATCAGAAGGTTTTTATCTACCCTCTGAGCAGTACAGAATGACGTCTAGGGACACCCAGAAAAATAGTAGCCAATCCTGTGTTGACTTTGTGGACCTATCTGTCAAATCATTGGAGGGCTGGATACAGGGTAACTAGGTAAGTATCTATGAGGGGCTGTACAATTTTTCCAGGAAGAAGCACACATGGGCCAACTGCTCCTCAGAAAAGTTACACCAGTATCTAGATGACTCTGAAGGGGAGATGATGTAGCCTCACAGCTGGAGTGGCCATCCCCAAAGCTGGGGAACTGGGTTGGAGTCTCAGCAAGGGATGCTCAACATCCTGTGATTCTGGGCAAATCACTTTATCTCCCTGTGCCTCAAAAAAATTAAGGCGTCCGTCTGTAACGCAACAGGTGCTCATGTAAAGCACTCTAATACATTCAGGTCAAGTTTGCGCTATGTAAAACTCCTGACAATAAAAGCTGTCTAGATCCTGGGTTTGCACCTGGGTGACCAAGAAGAACCAAGGAGGTGATCAAAGAAAGATGGACAGGTCTCCCCCCAGAGGAAAGCCTGGGTAACAAAGTTAAAAAGCAGAACGAGTCCTATAAAGGTCCCCAATCACCAGCCAAAGTTGGGAGTTCACAGAACCAATCCACTTCCAAGAGGAAAGGGTATTTGGCAAGACATTATGAAACTACAAACGCAGGGTTGTATTTTGACTGCTTGCAGCAAGGACACAAAAGGGGAGTTTCAGCCTGAACAAAGAACCCCCACCCCCCACCACTGTTGGGTAGCCCAGGGGTATTGCTAGTGTAGGTGTGTGGATAGAAGTTTGCCCAGAGATGGGGAAAGGGTATAGATAGGTGACCTTAGTTTCCGTAGGGGGGTACGATTTGCAGCCCTGTCAACCTTACTACCAAGCATGGATAAGTATAGGCAGATGCCTAAAATCAACAGTACTGGGGTTCAACTCTGAAGAATACAGGAGCCAGCATGACCATGGAGTTGGACAAACTGGTTTCCCCAGAGCAAATCTTACCCGGTGTATTTTACTTGGTCAGTTATACAAAAATAATAGCCAATCTCCATCCCATGGCAATCTTCAGCTTGGAATAGGAAGGTGGGTGACTGGTACTAAGACCGTAGTTGTGTCTCCTACTTTCCCAGTGTAGTGTCTACTGGGAAATGATCATGCAGCTCCTGGGTGGTCGGAGGTGGAAACGCAGGTCCATGCTCAGATACTGTACCTCCATGAGTGGGTTTGTGCTGTGACAAGGGCACAGGCTGCACATCAGTGGAGTAATGGACACTTAGGCCTTGGAACAATGGGCAAAGCCTGCAAGAGAAAGGGCAAAGGGTCTGTGAGACAGTTCAAGCAGCTCAAGAGGCCCATGAGGGATCCAACCCTGAGGACGATCTGGTTCCAGAAGGGGGAAATCCAACCCTGTTCGACTTGGCAGAGTTGTAAGGAGCTGGCGGACACTCCAAAGAGGAGCTGTGCCAGGGACAACGAGATTATCCCACTCTTGAGGGCCTAAGGCAGAACTGCCTCCCTGCAAGCAAGGGTGATGTTTGTGGTTTCCACAGAATCTTATGGGAATATGGAGTTCTCTATACTGATGCCAGGGTTCCCACATCAGGGTCAAGTTCAAGTTCTACTTCATGTGGAGATATGATTCAGTCTCTTCTCCCTATATAGTCAACAGCCTATCTCTCCCCACTACTGGGATCAACTCCCACAGGTGATAAATCCAGTATTGAGAACTCATCCTCTTCATCATGAATGTCCAGTCAAAAGCTTTCAGCCATTTGTTAATGTAATTCCCTTCCTGATACTTAGTGGCAATGCCTTTGAGTAGTCTTGGGTCAAACCCACTACCCCTGGACACTTCTTTCTCCTCTTTGCTGATACCAGCTGCTTGTGTACTACTACTTGTGGTTCTCTTCCACTCATATACCCACTTCTCCTATGTCTGTGCAAACTTCTTACATCTAGGAAAATATAAGCAAGTTGTTCCTCAAGCTCTCTTTCCCTAAGGGTCATATATGACTCTAGTGGGCCCTCTTCCCTCACTAGTACTATGTAAGACCATGGTTACTGTGAGTGTGGACAGGTGTTTATCCTCTTCATCACTTAGGTCTAAGGGATCTTCCTCCCCTGTCCTTCTATCTTTGCAGCCTCCTTTGTTTCAGAATCTTCATAATCAAAATAGGCCTTTATCAGCACTGCCTTCATGGAATTGGCGGGTGCTGCTAATCCTAAAGCCCAAAACAGTTCCCTAAATTCTGCAACTTGAAGAGTGGGTCGGCTAGCTTGATGAAACTCCCTGGTGTTCCGTGGATTTGAAACCAAAAGCTTTCTAAAAATTGAGATCAGAGTTATTTAGAAAAAAATCAACAATTGAATCAATTATTATTAGTCCAAATAAAAAATCTAAAACAATTATTGCACTAGGTCAATTAGGAGGAGTTTTAATTGTCCAACCTAGATACTGACTGGTGTTACTAAACACACAAGTTCTGGATCTCACCACTGCGCACCAAATGTAGGAAAGAGGGTTATTAGTAGGTGGGGGTAATAATCCTCAGATAGTATTAATACCACAATTGCTAAAAGGTACATTCAAGTTTAAGTAAGTGAATCCTTACTCAGCCCTTGGTAGATTAGCAAACGAGCAGTCTGGCTTAATTTAGGAGACAGGTCGGTGTAAAGCATTTATTGCCAGCAAAACAGCAAGTAAGTACAAGATGCAACAGAGTAAAAATCCAACACCAACTTATGAAATTAAAGAATATTTTTATCTTCAATACAACATTAAAAAGAGAAGAGATATGAAAGGTAAATAAAAAAGTGTGCATTCTAGCGTAAAAATCTTTAAGCACCAGTTTCAACTATATGGCAACGTTGGACCGGCATAAAGTCAAGCTTTAAGGCCAACAGTGAAGCTCCTGATGCTCTCCCACAACTGTCCTCCATTGTGGGCTGGCAGGCCAGGGGCACCTTAAACACTAGGGGTAATGCTACCTCCCTCTGCTATGACCAATTCCTGCAAAGCATGGCATTTTTTGACCCAGAATGCACCAGTCTTCCAAAGATCAAAAGGGAAAAATTATCTCCTAGGTGTGTGTGTTTGTGTAACCCAATCCACAGGTGTTGCTAAGATTTGACTACAGTCCCTTTGCAGAACCTCTCCTAATCTAATATGGGGGGGCATCTGGGTAGAGATAATTAAAGTAAGGGTGTTCTCAGTCCTGTGCCCTCTGTTTTCTACAGAGCCTCCTGTCATTCGAAGTCCAGCTTAGCTTCCCAGTCCCCTTCCTCTCCCTGGTTTGTCCAGGAATCAAATCTCCTCTAACCAAATTGCTGTATTGTTTTAGCCCAAGGCCTCTTCACACCTACTCTGGGAGCAGCTTGGCTCAGGATATCAAAGGCTGGCCAATGAGAAGAGGCTACTAAAGGGCTGCCTTAGGCAATTTCTGCATAGTATGCCTGAAAACTAATTTCCTGTAAACGTTATAATAAATCCAACATCTGTAAGTTGTTGGATATTATTGTAACCATTGTGTTTATACTTTGAATGAAATGTCTGGCTCACTCCAAACAGAAGCTAGACTTTCTTAAGTTTGATGAAGCCTTCTAATGTAATCCTATGGAGTTAGCAACACTACAATAGGGAAAATCTACTCTGACCATTCTTTTGCTTACCATGGCATGTAAAACATTTATTATGTTGCCTGCTTTTTTATAACAATGCTCACTACTCTTGGAGGACTGAGGGCAGACCTTAGGGGTGACTTATAAGTCATAAAAATGTAGATTTGGACTTTGGAAGCACTTTAAATTCTTAAAGTTGAAATTGGATACAGTTTTATTTTAAAACCAGGCTGCAATGCACACCTGGCTTCAAAATTGCACCAGACAATACAGCAGGGCACACATAAGTGCATTAAGTCCACTGGGGTCTCTAAACCTACCCATCTTACCTTATACTAGGGACTTACACAGATTACTGTTTTTGTTTAGAGGACTGAAAACTGTCCCTGGGCCTGGTTAGGAGAGCACATGGTACTTTCAGAGACGTAACCACTGCATTAGTCAACAAATGGGGGTAAAGGGGGTAAAAAGGATCACTTTCTGACAAAAGTAAAAAAAATATAAAAAAGAGAAACGTAAGAGAAAGAGATAAATAATGAATGAAAATGTCATAATTACCAATAAATAAGTCTAAATCATACTGTGCGAGCAAACATGGTGTTGAACGACAAGTGTGAAGAAATTCACTGAAATGTAGATCTGTGCTACGCATGTGATTTTTGGTGAGTAATGGGATATGTATGGGTATTACACTCTAAACTGAGTTGAGAAAGAGGAGCTGAAGGAATAGTAATTGTTTCTTTTTATAAAACAATTTTTATTGGCAATTCGTTTATCATAGCATCTTCTCATATTACAATACTCTGTCACGGTGCTTACATAACGGTGATACAGTGTACATAATTTTTTGTACTGTACAACAACTTCAGATACTAGTCCATCTAGAGCAGTGGGGACCAAATGCGAACCGTAACATATCCTGCCATCTTTATTTGTTGGAATGCTTTTAATCACTAAATTCTGATCCAGACCTATCCTGTGGGGGTTCACATATATGTCCACAGTAGGCGTTCCACTTCCTCCATATCCTCGTCCATTTTCTGGGGCATCCCCAGTGGGTATAAACCGACTTCTCAGCCTCCATTACCATGTCCATGTCATTGCACCATTGACTGAGGGTAGGGTTAAGCCTGGACCCCAATGTTGCGCTATATTTCGTTTTGCCACTGTCATACCTAGTGTGACCCAATCTTGGGCTGTTTTGTTCAAGTCCGTAGGTTCCCATATGTTGAGAAGTCAGAATTTAGGCTCTGGTAGAATCGTGACTGTCATGACTTGTGAGAGCGTGCACATCAATGCTCTCCAATACCGCTTTATCTCTGGACAGAGCCAGCTGGTGTGGTATAATGTACCTGGTTCTCCACACTGCCTGAGACATAGTGGTGTGCCTGTTCATTGTATTTTATCTAATAGTGCTCTAGTGTAGTATGTGCGATGTAAATTTTCTAATTGCACTAATATAACCCGCGATTGTATTGCTGCCTCTCTGGGGGATGCCAGCGCCTCCTGCCAGTCAGCGTCGTCTAGGTCAACTATTGAAAGTTCTCACCTGGTCTTTAAAGCTTACATGGGGTCTGGTCGATTTTTCACTATTTTATGGTAGGTTTGTGAGATTGCTTTCTTGTGGAGGTGGTCTGTTAGAAGCCGGTCCTCTAATGGTGAGGACTCTTCAGGTCGTGTTCCTGGTGGTACCAAAGATAGGAGTGAATGCCTGACCTGTATGTATCGGTACATTTCTGTCTGCGCTACACCATTTGTGGTCTGTAAATATTCAAATTTGACCATTTCTCCTTTCTTACAGAGATCTCCAACTTTAGATATTCCTATCAGATCCCATTGGTTAAAACCTTTCGTGTTACGCAGTACGCCCAGTCTTCTTGTATCCCAGAGCGGCATTGCTTGGGTTATTACTCCCTCCCACCCTAGTGCGCTCTGTGTTTTGAACCATATGTGTATGGTGTGTGCAGTTGGGCCTGTGAGATTGCTATTTTTTATCTTTGTTGTATTCCGCTCCCATAATTCCTATCACATCTAGTAGGTGCCTATCCATTCTGTATGCTAGGTCCGTTTGGGGTATATGCAGCCATTGGTTGATGGTAACTAACTGAGAGGCCCAGTAGTATGCTTTATTGTCAGGGAGGGCGATACCACCATCGTACCAACTTCTCATAAGTTTGTGCAAAGCGATACAGAGTCTTCCCGTCCCAGAGCAGATTAGTCACTGCTGCATTTATCGCTGAAAAATATGCTGGGGCGACTGGGAATGGTGTATTATGAAGTGCATAAAGAAATATAGGAAGTGCCATCATTTTAAAAAGTTCTGCCCTTCCCAGCAATGTCAGTGGCAGCGTACGCCACTGTTTGACGTACCCTTTATATCTCGTCAAGGGCTGTGTTAGGTTTTGTGCAGTGAATTGTGCACTGTCATGCGTTATGAAAATCCCCAGATATTTAAAACGTTTATCTGCTACTGGTAGTGTACATCCACGGGGGACCCGCAGTGGGGGACCGTGTAAGACATAAAGCAGTGATTTTGCCCAGTTTATTGTATAGCCTGAGACTCGCCCATAGGCTGTGCAGATGTCCAAGAGGCAGTTAATGGAGCGTGCTGGGGATGTTAAATATAAAAGTATATCTCCTGCATATAGCGAGATTCGATCTTCCCAGTCTATTGCGCACCACAGCCCCTTTATCACTGGATCTTGGCGTATCCATGAGGCTAGGGGTTCCAGCACTAGCGCAAATAGGAGCGGTGACAGTGCGCATCACTGCCTCGTCCCCCGACCCAATGGGAAGTCAGTCAAGATATGGTTGTTCACCATTAACTGCGCCAGCAGCTGACTATAAAGTAATTGGATCCACACACAGCATTTTGGGCCAAACCCCAAGTGGTTGAGGACTGCAAAAAGGAAGGGCCACTCAACTAAATCAAATGCCATTCGGGTGTCCAACGAGAGAATGACTTCAGCCTCCGCTATGGTGCACCTTCATTCTATTACACCATGTAGCCTCCTCAGGTTGAGCGCAGTATTGCGGTTTGGCATTAATCCGGATTGATCCAGATGAATGATTGTGGTGAGATGTGCTTGTAGCCTTGCAGCCAGTGTCTTAGCTAAGATTTTTGCCTCCGCATTTATCAGAGAGATCTGTCTGTAGGACGTGCATTCCTGTGGTGGTTTGTCAGGTTTATGTATAGCAATTATGGTGGCAAGGTGCTGATCCCTAGGAAGGATCCCTTTTTCCAAGCTATCTGTGTACATGGCAAGAAGGTGTGGCATGAGTTGGGGGTGCTGCTCTTTTATAGTATTCCACCAGAATTCCATTGGGCCCCACTAGCCTTCCCCTTGTGGAGTGCCCCTATGGTCTGTGTGAGTTCCTCTGGTGTTATATCTTCTCCCAGAGTTGCCGCTGCATCTGGAGGTATTGTGGGCATATGTATATCTTTGAGGAAAGCGAGATTGTCCTATTTCCAGGCTTTAGCCATCTGTGTATATATTGTTTTGTAGTGTGGCGCCAGGGCTTCGGTAATTTGCTGCAGAGCTGCAGTTGTCATCTGTCCATCATCTAGTTGTATCTGTGCAACCCACTTACTTTCCATCTCCATTTTTTACAGCCAAGCTAATAACTTTCCGGTTTTGTCGCATAGTTCTGTGTGTTTGTCAGTGTTTTTTTGTCTCCTCCCGTGTGTATGTTGTATATGCCTGTTGCGCAAGGTGTAGTTTGTCCGTCGTTTCCTCAGTGGTGTCTGTCGTATGTTCCAATTCTAAATCATCAATGTGGCTTTGTTGCGCCTTTTTTGGTCCCGTGATTAGGGAGATCGTGTGCCCATGGAGCACTGTCTTGTATGCCTCCCATAAAGTTGTTGGAGAGGGTACCGAGTGCTGGTTTTCATCAAAGTAGGTCTTTGTCACTTTAAGTAGGTCCTTACTAACTTTATGATTTTTAAGGTACCCTGGGTGTTTTGGGAACAGTCTGCGCCGTTGCGGGGCAAAGGTTGCGTATGCCACGAGTATAGGTGAGTGGTCCGATATGCCCCTAGGTAGGTGTGTAATCTGTGTCATTCCTAGCATCCCTGTGGCTAAGGTAAAGATGTAAGTAATTGTTTCTTGATATAACTCAAGCAAAAGTTTTTTAGACAAAATTACATGGTAATATTCTTGGTTTAAGTATTGTTCGATACCTTTCTAAGTTTACTATGAAGGTCTGGTTGAGTATATCAAGAAAGATCGTTTCAACGAATACTGCAGGGATTGATTGAACTTCTGAATAAAGGGACAGAATCAAAATGAGAAGGAAACCAAAACAGATGGGACTCTGAATTATGTCCAGCTCAGAGAGGAAGGTTCAGAAAAAGAGAGAGAATATCTAATGTTAATTGACTAAAATTGTGCCGGGGTCAATCTACACTCCATGGATTACTAGTAGAAAATCAATTTTCAATGGCATTAGAGTTTTGCAAACAATATTTAGGGCATGATATTTATGTCAGACAATATTTCTGCCAACAAAAATGACATAGAACCCAAATGCCTAGCCACTTTCATATGTCCAGTAACAGCTTCAAATTTCCAGTCCTGGATTTGAGCACAAGGCAAGGATTTACATACAGAGGTGAAGTTTCTAACACTCAGACACAAAAGCTGTGATAGAAAGGTAGTCCTTCTTATATTGGTGATGCAGGTCTTTGTAGATATATAGAAAAAAGTTCCCTCAATTTCAAACAATACAAGTGTTTTGCCCGGGCTTGGCACGCAGGCCTTGGGCTTTCTCGAGGCTGTAATGTATGAAACCAAAGAAAATACAGGAAAAGAGAAAAATAGAGAAATAAAAATAAGAAATTGAAAATAAGAGAAACATAAGAGAAAGACATGAATACATAATAAGAATGAGGATATTACACTTAAATAAATATTTAATTCTTACTGTGTGAGCAAGCACTGTGATGCATGAACAATGCAAAGAAATTCACTCAAAAGATGATGTGTGCTGCGCATGTGAATTTGGTGAGTATATTGTTTGTGGAGCTAAGACGGGCGAAGGAATTAGCCAAAATTACATGGTATGATTCTTGCTTTAAGTAATGTTTGATACCTTTCTAAATTCATTATGAAGATCTGGGTGAGTATATCAATAGAGACAACTTCACTGAATGCTAGAGGGATTGACTAAACTTACAAAAGAAAGCGAGAGAATGAAAATGAGAAGGAACTCAGTAAAGATATGACTCTGAACTATGTTGACCGCAAAGATTAAGGGTCCGAAAATGCATCTAGAATGTCTTATTAAGCAATATTTTCATGGAATATGTAATATCTGTGAAAGACGGGGAGAGTAGATTTTAGTTATGAGAAAAATCAGGGAAGGGTTTAAATGTACTGTCAATGTACTGTAGATCTGGGGCCAGATGTAGGAGCCCTAATACCGGTCGGTAACGGCCGAATTCGGCCGTTACCGACCGGTATTAGGGTTTTCTGATGTAGGGGGCCTATATTTTACCGATTCTGTAAATTTACCGAATCGGTAAATTTACCGAATCGTAAAATACCGAATCGGTATATTTACCGATTCGGTAAATCCATATGTAGCAGTCACTCCTAGGAGTGCCACAGGCCCTTAAGAGTCGGTATTTTACCACCCAATCCTATTGGGTGGTAAAATACCGAATTCAGGTGTGCATGCACATCTGTGCATGCACACCTGTGCAATGTGACACACAGACATGCCCTTAGGGCATGTATGTGTGCCACATATCACACAAGCCTGTACATGGGGTGCTAGAGGGTGTCAAAGTGACACCCCCTGCACCCTTGCAGGATTCGGTATTTACCGATTCGGTAAATACCGAATCGGTATTGCCCATTGATTCCTATGGGCTTCAAGGCCCGTAGGAATCAATGGGCAATACCGATTCGGTATTTACCGAATCGGTAAATACCGAATGTTACAGATTCGGTAATTTAAAATAAAAAATTACCTACATCTCCCTCCTTCTAATTTACCGATTCATAAATACCAAATCGGTAAAATTCGGTATTTATGAGTCGGTAAATTAGAGTTACCTACATCTAGCCCCTAATGTTTTATCAGAAATCTAAATCACAAAAGAGACATTATTAATAACAATAACAATAATAATAATTAGGCTCATATAACGCATAGCTACTTCAACCGAAGTGTCCCAGTGCAGATAAGTCTAGCTCCTGAGGAAAGGTCACAGAAAGACGAGAGGTAAAAGAAGGCAACCTATCTAAATAGGCAGGTTTTAAAAATGTTTGCGGAACAGTAGTTCGGTCTTTGACTGTCAGAGATGAAGTGGAAGAGAGTTACATAGCCTGGGTGCTAACAACCTAAAGGATCTGCCCTCAATGCAAGCTTTCTTTGCCCTGGATACTTGGATTAACAAGGCCCCTGAGGACCAAAGACACCACAAGGGTAGGTAGGATTTAGTGAGTGGGTGCAGATAGCAAGCAAGCAAGTCTTCTTAAAAGCCCTATAGCAATAGCAGTGGGATTTAAAAGATAGGAATTTCTTCAGTGAGAGCCAGTGCAGTTCATACAGCGCAGAACTCATAGAAGTTTACTTTGGAAGATTCAGCAATAGTCAAGCTGCAGTATTCTTGACACGATGAAGTCTCATCAGCCGAGACTAAGAGCCTCCCGGGTTTAAAACTTTACAGTAATCAAGCTGGTGGATAACTAATGCCTGGATCACTGTTTTCCTGCCATCTTCAGGCAGAATGCCAATGATAGTCTTAAGAGATTTTAAAATCCCAAAGCATTTGCCTACCAAGGCCATAATTTTGCTGTCAAACGTAAGATTTTCATCAAACCAAATGGCTAGATATTTTACCCTAGGCTTTGGCGAGGGAAGAGGACTAAATAACACTGGTCACCAATCTGGGGGACCAGATTGAAGGCTGTTTGCCCAGGATATGAACCTCAGTTTTACTTGCATTTAGTTTCAGGCAATTGAGGTCCATCCATTGGGCTATCTTCAACAAGCAGGCCATCAGAAAGGCAGCCACACTAGTAGAGTTATACGATAGGGTAACAATGAACCGAATATCATTTGTATAAGATATAATGTCAAAACTGTGACGATTGATATCCGCCAGGGGCCGCCTCTATAACAGAATAAAGTACGGTTCAAAGATGAGCCCTGTGGCACCCCTGCTGCAGTGGTAGAACCTGGGATTGAAAAGGTTTCTGTAGGACCTGAAAAGTGCGGCCTTGCAGAAAAGATGCAAACCACTACAGAACATTGTAGCCAACACTACAACTCCACAACTGCTCTAATAGAAGGCTGTGGGGTACAGTGTTGAAGGCCCTGCTCAGATCCAGCACCAAAAATGGTGCAGTGTCACTCCTATCCATAATCTGACGCATAGACTCAGAGGCAAGGAAAAGAGCCAACTCTGCACTATACTGGTGGCAAAAGCTCAACTGTGTTCTGAGCAGTAAGACCGTAGCTTCTATAACCATCGAAAGCTGCTGGTTAACATGGTTTTTTGCAACTTTTGAAGAGAATGGGAGCAATGAAATCGGCCTGCAGTTCTCAGGTTATGTAGGGTCAAGAGAAGGTTTCTTTAAGAGCCGAACTTCAGAGGCATGCTTCCAGGGCATTGGAACTTGAGAGGCTGCAAAGGAATTTTTAATGAGTTCACTGAACACTGGGAAAATCTCCACCACTCCTCGCTCCAAAATGACAAGAGAGGCCAGATCAAGATGAGATTCAGATTTTACAGATGGATTAAGAGTCTGTAATATATTTGAACTGAAGCAACCTAGAAAGGCCTGTTGAAGGTTCAAACTAGACCTCAAGAAATTAAGTATTTCCAGAGACCTCCGGGAAAGAGGAGTAAATGGACACTACTTTGTCCCAAAAAAAGTTGACCTGAGCATTACAGCTATACTCTGAGGAAGGAGTGCAAGCTAAGACTTGGTCTATCAAGGATAAGGATTTAGCAGTGTAGAAGATTTCTCATGATGAGTTCTGCACCAGGTCGATTTGGCTGGCATAGAATTCACATCAGACATATCTAATACTGTTATGGTAAGTTTATAAGGCTGAGTGGTAGATGGCCTTGCTGTCATTGTCAAAGTCATTGCACCAAATGCGCTCACAGCGCTTGCAGTTCTTCATTGATGCAGTCAGCCATAGGTTTGGTTCTACTTGTTAACCTATCAATCACTGGTGCAATTAGGGCCAGTGCCACGGATATTCAGTCTTCTACTTGTATGTTAACTATGGTGATGCAATTGTCAAGTCAAGGGTAATTCACGGCCAAGGCATTAGTAAAGCTAGTGGAGGTAACCTTAGCCCATTTCATTGACTTAATCCTCTGTCCTGAGACAGAGTTAGAAATTAATTTAGGGGTGGGAGTAGTGCGTGTTGTGGAGCTACGCGAAGCTCCGCGAAGTGGGGTGGACACTACGTCCACCCACACACTTCGTGTAGCCCCACTACGTGCCGCCCGCCTCCCTCCCGCCCTCTTCTAAAACCCCATTTTTAATATTAAATGCACTTAAATTAATGAAAAAAGAACTTACCTTGCATGCAGCGTCTCTGGGTTCCCTCTTCCTGTTGACGCCCCGACTTCTTCAGACGAATGCGCATGCGTGGGCGCCCGTGCATGCGCATTCTGTCTGCCTCTAATACCAAAAGGTCACATGAGGTGTGAAAAACAGTCTGATATTTAGTGGACTTGACAGCATTTAAATCCATAGGAACGCAAGCAAAAAACACATTTTGTTCCTGGAAATGACCAGTGTGGGTTACCATTGTACATAACTAGGTTAAAGAGATTTACCTATATTTGGTGTACTTCCCATAATATGATGCAAATGCTCACAAACAATTAGATTGGGTATAAAAGGATGAGTGGAGGATTTCAAACAGCCGTTTTTCTTTTGCAACAGACTCAAAAATGTATGCAAAACCAACACATATAGGGAGTCGCACTGTTGCTATCAATGTTACATTACTGAAGTCATAGAGATTGTGAAACGCTAGCATCACTCGACGAACAAATATAGCAAATGAGCCATGTCTGTTTAGCAGGAGAGTGCTAGGGGTGTAGTATATATAGGCTATCTGGTGTTAGGTTTAAACCTATAATAACTGATAAAACCCCACCAGTGTAAACATATAAACACTGAAAAAACACCTCTGCAACCACAAACTAAGCGCCATTCAAAGAAAGGAAAAGATGAGTGAAAGAGTAATTTGTATTTCTTCCTGAAGGGTCCAATGCAATGTACCTTTGTTATACAAGGTAGCATCAAGATAGACCGGGCTAACATTATCCTGCTTGAATTTTGTTGTTTAGGGAAGTCACTAAAAACATTGTCTCTTTTTCCTTCTCCTTTTTTCAGTTTTGTGGTCTTTTTTCTAAAGATGCATTGTTTAGAAGCATGTTTTGGGTCTTGTTTGGTTATTTTATAAACTGTAGAGAATCAGAAAATATAACATTTACCCACAGACAGAGAATGGGTGAAATCCTTTGATATATCAGCCCCCTTTTCTAGTGAGTCAGTATTGATTGTAAGTGAATTGCCAAACACCCCAGTCTTTAAACATTCAATGCAAGGTGAAGTGACAGATATATGTGAAAAGAATGTTGTCATCAAGCATCTGAGATAGCGGTGAAAACATGACACCAGACGTTTGGTAAACATGGAATGCAGTGTCACTTGGAATGCTGCTGAAAAACGTAACTACCAAGTTCAATAAAGATTGGAGTGATATTGTTTGTACTTGCAGTAATTCAGCTACATATATGAAAAAGTTGTATGATGGCCTGTCAAAATCGATACCTGAGCTGGGGGGGCTATTCTTTGTAATAGTGCCCTTGGTTTTTGGGGGGCCCTACCTTGCTCTGGTCAGAAGCCTTTTGCCACCATCTTCCCCTCGCCGCCGCTGCACTTGGGACCTGTGCGCGGCCGCCGAGCAGGGGAAAACTACGTTTCCCAGCATTCCAGGCACCAGGAAGCCGGACCGGACCACGCCCACAACACGCCTGGTGGCGCTAAAAGCGCGTGAGACTACCGGCGGAGCGGGGGCTGTTCTTTGTAATCGTGCCCCTGGTGTTTGGGGGGCCCTACCTTGCTCTGGTCAGAAGCCTTTTGCCTCCATCTTCCCCTCGCCGCCGCTGCACTTGGGACCTGTGCGCGGCCGCCGAGCAGGTGAAAACTACGTTTCCCAGCATTCCCGGCACCAGGAAGCCGGACCGGACCACGCCCACAACACGCCTGGTGGCGCTAAAAGCGCGTAAGACTCCCCGCTCGCGGGACGCGCGCGGGAGGCGCCGGGCTGAGCCCGGGCAGAGGGTGGGCCGTCTGTGGCCGTCCGGGGCAGGAGGAGGCAGGGTATGGCCATGGACCTTGGCTCTGTCTTCTAAACCCGCAAAGTGAAGACATAAGAACTACTCTGTATGTATTGCCTGTAACAGGGCCCCAAAATTTTAGTGTGTTGAAATTCATGATAGCCTAATTCTTTTTATTGTAGTAGTTGTTACTTCTTTTTTAATTGTGACTGTAACGGTTGTTAGGTTGAATCATGTCTAAACAGAAAGCCGTTAATACCCCGTCAGTGGGAGCTACACTAGATAATTATCTGGTGAAAGTGGTTAACAAGATCAACAAAGAGCGACGTTTATCCTTAGGCCGGGACAGTCTTCATGTTACATCACCCCCACAGCCCACATCACCTATCAACCAATCGTGCCCTCTTGATGATAGTTGTAGGTCAAATAACCCCAAAACCCTACCCATAACAGACCTTGACCAAGTGAACCTTATTGAGGATACTGAGAATGTGCCCTGCGATTCCCCAGTGCAGCGCTCGCCGGTCTGGAGAGCACTGAGGGCATGCAGGAAGGCACAAGCTAAACGAGGGGGGACCCGTAGTACCCGTAATAATAAAAAGGCTGATTCACCCCCTAAAAGCATGATGGTCGGAGTAGAGTTAGGGGAGAAGCAGGGAGCGGTCAGAATGATTACCGAGCAATTTGACCTTTTAACTAGTATCATCAATACCAAGATTGAAAATATTATTAAACCCCTAGTGACAAAACTTGATTTGATGACTGCAGAAGTGCAAAGGTTAGGTGGTCTTCTCAGGGCCGGCTCTAGGCTCATGGTGGCCCTGGGCAAGGAGCGTAGGTAGGGGGCCCGGAAGAGGGGGTCCGGGCGGGGCGGAGCGCGCAGGCCAGTAAAGAGGGGAGGGGGTCAGGGTGTTTAGAAGTGGAACAGAGCCGGAGGCCGCCAAATCCCTGCCAGGGGCCACCACGCAAACATGTATCCATCCTCAGAGGATTAATATATTAAGGATATATATTGACGTGGTGGCCCCTGGGGTTTGGTGGCCCTGTACAGGTGCACAGCTTGCACATGCCTAGAGCCGGCCCTGGTCTTCTAGATACCCATATAGCTATGGTTGAGAGGCCTAGGGTAGTGGAAAAGGGCCCTGAAGTAAGTAAAGAAGCACCAAAGCCACCTAATGGAGGGTTGACTGTGTCGATAGTCCCCACACCTATCAAAGTAACATTAGTCTGCCAGAAAAAACAGGCAGTAGCATTACCAGCTTCAGCGAACAATAAGGGCTCGTCTGAACTGAGATATAGAGGGTCTATCAATCTCCCCCCCGATTGTGTTCCTTACACAGTGGTCTTAACTAATGTACCACCGCTAGAAAACCCTTTGAATCAGTATCAATCTGAGTCACATGCATCTCTTAAAAACAAAACAGTCTCCTGGCTGCATAAGCAGTGTGGCTTCCCACCGGCTTATTCGGACCAAATTCTGTCTACCAGGAGGGTAACTTGAATTGGCAATGCTAGGAAGAAGTGTAGGGGCGACTGTGTTATTGTAAATTTTAAACATCCCCAACACGTCGCAACCGTCTTGCTAAGAGCTGCCTCTTTAAAACAGGATGAGAACAGCGTATGTGCACGCCCACTCGGGTACTTCTATAGCAATCTCAGCACGGTACCCCCTGATAATTATAGAGTCATACCCCCAACACCTATTTATCATTCAGTTTTTGAAGTCCCAACAGTAAATAGATATCAAGCTTTGAGTAACCTGGATGCAAATGATTGACTCCCTTGGACGGGTGGGCCCCAGCTGGGTGAGACCACTAATCGTCAGGATATAGTGTCTAATAATAAGTCTATAGCCCTGGAACCAAACCTGTTGGTCGAATCTAATATGAAAGAAATCAGGGAGACTTTAAATGGAAACCCAAGTTTAGGGGATGGCCCAATTATAACAGCACCATTGGAGAAAATTAGTATGAGGGGTTCTAAAAGCACCAAAGGTATAACTATCGTCAGCTGGAATATTTCCGGTATAAAATCTAAGGGCTGGAGAAGTTTTATAAATACCCATTATATTCTCTGTTTCCAGGAAACTTGGTGTAGGGAAGACATCAACTATGCTGGGTTTGCCTCTTATAATTTACTGGTGCAGTGTTCTGCGTCAGGGAGAGCAAAAGGTGGTCTTTTAACATTAGTTTCCATCAATCGGCGAATCCTAGTAAACAAATATGTGACTGTGGGTGTGCACGCGCAAATTCTCTGGCTCCTTGATGAGGAGGGACGTAATATCTTGTTGTTAAACTACTATAACAATGTCTTTGATAACTCCAGGACGGTAGTAGTTAATAATCTGGCTAGCGCTGTGGAAAATCTAAGCACAGAAATGAATGTTGTTTTTTGATTTTATTTGGGTGGGTGGTTTTAATATCCCGTTATGTGAGTTGTCTACCCAGAAAGTCTGTGGGGTCACAAACGATGTTGGTATAGATGATATACACTTTAAACATAATGTATATGGAGAAACACTGCATAAAATCATGAGCTGTTATGATCTAGAAATATTGGGTTTCTCTAAAGATGAAAATGGACAAATCATCCCCACGTTCAAGAACCGACACACTAGTTCAGTATTTGATCATGTGATCGTTTCTACAAATATTACTCCCTACTGTGCCTCCCCTAGGATTGAAGTCACTTCACTTAGTGATCATAATTGTATTATATTAGAATGTACTTTGTGGGGGGATGCACCGTGGAAGTTGATAGAATTATTACTAACATTGAACCTCACAGACCAAACGGTGTAAGAATGAGATGGAAGGGAGAAAAAGCTAAAGACTTAACCAGTTCCTTTGTTAAGGATTGCCTGACAGACATTTCGCTTATATTCGATAACATCACTAACACCGAACAGGTTTTATTTGTTTTTAATGAAATTAATAGATTAATTAATGTTAGGTTTACCAGACCTAGTAGAGATCAGCATCGTAATGGGCCGGGGTGGTTTGATCATGCATGCACCAACTTACTATCAGAATTAAAAGGTGCTCTTGCTAAAAAACCTAGGGACACTGATCAAATAATCAAATCCCGACTTTTGTACAAGTTAGCATTGAAACGTAGGAAGAGTGAGTTACAGCAGGAGGCTTGGAACTCCCTAAACCAAGCATCTGAAACATCTAATAACACACTAATTTGGGCTACTGTTTACTCTCCTTTTCTCAAAGAAGACCATATACCAGAGCTATCCTCTAACGTCACTAGCGACGACTGGGTTACACATTTTTCCCAAATTTTTGGATCTGAATGTTGTGAGAATTTGAATCCTAGCAGTTGGCCCTTACTACCACTTCATATTACTGTTCAAGAGGTCGACCAGGGAATACATGCTAGCAAGGGGGAAAAGGCCCAGGAACCCGATGGGGTCCCTATTGATGTCTACAAATCAGCCCCAGAGCTGTGGAGCCCTCTCTTGACTATTGTATTTAACGATGCAGTCTGTAGTGAGCCCCCTAAAACCTGGGGAGAATCTATTATCATCCCAATCCACAAGAAGGGCAGTAGGTCAGATGTAAAAAACTATTGCCCTATTTCTCTTCTAGACTCCTCTGTCAATATCATGAGTAGAGTAATGCTAATAAGATTAGAAGAATGGGCAGAGCAAGAGAACATCTTGGCTGATAGCCAGTATGGCTTTAGGTAGGGCAGGGGCACAATGGACCAGTGTATAAACTTAGACCTAATGATTAGCAAATACACTGAAACGAAAACAGGTTCGTTATACCTCTGCTTTGCAGACTTAAGCAGTGCTTTTGATATGGTCGACCATGCTATTTTATGGCCAATTTTGTTCAAGTTAGGAGCCCCGGAGGGTATAATTTTCTTTTTGGCCAGGTTGTATGAAAAGCTTGAAACCTGTGTGCGTTATGGCACTAAAGGAGAATGTACCCCTAAATTCAGTGTGAAACGTGGGATCCAACAGGGTTGTGTCCTGGCCCCTCTTCTTTTTATATTATTTATTAATGAGGTTGACGCAATTTTAAAGAATGTAAAGGCCGATGCCCCCCAGATGAATGGTGTTTCCGTCCCGGTGTTATTATACGCTGATGACACCGTCTTGCTTTCAAGAACTCCCCTAGGGCTACAGCGCCTAATTGACAGATTCTGTAAGTTTATTCAAGACAGGAAACTGTCTAATAATAAGGGGAAAATGCACACCATGACCTGCGGGGCTAGAAAAAAATCTTCAAATGCCTTTTTTATTGATCATGAAAAAGTGCTACATGTGGGAAAATGTTGTTACCTTGGTATTACCTTCTCAAGCGACAGAAAATGGGACGATGAATTTAACAATGTGGGTAATAAAATGGCAAAAAACGCCTACGGTGTTTTTAGATTCGCGGCTAAAGTTGGAGATAGGCGCACTAAGGACATGCTCCAAATTAATCAGGCAAGATGTACCACAATAGCATTGTATGGGGCAGGTGTGTGGGGTCACAGATATTCTCAAATTTTACAAACGGAGGAAAACAGTTTTTTGAAAAAGCTTTTGTGTTTACCCCAGACTGCCTCAACTGAGTTGATCCACCGGGAACTGGATATTTATTATCTAAGTGATCTATTATCCTGAAGGCCACTCCTGATCTGGCGCTCCATTTGGCTTCAGGAGGAGAAGTCTTTTAATAGAACCATTATTGAGGACTGTTTATCATTGGATCGCTATGAGAAAATTCCCTGGTTAAATTATGTTGTTGATTGTTACTCTGAAATTTTCAATCTTAATGTCCTGATTGATCCCAGTGCCGCATGCCTGATCCCTAAAGCTGAACTGAAAGGTAAATTCTTGGCCAGTAGAGCTAGGAAACGGTTGTCTGCGGCAGGTTCTACGACTACTGTCCAGTTTTATAATAGATATATCGTCTCGGAAGGTTCACTAACCTATTTATCAATGGTGACTAGGCCATCCCATAAGTTTGTGCTTACAAGATTGAGGTTTGGAGTAGCACACCATTTAGTGGCCCTACCAATTCTCAAAAAACATCCAACAGGGCCATGTCTGTGCGATGGCGTGTCTAAACAGAGCACCTTGCACTTTTTACTATTCTGTAAACTGTACCCGAACTTTCGTACCGCCTATCTGAAATCAATGTTTTTGAAATATGGTGTGTGTGCAGTTAATCAGGCTATGAGCTTACTGTGTAATTTGAACTCCGCCGATATTTGTTTTTATACTGCCTCTTTTTTAAACAAATGTATCTATGCTAGAAAAAACATGCTTGTTTAATTATATGGACTGTATCTCTACTGATATCTGTTTTAATTGTTATTCTGAATCATGTTTTAATTATTAACTTGTAATTTTGGTCAAATGTCTGTTTGTTTTCTATGTGCTTTTATGGTCATGTATCATGTACAGAATAAAGCTTCATGAATTGAATTGATACCTGAGCTGAAGTTCTTCCCTGTAAGAGATCCTTATCGCTTGCTAGATGGTATGCTGAAAGCATCATTACAAACTTCAGAGTTAATGAAGAATGCTATTGACTTTGTAGTCCATTCTGGTGCAGTAAAATGTATTTGGACCTCATATACACTGTGCACACGCTATCTAGACACATGCATTAAAATTCCATAAACACCGGAAAAACACTGTTTCTGTTGTTTTTAATAGCACGAAAATGTGTAACCGCTTATAACCACTCTTTTTAAGGTATTGAAAAAACTGAAAAAAAAACCACCAGAATTTACCAAAAATAGAAACTGAAAACAGGAAAGATTAGGTATTTAGTTGGTGGTACATTTGAAGCATATAGTCACAAATGATTTAAACGTGCTGTGGTAGCGTACTGTCATTTACAGACAGCACATTTTCAATTTAAAAGGCCACAAAATTTGCACTGATATGCAGTTTTACTGATAAAACCTTAAGTTGCACAAACAAAAATCTGTTTTCAGCAAATATTTTCCATGTGCACATCCTCACGTAAAATAGCTTGATTTGATGCTATTAAATCTTTGTTTCCATCACACTTCCGAATTACAAAAGATGTGCTTCATTTATGCTTTTCTAACTGCTGTTATATTTTGAAATATTCATACAGGTTTTTTACAGGTATTCAAATGTCTGTTAGATAAACCCTGACATTCTGCAGCTTTTTCTTTCACACTCTCCCTGTACCACAGCGAACTTGTCAGATAATGAACTTTACAAAATCCTCTACCTTTGCAGTCAGAGAAAGAAAAGTGAACACCAATCTCCATGTTAAAGGAAGAAGCAGCATTATGTCAAAAGATGTAGCCTGACATTTGATCTCTGTCTTTGAATGCACAACAATTGTGACACGATGAAACATAAAATATAAAGGAATCTTAGCGCTCATTCACCTTCCGAAATTGTCATTTTGGGGGTGCTGGAGCAACCCCTAGGAGCCCTACTTCCAGAGTCTATGACCATGTACATGTTTAGCTTCAAATGACAGGTACATACCCCTTGTGCTTAAGTAGGGACTCAAATTACTCCTACTGACACGACATATGGAGGCAGGGCCTTTGCCCAACCTTTTGCTCGATTGATTCTCCACATCCAGGTACCTTTGTAAATATGGGATCTTGAATGAGGTCTTAACAAGGGAGCCACACACTAGCAGAACCTGCTGTAGTCAGACGTATAAGAGCATGCTTTACATCATGATGTAGTGATGCCATTGACGTACATTCTCTTGTCCCTTGCACAATAATAGACAAGGGACAGAATTTCCTTTTCCTCCCTGATATGTGGTAAAGAGAGGAAACCTTACCACCCTTTGCCACTCCATAAATCCCATCTGCGATAAATAGAAAACTGTCTTTGGGAGAAGGGCGGGAAAGGGGGTCCTGTTTACATTATTTCATTTGTTCCTGATGTCTCTGAAGGCATGTCTATCTAGCAGGAAAAGTGGTTAAACATTTCGGGCATCGTTTTGAGTTTAGAGGAAGGGTTACTGCTTCACAAACGTAAAAGATATTCCATCCACCGTATTACAAGCACCATTGGATATAATGCACTTGTAATGTGGCGGACGGGATATCAGTCAGAGGCGCAACTAGAGCCAAATTTCGGAGGGGCGGCTAAGAAAAAATGTGGGGGGGCTAATTCTTCCAGTAGTAGGCAGAGTGGAGTTGCAGGGGCTCTAAGAAGGGGTAAAAAAACAACAAAGCTTAATTTACAAGCAAATGGTCTTTTAAAGACCAGTGAAGTACTCGGGTGCGGCTGTGTGTGTGTGCCCAGACACAGCCGCACACAACGGGGGCTGAAGCCCTTTGAGACTAATGGGCATTGCGCGCCTGATATCATGATTCCCTTTCCAAACGCTGTTGTCATAGAATGCCTCCATAATAAAGATTCTGCTCATAGTTCATTAATATCAATTAACACCCAGGTCATTTTACAACGCAGGACCTGTGAGGGTTGAATGTTAGTAAGGGCGTGATGGTGCATGGGAGACACCAGTTCAGTGCGTAACAAAAAATATCCAAATTTTAAAAACGCTATTGTCTTGTGTTTCACCCCCCCCCATCAATGCATTTTGTTGGTTCTGTCTTTTTATGAACAATGCCAATGAGTTTGCAGATTGTGGTGCATTTTAAGCCAAACACACTTTTCAGTTGCCAGTGATGCTGACTGCTGTAAACAGAAAGGGAAGTCAAAATGTGTGACTATTTTTAACGTGTCATCATCTTTGCATGACACATTCTACTGATTTTGAACGGACATGTATATGTTTTTTGACAAGACTTCTTATTTTTATTATTTGGAAAGCTGAGTTATGCAGAGAAAGGTGTAGTCGTGCCCATCAGTCAGTGGGCATGCTGGGCTGCGCACCAGCGCCGTTTAAACCTGCTTTAACATTCAGTGGCAACTCTTCTTCATTAACTGCATCTCAAAATAATTGTTCTGTTTAATCAGTCATTTTAACGTTGATGAATAGCTCCGAGGTCCTCGTGCATCCATTTTCAAGGACACTTCGGTCCATAATGCAGAGATCCTGCTGCTATAGATAATATACTCCGGAGGAAACAGTTTGCGTTAGTAATTGATATTAGGCTGTAGATGTTATGTATATATATTCATTCAGTGAAAAAACACAAGGGATAAAGTGATGTTATAGCGAAACGTTTAACATCTGAAAAGAAACTGAAATTTGCAAGTTATAGTTATTAACGGCCCAGCGGGGTAGCGCGGGGAGTCAATAAATAAAAATAAAAAAAATAAAACTTACCTTTCTGCTGGCCAGGGTCCCGCATCTTCACTGCACCTGCTTGCCTGCCTCCGCAGGAACAGGATGCTGGCAGCCTCCCTCCCCTCTCCAAAGCAAATCGCAACACTCCACTGGAGCATTGTGACTGGTCGGGATGCCCCCCAGCCAGGGGCTGTAGGGGATGGCATGTTCTACATGTAGGCTGCACTGCAGCCTGCATGCAGAAGTGCAAAGTACACATGACTGGTATGGGTAGCCCGAGAGCGCCGACCTAACCAATCATGCGCATTCAGGAGTGGGCAAACCACTCCTGCCCGGGCAGCACCACACAATCGCCCACGGCAATGCAGAAAGAAACATAAAATTGTAATAACAAAAAGCTATTACCATTTTATATTGTGGCTTTCTCACACTGCGAGAAAGCAGTGGGGCGACTCTCCTCCACCCTAGTGGAGGAGCCGCCCCTGGGTATAGTTAACTATAACTTGCGTCCTGTCATTCACTGCTTACGACCCCACATATTACATTAATCATGATTGATTAAGTACATATCATGGATGGGATGTTCCTGCCCTCTCTGGGGCACCACAAGCAGAATATGTAACTTTTACAATGCCCTGGCAAGGGCTTATAGGGCACTCCAGTTCACACCTGACTGGAGCCCCTGGCGACACTGTGCCACTGGAGGAAACATGGTTTTATGTCATTTTTGTGTTTTTTAATGGGTGCCCCGTCCCACTTGGCCCACTTATTTTCATTGAGTGTTGCAGGTAGAGCTTCAAAGTCGTGTGGCAATGCTGGCTCAATCAATTTTTACTTCCTTCCCTGTTCCCCAATTGTTCTGACAGTTGGTGGGAGCAGGAACAAAGCATTCTACCCACTCATGCCCCGCACCGGTCGGAGACTCAAGGCTTTGCACTCCTGCCCCCGACCCAAAAACAAGCACCTGTCCAGATCTGTGCTGTACGTGTGGTCCCCATTGAGATGGAGACCCCAGATACAGAAATTTAAGGAGCACTTTTTAATTTTGGCTCCAGGAGGAAATGGGGGGCATAAGAGCAAATGTACTTGTGGGATCACACTTGCTCCCTATGTTGCTCCATCCCTCTTTTTCATTTATTGGGGAACCCTCTAGTGCTTTAGCCTTCTCCAGGGGTTCAAGACCCATAGGGGGTGGAGCACAACTCACGCACTGTCCTAGGGAAACAAACCTTTTTGAAGTGTTTTCTCAGAAGCTGTGGGATATTTTAGACAGTGTGGTGTCCATTTGTTCCTGGTATCTCACTCTAGCCACCAGTAGGAATCTCTTTGGCACACCTGCCACCTCATATGGCCCTGAAAGTCAGGGCGCAACCCCCACCCACTTATTTGGCATTCAGTCAGTCAAAGATTCTTTACTAGGCCAATGAAAGCTATAATAGCACACTAGTTAAAACAATTGTGGAAAGGACACATATAAATACAATTAGTTTAAAAAAGCACCATAAATACAGAGCTGGTCCAGTTAACATGAATACAACATATCTAAGACAATTTATAAAAAAACGCAAAAATAAGACTCACTGTTAAAAAAGGGAATATAGAGTATGGGCTTGGGGTATAAAATTTGGCAGATAAAGTGCAAGTGTGACATTGTGTTGGCATAATCAAGAAACAACAAGTTCAAGACGTACAATATACCTTCATAAAATAAACACTAATAATACCCATGGAACTCAGATCAGATTCAGTCTTACTGATCCATGAGCATCTTCTTCCTAAGTCTTAGAGCTCCTGAAAAGAAACTAGCAACCCCGTAGCAAACCATGGGGGAGGAAAGGATTTGTAGATACAATAGGGCAGGCCTTACTTGTGAAAATTGGCCAGATCCTCACAATGGAAAAATGAATTTATTTCGCACAGTGTCTAAAGATTCAAAAAAGAAGTAAAATGCAAGGTGTCCTGCTCAGAAAAATTGTCACATGGACATGGCTGTGAGATACCTGACTTTGGGCAGCCTTTAAGTAGGGCTAATAACCAGTGAATGGAGATGAATCTAAATCTGATTAAGAAGAATCGACGGTGAACCTTGTGAACAAGTGACAAATAGGGTTGCACTTGTGAGCTTGAGCTTAACCCCTTCGGGGCTGATGACGAGCTGGGCTCGTCATGGAGTAGGGCGCTCGCACGCTCATGACGAGCCCAGCTCGTCATGAGCCCCACCCTCGGGGGAAGCGCCAGCGCTCTCCCCGAGTCAGCCCGATTTCGTTCGTTTCTGCGGGGATGGCAGGGGAAGACCTTCCCCTGCCTCCCCCCGCCCTCCCCGCCCGCGTCATCAATGACGTCAGCGCGCGAGGCGCGCTGACGTCACTGGGGGTTCCTGTTGTTTACCGACGCGCAGGGAAGCCATTTGCTTCCTGCGCGTCGGATGGTTCTGAGGTCAGTTTTGCGGCTGGGGCAGGGGGGAAAGTTTCCAAAAGGAGATCGAGTGAAAGGAAAGGATTTTCCTTTCACTCGTTGCAAGTTTGGAGCATTCTGCTGCACGATCGTGCGATCGTGCAGCTGGAATGGTAGGGTTTTTTTTTTTTTTTTTCATTTGTGGACAATTTCGTTGTTCGGGGAGCGGCCCCTTGGGGAAGGGTCGCTCCCCTTTGTGGGGTAACATTACTTTGTACTTGTTTTCATGCCTCTGGCATGACAAAATGTTGATTTGTTGGAAAAAAAAAACAGATGGGGTCATTTCTAAAATGTGAATGTAGTGCTGATTTTATTGAAGGATGCAAGTGCCTCTGTCCTTCATCTCTTTTATTTTTTGTGTACCTGAAGTGGCTGAAAAACACACCTGTGCTGCCTAGGCAAAGCTCACTAGTGTTTTTGGGCTGATGAATGTTTTTTTTTGTGTGCTGCTTTTCAAACACATGCTTTGTCTCCAGTGACCATGTGTGTGTTACTATGCCATGTGCGAAGGGGTCCCTTGAGTGAGCTGTCCATCATAGTGGGAAGCTCACAAATGTTTTTGGGCTGTTGATTGTTTCCTGAATTTGTGCTGCAACTCGAGCGCCATCTTTGTCTCCATTGACCATGTGTGCGTTACTATGCAACTGCACAAATGTGCGCAGGGGTCCCTTGTGTGAGCTGTCCTTCATAGTGGAAAGGTCACAAATGTTTTTGGGCTGATGAATGATTTCCTGAATTTGTGCTGTAACTCGATCACCTGCTTTGTCTCCAGTGACCTTTGTGTGTGTTATTATGCCATTGCACCGATGTGCGCAGGGGTCCCTTGAGTGAGCTGTCCATCATAGTGGGAAGCTCACAAATGTTTTTGTGTTGATGATTGTTTTCCTGAGTTTGTGCCGCAACTCGAGCGCCATCTTTGTCTCCAGTGTCCATGTGTGCGTTACTATGCAATTGCACAGATGTGCGCAGGGGTCCCTTGTGTGAGCTGTCCATCATAGTGGGAAGGTCACAAATGATTTTGGGCTGATGATTGCTTTCCTGAGTTTGTGCTGCAACTCGAGCGCCATCTTTGTCTCCAGTGTCCATGTGTGCGTTACTATGCAATCGCACAGATGTGCGCAGGGGTCCCTTGTGTGAGCTGTCCATCATAGTGGAAAGGTCACAAATGTTTTTGGGCTGATGAATGTTTTACTGAATTGGTGCTGCAACTCGATCACCTGCTTTGTCTCTAGTGACCTTTGTGTGTGTTATTATGCCATTGCACCGATGTGTGCAGGGGTCCCTTGAGTGAGCTGTCCATCATAGTGGGAAGTTCACAAATGTTTTTGGGCTGATGATTGCTTTCCTGAGTTTGTGCTGCAACTCGAGCCCCATCTTTGTCTTCAGTGTCCATGTGTGCGTTACTATGCAATTGCACAGATGTGCGCAGGGGTCCCTTGTGTGAGCTGTGCATCATAGTGGGAAGGTCACAAATGTTTTTGGGCTGATGAATGTTTTCCTGAATTTGTGCTGCAACTCGAGCGCTTGCTTTGTCTCCAGTGTCCGTGTGTGTTACTATGCCATCGCACCAATGTGTGCACAGGTCCCTTGAGTGAGCTGTCCATCATAGTGGTTAAATTTAGGAAAGATGGTGCACTCCGCTAGTTGGTGGGCGTTGCCAAACGGGGATCTTCTGTGTGAGTTCACATGCCTCTTATGTGTATAAATGGTCAGAGACTGTTGAGAGCAGCAGATGGGGAGAAAGAAGCTCCTGGTCATAGGAACTGTTTTAGGATTGCGCTTGTGAAAATCAAGGATGCAAGTGCCTCTGTCCAGCATCGCAGTTAACCACAGTAATTCTGTTGTCCCCCTCCCCATGAGAATCCCTGATGACGTCAGCGCGCACAGCACGCGCCAACATCTTCAGGGATTCCCAGGCGGTCGGGAAGCCATTTGCTTCCTGCGCCTGGAGGTGTTAGGTTGGTTTTGAGATATTTGGGGGGGTTTGCAAAGAGGCATCAGGGGAGAGGTAAGTGATTTTCCTCTCTTCTGATGTCTCTTTGCAGGGCATTTCTGGCTCACGGTCGCGCACAGCATTGCGATTGTGCGGTGGAAATGCCCCCACTAGCACCAGGGATTTTATTTTAGATTGTAGGAAGTGACCCATTGGGCAAGGGTCGCTTTCAGGTGGGTCGGATTTTAAATTTAGATTTTCTGGCCTCCCCCCCGCTGGGCAAATCAACCCGTACTTTTGTCCGTTTTGCCCTTTTTGATGGCCCATCTGTGTGGATGTGATTTTGGGGGTAAATTTGTGTATTGTTTATTCATTTGTTATGTTGTTTGTGAAATGTAGTATTAAATTATTTTTTTTCTTCTTTGTTTTTGATCCAGGCTTTTGCTGTTTGTATTGGTGTAGGTTGTGGTTCGGTTAATGCTGGTTTTGCAGCTTGTGTAGTTGCATGTGCTTGGTAAGTAAATGTTTTTTGTACTATTTTTCCTAGATAAATGTGTTGTTATGAAAAGTGAAGTTATTGCTGTTTGTGTGGCTTTGTGTTTCTTGATTGTTAACTTTTTTTTTTGTATTGCTGCTTGATGTGTACTTTGTCTAATCTATACTTTTTTTTTCTTTCCAGTGGGATTTCCTTTCTTTTTGCTGTGTTTCAGCAGAGTAGGTGCTGGTGAGTCTTCTTATATTTGGTTAGATTTGAATTGTTTTTGAGTGTATTGATTTTTGTGTGAAGACTCTACCTTGTTTACTTCTTCCTTTGCACAGTGTAGGTTGTTGTTCACTTGTGTGTGTAGTCTTCTTGATTTGTAAGGATAATGGCTGCTCGCAGGATTACTGCTAAGCAGGTTGTTAGTTTGCTTTTTGAGTCTTCCTCTGACCATGGTCCAGACACTGACTCCGATTCGGAGCATGAGGTAGGTGCAGAAGATTCAGGCAGTGAGTTTTCTCTTCGCATGGTATCATCGGATGATGATTCTTCTTCTAGTGCTGATGAAGTGCCTGTGGTAGAGAGGGACATTGATGTGCCGGTAGAGAGGCAAGAGCCATGTGAGCGGCAGCCTAGGTCCTCAAGGTTTCCCTTTTTTTCTCGTCGGGAACAGGCAAGTGTGGTAAAGGCTGCGCCCAAAAGGTTTCACATTGCTGTGGTGCGCCAAAGGTTATCTGGTGCTGCTAGTCTTCCTGTTGTAGAGCAGCATGAGGCATCTGGTGCTGCTAGTCTTTCTGTTGTTGTTGAGCAGCAAGTGGCATCTGGGGATGCGAGTTCTTCTGTTGATGTTGAGATGCAAGAGGCAGCTGGGGATGTGAGTTCTCCTGTTGGTGAAGAGATGCAAAATGTATCTGGGGATGCTAGTATTCCTGTTGGTGTAGTGATGCAAGAGGCATCTGGGGATGCTAGTGTTCCCGTTGATGTAGTGCAGCAAGAGGCATCTGGCCTGCAGGCTAGGGTGGCTTCTTCTCCTCATGTTAGTGATGACGTCTGGGTTGCCCCTGGCATGGTGCAGCCAGAATTGCCAGACTTCACTGGTGTTCCAGGGTGTAGAGTGAATACTGACAATTTTTTGCCAATTCAATTTTTTCAGTTGTTTTTTGACGATGAGTTTTTGCAGAAGATTGTGGAGCAAACTAATTTGTATGCAGAGCAGTATTTGAGGGACCACAGTGCCAGCCTTAAGCCCCATTCCAGAGCTACCCATTGGTCTCCCACATATGTTGAAGAGATGAAGAAGTTTTTGGGATTAACTTTTTTGATGGGCTTGCTAAGGAAGCCATCAATGTCTTCTTATTGGTCCACTAGTCCCTTGATGGCAACATCTATATTTCCAGCAGTTATGACTCGTGATCGATATATGCTTCTTCTTCGCATGATGCATTTTGTTGATAATGATTTAGCGTTGCCACGCGATCACCCTGATTGTGACCGTCTTTTTAAGATTCGGCCTGTCCTTGATCACTTTGTTGATCGTTTTCCTGAGATGTTTGCACCTGGAAGAGAAATAGCTGTGGACGAGTCTTTGGTATTGTTCAAGGGCCGCTTGGTTTTTAGGCAATACATTCCTAGTAAGAGGGCACGCTATGGCATCAAACTGTATATGCTGTGTGACAGTGAGACTGGATATGTTTATAATTTCAGGGTGTACACCGGTAAGGATTCCAGCATTAACACTTCTGCTTGTCCGTCCACTTTTGGAGTGACTGAGAAAATTGTGTGGGAACTAGGTAGACGATTATTTAACAAAGGCCACCATTTATATGTAGATAACTTCTACACTAGTGTGCGTTTGTTCAAGGAGTTGGCCAAAGTGGGCACTGTTGCATGTGGCACGATGCGCAGTAACCGGAAAGGTTTCCCAATAGAACTTGTTTGCAAAAGGCTTGTGCGGGGACAGTCTACTGCATTGCGATGTGGGAAGCTTCTAGCTGTGAAGTTTTCAGACAGGAGAGATGTTTACATGCTGACTACTATCCATGACGAAAGCACTGAAGCTCTGCCAGTTCGGGGTGAGACTGCTGAAGTGCGTAAACCTGTGTGCATTTTAGACTATAATAGGCACATGGGTGGTGTTGACAGAGTAGATCAGAGGTTGGAACCTTATGCTGCTCTTCGAAAGGCTTACGTTTGGTACAAGAAGTTGGCTATCCATCTTTTCCACTTGGCATCCTTTAATGCTTTTGTTGTTTTCCAGAAATCTTGTCCTGAGTCAAAGATGTCTTTTGTTAAGTTTCAGGAGACTATAATAGGCAGCCTTGTACTAGTGGAACAGGCAAGTGTGCCAAGATTTGGAGTGGTGGAGGAAGTGGCTAGACTGAAAGATCGCCACTTTCCAGAATACATTCCTCCCACAACTGCAAAAGACAATCCCACTAAAAGATGTAGAGTCTGTTGGCGAAGAGAAGTGCGGAGGGAGTCTCGTATGCACTGTCCTGACTGTCCTTCAAATCCTGGATTGTGTGTGCCAGCTTGTTTTAAATCGTACCACACACAAAAGAAGTTTTGGGAGTTTCATTGAGCTTGTAAGTGTACTGTCTGGTCTGTTTTCTGTAATATTTTTTAGTTTGCTTTTAGGTTTGCATTAGTGCAAAGCATTTAGTTTTTGAATTTGTGTTAGCAGATTTGTAGGTTTCTACATTTGATTTGTGGTATTTCTTTAAAAAAATTCTAATTTCGATGGTGGTGTGTGCAGGATTGTGCTTGGATTGTTGGTGTGCGTGGACTGGCGCTTGGCTGGTGGTGTGCGTGGTCTGGTGCTTGGCTGGCATAGTGCATGGATTGGAGTTGTGCTGGGGGGGTGAGTGGATTTTTGCTTGGCTGGCGGAGTGCATGGTTAGGTGCTTGGCTGGTGGTGTGAGTGGATGGCGCTTGGCTGGTGGTGTGCGTGGTCTGGTGCTTGGCTGGCATAGTGCATGGATTGGAGTTGTGCTGGGGGGGTGAGTGGATTTTTGCTTGGCTGGCGGAGTGCATGGTTAGGTGCTTGGCTGGTGGTGTGAGTGGATGGCGCTTGGCTGGTGGTGTGCGTGGTCTGGTGCTTGGCTGGCATAGTGCATGGATTGGAGTTGTGCTGGGGGGGTGAGTGGATTTTTGCTTGGCTGGCGGAGTGCATGGTTAGGTGCTTGGCTGGTGGTGTGAGTGGATGGCGCTTGGCTGGTGGTGTGCGTGGTCTGGTGCTTGGCTGGCATAGTGCATGGATTGGAGTTGTGCTGGGAGGGTGCGTGGATTTTTGCTTGGCTGGCGGAGTGTATGGTTAGGTGCTTGGCTGGCGGTGTGAGTGGAGTGGTGCTTGGCTGGCGGTGTATGTGGAGTGGAGCTTGGCTGGCGGCGTGTGTGGAGTGGTGCTTGGATGGTGGTGTGGGTGGACTGGCGCTCGGCAGGCGGTGTGTGAGTAGTTACTTTCTGTTGGTCAATACACACACTGCTAGTTGAGTGACACTCCACACAGTCCATCATTTTGTGTAGTTGCAGTGTCAGAAATGTGGGCGTGTGAAAGTGATGGGCCCTTGAATGGCGCTGTTTGCTGGTGTGAGTGTTGAAATGTGATGGGTCCGCGGCTGGCGGTGTGAATGTTTTGTATGTGTCACGCGTACGAAAGGTGTATGAATGGCCTGTAAAGAGGTTGGTGCCTTGACGTGGCTTTACAGCTCACGAGCTGTGAGTCAGTGGTTCAGTTTATCATACTTTCAATTATACGCAGTGTATTTCATTTTTGATGAAATTACTTGCGTATCCAATTGTATGTACTGAATCATCACTCACCCTCGTGCCAAATCCAACCAGTATGTGTGTGTGCTTGCGGATTAGATGGGTGTGCAGTAATAATTGTTTTTTTTCTCTTTCTGCAGTAGGGTGTACCTTGCCCCTTATTGTGATTGTTGTTATGTGTTGCTTTTCCATTCGGATGGTGTCAATGGTCTGGTTTGTATCAGGTATGAAAGGTGCGTGAATGGCCTGTAAAATGGTTGGTGCCTTGTCGTGGCTTTACAGCTCACGAGTTGCGAGTCACTGGTTCGGTTTTTATGCATTTATTTATTGACAGACCATTTCATTTTTTTGAAATATCTTGTTAATAAAATTTTATGTACTGAACCATCACTCGCCCTCGTGCCAAATCCAACCTGTATGTGTGTGTCTTTGAGGAACAATGGTGAAAATGTTAAGTTCACCAGCTTTTGCTAGAGGGGTTACCTGGGTTTTTGGCCCCGTGCGAGACAGCCATCTAGGGAAACCTACCAAACCCACACATTTCTGAAAAGGAGACACCCGGGGGCTTCCAAGGAGGTATGGCTTGCGTGGATCCTCCAACGTTCCTTTACCCAGAATCCCTTGCAAACCTCATTTTGTGTTTGGAAAAATCAGTTTTTTCACACGTTTTAGTGTGGGAAAGCATGGCATCACTAGGCTCACACAAATTACCACCCACCCAGCGTTTCCCAAGGTCTCCCGATAAAAATGGTACCTCACTTGCCTGGGTAGGCATAGTGGCTGCTTTAGGAAAAGGCCCAATTCATACTGTGGCGACCAAAACATTACCTTTAGCCAAATAATCTTATTTTTTGAGGGGGTCACCTGAGCTTTTGGCCCGGGGCTTGGCGGGCATCTTTGGAAACTACCAAACCCAAACAGTTCTGAAAACTAGACACCCGGGGAAGTCCAGGGAGGTATGGCATGCGTGGGTCCCCCAATGTTTTCCTACCCAGAAACCCCTGCAAACCTGAAATTTTGGTCCAAAAACCCACTTTTCCATACTTTTTTGGGTGGGATCTCGCTGCCGGAACAAATGTCCTATCACCCAGCGTTTCCCTTGTTCTCCCGAGTAAAATGATACCTCACTTGTGTGGGTGGGCCAAAGGCATGTGACTCAGGCTGGGGTGCTTAATTTGTAAAACTTAAATATGACTAAAAACTACTTTTTTCAAAATTCATTTTTGGCGTGTTCTGCTTTGGGGCACCCACACAAGTGAGGTATCCTTTTACTCGGGAGAACAAGGGGAACGCAGGGTGGTAGGACTTTTTTGCCGGCACGGCGATCCCACGCCAAAATGTTTGGAAAAGTGCTATTTTTACCTATTTTTAAGGTTTGCAAAGAGTTCTGGGTAGGAAAACATTGGGGGACCCACGCATGCCATACCTCCCTGGACTCCCCCGGGTGTCTAGTTTTCAGAACTGTTTGGGTTTGCTACTTTGCAAAGAATACCACAGAGCCCCGGGCCACAAACTCAGATGCCCCCCCCAAAATCAAGGTAGTTTTGCAATGAGGTAATGTAAATTCACCACCGTACGATTTGAACCGTTTCCTGTTGCAGCCACTATGTCTATCCACGCAAGTGAGGTACCATTTTTTTCAGGAGACCTGGGGGCACGCTGGGTGAGTGGAAATTTGTTGATCCACGCAGATTCCAGAACTTTCCACCACAGAAATGTGAGGAAAATGTGTTTTTTTGGTCAAATGTTTATGTTTGCAAGGGATTCTGGGTAACAAAACCTGGGGGTAGGCAGACGAGTCACCCCATCCTGAATTGCCCTGGGTGTCTAGTTTTCAAAAATGTATAGGTTTGCTAGGTTTCCCTAGGTGCTGGCAGAGCTACGGCGCAAAAACAAAAGGTAGTCTTTTTGTCCGAATCGAGCTAAATTTCACTGGGAAATTGAGGTGCGTACATGCTTCGTTTTTCGCTGTTTCATGTCGCAGCCACTATGCCTACCCACGCAAGTGAGGTACCATTTTTTTCGGGAGACCTGGGGGCACGCTGGGTGGGTAGAAATTTTTTGATCCACGCAGATTCCAGAACTTTCCACCACAGAAATGTGAGGAAAATGTGTTTTTTTGGTCACATTTTTATGTTTGCAAGGGATTCTGGGTAACAAAACCTGGGGGTAGGCAGACGAGTCACCCCATCCTGATTTGCCCTGGGTGTCTAGTTTTCAAAAATGTATAGGTTTGCTAGGTTTCCCTAGGTGCTGGCAGAGCTACAGCGCAAAAACAAAAGGTAGTCTTTTTGTCCGAATCGTGCTAAATTTCACTGGGAAATTGAGGTGCGACCATGCTGCGTTTTGCGCTGTTTCATGTCGCAGCCACTATGCCTACCCACGCAAGTGAGGTACCATTTTTTTCGGGAGACCTGGGGGCACGCTGGGTGGGTAGAAATTTGTTGATCCACGCAGATTCCAGAACTTTTCACCACAGAAATGTGAGGAAAATGTGTTTTTTTGGTCAAATTTTTATGTTTGCAAGGGATTCTGGGTAACACAACCTGGGGGTAGGCAGACGAGTCACCCCATCCTGAATTGCCCTGGGTGTCTAGTTTTCAAAAATGTATAGGTTTGCTAGGTTTCCCTAGGTGCTGGCAGAGCTACGGCGCAAAAACAAAAGGTAGTCTTTTTGTCCAAATCGTGCTAAATTTCACTGGGAAATTGAGGTGCGACCATGCTGCGTTTTGCGCTGTTTCATGTCGCAGCCACTATGCCTACCCACGCAAGTGAGGTACCATTTTTTTCGGGAGACCTGGGGGAACGCTGGGTGAGTGGAAATTTGTTGATCCACGCAGATTCCAGAACTTTCCACCACAGAAATGTGAGGAAAATGTGTTTTTTTGGACAAATGTTTATGTTTGCAAGGGATTCTGGGTGACAAAACCTGGGGGTAGGCAGACGAGTCACCATATCCTGAATTGCCCTGGGTGTCTAGTTTTCAAAAATGTATAGGTTTGCTAGGTTTCCCTAGGTGCTGGCAGAGCTACGGCGCAAAAACAAAAGGTAGTCTTTTTGTCCGAATCGTGCTAAATTTCACTGGGAAATTGAGGTGCGACCATGCTGCGTTTTTCGCTGTTTCATGTCGCAGCCACTATGCCTACCCACGCAAGTGAGGTACCATTTTTTTTGGGAGACCTGGGGGCACGCTGGGTGGGTGGAAATTTTTTGATCCACGCAGATTCCAGAACTTTCCACCAGAGAAATGTGAGGAAAATGTGTTTTTTTGGTCAAATTGTTATGTTTGCAAGGGATTCTGGGTAACAAAACCTGGGGGTAGGCAGACGAGTCACCCCATCCTGAATTGCCCTGGGTGTCTAGTTTTCAAAAATGTATAGGTTTGCTAGGTTTCCCTAGGTGCTGGCAGAGCTACGGCGCAAAAACAAAAGGTAGTCTTTTTGTCCGAATCGTGCTAAATTTCACTGGGAAATTGAGGTGCGACCATGCTGCGTTTTGCGCTGTTTCATGTCGCAGCCACTATGCCTACCCACGCAAGTGAGGTACCATCTTTTTTGGGAGACCCGGGGGCACGCTGGGTGGGTGGAAATTTTTTGATCCACGCAGATTCCAGAACTTTCCACCACAGAAATGTGAAGAAAATGTGTTTTTTTGGTCAAATTTTTATGTTTGCAAGGGATTCTGGGTAACAAAACCTGGGGGTAGGCAGACGAGTCACCCCATCCTGAATTGCCCTGGGTGTCTAGTTTTCAAAAATGTATAGGTTTGCTAGGTTTCCCTAGGTGCTGGCAGAGCTACGGCGCAAAAACAAAAGGTAGTCTTTTTGTCCGAATCGTGCTAAATTTCACTGGGAAATTGAGGTGCGACCATGCTGCGTTTTGCGCTGTTTTATGTCGCAGCCACTATGCCTACCCACGCAAGTGAGGTACCATTTTTTTTGGGAGACCTGGGGGCACGCTGGGTGGGTGGAAATTTTTTGATCCACGCAGATTCCAGAACTTTCCACCACAGAAATGTGAGGAAAATGTGTTTTTTGGTCAAATGTTTATGTTTGCAAGGGATTCTGGGTAACAAAACCTGGGGGTAGGCAGACGAGTCACCCCATCCTGAATTGCCCTGCGTGTCTAGTTTTCAAACATGTATAGGTTTGCTAGGTTTCCCTAGGTGCTGGCAGAGCTACGGCGCAAAAACAAAAGGTAGTCTTTTTGTCCAAATCGTGCTAAATTTCACTGGGAAATTGAGGTGCGACCATGCTGCGTTTTGCGCTGTTTCATGTCGCAGCCACTATGCCTACCCACGCAAGTGAGGTACCATTTTTTTCGGGAGACCTGGGGGCACGCTGGGTGGGTAGAAATTTGTTGATCCACGCAGATTCCAGAACTTTCAACCACAGATATGTGAGGAAAATTTGTTTTTTTGGTCAAATTTTTATGTTTGCAAGGGATTCTGGGTAACAAAACCTGGGCGTATGCAGACGAGTCCCCCATCCTGAATTGCCCTGGGTGTCTAGTTTTCAAAAATGTATAGGTTTGCTAGGTTTCCCTAGGTGCTGGCAGAGCTACGGCGCAAAAACAAAAGGTAGTCTTTTTGTCCAAATCGTGCTAAATTTCACTGGGAAATTGAGGTGCGACCATGCTGCGTTTTGCGCTGTTTCATGTCGCAGCCACTATGCCTACCCACGCAAGTGAGGTACCATTTTTTTCGGGAGACCCAGGGGCACGCTGGGTGGGTGGAAATTCGTTGATCCACGCAGATTCCAGAACTTTCCACCACAGAAATGTGAGGAAAATGTGTTTTTTTGGTCAAATTTTTATGTTTGCAAGGGATTCTGGGTAACAAAACCTGGGGGTAGGCAGACGAGTCACCCCATCCTGAATTTCCCTGGGTGTCTAGTTTTCAAAAATGTATAGGTTTGCTAGTTTTCCCTAGGTGCTGGCAGAGCTACGGCTCAAAAACAAAAGGTAGTCTCTTTGTCCAAAGAACGTAAAATTTCACTGGGAAATTGAGGTGCGACCACGTTGCATTTTGTGCCGTTTCCTGTCATAGGCACAAGGCCGACTCACACAAGTGAGGTACTGTTTTTATCGGGAGACCTGGGGGAACGCTGGGTGGGTGGAAATTTGTTGATACAGGCAGATTCCAGAACTTTCCACCACAGAAATGTGAGGAAAATGTGTTTATTTTGTCAAAATCTTAGCTTTGCAAGGGATTCTGGGTAACAACACCTGGTGGTAGGCAGTCGAGTCACCCCATCCTGAATTGCCCTGGGTGTCTAGTTTTCAAAAATGTATAGGTTTGCTAGGTTTCCCTAGGTGCTGGCAGAGCTACGGCGCAAAAACAAAAGGTAGTCTTTTTGTCCAAATCGTGCTAAATTTCACTGGGAAATTGAGGTGCGACCATGCTGCGTTTTGCGCTGTTTCATGTCGCAGCCACTATGCCTACCCACGCAAGTGAGGTACCATTTTTTTCGGAAGACCTGGGGGCACGCTGGGTGGGTGGAAATTTGTTGATCCACGCAGATTCCAGAACTTTCCACCACAGAAATGTGAGGAAAATGTGTTTTTTTGGTCAAATTTTTATGTTTGCAAGGGATTCTGGGTAACAAAACCTAGGGGTAGGCAGACGAGTCACCCCATCCTGAATTTCCCTGGGTGTCTAGTTTTAAAAAATGTATAGGTTTGCTAGGTTTCCCTAGGTGCTGGCAGAGCTACGGCTCAAAAACAAAAGGTAGTCTCTTTGTCCAAAGAACGTAAAATTTCACTGGGAAATTGAGGTGCGACCACGTTGCATTTTGTGCCGTTTCCTGTCACAGGCACAAGGCCGACCCACACAAGTGAGGTACTGTTTTTATCGGGAGACCTGGGGGAACGCTGGGTGGGTGGAAATTTGTTGATACAGGCAGATTCCAGAACTTTCCACCACAGAAATGTGAGGAAAATGTGTTTATTTTGTCAAAATCTTAGCTTTGCAAGGGATTCTGGGTAACAACACCTGGTGGTAGGCAGTCGAGTCACCCCATCCTGAATTCCCCTGGGTGTCTACTTTTTTCAAAAATGTATAGGTTTGCTAGGTTTCCCTAGGTGCCGGCAGAGCTAGGGTGCAAAAACTACAGGTAGGCACTTTGCCAAAAAAGGGTCAATTTGTAACTGCTAAATTTAGGTGTGACCACGTTGCATTTTGCGCCGTTTCCTGTCGCAGGCAAAAGGCCGACCCACACAAGTGAGGTACCGTTTTTATCGGTACACTTGGGGTAATTCAGATTTGTAAATCAACTGTTATTACCAATTGAGCTTTCATGCATTTCTCCCTTTGAATGAAAGACATTGTGTAAAAAAAAATCTTTATGAAAAATGACCAATAATTCTCATGCTAGTATGAGTATTCCCAACTTTGAAAATGTGCAATTATATACTGTTTCTGAAGTCTATAATTTGTACCCAATTCAGAAATACATAGGTGTCTTTCATACAGATTATTCCATGTATACATTTTCCAAGACAAAGTGCACTATACCCAGTAAATGAAAAAATACCATTGCAAGTTGCTGCTCAGTTTTTGGATCTGGGTTCGTCGGGTTCTTGGTGAAACTACAAGTCCTATATATCCCCACAACCGGAAGGTCTAACAAATGTAACGGTATATTGCTTTCCAAGAGCTGTCAAAATTAGAAAAAGTTATAGGTGAAAACGTTGAGACAAAAGGCTGTTTTTTTCAACAAAATTTCAAATATTCCAATATCTAACTGTTAGTTTCTATAACGAAACCTTCATGGATTTAGACAAATGACCCCTTTCTGAATTCAGAATTTTGTCTACGTTTCCAAAATGTAAAGCTTTCCAGGATCCATTATTGTTTTCAAACTCATTTCTACCATTAACTGGAAGGAGGTGGAAAGCTCTAAAAATAGCAAAAATAGGCTATGTCCCAGAAAAATGCCAAAACTGAGTGAAAAATGTCGGTTCTCTGACAAAAGTCTGTCATTCCCTGACAGCTGAGAAAATGGAGATTTCAGCCCCACAAACCCTTTTGTGATACCATTTTCAGGGAAAAACCCAGAGGCTTTCATTTGCAGCCCGTTTTTCCCATTTTTCTGAAAAAAACAAAAAAATCACTATATTTTGGTTAATTTCTGGGACCCCTCCAAGGGAATCCACAAACCCTGGGCGCCTTTAGAATCCACATGATGTTGGAAGAAAAGGACGCAAATTTGGCGTGGATACCTTTTGTGGTCAAAAAGTTACAAGGGCCTAAGCGCGCTCTACTCCAAAACGCCAAAAAAAGCCTCAGCACAGGAGGGGAAAAGGCCTAGCAGCGAAGGGGTTAATGTTATATAATTTCTCACCGAAGGCAAAGCAAGTTTCATACACACCCTATTCCTCACTGCCTAGCCAGAAACAGATGGTTAATGTTTCTCATGTCACTAGGGAGCAAAGGCCGGGCTTTTGTATACAAATCAGGACAGCCTAGCCTCTCATCTGCTTCATCATATACCTTAACCAAGGAATACGCAAAGCCCCCTCAAGTGCAGTACAATCCGCTATTACTAGTTGATTTAAAGTGGGAGCTGGACTTGACCAGAATCTCATCCAGCGCATGAATGGTGTGGCTGCGATATGTTCTGAGATGTATTCCAGACCTAGCTCCTTGTGCATCATTAGGGCAGGAGTGCAGGGGCGGACAGCAAGCTGTCTGCACATACATTTATTTCCTACCACCTGCAACTCTCTTATATTCTTTTACCCCAACACATGGCATCCATAAGTGGCCATGGTACTACATTTGTCTCTATACACCTTTATCAGAGTGGGTATAGGCTTTGCCCCTAGTCCCTTTTGCAAAGTCCATACTTGCCCACACTACACTTGCCAAAACATTGTTTTTTGTGCACTCTTTGCGCAACCCACAACCCTTTGTCATCAAACAGCACACCTAGATAGGGAAAGGTTGAAACTTTAGTTAGTTCTACCCCCCTGAAGAAGGTATGCCTACCATCCTTCTAGTCATCATGGTCTGAGATTTGGAAACATTTGTTGCAAAGCCAAGAGAGTCTATAAAATCTATGAACGCATTAACAAGATTAAGAAGACGTATGGCAGTCCTGGAAAACAACATCCTCTGCATAGAGAAGTGAAGGAATACGTTTAGAACCTGCCCTAGGGATGTCTTTGCTGGATGCTGAGAAGACGTCCCCAAGCTTGTTGATATAGAGTGTGAACAGCAAGGGTGCCAAAATACACCCCTGCCTTAACCCTTTCTTGACCTCTAAAGAGGCCATCCTCATTATATCTCACTGCAACAGTAATGTTTCTGTGGGCAGGGTGTAAGAAAGCCACCAAATATGCATCAATGCCTAGATCCAAGAGAATGGACTACAGCTTGGATCTGTTGACACAGTTGAATGCAGATGTTAGGTCTATAAACGCCATGTGCAGGAATCCCCTCTTGGCTAGTGCATATGTCCCCACCACCAAGTGTAATTGAATGCATTGTTCTAGTGTCACTCTGCCATGTCTCAAACCATACTGTAAGTCTGAAATGACATTATAATTATCTAACCAGGAGGTAAATGCTCCAGGATCACCTTTCCCATAATTTTTGCGACTGAATCTAAAAGGGGCATTGATCGATAGCACCCTGGTTCGTCATTCAGCTTTTTTTTTTTTTTTAATAAGTAAATTATAGCCTTTGACCTCGAAGAGGGGAAGCCACTTTGACAAACAGCGTTAAAGACCTGTCGAAGTGTCAGCTTTGTACAGGTCTGAGGGCACGCCCATCCGGTCCTGGCGTTTCCCCCCGGCTGGGGCCAAAACAGCTTTATGTACCTGATCTATGTTAAAATGCAATGGCACAGTAACAATGACGGGTTCCAACAGTCCGTCTGACCCTCCTAGATCGGCGCCATTGTACATCACTTTAAAGTGGTGGACCCATCTCTCAGTGGCTATTGTGCAATCTACTCTCAAATTTGCTGTGTTTGACAAAGAGGACTATTGACCACTTCCTAAAACTTGGTGCTGTCTGCCAGCACACTTGCCTGACCTAGGGCCCCCTATGCCCACTACCTGATGGCCTTCTTCCTCTGCAGGTTTGTCAGTTTATAGGCCCTCCTACAGGACCTGACCCTTGCCTCTTCCCTTGGATTTTGATTAAGGGCCAGTATTAAATTCCTGTGAGGCTTAGAGCAAGAGTCATCAAACTCCCTTTTCCCCTTAACTCCATTAGAACTAGGGTTAGTGGTTTGGTTATCAGCTATCTGCCTATTTAGTTTGTTAAAAACATCAATCAATCTACATGTAAAGCGCGCTACCTACCCGTGAGGGTCTCAAGGTGCTGGGGGGAGGGGATGCCGCTACTGTTCGAAGAGCCAGGTCTTGAGGAGTCTTCTGAAGGCGGGTAGGTCTTGGGTCTGCCGTAGGTGGGTAGGGAGGGTGTTCCAGGTCTTGGCGGCAAGGTAGGAGAAGGATCTGCCGGCGGAGGTTGTTCGTTGAATGCGGGGGACAGCGGTGAGGGCGAGGCTGGTGGAGCGGAGCTGGCAGGTGGGGGTGCAGAAGCTGAGTCTGCTGTTCAGGTAGGCTGGTCCGGCGTTGTGAAGTGCTTTGTGTGCGTGGTTAAGGAGTTTGAAGGTGATCCTTTTGTCGACGGGGAGCCTGTGTAGGTCTTTTAGGTGGGGGGTGATGTGGCTGTGGAAGGGGACATTGACGATCAGTCGGGCAGAGGCGTTTTGGATGCGTTGTAGTCGTCGTAGGTGTTTGGCTGGGATTCCTGCGTTGAGTACGTTGCCGTACTCCAGTCTGCTGCTGATGAGGGCCTGGGTCACCGTTCTTCTTGTTTTTCGGTAATACAGTTTGTCGTGTGTTCCCGTGTCCAGACAGAGTGAGATCTCGTCTGCACATTCTATAAAGAAATCATTGAAAAAAGACTCCGGTATCACTTTCTCCCATTTTAACCTACGCGCTTGATCTTTTATGCTGATGGCAGTATTTGGAATACTCCTTCCCTCCCCCTATGTGAGTCTAAGGAACGATCCAGTTCAAGGGTTAAGTGGTTATGATCACTGTTACCGCTCTAGGAGACACCCAGTTCATGAACTGCAGACTCTAGAGGGGCAGAGAGCATTAGTAAGTCAATAGTGGTGGAGGAACCCCTGTCTGAGTAGAAGGGAACAGGAGCATCCACACCAGTCTGTTGTAGGCAAGCAAATTGTCAGCTGCGAGGAGCTCTTTTATGCGATGACCAGATTTCGAGTACTCAAAGTGGGCAATCAGTGGTAATATATCCACATGACCCTTTAATGAAGTACAATAAGGCTGACAGTGATGTGTGTCAAAATCACCTAAAATTATAACCTCATAATAAGAGTGTTTCCACTCACTATATTGTTAAAGAAATCCCGTTAATGCTGGAATACGTTCGATATTAACATTTCTCCAAAATCAATTGTAAACATTGACTACTAACATCCGGGATGGTTTAAGAATGACAGCTCTACTGCTAGCAAGTGGTGTGAGTGACAGTCTACCACTCTGGTAGTTCAGGTTATTTTGAGTGAGACCAGAAGAAGGAGACCACCCTTAGCTCTGCTCACTGGAGCGGGAGATGCATTTAAAAAAAATGAGGAAAAGTCATCCAAGATAAAGGACTCAACAGAATCCCATGCTTCCTGCAAAGCAATTATGTGGTAACTCGTAAGGGAGCTCCGCCACATGGCGTCATCTCTTTTAGACCTCAGTCCCTCTATATTGCAAAACATAATCTTCACACAAGAGGGAACAGGAGTGATAGAAGTTGGCTTAGGAGCTGAAATAGAAGCCTAAACACAACATATATCCCGGGGTCTAATGGTAAGGAACACAAATACTATAACTGCCCAGGACTCTCTCTAAAAATAAATCCTAAAGGAATATACAAAAATTGTATGGATTCCCATCACTCACCGTTCCAGGTGACATGCTTCATCATCTGGGTCTCCTTAAATAGGGCTTCAAATCCACCCTATTGATGGAGGAGCCCAAGGATGTTTTGAGTGTTAGTACAGATGTGAGCTAACGTATTTGTAGAGTGTATGGGAAAAGTGCAGTGCAGTTGGGAATGTGAGGTTTAAAATTGAAGCGTGATCAGACCACAATTTATTCTTGTCTGTCACGATCAATAGTTAAAAACAGTGCATAGGAACAGTTTCAACAGATAGCTGTCCGTAAATAGTCAATCGGTCAACATGTTTCAGCACCTCAAGGCAAGTATACACCTTGTGCTTTCATCAGGACTTAATAAATATTGATGCTACTGCGATAGTGAAAAAAGTGAATAAAACATAAATGTGAAAAGTACCATAAGAGATCTACTGTGGAACAATACAACCTTACAGCTTGTTTCTCACAGTTCACAATTCTCGTATCTCTTGAAGGATCTATAAGAAATACAAAGAAGGTACATACAAGTAGAACAATCTTGGGGGACAGTATGTGTGTCATACATACAACCTTTGTAACTATAACTTGTTATCAGGCTAGCCCTCATAGTGGGCACTCATCCACCGAGCCTTACCTCAAGAGTATGGAGAAATTACCTCACCCCACCTGGCAACAGCTCAGGGTAAAGGAGGCACCGCTCTAAAAAAATAGGGGGAACAGAGTACACCAATAGATTCATTGTGGTGCACTGTTCACCTTTAACGTTTTCCAGAAAATCCGAATGTCTGACACACAACGTGGACAAATACAACTCTTAACACACAACATATACCATGTATAATCCCAGGGAAGAGGGGTATGTAATTTCTTCTTAGCACTAGATGTTTGGTAGTGCATTGCAATTGTGACTGGATCGCACTTAGAGCAAAGTTCTTGCTAGATAACTGGACAATCATGTGATTCTCTCAAAATAGCAATATCACAATAAACGGTCTCCCTAGATTTAATGTGGGTATGACCATAAACCATAATGATGGATAAATATGAAGACCTGACTCCCAAAGACACAGCCGCGTCAGCAGCTCGTCAAGGACTGTTAGGGACATGTTGTTGTGCAGCAAAAGAAGGAACTGCTAGAGTGGTAGCCCCTCCTTTGTAACTGATCTAACCAGTGTACAAACACCGCGAGGACAGTGCGTCGTGGGACGGTACGCAAAAGGAAAAGATAAGCAATCAGTCTTACAAGTTAAGACCATTCAATCAAGAAGAAGAAACACCCTAGATCGAAAGACCCCCTAGGCCAAAACGATTGTATCTAGAAAAAGGGCGGCAAACGCAGGCCACTCTCACACCAACAGACATTATCACAGGCTCTTACCTGGCCGTCGGTACCTCGTACGGTCTTCCAAGCCGTCGGGGAGGTACTGATTCCGGGAGCCTGTGAAGTTTATGAAGTACAGCCTATTGTGCTTCCGTGTCTGATTTTGCCGCCGCGTCATCCCGCAGTGCGTGATCCCGCCCATCGCGAGATTTCGCTGTTGTATCGCTTGATCATGGTGAAATAGAAGCATTAACCACCGGAAGTGGGCCTAGAGCCCAACAACTCAGTCCAAGCAAATACTTGTCAATCATTGCCATCTAGACTATATGGCATTCATTTTTTTATGAGTCCTGGAATGACTGCCACAACACATTCCTTGTGTTTTGGACAGCCAAACATTATATCCTTGTGTACTGTAATAAGGCAGATTATTTTTTTAACAATAAAGCAGAGTAGAGAGAGAGAAAAATCTGCATTCAGAAAACTTTCCATTGCATTTTTAGGAGCCACATTTCTTATTTATTTAGCTGTCAGTTCAACCAGATCAGAGGCCTGATGATTTTTTAAATCATCAAAAATACACTACACTACTCTACGATAAATCACACACTATTTTCGGCTTCTTCATCTTAGTTTTTCCGAAGGCTTTCAATTTGTCAAAGATTCTGGATTTGATATCATCCTGCACAATTTCTTTTCTCTTCCTTTTTCTGTTCATCATTTACTTTTCACAACCATGCTTCAATGTATCTCTTAAGCAGAGAATTCAAGGCATTTTAATAAAAGAAATAGAACAATCAGACTCAGAATAGTTATAATAATAGGTGTTAATATATTTTAACTCAAACCTCCACCCACATTATCAAACCACTCACCAATACTTGCAATTGTTGTTCAAATTGTATTCAACCATTAACTCATCACTTCCAAAGCATCAGTCTTCTCCAAAGTTTTAGCTTCCGACCAGTGGCAGTTGTTAATGTTAGGAGAGAGGCGGCAGAATTGACAAGCACGCACATTTGCACACGAACACTCACTCAACCTATTCATTCACTCAAAGTGAAACACACACATCCATTCACAATGTTAACTCCCAAATATTGATACACACATATCGAACTCAAAACTGCCTCGCTCCCCCCTCCGAACCTAGACCTTCCAATATCTCTCCCCTTGCCGCCATGGCCCGCACCGAAGAATCAAGCACACTGGTCTGAATTCACACCCTATGATGAACACACTGTCGCTAAAATCCTCTCAACCCTAAACCCTAACAACCACTTCAACGACCCGCTCCCTTCTAACTGTCTCTCGACCATCGCCAAATCTAATATTGCCAGCTGGACTGCGATTATCAACGCCTCCCTCCGGCAGGGACAATACCGGCCTCACTGAAAGCTGGCCAAGCCCTCCCCATTCTGAAAAAGCCATCATTGGACTCAGCCTCCCCAGATAAATTTAGACCTATTTCCAACATTCCTCTCTTGGCCAAAGTGCTGGAAAAGTGCGTCCAGACACAGCTAAGTCCCACATCAACAACTTCAATCTACTCGACGACTGCCAATCCGGATTCAGACCGGGTCACAGTACTGAAACCACCATGCTCCACATTATCGATGATGCTCTTCTAGCCCTTAACCAAGACAAATCCTGTCTCTTGATCCTCCTTGATCTTTCCTCCGCCTTCGACACGGTCAACTACGAGATGCTACTTGAACGCCTGAAACTGAGAATGGGATTAGATGGTACAGTCCTCGACTGGTTTAGCTCCTACCTCCAAAACCGATCTCAGCGGTTCTTAGTCAATGGTGAACTGTCCGCCCCCTCCATGGTCACGGTGGGAGTCCCGCAAGGATCAACGTTGTCCCCCACCCTCTTCAATCTCTATCTAGAACCTCTAGCCGTAGTCCTTCGCACTGCAAATATCTCCTTCCATATGTACGCTGATGACACTCAGATCTACATAAAAATGTCTTCCCTTGCGGAGATCCTCACCCTGAATGAGACCCTAAAGCTGACCGTCAAATGGCTATCCTCAAACCAACTTAAACTCAATGTCAAGATAACTGAGTTCCTTTTAATCTCCCCGCCCAAGAATAATTCTGAGATCCAGACATGGATTAAAGCCATCACTGCTTTAAACTGTTCCCCAACCATTGTGGACTCGGCCAAATCCCTGGGAATTACCTTGGACCACAATTTGAACATGCGAGACCATGTCAACGCAATGGCCAAATCAGCCAGATTCCACCTGAGCTACCTATGGAAACTGAAAACTTTCCTTGACGCTCCTGACCTAAAATTAGCAGTCCAATCATTAGTCATTTCTCAACTTGAATATGGTTGCTCCACCCTTTCCGGCTTACATAAGATCTCGCTGTCTCCCTTAAAAACATGCCGCCAGACTACTTACAGGCTCCGGAAAATTCGATCACATCACTCCTCACCTGAAAGCTTTGAACTGGCTTCCCATCGAGGCTAGGATCCACCTCAAACTGGCATGCATCACGCACAAGGCCTTACACTCTAACTCCCCGGCGTATCTGGCACAGAAGCTTGTGTTATCCGGAGGAAGCAGAAACTCACGATCAGCCAACACCCTCCTCCTCTGGCCTGCTCGCTTTAGGAAAACAAAAACTTACAATCGAGCCTTCGCCGGATCAGCACCAAGAATATGGAACTCCCTCCCTCCGGACATCAGAACAATCCCCTCCCTTGCACGCTTCAAAAAAGAGACCAAATCCTTCCTCATGGGTAAATTCCTTGGCTAAACCTGCTCCTCAGCTACCCAAGAGACTATTGCCTCATCCTGCGACTTTATACAGTACTCGTGTGACTTCCGGCCAATTGTATGTCTCTTGCTCTCTGTAAAATGCCCCGTTGTACAATCTCTCCTTCCCCAAATGTATAGTATAGTTGGATGCTCCTGCCTACCTTATGACCCCTCAATTGCTGTAAGCTCTTCGATGTACAGGTCCTATGATATACTACGCTCTATACTCCCGTTTGACTATGTAAAGCGATCTGATACCCTCACGGGTCAAGTTCGCGCTCTATAAAACCTTAAAATAAATAAATAAATAAATAAATACATGCATGTATGCACCAAACTTTAAAAAAAAACCTTACCTGCGCAGCTCTAACTCAGAGGTTCCAGGAGGGTTAGAATGGCTGTGTTCTCATTGACTGACCTAATGTCAGCTATTAAGAGGAGGCAGCGATCCCTACCTTTTCCCACCGTGAGATGGGGTCAGTGACAGTACCTCACACTGTTCTTTGATGAGCTGTCACTGATTGACACTCATCCCGGGGTACTTCAGGGCTTAAAACTAAAGTACACAGTTCTGATGCAATCAGTGACACTCCACCTTGTCAGGATTGGGAGGTCCTCAAAGTGCTTTGCCAGACTAAAGAGGTCACGCCCACATCAGCCGGCAATGTTCAGCTCAGGCAGGCAAAAATAAAGAGAGAAGGCTTTGATCAATCATGTTATCACTAACTTGTGAAATCCTCTCATTGCTTCCATTGTTAAGCTTGTAATGAAGAGTTCAGTATTATTTGCATTTGTTTATTTAATGATTGGTACTGGCTCTAAACTTTTGATCAATCCATTTTATCTTGAAAAATCCCAAACCTCTTTGTTCACAGTATAATATTGAGATACTCTTGGCTCTTGGCATTTTGTTTTAAAATCAGAATCCTCCACCTTTGTCTAAATGCCAACACCATCCGGTGTACAGGAAATTATTAAGACAATTCAATTTGCAAACAAGTCTCGTCCTAACAGATTACCTGAATTTGTTTCACTGATTATGAATTCATTTGTATTCATAATTTGAACAGTTTTTACTGTGACATCGGCTGACAACTTATCTTATGTTACATAAATTTATAACATGCGCAGATACTCATGAGTGTCCCGGGGCGAAGCCTAGTGGGGTATCAGCCACTTGTTTACTTGAAATGCCTACAACTTGGGCTTTTTTGCCAAGAGGGGTAGAATGGGAGCCTTCACTGGACTATTATGGGGCAGATAGCACCTATATGGATCGGAAATGCCACTGGATGGCCATTTGTTTTTCCTTCACAAAAGGGTCATTTTAGTTTGCGTCTAGGACTGATTCCAGCAAGCAATCTTCCTCTTCTCTCATATACCGTCATTGGACAGAACTCTGTTCTGTAGGAACTCGGAGGAGACCTGCAAATTGTGAAAAATCATCATTAATCACTGAAAGTCTTTGCTGAAAATTAAAACTGTGGAAAATCTTGGATATTATTTTTGTTGAAGGGTTGCGTAACTGGATCTGAAGACCTATTTCCATTTAATTGCCTTCAATTCTGAATGTTTTGCATACAATTCTGGTAGGACTGAGGCATTTGACTGCATCATCTTATTATGTGACAGCTTATTCATACTGTTTTGCATTTGAGGTACCATTTGCGACTCATAACAAAACTTTCCAGTGACCAATTTTTCCACTGATGTGGCAAGGGCCATTTTTCATCTGTGTTTTATTCAGATTTTGATTAGGCAGATTATTAGTAAAACCTCTACCTCTACCAGGAGGACCACCATTTTCACCTTGAGCATTTTGCACATTATTACATTGTGCATCAATATCCTGCATGGTACCAGCATTAAAACAAAGACCAGGGCCAAAACCAGATTTATAAAAAACATCTTGATTATGACCATCTTTTTGTAAAAGTTTAATTTGAGCCACCATCAATGTTGATATCATTATTTTATTTTGTACATATTTTAGCATCACAACAATCACTACATTATTTTTCATAGGCCAGGATCTCATCTAAAGATTTGGCCTGCCAACACATCACACTTTACTGAATATGTTAACTAATTTCTAGAAGCAGGTGAAATAAAGAAGCTGGAACAAATCCAGAAACACCCATTTTCATGGGGGTTTCAACTCCACTTTGCTGCTGTAAATTTGTATAAGTATTTTAAAATAGGCATGCACTCATATAGCAGAATCATGTACCACTCTCATGAACTTAGACCAATTTACTTGTTTTTGGGAAACTGTTGTTTATAAATGCTCAATACATTCTTTATACTTCTGCATACCAACCAGAAAGCACTGGCCTCCAGGGCACTTCAGTTGACAAATTTACAACTGAGTTGCACTCATTCAATTAATCTTGTTGGATAATAACTTCAAAATACATATTTAAATCTGTCCAAAGTACCTTAATAATAATTACAATCCGGTATCTCAGTTCATTTAATATTGGAAATTTGTACCAAACATAAAAAGATCACCTCTGGTCCACAGCAAATTCACATACACTCATTGATACGCTTGCCTCATCTGAAACTCTTTTTGGACAGTCCAAATCACCCGCACTTACATTTTTCTTTGTTTTACTCCTTTCGATACCTCAAACTTATCAGGTGATTCTGTCCATTTCTGTCAATAGTTTGCTATATCCTCCCATTTTATAATCATCTCTAATAATTCTATCAGTGTTTATTGCAATGTTTGGGTATTCTGGCTCATTAATTCATTAATGCACATTCCTTTATTTTAGGCCTCTCCCATTTTATTTTGTTTTAAATCTCCTCTCAATTCTTTAGACAATTACAGGAGTTACTCATATGCTAAATGAGTACTCTTTCCAGTTTTTGGGCTCAAATAAGCCCAATCAACATTATTATAATTTGATATTTTGTCTTTATCAATTAGTGTTTCTTCTGTCTTTTCTAACTCTCCATGGAGAGAGAAAGTATGAATTTTCACTACCTACCGTGTTTCACTAAGTGAAGATGAACTAAGTACTACCTCATCTTTCTTGAAATTCAGTTCTCCTGCCCCTATCTCTTCCACCTGTGCTCTCAAATGGGCTTCAACTCATCCCCTCAAAATGAATCTCATTCTTTTCCATCTCTGTCTCATATTTAGTTTTGACATCTTGTGTTTTCATGTTGTCAGTTACGTCAGTAATCACCTTGAAAACACCTATAGTTTAAAGCACTCCCTGCCGCCATGCTTTTTTACTTAATAACAATCTCACATCCTTCCAATGGTTGACAGCCTTATCAATTAGCACTTTTAACATTTCTTAAGTGCTATCTCATGCACCACACACAGGAAATTGTATTTTTTTATTGTCAGCATTTATTGTGTTCCAGTTTAACCTGTGAGCCTTAGGGTGGTCTTCATCCAAACTTTTTTCCTTTTTCCTGCACCCTCCTATTTTTCTGAGTTAATTTGTGCTGGTATTAGGACTTTGTGCACTTTATCACTGCTAACTAGTGCTAAAATGCATGTACTCACTCCTAAAAACATGGTCAATTTGGATTCCAATTGATTGCTATATTTGATATATTTATAAGTCCTTAGTAAAGTGGTATACCATACACCCAGGACCTCTAAATTAAAAATTAAATGCTACTAATGGGCCTGCCGCACTAATTGTGCCACCCATTTAAGTAACCCTTTAAAGCATGCCCCAGGTCTGCCTTTGCAGCCTGTATTCAGGTTTAAGCTGCTGATTCAACTTGGCAAATGAACCCCCTTGCCAAGCCTTCAACGTCTCTTTTATTACATATGTCACCCCTGGAAAAGGCCCTTAGCAGCACATAGGGTGTAGTGCATTGTAATTCAAATGTCAGGAATGTACTTTTAGTTTTTACATGTCCTGGTAGTGAAAAACTCACCAACTCATTTTTCACTACTATGAGGCCTATCGCTCCCATAGGATAACAGTGAGTTGCCTTATTACATTTAATAAATGCTAACTTTTGATTAGGAACAGATAGTGAATTAATATTTGGTGACTGAGAGAGTGTACTGTGAAATCCTTTTTAATAGTAAAATCAGTTTCTAAGTTACAATTTGGAAAATGCCACAAAGTATGTGGTGCGGTTTTGTGGCAACCTTGACAAATTAAATGTACCCACCATTGTGTACATTCATAGGTACACACTGTTTATAACCTGCAACCCTTACTATTGTAATCTATTTTCAGTGTTATACTGAATGCAGTTCGTGCATGTTTTTAATCAACAGAATGTGGCACCTAATTGATACAGCACACCATGGATAGAATGAGTGACCTCAAAGATAGAGATCTGGCTACTTAGATAAAGCTCAAATAGCATCATTAACAGCCCAGGAGGCCACCCAATTAGAGCAGGAGATATCGGTAGAGAATATATGGTCTGCCTTGGCGTCTCTTCTGACAGGGAAGGCTACAGGTGATGATCAGATCTCCATAGAATTCTATAAAGTGTTTAACCCCCATTGTTTGTAAGAGTTTTTAAGGAAATAGGAGAAACACGTATGGTGCCTCCTTCATGGGATAATACAAACCCCCTTGCAGCTATGGGAAACCCTGATCGATACGTGACATGGGTAAGAGCGTTTTATTGCCCCCTCCAGGCTATATTAAGCTATGAGGGTTTACAGCCTAGGGCATTTTGTATTAATAGGGGTACAAGACAGGGGTGCCCTTTATCCCCCCCTGTTGTTTGACATGTATTGTGAACCTTTTATTCGAACACTTATGATGCATGAAGGTATCCGGCGACTATCCACTGGACTTAATCAGTTAAAACCCAATGCTTATGCGGATGACATCGCAATTTTCTCGACAGACCCAGCCCGGTATTAGAATTAATTAATCAAGAGGCTAATAGCTTTAACGCCTTCTATGGATACAAATTGAATATTGGTAAGACCCAGATTTTGTTGAATTATGCACCAGAAACCCCCATAATGGGACATTGTCCAGAAACTACATATCTTGGTGTTCATCTTATTCCTCAGATACAAAGCATCATTAAATAAACTATGAAGCTTTATTGACTGATTTGGCTAAGAAGCTTAAAAAATGGCATAAGCTTCTAATTAGTATTATCAGAAGATGTAATATTGTCAAAATGATGATCTTCCCAGGTTTCTTTACTTATTTAGATTCCTTTGAAACTTCCAAATTTGTATTTTAAGAAACTAGACGGTATAGAAAGGAGTTTTATTTGGGGGTACAGGTGGGCAAGACAGGCTATTACATTTTTTAAATATCCATTCAGCCAAGGTGGTTTAACACTTTCTGACTTTAAATTATACTATTGGGCTTCATTTACGTTTGCGAGCTAATTTCGTAGCCTCTTTTCCAACAAAGACCAACATTTCATCCATAGGCTTTTACTAAATCAAGACTCTAGCAGATTTCTTTATCGAATACAGGATCCCAATTATTTTTAGAGGATACGATTTAAGACCTTGTGGAGCATAGCTATGGGTTGGCGTGACATATCTACCACATATTCTCTGCCAACTTATTTTACTATGTTCCCGCTTTGGGATAATCCATCCCTTCCAGATATATTTTGAGACAGAATAGCTAAACTTGTTTCCAGTTTTGGGATAGATGAACTGGACAATCTATATGATTTAAAGGGTTTTTGTACCTTCCAAGACCTGAAGGATTCATTTTCTATACCAGACCAGCATTACTTTAAGTATCTTCAACTCAGGGATTATTTCATGAGGTCTCACGGACTTAGGGAGGTGGCACCTCATCAGCTGCTGATCTTTTTACATGAACCTGGCCAGGGCAAACTAATTGGTGCCACGTATCAAATATTCAGCGAGGGAAGAATGGATCCCATGGATCTCCCATGTGAGAAAGTGAGTGCAACTCTTGCGGAGGAGATCTCTGAGACAACCCTTGAGGTAGCACTATCTACAGCAAAAGAGGCAGCATGGTCTGTTTATTTAAGGCTTCAACAATTTAAAACTATAATTATGCTGTACTATACACCCAATAAGGTAGTCAGGTGGGGACAAACAGCCACTCATCACTTAAGTAACAGGTCGGGGTGTCCTAAATGTGGGGAATATGGAGTAAACATCATTCACATGTTTGCAGAGTGCCCTATGTTAGTGGCCTTCTGGCAAGCGGTTCTGAATGTATTAAGAAATCGGCTTGGATTGGAAGTGGTCTTTACTACAGCTGAGATAATGCTGGTCTATAGAGACAATGAGGACAGAGCTAAGAGAGCTCTGTTAACTATAATTGTAATCTCTGCAGGACTAGCTATAGCCCGGGCATGGATTTACCCGAAGCCATGTAATGTAACGGAGTGGTGGGGTATTTTCACAGAAATCTTTGAGTGGGAAAAAGCTCTGGCTAGGGTCAGATGTCTTAAGGCACTACATAAATGTAATGTTGTTTGGCATGATATGATTCAGGAACAATGTGCTAAATATTTCTATGGTCTGTCTGTTCACTGTCTAATATTTAGTACATGTTTCCTTTGATCTTGTTTATGTAGCACTGTTCTACGACTATTATTCCCCTGGAAAATGAAATGTAAATGAAAAAGTATGTAACAGGTTATCGCTAATGTAAAGATATTTTGAGATAAAATCCTTTGCAAAATAAAAAATGAATGTAAAAAAAAAAAGAATGAGTGACTTCAGACAAAAAGGCACTAATGATGAGTAATGATGCAATAAAAAAACAATTTGGTCCACCAGTTTACCATGTATATGGGCTTTTTAACAAGTAAAACTGTACTCCAGGGTTTACATAGTGATAAGCCCTGGGACACGGTAGGTATGTTTTTTCAACATGACCATGCATGTATGTAGCATTTTTTCTTGTTTTTACCATGATGCTTTATCGCCTTCTCTCTTCCCTTATTTGTGTGTTGGCTCAAGACATTCCTTACTATTCTCTATATGTACATTTTCTCCTTCCCTACATTTAGACAAACAATTGTTAATTTCCCGAAAGTGACAATGCCTGCCACGTCGCACTGAGGGGGCCGGTCACGCGTGGCTTCTTAATTGCCTAAGAAGGGTCCATGGCCAGGTAATCCACTTCCAGCCTTGACTGCCACTAGGAGAAGGGCACATTGTCTCGCCCTGCTGCTTCTCAGACCGCTGACTTCACAGCTGCGTTTTGTGGACTCTGGCTTTCCCCAGGATATTGGTACGCTCATCCTTTATCAATCTCCACGCAGTGGCTTACATGGTAGGATCGTAGGTAGATCATAATCATTATCAACTCATCGGAGCTCTACATCGTGTTTCAAGCATTCCTTAGTAATCTATGTTCTAAATTGAAGGTGACCATTTTGATGTTGGTTTATCACTACCGCGACCCCTGTGAATGAGCAGTGGGTATTGCATGGAGCAGATGCAATTATCTAGGGGTTTAATTGAGATGAAAAAACTGGGGGGGGTCTCTCAAAGGGGCGTGACCAATATAATTAAGGGCATGACTTAAAACACATGAGATAAAAACCTGTGCTGAGCTTAGTGTGCTGCCCAACCTGTATTTTGATGTTTCTGTCATTGCATCCAGATATATGGTACAAGTAATAATGTACCTACAACAAGTCCGGACTATTGGCTTTGTTAATGGTTATTAGTTGCATAAGATAAATAAGCAGCAGCTATGGCTTGTATATAATATTTAAATAGCTTTCACTTAAAGCCCTGGTGACACCACAACAATGTTGCTGCTCCTGCGTTTCAAAAAGAGAAGGGAAATCCAGAGAGAAAATTACTATCTTTAAAGTAGTTCCCTTCCCCTACACGCTCTCCTGGCATAACATCATGCCGTAACTTCTCCACTAGTGAGAAGGGAGCAGTGTGATTACGTGCACATCCATGTGCCTGCTGTCACTACAGTTCCCCAAAAAAAACCGCCAGAGCGCAAAACAGAGCCTGCTAGAGACCCGTTTCGAGGCCCTCATTAAAACACTGCCAGTGCTCAACACCGGTGAGACCGGGCACACTTAAAGCCCTGTATTTATCACAAGGGCGGCTCAGCAGAACTGCGACCATACAATTCCACAGTGGTAGTTCAACGTATATATTGACACGATTCATTATCGTGGCTTCTCCCTAGTTAAAGGTTACAATTTTCCATCACGCTTCTTCCAGTACCTCAACTCATGTAATTGAACAGCAGTCATTGTATAGACAGATGGTTTCCTAAATTGCGGTGGATTAGTACTGCTGTCTCAGCAATTGTACAGAAAACTCAGGTATCATCCACCATTATGGGGTTCTTATCTTTAATAAACCCATTTCTCACTATTTACATGGTGCTTTGAAGGTCTTAGAGTGGCCAAGAACTACTCTCTTTAAAAAAAATTATGTATTCACATAAGGCAGTCACATGTTTCCCTTTGCTCCCTTAAACAGATACTTCCTAGGGTGAATCATGGATTTATAGATCGCTACCCCGGCATCCAGCTCCATACCTTCCAAATGCATCAATATCTTGCCACTGGCTGAGTAAAACATGTTCAATAGCACCAATATACCGCTTGAGCCTCACCTAATAGATCATCCCTTCTCCTCTGTACTTAGATGTATCATTGATACGATTCTACCACTGACTGTAATTCCAGACCCATACATGATATGACTTTCTGTCCTCTCATCCCCCTCAATTTGGGGTGAGTGTCCAAATTGGGCATTATACTGTTGTAAATATTAGCAATATGGCATTATACTTAATTGTAGCATCTTCCTTTTTCTTTCTTTACAGTGCCCTGCTGGGCCCCTCTGTGAGTAACCCTCTCCTATTCTTCCTCACATTCTTCTTGAGACACACAACTTCTTGGTGTGCACTATTCACACTGAGAGTTCATTGTCCACATTCCAGGTAACTCCCTATCTGATTCCAGTTCAATAAGGACTTTTTCCTTTTTCTGTTTTGGCAGTTTGAGTTATTTACCCTACCATTCTATTTCAGGTGTCCCATATTGGCTGGTCTGGATGAGGCCTCTCAATTACCCTTGGGGTCAAAACGCCGTCAACACATACCACAAACGAACAACTTTGTCAGCCTTTATTATTGTATTAGAGGACTGTTAACTCATTAAGAACACTTCCCTGTGGTCGTTTTGTGCAAATTGCAACCTTTTTTATACGTCACCAATTGTCACTCCTCTTTTTAGGTTCAAGTTCACTTCAGACACTGAGCACACTATCTGTTTGATTTTATGATGCAAAGAGTAAAGGCTTAGTAATAGCATTTCTGAAAACTTATAGCGTGTATGAGTTTGTTTCTTTCGCTGACCACAGATTAGAGGAGAGAGGGGAGGGTTGATTAATAAATAAGATCTCGGTCTTATCAGCGTTAAGTTTCAAGAAACTGGGATCCATCCAGGCCGCAATGTTCTTAAGACACGTCTTGAGGGGATCAAAAGTGGTGACAGATATTGCCTTAAAAGTGAATAGCAGCTGGGTATCATCAGCATAAGATATAATTTTGATCCCAGTTTTAGAGATCATCTACGCAAGCGGGGTGAAGTCACTGTCGCTATCAGAGAAGTGTTGGATGCGGGAGGAAAGGCCATGCTGGTTATGTTGGACTTGTCGGCGGCGTTCGACACCGTTCCCCATGATACCCTCCTAACACGACTCTGGGAATGTGGTCTTCGGGGGACGGTGTGGAACTGGCTGAAGTCCTTCCTAGCCGGCCGCCGGCAAACGATCTGGGCGCCCCCACACTCCGCCGTTATGGCTCCTCTGGAAGTAGGGGTCCCTCAGGGGTCTATTCTTAGCCCCCTGCTCTTTAACATCTTTTTGGCCCCCCCTTGCAGAAGTGGCGGAGTCTTTCGGCGCCCAGATCGTGTCCTACGCCGACGACACCCAGCTCTTGTTCACATATGACAAGAATGAGGTGTTTGACGGGACTCGCATCAGAGGCTGCTTAGAGGCAGTCTTTGGTTGGTTCAAAGGGCGCGGCTTAAAATGCAACTCCGACAAATCGGAGCTGCTCTTTTTTGGCTGTGCCATTGAACCAAATTGGAAAAGCTGGTGGCCGCAGGACTTGTTTCCACCTGCAAATGCAAGTGTTAAAGTCAAAAATCTAGGAATCATTGTAGACAATGATTTAACCTTTGGGCCTCAAATAACCTGCCTCTCGGGGAAATGTTTCGGCATCCTTCGGATGCTTAGAAAATTTCTCCCCTTGATCTCAATTAATCATCGAAGGGTCATTGTCCAAGCACTTGTAGGGTCTAGATTAGACTACGCAAATGCCCTTTACTTGGGTCTCCCTAAATACCTTGTGAGGAGACTTCAAGTAGTCCAGAATTCAGCTGCCCGGGCTATCTACGGGCTTCCCAGACGTGCTAGTGCCTCGAACCTGTTAAAAGAACTGCACTGGCTTCCTATAGCCAAGAGAGTTCTTTTCAAAAGCCTAACGCTGACTTTCAAAGCCCTTCATGATATTGGTCCTAGCTATATCAGGAAACGTCTTGTTTTTTATAAACCCAACAGAGCCTTACGGTCCGCCTTTTTGTCTAAAATGGTAGTTCCGACCATTAAACGCGCTAGACAAGGCGGCCGTTCTTTTCACCACTTGGCTCCTCGTGCCTGGAACGAGCTTCCCCTTTCTCTTAGACAGATCCCCAGCCTTATGTCTTTCAGAAAGGCTTTAAAAACTTGGCTCTTCACTAGATAGGCCCCCCGCCTTTCCTTACGGTTTTTCAGTTATGTTGCCACCCCCGAAGGATTTCTTCGCCAAAGCGCCGGGACACTCCTTCTGGAGTAGCTGTTGCGCTATAGAAGAATCTGTTAACATAACATAACATAACATTAAGTAGACATTAAAAAGAAGTGGGCTCAGGGCGGAGCCATGTGGCAGGCCCCATTTCAGAGGCTTAACGTGGACGTAAAAGGGTGGGTCAGGACCTGTTGTTTGCGGTCTGAGAGACAGGACGTTATCCAGGTCAGTGCCGTGCCCTGAATTCCTATGGCCTTAAGTCGATTCAGTAGGATAGAGTGTGAATTAGTGATTGAATTAGTTTATGAATGAGACATGGATGATTAAATGAGTGCATGAGTGGTGCATGGATGATTTGAGTGCATAAGTGGTGTATGGATGTTAGTATGAGTGCATGAGTGGTACATGGATGATTGAATGAGTGCATCAGTGGTGCATGGATGTTGGAATGAGTTCATAAGTGATGCATGTATGATTGAATGAGTGCATGACTGATGTGTGAGTGATTGAATCAGTGTAAAACTAGTATATGGATGCTTGAATGAAGGCATGAGTAGCATATGGGTGTTTGAATGAGTGCATGAGTGGTGCATGGGTAATTAAATGAGTCTATGAGAAGTGTATGGGTGCTTCAAAGAATGGATGACTGAATGAGTGGATGAGTAGTGTATGGATTGTTGAATGAGTGTATGAGTGTTAGATGGGTGATTGAATGACTACATGAGTGGTATATGTGTGAGTGAATGAGTGAGTATATCAGTGAGTGAAAGGGTGCTTTAGTGTACGTAGGAAATTGTGAGTGGTACAACAGTGGGAATATAAGTGAGTGAATGGAAGCATGACTGTGTGTAATGGTGAATGAAACTTGAGTGCCTGTATCAGGGAGTTGATACATGCATGTATAGCTGAGCGAATGGATGTATTATTGCTGGTATGGGTAACCACATTTTTCAATGAGTGCATATATGTATGAGTAAGAAAATGGGTGGATCAGTGAGTGAATGGGAGGTTCACTTTGTATCAGGGTAAGTGAAACAGTGGGTGAGTGGCTGTATGGATAGCGATTGGCTGTGTGAGTGTCTGTATAGGTGGGTAAATGGGTGCATGCCTGCCTACATAGGTATGAACATAGGAGCATGAATAATTGTATGTGTGTGTGAATTTGTATATTTGTTTCCTTATGACTAACAAATGTCTCTATGTAAATGTAAATGTATTTATATAGCGCAAATCACTGACCCGGTATCTAAGCGCTTGCTTAGGGAACCCGTCCTGGTATTCCCCTGTGAGATACCCCGGCAGGGTATCCACAAGGTGAAAGCCAGGCATCCCGCCGCGAGGGGCCATAGTGGAGATTAAGCAAGCTATTGCCCAGAGTCGCAGAGTGTGACCCCGTGAGTTGAGTAGGCACCGGAGCGAGAATTGTCGAGGCCGTGGAATTTTTGAGCCCGAGACCCGCCGAGGCAGGGAATCGAACCCTGGTCCACGGCCGATCCCAGCTTCCGGGTCTGCCACCTCTAACCACTGAGCCACGCTTCTCCACTCTATGCAACAAAAGTAATTTGACACATTTAATGTCATTGAACGGCAGCCACTCGAGAACAAGAAAAAGAAAGCTAAGATATGTTACTATTTAATATTCAACATTTCAGAATTATACCAGCATAGATTACTTATCTTGTAACAGTTTAAGACAACATATTGATAACATTATTATCTCTTTTTCACTGTTCTCAGCTTTCATACTACTGCACCATACATAGTGGTTTATATAAAGCATGGGAAATACTTTAATACTCTGTTGCGACTGTTTGTAAGTCATAAGAATGAATGAATTATACTTTATTGTTCTGTTACCTAAAACTTACAATATGACACTCTTACATTACCATACGACACTTCATAACTGAATATCATTTTAAAAGAACCATTTTAAAATGCAGGTAAAACCTTCATAAAGTATTCAAAGCTGCAGGGTAGAAACTGTTTTTACCAGTGCCAATCTACAGTTGCAACATTTCATAAAGTCTTATTGCACTCAATCGGACCATTACACCTTAGAGTTACTATTTACACTGTTGTAGGTTAATCCACAATTCACTTCGTGCAAAGCAATCAACAAAATGCAACATGCCTTGCTGGAATCCTCTATTATCCACATTCTAAATAATATTCATGAATTAGGTCAGCATAATTAGTACATGCAATCATATACAAACCTGATTATGAGTGCAGAAATCTATGGTTTTTGCATCTCATCAGCCTAGTTATACGTGGTAAGTAAGTAAGTAAGTAATATTCTTTTTCCGTTTATAATAGACTTACAATATACCACTTTTCAAAATCCATGCTTAAAATGCACCTAGTAACAAAGTCATAAAAAGCACTTTTAAACTGGTTCAAAGTTTAAAAAGAAGAGATTATTCTATTATTTACAAGGCCTGCATCTGTTTTGCCAAAGTCCTAGGCTCACCCATACAATTCCTCTTGTGAGAATAAACTAGCTGAGCTTAACGTGTCTGAGTACTCATATGAACCTATTTCTCTGTGGGAAAGCATTTTCAAACTATAATGTACAATTTCTTTGTCAGACTCTTTTCAGCAGAAATCTCCTTCTACATCTCTTTCATCTCTGTTATCTCTGACTTTGTAATATGTGAAGTGACATAGCGAGCAACGGCAATAGATTTGTCTGCAACAAATTGTAGATCCATATTGTGTTCCACATCTTCAGAATGACAGGGTTGTAGTCATTAATGTACATAGAGGGCTCTGTTTTTTTCAGGTTATTTATGTTTTTCTATGAGGGCATGTCTGACTGCAGACAAAAAGCTATGTGCTCTTTCTTCTGAGATGACAGGTCATGGGAATCCAAAGCAACATATTGTATAAAACATTCCTTGTTGATCTGTATTTTTGACGACAATATTTTCCACAACTATGATTTTGGAATCAAAGAACTTGTTGTCTTAACATCTTGAAAGCACTGTCTTTTGGGATTTCGCAAGTCACATACAGCTTCGAAAGACAACGCAGACTCATCAGTGTCCGCTTCAAACTTTGGGATATGTTTTACCCTCTTACTTGGTACTCTTTCCACTAATAGAAGTAAGTCCCTTCACTCAGCGGAGGATTAGTTTTGTTGCAGATAAAAACCATCATGCCAGGAAATCGGTTGTTAAACTATCTGCAAACGTTTGCAGGATCCAATGAGCAAAGTTCTCCTGGTGTGTTCAGATTGATATTTTTTTTTTATTTGAATTTGCGTCTTGCAGGAATTTCAGCAGGACATGCCATGCATACTCACCGCAACAGAGTGTTAAAAACCATGTAGGTGATCCTAAGTTTCTCAACATGTATTTCAGCTCAACATGACAACGATACCAATACTCATAGGTGTTGTATTATAATGGCGATTGAGTTGAGCGTTAGCTAAAGGACATTGAGTTCTGAGTGTTATCTTGGCATTCGGCGGCATCCATTTTGTATTCACGGCAGCCATCTTGTCTACCATGCACTGCCTCGTGTCGACCATGTGCGTTGTCCTGCCTTTCTGCTCATGACCTTTTTGAATCTGCCCGGCAACAGTCTAATAATAGCATCCCTGTGTTTTGCCGCCGCTGACCATTAGGGTCCACATCTGCTAATGGTTAGCCTTAGATTGGAATGTGTTAGCCGAGACCCCACGATTGTTAACTCCTCCCACTGATCGACTGTTTCTCAAATATTGCCTTATATGGACATAAAATGTGCTGTTATGCCCTGTACCGCCTTCTTTGAGCCCGCGTTTGGGTATAAATAAACCATGTGTCCAGTAGCCTTTGTGCTACTTCTCATAGTGCCGAAGGGTACTGTCTGAACTTTAGCACCACCTCATGAGGTGTAATAAACTCTATGTTTTGCAATTCCAGTTTCCGTGCCAACTTATTCCTCTGGGTCTGAGGACTTTGTGTGCAGAAGGGCGAACCCCCTCACACTAGCGGGCCAGGCTGAGGCCTGTACGACAAATTGGCGCCAGCTCGTGGGGCTCATCGGCGACTCGGATGCCCGAAGGATTGGTCGTGACGAAGGTTCGGAACTTCGCTGAGGCTGCGATCGCTACCAGATAAGACCCGTGTCTTGGTATCCGAGGTGTTCCTTCCCTACTTTCTGACCCGACCATCCAGGTGGCGCCGGTCCTCGACTGAGATCTCTTCTGCTGGTTTGCTGTGCAGTGACCGTTTGGTCGAATTTGAAACTTGGCAGTTGGAACCTGGACAGCCTATGATAGGTAAGATGCAAAAAGGGGGGTTGACCCATTAATGTCACTGGGACCTGGGTAATACTGATACTGAGAAAGAGGGGCCCCAGTAAGTACAAACTAATAAACCAAAAACTGGTAATAAAAAAACTGTAAACAGACAAATTAATCTGCTAACATTGTTTTATTACAATGAAGCTAAATATATCAATAATAATATATAATACAAAATGTATTCAAAGTTGCCGTGCCCTGGGAAAGGGAGAAAGGGATGTGCAGTGGATGGAGTGAATATAGGGAAGGGTAAGTGACATATGCACACGGGCCAAAAAGGCCACACAAAAATTGTACAAATTAGAAATGACTGTCCATAGGTTTAAATAATAACCTAGATAGCAACCAGCTTAATGGATATAGTGGATAACACAATATAGAATTAAACAAAGGGAAAGTAGTCGACGTTTCGACCCCTTTACAAACGCAGGCTTGAATGATTCCCTTGCAGTGGGGTCTTCATCAGGACAGAAGACAGGGACACAGACCTGATTTTAATGTAAAGATTCAAAAATTAGGAAAAATCCTTACATTCAGTCATAAGCTACTAAGCACATAAATTTAAAAACAAGACATACCGAGATGCTCGCTTTCAAGTGGTGGAGAAAGAACTAGCCCCCATGTTGGGCACACATTCTTGACTATCAACCTCCTATTATCAGGATTATGGGTGGGCGTAGTTCGCGGAGTAGCGCTACGCGAAGCTACGCGAAGTGCACTTCGCACTACGCAAACTTCACGTAGCACTACGCGAGCTGCGTAGTAGCATGTTCGCACTGTGCAAGATGCGTTTTCAATGATTGCACAGTGCGGACAAGCATCCGGCACTGTGCAAGCATTGAAAACGGCATCTTGCACAGTGCGAGCTGTAGTTTTCTGCTGCTCGAGGAGATTATTACTCGAGCGGCAGCTTTCTCAACGCGAACAGGTAGTTTCTCATTGAGAGCGGTCGCGAGCATGCGCAACCACTCACAATGAGAAACCTGACCTCCTCGCGTTGAGAATCTCGCCGGGATGTCATTTTGCTTGCTCGCGGTCGCGAACATGACGTTCAGGACCGCGAACAAGCAAAAAATGAGCGCTGCACTACGCTACGCTGCACTACGCATGTTCGCACTGTGCTACGTGCCGCTCGCGAAGTGCGAAGTTGCAAAAACTTCGCAAACTCCGCGAGCGGAGCGTAGTGCTTCGCCCAGGGTTAATCAGGATGGAATGTGATTCTAGATGGTAAAATAAAAGAAAATTCAAAAAGGTAAATCAAACCCTTGTTTGACTAAAAATACATCAAAAGAGAAAACACTTACACAGGGTATATGCGTTTGCTTCCTGCTAAGGTCACAGACGATGTAGAAACAACCGCCTGGTCGTGATGGAATCAGTACACCATTATATGGACATTCAAAACCACTATCACAGAGTCTCTGTAGATATAAAGACATTTACAGAAAAGTCACCCCCAAGGGGAATCTCGTCATGACACAGGCTGCCAGTATAACAATAAGTATAAAAAGTAGAGAGCCTACCAGTAAAGGTGGTAAGTGGGCAGTGGCAGTGTCCCTACCGCTTTTATTGAAGCGCTTCCAGCGTATCAGTGATTACTACTTGTATGCTGACTTGGCGCGTGAGCTCTTTTAACACTTTTAAAATGTAAAAACTTTATTTCTCCTCACCTGGCACTGTGGTGAGCCAGCGCGTGCAAGCCTCTTTGCACTGTGTGTTTGTTCCGCTATCTGCATTTTGCTCGGCTGAGCTCCTTTAAGCAGACAAGCAGTTACCGCCACCTAGCAACGGAGTGCTGGACTCGCCCCTCCCTCCCGCCTCGTTCTGACGCCGGTGACTAGCACCGTTCGAGCAGAGGGCGTGGAGGGTCCGAGCCAGACACTTCCGGCAGATACCTGCAGCGCTCTAGTTGTTGGGACGCTGGGGGGGATATAGGGCGGATGTGTTGTAGGCAGCGCAGCGGACGAGCGCAGCGGGCGCGACGAAGGCGCGCCGGAGTAGCGCCTGAGTTAAGCCCGTCTGCGCCCGTCCGCGGCCGATTGCGGCCCAGGGCCAGACCCCCTGCCCCTCCTGCAGTCCATGTCAGCTGGAGTCGAGAGGACCTTCTTCTCCTCCGCCATGAGCATTTGGGACCTTGCTCACACAGCATGGAGGTAGAAAATAACGTGGGCTGCAACCACTGTAGTTTCGCCTTCCACACAGGGGAGGCTAAAATCAGTGACCGACACTCCCTGATATGTGGCCTGCTGAACGTACGCTCCCTACGTAAGCATTGCCTCGACATCCACGACCTCCTTAGCGGGAAGCAATGGGATCTACTCTTCCTTACGGAAACGTGGCTAGACCAAGATTCCATGCCGGAGATCATTGAAGCCATCCCAGAGGGCTACTGTCTACAGAGATTAGATAGAATAATAGGGAGAGGGGGTGGCATAGCTATAGTTGCTAAACAGGATTACCAATGTCAGCTGGAACGCACGAACATTTAGGGTAGTGAAGCTGGTGCTTTTCTTATCTCGATAAATGGCAATTTCACCCTGAAAGGCCTTTTGATCTATCGCCTGCCTGGCTCTTCTACAGCCTTTATTGAGAAGCTAGTGGAGGACGTCACAGAGGCCGCATTAAGTACTGATAAATACCTAGTCTTGGGTGACCTAAACTTGCACCTAGACACCCCTACGGACAAGGTGGCAAGTGATTTTTGTCAAACAATGGCAAGCCTGCAGTTTGAGCAGAAGGTACAGCACCCTACCCACAAGATGGGCCACCTTCTTGATCCGGTTTTCGCAAACTGGAACCAAGTGGACGCTCAGACTCCGGTCCCCATCCCATGGTCTGACCACCATCTCATTCCATTCACCATTGGGACACAGGGACCTCGTCCGGCCGACCCTCCTGCTGATAAACATCCTAGGCGGAGATGGGCGGCGTTCTCCCAAGCTCAATTTAATCAGGCGCTAATTGCGAAGGGTCATCCGGTGGTGTGGGGGTGGAAGAAATTAATTCCAACCTAGACCAACGAATTACGGAGGCCCTGGACCTGGTGGCTCCACTGGGTGCGGCAAAAATTGGGGGCCGAGCTCAGAGATCAGCTCCGTGGTACAATGAGGACATGCGGGTGGCTAAAGCAGCGTGTAAACATGCTGAAAGGCAATGGAGGATTGCCTATTCAACCCCCGCCAAAGCAGAGTACATAGACTGTACCATAAACTACTGAGAAAGGGTAAATCACTATACTTCTGCACTAAGATTGAAGAAGCTGAACAGTCCACCAAGGAACTCTTCTCAATTTATAAATCTATTGCGGTAGGGAAGCCCGCTGTGGTGCCCACGAAACTTTGCACTACGGAGGGCTGTGATCGTATTGCAGAGTTTTTCGCTAACAAGGTTATTAACATCTATAATTCCTTTCCTCAGAGGGCAAATAATAGTCCTCCACACTTGGAGGTCATTAAAACCAAAGGAGAACAACGGCTAACCTCCTTTGTCACCCCTCCAACTGAAGAACTAATCCGTATCTGCGGGTCGATAAAATCTGGCTCCCCAAGAGACCCGACGACTCCCAGTCGACTTAAGGGTAGCCTGCAAGTACTCGAACCCTTTGTCCGCCACCTATTAGACATCTCCTTCAAATCCCAGAGTGTCCCCAATGCTTGGAAGCAAGCAGTTGTACTCCCTCTGCAGAAAAAGGCTAATGTGAATTTTGAAAAACTTGACAACCTTCGCCCTATCTCCCTCCTGCCCTATATGGCTAAAGTGGCGGAAAAAATAGCCAACGTACAACTCATGCAGTTCGTGGAGGAGGCTTCGCTACTCCACGACTCGCAATTCGGCTTCCGCCCCCGTCATTCGACGGAATCGGCACTTCTCGTGGCGGTTGAAGCACTGCGACAGGGTGTGGATGAGGGCCAAACCATGGCTCTGATCTTGCTTGACCTAAGCGCAGCATTCGACACTGTAGCACATTCCACCTTGCTACAGTGTCTGAATGAAGGTGGGGTTACAGGCGCAGCGCTTGGCTGGATTGGGTCCTTCCTGTCTGACAGGTGTTTTCAGGTCAGACTGGGTGAATGCTATTCGAGGGAGATTGAGTTGGGCCAGGGCGTGCCTCAGGGCTCGTCCCTGAGCCCAACCCTATTTAATATCTACGTCTCCCCCCTAGCGGCCATCGTGGAGGGACACGGTCTTCGCCTGGTGTCCTACGCCGACGACACGCAGTTGGTCGTCTCCCTATCGCGTGCACCCGGCCTTGCAGCGGACATCTTCAGGAACTGCATGCAAGACCTTGCAACCTGGATGTCCGCAAACTGTTTAAAGCTGAACGGTAGCAAGACTGAGGTGCTCGTGGTGGGGGGAGGGCCCTCTGCTTGGTCGTCGGCGTGGTGGCCGCCCTGCCTGGGTGAGGTCCCCGCCCCTTGCCATGAGGCCAGGAACCTCGGCGTGTGGCTGGATAAAGACCTTGCCTTTGGTCCCCAGATCAGCCGGGTGACGGGGGGGTGCTTCGGTGTCCTAAGAGCCTTAAGGAAAGTCTTAGACCTTCTTCCCATCTCTGCTCGAAGGACGCTGGTGCACGCCCTGGTCACCTCGCGACTTGATTATGGGAACTTGCTTTATCTGGGGGCCACGAGCAAGGTCATGGGCCGCCTGCAAGTGCTCCAAAACGCCGCGGCGCGGCTTGTACTCAGGCTCCCTAGGAGGTCACCCTCCAAACCTGCTCTTCAAGCCCTCCATTGGCTTCCTATGGAGAAGAGGGTAGAGTTCAAAGCCCTCTCCACATGCCATCGCATTCTGAGCGGTAAAGCCCCCGAGCCGCTTCAGAGTCTGGTGACCCACTACGAGCCCACTCGCAACTTACGGTCCTCTCAGACTGGGCTACTAAAGGTACCCAGGGTAAGGAAGGCGCGTATGGGAGGGAGATCTTTTAGATATCTCGCTCCCAGATGCTGGAATGTCCTACCTTCAGAACTGCGACTTGAACCATCTGAAATCCTGTTCAGGAAAAAGCTTAAAACCCACCTTTTCAGCAGGTAGCCTTCAGTGGGAGGGGGGGGCAGCCACTTCACTTACCACAGCACGGGGACACGCCAGTGGCGTCACCAGGCGCTTTACAAATGCCCAATAAATAAATAAAATAAATGACCAATTCAGAATTAATTCAGAAGCCAAGGTGTCTGAACACTGTTCTGCGCGTTAATCAGGCCGGCATCTATGCAAGACAAAAGAAAGGGAAAAAAACCTCTAGAATTCGTCCAACATACAAAGATACCAGTGGTCCAAATGTCCAGAAGCATACAGGCTGTCCAATGTTAATAGACCAAACACATACCCAATGCGAAATTCCTGACAGAGAAATCAATCCGGAGCAGCTTACCGAAAACGCTGTTCGGGGCAGCATTTATGCACAATCACGTGGTCCGCTGTAGAGTGGAAATCGAAGAGGGACCACGAGATGCCAAAACAGAGCCCTGTTATGGCAGACATCTTAAGCTAGTGTTAGTCTGGGCAATCACCCCCAAAATATCTTGAGAACAGTTTCAAAGCGTGCTCGTGATACCCACTATAGGATGGAAATCGAAGGGGGACCACGAAATGCCAAAACAGAGCCCTGTTATGGCAGACATCTTAAGCTGGTGTTAGTCTGGGAAATCTCTCCCAAAATATTTTGAGAACAAGTTCAAAGCGTGCTCGTATTACCCAATCTACAAAAATATGGGTCACAACGTTATCAGAAAAGCTTACCGGGGACACTATTAAGTGCAGCATTAACGTCCAATCACGTGGTCTGCTGTACAGTGGGACCACGAGATGTCCGAGATGCGTCCTATAACGGCAGACATCTTGAGCTGTTACTCAACCATCAAGATCACTACCATAATATGTATACTGCAATCTAAAACCTACTTACAATGCCCAAGCATAAAGGAATCTGAATAACCACGTTTGAAAAACAAATTGGAATAACACATGGAGGTATCAATGAGACTATCACCCAACTGGCATAAAACAGTATAGTGATTGATAATATCTAAATATGTGTACATGGTGTACCTGTCACACGACGGTATAGACCAATGTAGAGCAATTCAAAGTAGTGGTACATACATTGTTCCAGAGTTATAATACACTGTGGTTATGGCGTACCTGTCACAAACCTACTTACAATGCCCAAGCATAAAGGAATCTGAATAACCATGTTTGAAAAACAAATTGGAATAACACATGGAGGTATCAATGAGACTATCACCCAACCGGCATAAAACAATATAGTGATTGATAATATCTAAATATGTGTACATGGAGTACCTGTCACACGACGGTATAGACCAATGTAGAGCAATTCAAAGTGGTGGTACATACATTGTTCCAGAGTTATAATACACTGTGGTTATGGCGTACCTGTCACATGACGGTAAAGGCCAAGACCTACGTCCTATATCACTAGTATGAAACATAATCAATATATGCTTAATGATAAATGAAAACATGACAGTACCCTCAAATTACAACCAGAATCAGGAGCCATCATTGGATAATTATACATAATCAGATGTAAATAAACATGATTTTATTGAAGCAAAGCTAGCTGGGAGAAGGAACTATCGGACTCATTTAATCCCTCGTTGATGGAATTAAAACGGAACATCCATTTAAGCTCCCTTATATTCAAAATGTCAGCAATACTGCCACCTCTGGGGCCCAATGATACTTGTTCCAAAGCAACCCACTTCAAGCTTTCTGGAGAGTGAGGTGCAGCTGTAAAATGTTGCACCAAAGGCGCACCCTGAGTAGCACAGCGGATCTTGCTCATGTGTTGTAAAATCCGTACCTTGACTTTTTGTTGGGTCTGGCCAATGTATATTAGGTCACAAGGACACACAATGGCATAAATGATGTTCATTGAATTACAATTAGTGTGGGATCTCATCAGTGTCTTGATGGTACGATACTCAAATTCTTTAGTCTGTATTGTACTGTCACAGGCCTTACATGTCCCACAACGGTAATGCCCAACTATAGGTGGCAAATTCCACATAGTAACAAGAGACGGATCTTCTGGGCTTGCAAGAAAAGATCTAACCACAGAGTCACGCACACTCTTGGCTTTTTTGAACGCATGGAGGGGAAGATCTTTGTGATCTATATCATCCGCCACCAATGACCAATGTTGATTAATTGTGCGCTTAATAGCATTGCTCTTCGTAGAGTAGGTTGTTACACACACAATTCGGGCCTGGGAGTCACTTTTTCTTTCTCTATTGGGGATGAGTAAATCTTCCCTTGGATTAAACCAAGCACGTTTTCTAGCATTACGGATGAGTCTCTTGGGGTACCCCTGCTCTAGGAGACGATTCAATAGATCCTCTGACTGTTCCATGTAATCGGCCTTGAACGAGCAATTCCTTCGGATCCAAAGAAATTGCCCGAAGGGCAAATTATCCCGAAGTGCCCGGGGATGGTGGCTACTGTACTGTTAGAAAGAGTTCCGTTCTGCCTGTTTACGGTACAGAGTGGTTTTTAAATAACCGGAATCCTCGAAAATGGTAATGTCCAGAAAATCTATTTTTTTAGAATCGGAATGAGTAGTGAATGTAAGATGGGGAGACTGATCGTTGAGCCAGTTGTGGAAATTGGTTAGTAGACTCGAAGTACCATTCCAAACAAAGAGAATGTCGTCGATATATCGCATCCAGAGACCGAGATGGTCTCTGAATGGATTAAGGTGGTTAAGGACAACATTCTCCTCGAAAGTGGCCATATAGATGATGGCCACATCCGGTGCAAAGGGGGCCCCCATTGCGACCCCCTTGGTCTGGAGAAAAAATTGTTTTTTAAAGACAAAAAAGTTTTTTGTCATGGCCAGTCTGAGTAAGGCTATAATAAATTCAGTCGGAACTGCCATAGGAGCCGGGCGTTGGTTCAAAGATCTAGTCATCACAGCTAGTGCCTCCTCCTGCGGAATGCTAGTGTAGAGTGAAACTACATCGCACGTAACCAATATTTGGTCATTGGTATCGAAAGGAAGTTCTTCTACAATACCGATGGTGTGCATTGTATCCCTCAGATACGTGCAGGTATTCTCAGCAATGGGTTTAAGAAAGTAATCAACGTACTTCCCCAAAGGTTCCAACATAGAACTACAGCCAGAGACGATTGGTCTTCCAGGAGGATCAGACATGCTCTTATGAATTTTAGGGAGCGTATACAGAGTAGGGAGTCTCGGATTGGGTTGGTTAAGATACTTAAGCTCTTGCTCTGAAAGAAAGCCTAGTTCGAGACCCTCCTTAGTAGTCTCCAATATTTCAGAAGCCAAAGAGGCGGATGGGTCTGACCGAAGTCGGTGGTAACTGACTCCATCCTCCAACTGACGGAAGATCTCCTTCTCATACATAGCCACATCCTGAACCACAATAGCACCGCCTTTATCGGCCGGCTTAATAACCACTTTTTTGTTAGACGCAAGGGACTTCAGAGCCATTTTCTCAGCTCTACTGATGTTAAACTTTGTATACGTTCTTTTGTCAACTGTTGGACACACATCTCTCCATACTACGGCCTCAAATGCCAAAATTTTATTCGACATGGCATGTGCCGGCGGAACAAAAGTAGATGGTAACTTGAGTCCTGTGTGTGTCTGTTTAACAATAAAAGGGGCATTTCTGAAAAAGTACTTTAATCTAATCTTACGAAAAAATTTACAAAGTTCAGTCTTGACAGAGAAACTGTCGGGTATGTGAGTTGGAACATACGATAACCTTTGTTAAGCACTTTATGTTCATCATCGGTCAGGACGTATGAGGATATGTTAACCACAGGGGTAGATGGGAAAAGTGGTTGTGGAGTAGGAGGAGATAACCTCACCAACGGTAGGTTTTCCGACAGGTCGTCCGTTCCCCGTGTTGTTCGGGCTGGAATTGCACCTGCTTGGTAGGTTGGCCACGGCCCGCCTCCCATGTTGGTACGTTCTGTGCTCTACCCCGTGTTTGGCCCCTGGGCCAGTTGTTGCCTCTTCCTCGGGGTGGTCTCCAGGTAGCAGGGCCAGGGCCTAAAAAAGGATTAAATTGGTGAGGAAAATAACCAAAATCCGGAAATGGGTAAGTACTGTTGGAGCCCGGGAATGTGTAGCTGGGGCCTGTTTGGTCTTGCTCACCCTCCGAACTGTAGGACGAGTCGGAAAAAGTGGAATAATTCCGCCGTCCACGGAAGGAGCTACGGCCACTGTTGGTGAATCTGCCCTGATTGTCTTGACGATAATAATCGTCCTGTAAGTATGAATAAGTCTGCCCCGAACAGCGTTTTCGGTAAGCTGCTCCGGATTGATTTCTCCGTCAGGAATTTCGCATTGGGTATGTGTTTGGTCTATTAACAATGGACAACCTGTATGCTTCTGGACATTTGGACCACTGGTATTTTCGTATGTTGGACAAATTCTAGAGTTTTTTTTTCCCTTTTTTTGTCTTGCATAGATGCCGGCCTGATTAACGCGCAGAACAGTGTTCAGACACCTTGGCTTCTGAATTAATTCTGAATTGGTCATTTACTGGTAGGCTCTCTACTTCTTATACTTATTGTTATACTGGCATGCTGTGTCATGACGAGATTCCCCTTGGGGGTGACTTTTCTGTAAATGTCTTTATATCTACAGAGACTCTGTGATAGTGGTTTTGAACGTCCATATAATGGTGTACTGATTCCATCACGACCAGGTGGTTGTTTCTACATCGTCTGTGACCTTAGCAGGAAGCAAACGCATATACCCTGTGTAAGTGTTTTCTCTTTTGACGTATTTTTAGTCAAACAAGGGTTTGATTTACCTTATTGAATTTTATTTTATTTTACCATCTAGAATCACATTCCATCCTGATAATAAGAAGTTGATAGTCAAGAATGTGTGCCCGACATGGGGGCTAGTTCTTTCTCCACCACTTGAAAGCGAGCATCTCGGTATGTCTTGTTTTAAAATTTATGTGCTTAGTAGCTTATGACTGAATGTAAGGATTTTTCCTAATTTTTGAATCTTTGCATTAAAATCAGGTCTGTGTCCCTGTCTTCTGTCCTGATGAAGACCCCACTGCAAGGGAATCATTCAAGCCTGCGTTTGTAAAGGGGTCGAAACGTCGACTACTTTCCCTTTGTTTAATTCTATATTGTGTTATCCACTATATCCATTAAGCTGGTTGCTATCTAGGTTATTATTTAAACCTATGGACAGTCATTTCTAATTTGTACAATTTTTGTGTGGCCTTTTTGGCCCGTGTGTATATGTCACTTACCCTTCCCTATATTCACTCCATCCACTGCACATCCCTTTCTCCCTTTCCCAGGGCACGGCAACTTTGAATAAATTTTGTATTATATATTATTATTGATATATTTAGCTTCATTGTAATAAAACAATGTTAGCAGATTAATTTGTCTGTTTACAGTTTTTTTATTACCAGTTTTTGGTTTATTAGTTTGTACTTACTGGGGCCCCTCTTTCTCAGTATAATAGGTAAGAGTCGCGTGCGGCGCTTACCGCCTGTTGTAGGTTTCGGCATTTTGGAAGCTCCCGTATTGGTAAGGCAGTTTTAGGAACGCTTACCCAAGCATTTTGTGTTTGGATAGACTTGTCTGCTTTGGTTTGGTTTGGTTTTGGGTCCTATGTAGCAATATATGGGTTGCAATTCATATAGGCAGGTGATGCACGGAGTTTTCTCCGCCTGATTCTATGTATAGCGCATCGTACTAAGAAAGTACCTTAAGCGCTCTTTACCTATGATAGTGTATATTTTGCACTACCTTTGAAGCAATGCCTGTTTGCCGCGCACTTCGAAAGATGTGCTGCTTGTTTGGTGGCGCCAGTTTACGACTTGAGGAATCACAGCCGGCTCCCCCCGAGGGGACTCCTAATCGAGATATGTATGTGAAGTTTGGTCTTTCTGCCATAATGTACAGCACGTTGTGGCACAAATATACCAAAAAGGATCCTGAGTTGCGTTGGCCATTGTATGGGTCGTTTGATGCGCGGAAGGTTGAATATGTGGAGCGCTGTTTGTTTGAGCGAAAGTCTAGACGTGACATGTTTGAGTGTTTGCGAATGTGGGAGAAAGAAGTACGACAGCAGGAGAAGCGTGAACAAGCGTTGATTGAGAAGGAACAGCGGAAGACTGTGTATGAGAAAGCGCTGGAGTTGCGAAAAAAGGAAACGAAAGACACACAGGAACGAGAGGAAAAAGAACATAGGTTACAGGTATCTGGCCAATATCCTGTCCGGCAACCTCTCTATCCTGTCCTTAATAAACCACAAGATGATTTTTTGTTACTAGATCGACCTCCACCTCCATATCTTGCCCCGTCTGCTCCGGCTGAGGGTGATGAGGATTCCGATTCAGAACGGCAGAAAACGCGGGACTCCCGATCTTTGCTGCCAGCAGAGCGACCGGCTGAAATCAGACAAGCTGCTCGTAAAGCATTGCGCAGCACATATTCTGCTGCCGATCTTCTTGCTAATGTACAGAATTGGACAGAGAAAGAGCAAATGTATTTCACTGCCTCATTTGCTGACGAAGCAGTTGAAATATTTCGGAAATATTCCGACGTTTTAGAACCTGTCGATATTGCAAATGATCATAAACAAATACGTGATGGTCTTCTTGTTTCTTCCCAGGCACCTGATTTCGTTAGACGGCTGGTTAAACTACGAGATGAGGCGAAACAGCTGAAGGAGCAGAAAAAGGCTGCGGACGCCGCTCCACAGGCTAATCCGTCCGGAGAGGCCCAACGTCCTATCTTCGTGACAGATAAGATGATCCCAGTTGTCATGAAACCCATGCGGGAAGCCGCACCTTTGTATGTTCCTCCTAAAGGAACGGGTGATAATGATGATAAAAATTCTGTTGATGTGAAGGGCTATTTTATCTATAATTGGGTTTACACTCCCTGGAATAGAGCAGATGTAATGGCACTTAAAAATGCTTTACCTGATCCGCGTAAAAATCCAGCTGCCTTTTAGGAAGAAGTCGAGGGTGCTTTAAATTCTTGTGTTATGACCTTATGTGATATAGATTTGTTTTTCGGTCTCATTTTGCCCCCAGATATGTGGAGGACCGTTCGTAAAATTGATGATCGCACTGCTTTTGGGGCCGAATGGAAAGAGATAGAGCGCATAGATACAGAAAGGGAGCCCGCACAGAAACCACATAGACTTATATTAGATCTACCTGCGGCCATTTTGACTAAACTGAAAACGCTCATCCCCCCTAAAAAGATTGATTGGACTGTCTTAGCATCGTGTAAACAAAAATGAGACGAATCGGTTTCTGATTTCTTCACTCGCTTTGAGGAAGCCTTTCATGATTTTAGCGGTCAGTCTCTCACTGACGATACAGGCAGGCATTTGTTTGTAGATAAATATGTTTCGAATTTATTACCCAGCATAGCGAGTCGATTAAAAGCTAGCAAAAGTTCTTGGACTACGTCCTCTCCGGCCTCCGCGTTGACGATGGCTCAGTATTATGAGCCCCAGGAGGCGGAGGCGAAGGGGACAGAGGACAAGAAGTCGAAAGAGTTAAAAACGAAAGTCATGTTAGCCCAAGTGTATGGTCCACCAGCTAGAAGTTACGATAGGGGTTCTGACAGGAATTATGAAAGAGGTGGTCGAACAACTTCCAATACTTCCTCTGGTCGTTCAAACGTAGCTCCGAATCAATGTGTATATTGCAAACAGTTTAGTCATTGGGTGCGAGATTGCCCGATGCTTCGAGCTCAGCGAGAGGCTCGGGAGCGGGGCCAAGGAGGGCCTGGCTCAGGTTACTCAGCACCTCGTGGTACTATGAATGATCGAGCCAGATCCGATATGAATTCTCTCCCGCAACAAAGACACAACACATTTGATCGGCGACACCAATGTCAGGTATCTGATTATACCACTTCTGATTCGTATGAATCAGCTCATGCATAGGATTGCCTAGGATGGGGTAAAGAACCAGTTGAAGTCCCAGTAGATCAGACGGGTCCCTATGTTTCAGCACATGTTCTGAGCTCTACTGATCGGTTTCTGGTTGATACAGGAGCTACAGGTAGCGCTTTGTCTAAACAATTGGTTCCGAGGGCTCCCCTGTCTGGCACAACTATTACTTCGATAGGGTACGATGGAACACCCTCCCTTAGCCCATTGTCCCAACCACTTTCATTTTCTATTGATAAATTTGATGCTCCATGTCCGTTTTTGCTTTCCCCGAAGACTCCAGATAATATTTTTAGCCTGGATATGTTAAAACATTTTAGAGCCACGATACGATGTTTTCCTGAAGGGGTGCGTGTCATTCTAAATGATAACTATATTGAATCTGACAGAATGTGTTTGATTAAAGAAGATGCTGCGTTAGCGTCACTTCCTCCATCCTTATGGGCTACCTCAGACACTGATGTGGGTCGGATGGTTATTCCTCCGATCCAGATTAGTGTCAAGGAGGGAGCTGTGTTACCTCGCCTGCCACAATATCGCATTTCACAGGAGGGAGAGGAAGCACTCATACGAATTGTACATGATTTGATACAAGTTGGGGTTGTTGAAGAGGTCCCATACAATGTTTGCAACAGCCCGATTCTTCCGATTTTGAAGAAAGATTCAGATACACAAATGTACAGGTTCATTATCGATTTGAGAGAGGTGAATAAGATTGTGATACCACAATATCCTGTGGTTTCAGACATTACCACACTTCTTACCTTAGTCCCTCCGACTGCTACCACATTTACTGTAATCGATTTGAAGTACGCTTTCTTCTCGATCCCTATTCATTCTGATAGCCGTTATTTGTTTGGTTTCACTTTGAATAATCGATCGTATCGATTCTGTAGAGTTCCCCAAGGTTATACTGAAAGTCCGAGTATTTACAGCCAAGCATTGAAAAGGGAACTTGATTCATTTGCATTGGTTGAAGATGTGGCTCTCATACAATATGTCGACGACATCTTGTTGGCAGCCGACACCCCAGAACAGTGTGAAAAATGTACGTTGTCTTTGCTCTCTTTTCTTGCTTTACATCATCATAAGGTCTCTCGAAAGAAACTGCAATATTGTAGACCAAAGGTAACCTATTTAGGTCAACTTTTGTCTAAGGAGGGACGTGCATTGACATCAGATCGGATACAAGCAATTTTAGACACGCCAGTTCCCACCACACAGAAAGGTGTACGTGCATTTCTGGGTCTCACTTCTTTTTGTAGACAGTGGATTTTGGGATTTTCACATATTGTTAAGCCTTTGTTAGCTCTTTTGACGAAAGATACCCCTGTACCCCTCCCATGGACAGATGAATGTGAGAATCCTTTTCGACAGTTACGACAAGCTCTGTGTTCAGCACCAGTGTTAGGCACACCAGATTACACGAAGATTTTTACACTTTATGTACACGAGAAAGATGGATGTGCATTGTCAGTGTTGGTCCAGTTACACGGCGATAAGCAGCGCCCGTGTGCATATTTCTCTGCAGTTCTTGATCCTGTTGCTAGAGCATTGCCTGGATGCTTTCGTTCAGTTGCAGCAACAGCAGTATCAATTCGACAGAGTGAGGGAATAGTGTTGTCACACAAATTGTTAGTGTTAGTACCGCATGCTGTTGATGCCCGTTTGAATCAGACGAAGACGCAGCACTTGACTAGTGCTTGTCTTACAGGATACGAATTGACACTGTTAGCTCCCCACATTACATTGCAGCTACTTTGTTACCATATCCGGTGACTCAGCCTCAGTCACAAGAAACGCACGATTGTATTTTTCTGACTGAGGAACAGACAAAGGGTCGTATTGATTTACAGGATACGCCCCTTCCAGATGTAGATGGTGAATTGTGAGTTGATGGGTCTTGTTTGAAATTACCAGATGGCACGACCTCAGCCGCATATGCAATCACCACCCGTGAGACGATAGTGGAGACAGCTCGCAAACCACAGAGATCGGCTCAAGCAGCTGAGTTGATAGCGCTGACACGAGCATGTGAGCTCAGTGCTGGTTTGTGTGTGAATGTTTACACAGATAGCCGCTATGCTTTTGGAGTAGCGCACGATTTTGGCCTACTCTGGAAGGAAAGAGGCTTCCTTACGTCTCATGGAATGCAGATAATGCATGGAGATTTAGTGCAAAATCTCCTGATTGCATTGACATTGCCAAAGAAAATTGCTATAGTGAAGTGTAGTGCACATAAGAAAGTCACAGACAAGATTGGTCAAGGAAATGCCTTTGTAGATCGTATAGCACGTGAGACTGCCAGGCAGAGAGATACCACTTCTATGTATGTGGTGAAGTCGCAAGCTGAAACATGGTACGATGCTAGGCAGGAAGTACGAGAGATACAGAAGACAGCTTCTGATAAGGAACGTGAACAATGGTCTAAAGAAGGAGAGTTAGATGATGAAGGTTGCTGGAGAAACAAACAAATGGATCGATGGAAGCTGCCTATAGCTTTCATGCAACCCATGGTTCAGATGGCACATGGTGTGGCACATGTTGGAGCTCTTGCAATGACGAAAATGCTTACGCAGGTTTGGGAGCATCCTGAGATTGCCAACACAGCTAAGAGAGTAGTACAATCTTGCTTGATTTGTTTGCAATACAATCCAGGAAAGGGGACGTGAGCTCCATCTGGAGGGTTTGTTACACCAACTGCACCTTTTGAAGTCTTGCAAATGGACTACATTCAACTTGAGCGGTGTAATAATTTGAAGTATGTCCTAGTGGTGGTTTGTGCTTTCAGTAAATGGATTGAGGCATACCCCACGAAAGATAATACGGCTATTACAACTGCTAAGGTGCTACTGAAGGAATTCTTCCCGATGTATGGTGTCTGCAGACTTTTATGGAGTGATAACGGACATCATTTCATTGGGGAAGTTATTAAGTATGTCCTGAAGGGATTAGGCATTAAGCAAAAATTTCATGCTGTGTTCCATCCACAATCTGCAGGGTTGGTGGAAAGGTATAATGGTACTCTCAAGCTCAAGATTGCGAAAATCCAAGCCTCCACGAAGTTGACATGGCCAGATGCGCTGCCATTGGCACTACTATCCATTAGATCGGTGCCACACTCTCGAACGGGTCTTACCCCGTACGAGGTAGTGTTTGGGCGACCGATGAGCATCTGGGGAGTTCCGAAGCCAGGATCTGTGTATGATGTACCTTGTGTTTTAATGAGTGACTATTTGGCACAATTGACTGACAGCTTGGTTTCTATTCATCAACAGGTTCGAGAAGCACTCCCGGATAAATCCCAAGGTGAGGGCCATGGTCTCCGTCCTGGAGATCTGGTGATGATTAAATCCTTTGAGAGGTCGAATAGTTTGGAGCCGAGGTGGCGTGGTCCAGAACAAGTCCTCCTGGTGACGAGAACGGCAGTTCGGACGACCAACAGGCGCAAATGGATTCATAGTATCCATTGTCGCAAGGTATCATCGACCTTGGTGGATCCTACTGTTCTCATTGATCATCGAGAGATTCTAGCTACGGAAAAAGGCCCTGCTGTATCACCTGACGGATCTGCGGAGTTCTTCCCGGACCAGACAACTTCCGGAGCAGTACGTTATAATTTGAGATCGAAGAAAAGGCGTTGAAGTTTTTTTTTGTTACGGGACTGGTTGAGCAACCGCTCTGGGTAGTAAACGGAGTGCTGATATGACAAGGGAGGGGGATCAGCCCTGCGTAGTGTAGTGACACCTGTCTTGATCTGTGGCGAAGAAACCAACGGCTGCCCAGGGTAAAGAGCTCATTGACTATTTTTATTTTTTCCTTTTTTAGTGTGAAGAAGACTTCTGAGACTATGAATGTTACTAAGAAAAAGATTTTAGGAATATCAAGTGTTTTTGTTGTATTGTTGGTTATTGCAGTAACTACCTGGTTGATCGAGATAGCAATCCCTGCTCGGAAAATTCTTATGGTTCCTACTACTCCGATGCCGAAAGAACATCAGCATTTTACTCTTCCCTACCATGAGCATAAGCATCGGGAGTCCTACTTGAACAATACGTTTGTTCAAATGCTGCACCACACTCACGATGCTACGAATACCACGAATTGCTGGATTTGTGGTATGCTTCCAGCTCATCAGAAAAAAGGTGGAACGCCATTTATTCCACTTACTTTTTCGCATAATGGTTCTTGTCGAGCATGGTACACTCTTCTCTTTTCGAATAGGAAACCTACTGTAGGTCGACTTCTTTTCCGCCTGAATAAAGAATGTTATCAAGATGAACATGGTTATCCACAGGCGAATGGAACTATATGGGAGTGGGAAGAGTACCGACCGGACAATGTTTCTACAACTTATGTTTTCACTCATACGAGAGACTCTACCACGAACAATGAATCTGTGATTACAGTAACATGGACCAAAGCGAACTTATGTGTGCAAAGTACTGGACGAATTCCAGTGGGGACTAGCGATTGCGTTGTTGTGTTAAATTTAGATGGAATAAACGATAGTACATTTCTAGCTTCACATAACACATATCTAGTATGTGGAAGTCATGGTTATCATAGATTACCCATAGGGTGGTCCGGTGTGTGTTATGTATCTTTCCTATTGCCGCCTGTTTTTCTTGCACCTGCTTCTTATCACCGAGATTTTAAGTTGTTTCAAAACATTTCCATGAATCGATATAAACGAACAATTCGACTCGATGATGTTGATCAGACAGACACTAGTCTGCAGCAATATGTTGATTTTAATTTAGGTTTGTTCCCATTTGTAGGTGCTGTCTTAAACAGCAGGAAAATACGACGTTTAACTAGAGTAGTGGAAGCTGTCACCAATGAAACTGCTGTAGCACTTGGCAATATCACTGAAGAGCTACAAATTGCTAGAATTGTAACTCTTCAAAATCGCATGGTTTTAGATGTTATATTAGCAGATAGAGGAGGAGCATGTAAGGTGATCGGAAGTAGTTGCTGCGTGTATATACCTGATAACTCACCTTCTGTTTATGAAGCAATTCTTAAATTGCATAAAATAGCTTCCGATATTCATGAGAAGAATGGTACCTGGACATTTGCGGGATGGTTTTGGGCTCTGATTTCTGCTTGGGGTTGGAAACTATTGACTATCCTATGTAATGCAATTGCATTGATTTTCACCTGTTGCATATGTATACACTGTGGTCCAATGCTATGTTCTATGTGCATAACTGCCTGTATACCGTCCAGACGGAATGCCGTAAAAGCGCAACAATTAGTGGACAAGGAAGTAACCAATATAATGTGCATAGATATACAGGATGAATGCACAGATTATCCTAAAAGAGCTTATGTCTTTAGCTAACGCTAAAAGGGTCGTCTGTTGTCTTATAATGGCGATTGAGTTGAGCGATAGCTAAAGGACATTGAGTTCTAACTGTTATCTTGGCATTCGGAGGCATCCATTTTGTATTAACGGCAGCCATCTTGTCTACCATGCATTGCCTTGTGTCGACCATGTGCGTTGTCCTACCTTTCTGCTCATGACCTTTTTGAATCTGCCCGGCAACTGTCTAATAATAGCATCCCTGTGTTTTGCCGCCGCTGACCATTAGGGTCCACATCTGCTAATGGTTAGACTTAGATTGGAATGTGTTAGCCGAGACCCCACGATTGTTAACTCCTCCCACTGATCGACTGTTTCTCAAATATTGCCTTATATGGACATAAAATGTGCTGTTATGCCCTGTACCGCCTTCTTTGAGCCCTCGTGTGGGTATAAATAAACCATGTGTCCAGTAGCCCTTTGTGCTACTTCTCATAGTGCCGAAGGGTACTGTCTGAACTTTAGCACCACCTCATGAGGTGTAATAAACTCTATGTTTTGCAATTCCAGTTTCCGTGCCAACTTATTTCTCTGGGTCTGAGGACTTCGTGTGCAGAAGGGCGAACCCCCTCGCACTAGCGGGCCAGGCTGAGGCCTGTACGACATAGGTACCAGGTTGACATGCCATGAGATGAATCAAGGTATATTCCAGCTGTTCATCTTTTCCTTAAACTTTATTTACAAATTTCCTCGCTGATAGATTTTGCAGATTCACTCATGTTTTCACAATGTGATTTATGGCATATAACATACCAGAAAAGACACTCTCAAATAGTAGATGAAACAAGTAAGGGATACACTGGTGAAATCTTGGGTTCACTGAATAAAGTCTATTTGATTTGTACTCGCCCGCCGGTATTTGTACAAGCTTATCATCATACCTACCAAATGTGGGAAACAACGAGCTTCTAAACTTTTTTCCAACACAGTTAAGGGAGCTCCTTTCATTTCTTTCAAGTGATTTCTTTAGAATTCAGGAGATGGATGCTATAGTGTTCATAAATATCTTCTGATCTGGATCCATTCACCTTTTCAATCTGACCTGTCAATGCTTATGTATCATCCTCAATGAGTGTGATATCTTAAAGAATATCTACATTCCTATAAAAAAAGAATTATTTTGTACCAGTTATACATTTGCTTTTTATAACTTTGCTAACATTTACTAACACTTGCCACATCTTTTTGCTCTTGGTGGGGACACCGTTTACTAGAAATACAAGTCCCTCTTCCAAATCTCTCTGCACCCCTATAGTTTCAATATTTTGCTTAAAATCTAATGGCAAGTACACAACCCTACCTTTACAACCTTTCTGGAGCTCAGTTGGAAGTAATTTCCCTGTTGTTGGCTCCAAACGGACGTTCGCCTGAAATGGATGTATACACCGGATTAGTATGGATTCATAAACATTCAAATCTTTAAGTAATTCTGGAGTAGGTACCATTTCTAACTTGTTATGTACTGCTCTAGCAGACATTTTGTTTTCCTCTGATTTATTATAGTAATACCTACACATAGCTTGTCATGTGGACATGTCAAACCGTTCCTCTACAAATATGTAAACTACAAATTCACGCTACTTATCATTGTTCTGTTTATCGCTTTTAATGTACATGTCAGTTTGAGTTTTGTAGTGAGTGCCTTGACAACAAATGCAAACACAGTTTTGTTTCTCTGAACAAATACTATTAAACTTTGTAATCTCTTCTTCAAAATTATCAACACTTATACCAGTGTGCACTTCCTCTACACCGGCGTATAACAAATCCTTATTTTCCCTACACTTCTCTTCAGGACCAAAGAAGCAAAACTTTACATCATCATAAACCTTTCCCACCTCTGCCACAGTACCATGCAAAAGAGCTCTCTTCATTTCTCTAAACATAGAGCAGGAATGTTGACATAGTAAAGCCTCCTAACTAAGGTTCGTAGTTTTGAGTGTTGTACACCTAACATTCTAAAATGATGAAAGGTGCTTTGGCACACTTTCTTTAATAAACATGCTAGTGAATGTCCCTTTAAACTTGTATATTTCCTTATCTTGCACAGACCAGAACCTGGCAAAATGCCAATTTTCTGTTTAAGACTTTTGCATGGAAAGAAACTTAGGACATTTCCCAGTATATCAATGGAGTGCTGTTAGAGATTGAGGTCTCTAATTGGCAGAGATAGACACCTTGTCCAAGTAAGGACCCTTCCTTCTTGTCAGGATAAGTGTATGTGTACCTTATCCACTGAGCAAGTCTCATGAAAGATACAAATATCATTACAACCTATAAAGGAATACCATTCTGGGTCTTGCAGTTTTGGGTATATCCCGCTAAGAACCAGGAGAATATGTTTAGGCTATTGTTTTCCTCATTATTAGGTATAGGTAGGCATCTATGGATCTCTGTAGCAGTAGACTGCATATTGCCAGTAATTAAATTGGTCGATCCAGTACAGGGGGCAATTGGCAATGGACAAACAACCTTAACTACACCTTGAGTACTAAAGGATGATGCAACATTTTTCATTTTGATATGCAAGTTCAAAGTAGGTGGCTCAGCAGAGTGGCTAGCTTATGGAAGTTTTATGCATAAGGGTGCATGTAAGAGAGGAGTAAAATTAATAATGTTGCTGAGTCAATCTACATCTGGATCCAGTTTATTTTTCTGACAGGTTTAAACCTAACCATATTTAACATCTATGCTAGGTCTGAACTTTACAATAATAAGTCCACAGTATTATCACAGCTAGATGATCTGGTGGGGGAATATCAAAACAAGTCTAAGATCATAGTTGGGGAGGATTTTAATGACACCTTTGAACCCTTCCCCTTACTAACTATCTTATTGGAAGAGGAGAATGAGATCTGGGGTATGCCCAAATTAGGAACAGTTAAAAATCGCTATCGATTATCGGCCATTTCTCTGCAGATTGCATCATTGGTTGTAGGAAGGAGCTTAAGGGCATACAATGGGAGTACCGTATATAACATGAGTAGGCAAACCACTTTTTAATGGGGTGCCAGTACAAGCGTCAATGATTACATTCTGGTTGACGTTACAATTTGGGCTTTAGTTGAGGACATGCTAATTGCCCCGAGATTTGACAGTGATCACAATCCCTTGCTGCTAAAAATGAAGGGCCCTGCACTGGTCAGGCAGCTACCCAGCTGTCTATCCAGGGTAGACGAACCTCTTGTAACTAACAATCATAGAAGAGTCACCTGACCCACAGTTCTTGCAGATCCGCACTTATACCCTAGGATCTATGAATTATTTGCACATTTCCTGTCTGGTTTGTGCAGCAGCCTGGAGAGCGTGCACCTCCCAGGGCCAACTTTAATATTATCTTTTGTCGTGTAGTTCCTATATACCCTATATAGGATCTGCGTGTTTGGATAACATAAACTGTGAGATTGGTGTCAGACTGGTTCCGAGCACCCCCACTGGATATGTTTGCCTATCTGTCTTTATCAGTTAGCTCACTGTTCCACTTGAATCTCTCTTATCGGGGAGAGAATAGTTTTTGGCAACATCAGAACATGACAACCTTGATCCCTCAGAATCGTGGAAACAATATCCTACCTTTCGCTCAGTCACTTGTGCTCACTTAGTTCGTCTCAGAGATAGCCAGAATAAACATACTGGCAATTGTCAATAGGAATTTATTGAACAGTTGTTATTCTAGTGTAAAATAAATGAGCTGTAATAACCATTAGACAGTAGCAGAGATATATGATTAGTAGTACTATGAAAGTAAAGGGATGGTATTTACAGTTCTACCATCTTGCAGTAATCATGAATATATACAAATACATAAAATTCATGATAGAAAGTGTGTCATCCTACGATACCTCCCTAACAAGATGTACCTAAATGTACCTAGCATTTATGTAGGTGCTATGCCAAAAATCCCTCTAAGATCTAATCAACCCCATTACCTGAGAATGAGAGAATATGGGACCCTGTCCTGGTCTTGACTTGGACACCCCACGAGGGATGTTAGATCACTGCTAGCTGGAGTGTCTGCATGCTGAAACCTCAGCGTCTCTGGTCATTGTTAACCCTGGGCGAAGCACTACGCTACCCTCGCGGAGTTTGCAAAGTTTTTGCAACTTCGCACTACGCGAGCTGCACGTAGCACAGTGCGAACATGCGTAGTGCAGCGTAGCGTAGTGCAGCGGTCATTTTTTGCTTGTTCGCGGTCCTGAACATCATGTTCGCGACCGCGAGCAAGCAAAATGACATCCCGGCGAGATTCTCAACGCGAGGAGGTCAGGTTTCTCATTGTGAGTGGTTGTGCATGCTCGCGACCGCTCTCAATGAGAAACTACCTGTTCGCGTTGAGAAAGCTGCCGCTCGAGTAATAATCTACTCGAGCAGCAGAAAACTACAGCTCGCACTGTGCAAGATGCTGTTTTGAATGCTTGCACAGTGCCGGATGCTTGTCCGCACTGTGCAATCATTGAAAACGCATCTTGCACAGTGCGAACATGCTACTACGCAGCTCGCGTAGTGCTACGTGAAGTTCGCGTAGTGCGAAGTGCACTTCGCGTAGCTTCGCGTAGCGCTACTTCGCGAACTACGCCCACCCTTAGTCATTGTGTCAGCCTGAAGTCACGGTCTCCTCTGTCTTTCTACGTAAGACATGATGTATATATATCCATAGGTCTCGCCAGAGGTCCTAGCTTGCTGTGTTACTGTGTCGGCCTAAAGGATGACATTGAGCCTGAACTTTATACAGATATATTAAACAGGAGATGGTAGTCCTGCTGTGCTTCCAGGAAGCCTCATGCATAATGTATGAGATTCAAACTAGGGAAAACCCACTTTCTGACTTCGGTGTCATATCTAGGTAAAAGGTCAATGCCTAAGAACCGTTATGTATGTAATGTAGGGAAGAATATAGGTGAAAGGTTGCGATGTTACCTGCACCTATGTAAGGTACCTATATGGAATATAACAAGGTGCACAATGAATTCTACGGAGCAATACAAACTATAGTTACCAAAAATAGCTCTGCTAGGAGGGCCATTAGCAAAATGAGCAATATTTGGTTTAATCACAAATGCAATCAGCAAAAGCGGCCCTGCAGCTAAAAATTAAGCACAGTAGTCAATCCGGGGTAGGGCGGGCACGCTATAAATACAAAACTGCACTTAACAAAGCAAAATGGGATTTTACAGACAAAAACTGGCAGGACCTGGTACCAGCAGCCAGATGTAAACGTACTCATTTGTTCTGGCACATCCTCGACGGGGCAACATGGAAAGCACAAATACCCCTAGCTATCACATTCCCCTGGAGGTCTGGGTTGAGATTGTACCACACTATACTCTAGGAACCCGGATGCCGATTGCACAAACAACATAAATCCCAAACAAATTACTTTTGACTCTTTTTCTGACATACCCATGACTGGTTCAGCAATAGTCTTTAGCATGGAGGAGACCGTGTTAGCTATAAACTCAAGGCAAGAAAGGCTCCTGGTCCTAACCAGATACCAGGAGATCTATATAAATCGGAACCAATGGTATGGGCTCCATATATAAACCTCCTCACAAACGGTATATCAGCTAGTGGAGCTATTCCATCAACTTGGAGGGGAGCGGAGATAATCACCATTCATAAGATGGGTGATGCTTCAATCCCCTCCAATTATAGACATATTAGCTGACAGATAAATTGCAAAAGATCTTTGCACGTCATGTTTTAGATAAACTCCAAAGCTGGATGGATGATAAGGCAATACTGTCCCCTTATCAAGCAGGTTTCCGTTCAAAAATTTGTACCTGGGATCAGGCTTTCAGATTCATCCTGTTAATATGTGTTTCTGAAAAAACAAAAACTCTACGTAGCATTTGTCGACCTAAGAGCTGCGTTTGACTTAGTGCCACATAAAATGTTGTGGAAAATAATGCTTGATTTAGAGACCCCATAGACCTGGTGACTTTGATAGCTAGATTCCCCAAGGACAACTATGCCAGGTTAGATGGGGACAAGTGGTGAATTAACTGACAAAATACCCATAGAGCGTGGGGTGCGTCAGGGGTGCAACTTGCTCCAACATCAGTTTCTCTTTTTATTAATGATGTGGCTAGTAGCCTATTGTATTGCAGGCATGACTCTCATGTAATGAATTGCAAGAAAGTCCCAATCTTGCTTTTCCAGATGATTCTTTACTTATTCTACAAATTTTAGTGGATACGTTTTTAGATTTCTGAAAGAGCAGGACTTTGGAACTTAACGTTGCCAAAACCAAATTATGCTGTTTGTGAAAGCTAAAGGGAAATCAAGAGAGGTCAGGATTGCACTGGAACCTTTAGTGTGTGTGAAACATTTTGATTACCTGGTGATAAGACTTAGCGACACACTTGGCTGGGAACAACAACTGGAAAAGAGCCATCTTACCCTCTGTCACAGGTCAAAATCAATACAGAGTACCACAGGGAGTCTTACATTCGATCAATGACTCCAGCTCTAGAAGTGTACCAGGCAAAAGCTCAGAGTGGAGCTCTTTATGGAGCAGAGATATGGGGTACATCAACACACACAAACTGACAATATCTGAAAACATATTTGCTAGATCACTTATCTCAGTACCTATTACTACCCCTCTAATCCCATTGTTCTTTGACCTAGGGGCAAAAATAATTAGTGACATGGCCTCATTGAAGCCTTTAACATACTGGTTGCGCTTGTGGACAACACCCCAGCTTTCTGATTATTGCAATTTCCTGAGTGAGTTTTTGATGATCACTAGCGCCAAAAGTCTACCCTGGTTTAAACATGTTTCAAGTTGGTTTAAAAAACTTGGTATGTCAGAAATATGGAAACATCCCGAGAGGGCTATTAGAGAAGATCGATTAAAGCTCAAGTCTATGTACTGGGTGGCTGTGGGAGAGCGCTACCCCACCGGGTCAGCAAATGGCCAACTAATATCACAATTTTCATGTGCAAAGACACATGTTTGCTTTGAACTCTTTCTGGACCAAATTACACCACCACTTGCCATAAGTTTTTATCTACATTGCGAGCGTCTACACGCGCGTTTGCTGACAGGACACTCTTATTTGAAGGTTACATACTTAGCAGGGTTGTGCCTCATGGTGTCCAGGGGAGACTAGTTACACTTGGAACTTAAAAGATAGCACTTATTCCGTGTACTATATTAAACACACTAGTGACAAAGCTTACAGGTCAACATCGGAGCTGTCCACAGCTCCCTTTTGGGCCCTTGGGATTCCGTTGGGTGTTAGGTGTTGCACCCTATTCTATTTCTCAGATTTTACTATCATAGGGCCTGATTCACAGAATTAACGTAAGACAAAATCCTAAACTTACTACCATTTTGGTATTCACAGAAGGCACTTACTCATTTTGGTATTCACAGAAGGCACTTACTCATTTCGGTATTCATAGAAGTTAGGACTCCTAAATGCCTTCTGTGAATACCAACAGTCTTAAAATTAGGATTTTTCTCAGTTTAGTAGTAGTAAATTAGGACTCCTAAGTTTAGGACTCCTAAATGCCTTCTGTGAATACCAAAAGTCTTAAAATGAGGATTTATCTTAGTTTAGGAGTAGTAAAGTTAGGACTCCCAACTTTACTACTCCTAAACTGAGAAAAATCCTAACTTTACGACTTTCGGTATTCACAGAAGGCATTTAGGAGTCCTAAAGTTAGGACTCCTAACTACTGTGAATACCGAAATGTGTAAGTGCCTTCTGTGAATACCAAAATGAGTAAGTGCCTTCTGTGAATACCAAAATGGCAGTAAGTTTAGGATTTTGGCTTAAGTTAGTTCTGTGAATCGGGCCCAAAGACTACAACATCTTCATTTGGACTTTGGAATACACTATCAGATGCGCTGCGGGAATGGACTCGTTTCCTGATCTAATTCTGCCAACAATCCCATTTGCCTTGAAAACGTCTGAGTACAAAACAAAACATGTGCCGGCTAATCGTGTGCTGGGAATTTTTGGGGAAATTAATAAAAGAGACAAGGAATTACTACTGATGATCTTATTTGATGAATGCCACATATATTATCTGTTTAATTGTATCATCCTCATCTTGTAGAGACTAACTAGAACATGGAATTTATCTAACTCGTGTCCAGTATTGTTTTGGGATATTACATTTATCTAGGTGATATGGGTCTGCTGCAATAGCTTCTTTTTTTGTGTTTTGCCATATTAGATTTAGGTATGGCCACCTTTTATTAAGGTTTCCTAGTGATCAGGTTGTAGGTTTATCGGTAGAACTATGCCCTTCCTGTGCTAGAACAAAAGAGACTGAAGAACACATACTCTTTTTTTGCACTCGATATCAATTAATCCACAGGAGCTGGATACAACCCATCTGCTTAAACATTGGAGTTAGCCAATACCAGGCTGCCTACAGAATCCTGAAAACTGATACTACAGGACCAATAGTCTTCACATTGAGTCGTTTCTTATTCTCATTCTGGATCAGTCGAGAGAAGTTTTGGACGTAGCTGGTGCAGATTGCTACCATTAGAATTTTTTTTTGTGATCATGAAATTTTGTTTATCAGCGCAAATGGATTGGGTGTTTTACGCAAGATTTCATTTCAAGCTTCCCAAATGCTGTGTTCTCTAAATGCATGATGGTTAAGTGGGTGATTGCTTCTTTTAACGTTTTTACATTGTGTCCATGCTTTTTTTTACTTCATATTTTAGCTGTAATCCAAGAATTTATCTTGTTTTAATCTTTTTTTTAACTTGTGAATTCCTGGCTGTATTTGCATACTTTGATGGTTTTAAGTAAACAACCAAATAAAGTTGAAAGCAGTGAAAAAGTGCGAGAGACACTAAGCTAGTAAAAACGAAGTCCAGCATACCATCAAAACAGGAGGGCAGAAAGCAAAAAGACAAGGGATTGATGCCAAAATATGCCAGGTCTAAGAACTGCGGTTGAATTCTACAAACACTACCAAAGTTCCATTTGTACACAGGGGCCTGTCTACACCTTCCTTGCACCTCTTCAGCAATCGCTTCCTCTACATTTCTAGGCACCATTACTTCTCTGCATGTTACACTAGAAAGTGTCAATTATTTTGCCCATATCCGAATAAGTCTCTCAGCTCCTATTTGAGGCTTTGATTGCAAATGCATGCCACTTTCTTTGATAAATGATTACCTCTGTTTGTAAACTCTCAGGTTCTGTAGAACAGAATAAAACAGGCTGCATGCATTGTGTCCTCAGTATTTGACAAAGTATGGGATTTCTGAAGTATATGTGCAACTGCCTCCTTGAGCGCTAGATGCATATCAGTTGTACCTCTCTGTAGAAGTAAATGTTTTGATGCTTCTGTCACTATTTTACTGGATGTTCAAGTGTCTGCCTTCCTTTCTATTTAGGTATGTCAGTTTAAAGTCTGGGTGGCAGGGTGCATGTATAATTGGGCACTTGGACCTGTAGAAGTCCATATCGCTCAGAGAACATACAAAATATATATGATACTTTTAAGCACATACCCCTGTGCCCTATAGCCTAGCTGTAGGCCATCTCAGTGGTCACTTATACATAAAAGAAGAGCAGTTTATCTGTTCTGTAGGAATTTTAAATCAGATGGCTGGCCTAGCTTTAAAACTCTATTCACTGATTCATGTGTAGGAGGTCTCAACTAGATGGAGGGGCAACTTGTCTGCATGTTAGAGTAGAAAATGTCAGTTCTTCAGCCAATATACAAATTAGTATCTCTGTACCTATCTGAGCTTGTGATTGCATTTTCATGTAAATTTGCAGATGAATGACTGCCTTTGTCCCTACCACCAAAAAAAATGTACCCAGTAATCCTGGTAATACCATCATTCCAGGAAGTACCACTTTAAAGACCTCCGACCCTAAACAAACTCTGAAGCCAGCTAAACCCAAGGTTATCCCTCAAGTCAAATCTAAAGACCCTATACCCTCGACCCCTAAACTGGATCAAGCCTCAAAAGACAAGAGAGAGTCTCAGGGAAATGTCCATCTTCCCCCGGATGCATGTTCTTATGTTGTGATCCTGACTGGGGTCACTGAACTTGCACCAACTGAAGCAGAACCTTACCAGGCCCTAAAAAACAAAGTTTGTCACTGGTTGTCTAAAAACCACCCACTACCACCCATCATGCCTAGTAACATCCTAATGGTGGAGAGAACCCCTTGGGTTGGCGGTAACAGGAAAAATTTAAAAGGTGACTGCATTGTGGTTGCCTTTGAGAACCCACAGGTGGTAAATTACATCTGTGCCGGCATTCCACGCTACCAGGCAAGCACGGTCACTGCCAGGCCTCTCTCCTACTTCTACGCACTGGGGAATCAACTAGATAAAAGATGGAGCTGGTTAACGGGCCCACAGGTTCATAAAAACAGACAGAGGTTCAATCCCCCATGGGAGGTGCATCCTCGTGGCTGGGAGGAGGGTGGTGAGGATGGATGGAACCTAGTCAAGAGAAGAAGGGCTAGACCTTTCCAGGGAGGGTTCGTTGCAGGGCCCCAAAATAGCTACCCACATTATGACCACCACTTTGGGAACGGGCAAGAAAACCACTTCAACGTCCCAACGTTTAACCATTATGAGTGCCCGTCATTTATGGAGTGGGTAGATTGACAAAAACTGGGCTCACCTGTCAAACAGTTGCAAAACATCCCTCCCATCTCCCCACAGGGTAGCCAACCCGCACAAGAGTCAAACACTGAGATAAATACTGACCCTGTGTTAACTATAGGCCAGGATACCGAGGAAGGGACAGCATCTCATGCTAAAGACGAAAATGAAAAGGGCAGGCGGGGGATTACATTGGCCACATGGAACATTGCAGGCCTTAAGAGCAAAATTAATGACCCCTACTGGAGAGACCTTATAGGCACCACGGACATAATAGCCATGCAGGAAACATGGGCCGCCGACAACATACTCACAGTGGACGGCTTTACTACTTTCTTTCTCCCAGCAGTTAATTCTAAGCGAGGGCAGGCCAGAGGTGGTCTGGTTACATTGGTATCCGCCAAAATTCCGGGCACCTATAAAGAAATTCCTACCGGTAGCCCTCGGATTGGTGTCACTACAACGCATGCTTTTACCACGCATGCCTTTACAACGCGGTTTTTACCACGCAGTCCATTACAATGCATAATGCTTTTAGGCGCTGGATAGTGAATTATTTAATTTACTATTCCAACTCCAGTCCCCGTGGATAGCAGGGAAGGTGTTGGATAGTATATTAAATACATTCCCTATCCTAGAGCGCCCCCCAGCGCATTGCGTTGTAATGGTTTGCGTGGTAAAAGTTGCGATGTAATGGTAGTGCGTTGTAAAAAATTCGTTGTAACCGTGCTACACCGTAGCCCTCACTGCCTCGCAGTCTCAATTACACACAGGGGCTCTAACACTGTATTGTTAGTGAATTTTTACAACTCCTTTGACAGGGAACACCCAGTAGACAATTTGCTGAGGCTAAACTCTTTCTTGGTTAACTTCCGGGAGTCTATAGAGACTGAATGTATTGTTATTTTACTGGGAGATTTTAATGTTCATGGTTGCCAGGATAAATGTCCCCCCAATGTTTTATTTGGCCCCCCTGAAGAAGAGAACATTCACTTCGAACACTCAGAACAGGGAATTTTTATTAATCCCTGTTGGCCGAAAATGGGTTAATGTTGCCAAACACGGGGGAAGAGGACATTCCCACCTTTACGGGTCACGGCAGTGGGTCCACAATTGACTATATTTTTTTGAGTAGTAGTCACGGGAGCCAAATTATTAGTTACTTTGTTGTAAGGTCCCACCACAGTGACCATAATCTGGTTGTATTAAAAGTCAAGAATGTATTTGATATAAAGGAAAGCAGCTTGAGCTTAGTGGATAAACGTGATATACGACCAATTGACCAGGCACGCAGAATTAAGTGGTGTAAGATAATCCCTGAGGACTTTTTTCGTAACCTGTGTATTAGCAGTCAGGAGGCCATAAAACTCTGTATGGATGATCAGGCAGAGGACAACGAGGTAATAGAGGCGTATAAAAGGGTCTGCGCCGAAATTTTGTCCAACCTGACGCGACAGGGCAAAGTGAAAACCCAAGGAAAGGAAGGCTGGTTTGACAATAAATGTTCTGCTGCTAATCATAAGTTAAAAGTAGCACTCAAATCTAAACCAGTTGATAGAACGCTCGTGGCCACCCTGAGGAAAGAATATAAGTTCACCATTGAAAAAAGGCGACGTGAGATCAGAGAGGACGCCTGGGCCGACCTGACCTCAATTGATGTTTTGAAAAGTAGCGCCAAATTCTGGGCCGTGGTCAACCAACCCTTTTTCTCGGACTCAAGCAATAACGAACTAGATTGTGGTATTCAAGAAGAAAAATGGCACTCGCACTTTAAATCTGTTTACGAACAGGAAACCCCCGGAGCTGATGACATGACCTGCTTTCTCCAACTCCCTTATAGCCTAACGGTAGATGAGGAAGAGGTGGCCGTGGCCATTGGGAAAATGACCAGCAATAAAGCTCCCGGGCCGGATGGGGTTCCCGCTGATCTTTTTAAAGTTGACATTTTATTCTGGTCCAAAATTTTAGCTAGAGTTTTCAACAGAATTTTTAAAGTAGGTATCCCAGATTCATGGACCCAATCAGTAATTGTCCCTATTTATAAAAAAGGGGACAGGGGAGATCCCGGAAATTATCGCCCCATATCCCTTATAGATTCTGCGGTCAAGGTCCTAGGGAGAGTGGTCCTAAGCAAACTTACTGAATGGTTAGAGGAGACTAACACCCTCTCCCCCCTTCAGTACGGTTTTAGAAAGGGGCGCAGTACCATTGATCAAAGCCTAAACTTACAACTGCTTATAGGGAAATACACACAAGTAAAGCAAGGATCCCTGTATATTGCTTTCATGGATCTGTCCTCGGCATTCGACCGAGTTAACAGATCCAAGTTGTGGGGACAGCTTCTTAGTACTGGAATGGACCCAAAGGTAGTGTATTTTTTAGCTGACCTGCATAGGGACCTCACCGCCACTGTCCGTTACGACAGAAAAGGGAACTGTACAGGGAAAATTACGATTACTAATGGTGTAAGGCAGGGTTGCATCCTCGCACCCCTGCTTTTTACACTATATATCAATGATCTGGGTGGAATATTGTGTACAGCTTGTAAGGATATACCTAGGGCGGGGAACTATTTACTGCCAGCATTACTGTATGCTGATGATGCTGCCCTTATAGCAAGAACCACCGCGGGTCTACAAAGTCTGCTGAACTCTTTTTATACTTTTATGACAAAACTGGATTTAAGTATTAATTTTGGCAAATCCCACGTTATGGTGGTAGGCCACAATGTAAAGGCCCAAAAAAATGTTATGACACTGCACTGTAACGGCCACAAGTTATCAAGAGTTTCTAGATTCCCTTATTTGGGTGTCGTATTTGATGACCGTTCTACATGGCATCCCCAAATGTTGGAGAAAAAAAAGGTTTTGGCACGATCCATATCTGCGGTCCTGGGTTTTTCACGTAAATTAGGGGTGAAGCCCATAGAGGCAGTTTTAAAAGTGTATGCTGCTAAATGTATTGCCATTGCTATGCATGGTGCAGACCTGTGGGGCTTTAGGCCTATCAAATTTCTTCAAGTGATTGAAGATAACTTTTTAAAATCAATTCTTTCCTTGCCAAGATCCACTGCCAGCTTCATAGTCCACCAGGAATGTGGGGTGGATTTTTTGGAAGACCGAGTTTCTATGGCCCCCCTCTTAAAATGGATATCGGTGTGGCTCAACTCAGAGCTGGAAGTTAACCATGAAATCCTAAAGGACTGCTTAAAGTTGGATCATTGGAACAAGATTCCCTGGCTGAAATACGTTGAACAGACGTGTGTAAAGCTGGGACGGCCTGAACTGTTTTACAACCCATCTACCCTGGTGAAAGCTGATCTGAAGTGGGCAAAGAACACTTTTTTGCAGTATAGTGGAATGGACAGAGAAAGGAGGGAGCTGTTAAAGCCCTCTGTTAGGACTCACCAATTGATTGTTTCCTCAGATCACGACCTGGAACTCTATCTAAAGGTTGTTAATAACTCAAATCACAGGTATCTTCTCACCAAGTTCCGACTGAACAAAGTCCATCTGTTAATCTCTGGCCGTCCTGGCTGGACCAGGGACTTGGATTTGAACATATGTAATTGTGATGGTTACTCAATCATGGACACTGCCCATTACTTATTTTTCTGTGCCCACTTTGAAGATATCAGGAAAAAATTTATTATACCCCTATTAAAGGGGAGAGGGTTCAGGCAGGTTAAACCAGCTTTATTGTATCTTCAACTGTTAACAGACATTTGGGAAATCTATAATGTGGCTAAATTTTTAACCATTGCAGTGAGACTAGGCAAAAAGATTAATTGGACATAGAACAGCCACCACAAATAATGCCCACTGTAACCTGAATCAAGTTTTGTATTTTGTACATTTTTAACTGTTGTATGTCTCCTTTTTAACTGTAGAATGATACTTTTTCTTAATGCTGCATCGTGATTTTTGGACCATTTTTTATGTGTGTCTTGTACTTTTATGGTTTTTGAATATTGAGCCGAATAAAGTATTTCTTGACTTGACTTGACTTGACTGCCTTTGTTTCTGATCTCTCTGGTTAGCTAAAAGGGAATGATTTGGGCTGCATGGTTTGACTACTGGGTGTTTTAGTAAGTATTGGGCTTTGTAAGTGTTTGTGCAACTACCTCCCTTGGCGCTGGATACATATCATTTCTGTGTCTCAGTATGAGCGAATCTTTAGGTTCATCTCTCACTACTTCAATGAGTTTCGTTTTTGTGTCTTCCTGCTTTGGTACTTACGTGTGATAGATTTAGGTCTCAGTGGCAGGGTGGATGTATAATTCGGAACATGGGTCTGTGGACGTCAATATAGCTTGCAGAACACACAGAATACATACAGTACCTTTTAAGCACATTTGACAGTGCCCTATAGCCTAGCTGCAGGCTACCTTAGTTTTCAGTTATACGTGGTAGAAGAGAAGTTTATGTCTTGAGCAGTACTGTTAAATCATACTGTTGACCAAGCTGTAAAACTCCATTCAATGACTCGGGTGTAGCAGGCCTCAAATATGATGGAAGGGCAACTTGTCTGCATATTAGAGTAGAAAATGTTAGTTCCTCAGCTGATGTCCAGATCAGTGTATCTGTCCCTATCTGGGCTTGTGATATGCATATGCATGTAAGTTTGTGGTAAACGATTCCCACTGTTTGTACTCTCTGGTTCTCTAAAAGGGAATGAAATGGGAATTAAATGGGCTGGATGGTTTGGCTGCTGGCTGTGTTAGTGAGTATTGGGTTTTTAAGTGTGTGTGCAACTACTTTCCTTAGTGCTAGATGCCTCTCAGTTGTGCGTGTCTCTATGAGAGAATCATTAGGTGTTTGGGTCACTATTTCACTGACTGTTTTTTTGTCTTCCTGCTTTTGTACTTACATATAATAGATAAAAGTCTGTGTGGCCGGCTAGATGTATAATTGGGCTCATTGATATATAGGAGTACATATAGCTCATAGAATATTAATAGTACGCGTGGTACCTTTAAAGCACATCATTCCCTACCCTGTGGCCTAGCTGGAGGCTACCTCACTTCTAATTTATGTATGGTAGAATCATAGTTTATGTCAATAAGCCTAACAGCACCAGCTATTTGAAAAAAGCATGCATTACTAATGAATCTATCACTCCAATTTTCTTTTTTAGGGCAGACAAAAAAATTTTTTCAAGCAGTTTATGCCTTATGTAGGAGGTTTAAAACTGAACATTACCCCAGCTGAACAACTGCATACACTGGCTGCCCAAAACATGATACAAGGGCTACTTCTCTGCATGTAAGAATTAAAAGTGTCAGTACTTAAGCCCATCTCCGAATGAGTGTCTCAGCCTCTATCTAGAACTCTGATTGCAGGTGCATGTACGTTTGTAGATAAATAGCTGCCTCTGTTTGGGACCTCTCTGGTTGTGTAAAAGGGATTGAAATAGACAGAACCCCTTACTTACTGGCTGTCTTAGTGAGTATTGGCTTTTTGAAATGTATGTGCAACTGCCTACTTTGGCGCTAGATACATATCAATTGTGCTTGTGTATACGAGTAAATGTTTAATTCTTTCTGTCACTCTTTTACTAGATGTTTAACTGTCTGCCTCCTTTTGTGCTTAAGCACATCAGATTAAAGTCTGGGTGGCAGGGTGGATGCATAATTGGGCCCCTGGGTCTCTTAGAGTGCATATTACTCAGATAATATACATATTAAAATACATACATACATATTAAGCACATAACACACTGCTGTATGGGTTAGCTAACAGTCTCCTGACATGTTTAGGAAATTGTGCCAGTGTCTGAGTGTTTGATTACCTACCTCTATATGTCACTTAATATGAGCGTACAAAGCTGAATTAATACCTCAGTACTTGTATTAGGAATTTGAAAGCTAAATACATGTCTGTGCAAATATCTTTAACACAATGGATTTATAACTAGTTAGTGAGTGTTGCTGTCTGAATGGGTGACAGAGGCTATATGCTTTGGAAACATATATGTAGGTTGCATATGGATGCTACTCTGTATGTAGTGCTTGGCATAATAGTGTTGACATGCAAGACTAAGGAACTAAAACTCAAATAAACAATTCACTCTTTTGTCAACACAAACCACTGTACTTTATGGCACACCTACAGCATATTTCAGAACTCAGTTATATGTACTAAAACATGCACTTAATACTTAACAAACTGAATTTGCATATCAAGTGAAGCTAGCATATCTCACCATCTAAAAATGTTAACGTTAACCTTGTAATTTAAGAACACTTACACAAAAGACTATCTAATACACAGCTGACAATGTGCACATGTTTATGCTTTATACACAGTGTTGTGCAATTTTTGCTTCTTCAATTCTTTTTTTTGATTTGTATTTGGAGAGTTTATCTATTACAAAAATCCATAAATACAGAGAAATATCGGAGAAAATTACATACTAGTGTCAGTTCTATCATCCATTAAGATTCAGCAAAAAACATCTGAATATGATCACAAAACTATAAATTTATATACACCATCACACATAAAACTCCTCTATGACCCAGATCTTAATGCATATCTCTTTTCCAATTCCTTAATACTGTTCAATGTTGACCATAGATGTTGCAATGTTGGAATTCCCGCTGCTCGCCACTTTTGAAGAATTAAGGATCTTGCTATTAGGACCACAATATACAGTTGTTTTTTTTTGTAGCAGATCGCCTTTCAAATCAGGTGAATATCCTAACACAGCTGTCTTGGTGTCTAAGGGTTGTTGCAATTTCAGTGTGTGCATGCAAAACGGATTGATCTCGTCCCAAAACTTACATAGCCTTGGACAGGACCATATAATATGTGTCAAACTTACCCTCATCGTTTTACATCTAAAACTATTTGCCAAGATACGCAGATTATTCTTATGAAGACTGAGGGGGTTCTATATCAAGTCAAGTCAAGTCGGGATTTATATAGCGCACTACATACCCAGAGGGTCTCAAGGCGCTTGAGGAAGGGGGTGGGTTTATTTATCAAATATCCAGGTTTTAAGCTGTTTTCTGAAGGCTAGGTGGTTTTGAGTAAGGTGTAGGTGGGTGGGAAGGGAGTTCCAGGTTTTGGCTGCTAAGTAGGAGAAGGATCTTCCCCCCATGGTGGCTTTGTGGATGCGCGGCACAGCGGCGAGGGCTTGGTTGGACGAACGCAGCTGGCGGGTGGGGGTGTAAAAGGAAAGGCGCGTGTTGAGGCAATCAGGTCCAAGTTCGTATAGGGCTTTGTGTGCGTGGGTAAGGAGACGGAACGTTATCCTGTTGTTGATGGGGAGCCAGTGGAGGTCTTTCAGGTGAGCGGAAATGTGGTCTGTGCGGGGGATGTCTAGTATGAGTCTGGCTGAAGCATTTTGGATGCGTTGGAGTTTTTTCTGCAGTTTTGCGGTGGTACCGGTGTAGAGGGTGTTTCCGTAGTCCAGACGGCTTGTAACCAGTGCGTGGGTGACCGTTTTTCTTGTATCGGTGGTGATCCAGCGAAATGTTTTTTTGAGCATGCGTAGGATGTTGAAGCATGATGATGAGACGGCGTTGACTTGTCTGGTCATCGAGAGTGAGGAGTCCAGGATGATGCCCAGGTTCCGTGCGTGATCCGTCGGTATGGGGGCTTTTCCTAGTGCCGTTGGCCACCAAGAGTCGTCCCAGGCGGAAGGGGGTGCGCCTAAGATAAGGACTTCAGTTTTGTCCGAGTTTAGTTTCAGACGGCTGTGCTTCATCCACTCGGCTACTTCTTTCATTCCTTCATGTAGGTTGGTTTTGGTGGAGATTGCGTCTTTGGTGAGTGAGAGGATCAGCTGAGTGTCATCAGCGTAGGAGATGATGTTGAGGTTGTGTTGACGTGCGATGGTTGCGAGGGGGCTCATGTAGACGTTGAAGAGGGTGGGGCTGAGTGATGATCCTTGCGGGACGCCGCAGATGACTTCGGTGGCCTCTGACTTAAAAGGGGGGAGGCGGACTCTCTGAGTTCTTCCAGCGAGGAACGAGATGATCCAGTCTAATGCTTTTCCTTGAATTCCGATGTCTCTGAGGCGTTGTATTAGGGTGCTATGGCAGACTGTGTCGAAGGCTGCAGAGAGGTCAAGGAGGATGAGGGCGACTGTTTCTCCGTTGTCCAGTAGTGTTCGAATGTCGTCTGTTGCTGCGATTAGGGCGGTCTCGGTGCTGTGTTTGGCTCGGAATCCAGACTGAGAGGAGTCGAGTGACTTGTTGGTTTCGAGGAAGGCGGCGAGCTGGCTGTTGATGGCTTTCTCAATGACTTTGGCAGGGAATGGGAGGAGCGATATGGGGCGGTAATTTTTGAGTTCGATGGGGTCAGCTGTGGGCTTTTTCAGAAGGGCGCTGAGTTCGGCGTGTTTCCAGCTTTCTGGGAAGGTGGCGGAGTTGAGGGAGCAGTTGATGACGTCTCGGAGATGGGGTGCGATAATGGAGTTTGCTTTGTTGAAGATGTGATGGGAGCATGGGTCTGTAGGGGATCCTGAGTGGATGGAGTTCATTAGGCGAATGGTGTCTTCTGTGGTGATTGGGTTCCAGTCGAGAAGGTTATTCGGAGGAGTTACAGGTTCGGAGGTAAGTGAGGTTGACTGGTTTACGGGTTGGTTGTCAAAGCTGTTATGAATGTCGGCGATTTTGTCATGGAAGAATGAGGCGAGGGAGTCGCAGAGGGCTTGAGAAGGGGTGATGTCATTTGAGCTGGCGGTGGGGTTGGAGAATTCTTTGATGATGTTGAAAAGTTCTTTGCTGTTGTGGGCGTTGTTGTCTAGTCGGTCTTTGAGTGCTGATTTCTTGGCTGTCCGGATTAGTTGGTGGTGTTTGCAGGTGGCGTTTTTGAAGGCGGCTTGGGTGATAGTGTTTGGGTCTTTTTTCCAAGTTTTCTCGAGGGAACAAAAGAGATTCTTGGATTTTTTAAGGTCATCGTTGAACCAGGGGGCGTTCTTGCTGCCTTGTTTGATTTGATGTTTTTTCAAGGGAGCTAGTTTGTCGGCGGTTTGGGTTAACCATTGTGTGAAGTTGATGGCGGCTTGGTTAGGGTTCGTTGAGTAGGCCGGGGGTTTTTGAAGAAGCGATGTGGAGATCTGGTCGATGGTGATTTTGTTCCAATTTCTTCGCAGAGTTGGTTGAGGGAGGTTGTGGATCGTGGTCTTATTGTAAATGAAGTAGATGCAACTGTGGTCCGTCCAGTGGAGGGGTGTGGTGTGCGTGAAGGAGATATGCTTGCTGGAAGTGAAGATAGGGTCGAGTGTGTGTCCTGCATAGTGTGTGGGGGTGTGAACAAGTTCTTTGAGTCCGAGATTGGCGAGGTTGTCCAGGAGGGTGGTAGTGTTGTTGTCGTTGCTCTTTTCCAGGTGGAAATTGAGGTCTCCCAGTAGAATGTAGTCCTCGGAGGGGAGGGCGTGTGGGGTGATGAAGTCAGTGATGTCTTCGCTGAATCTAGTGCGGGGTCCTGGTGGCCTGTAGAGGAGGGTGCCTCTAAGTGTGGTCTTGGGGTCGGTGTGGATCTGGAAGTGAAGGTGTTCGGCGATGGCGAGGTTGTCGTCTGAGCTGGTTGAGACGCGGATGGTGTTCTTGTGGACGATGGCGATGCCTCCTCCAGTTTGCTTGGTGCGGTCCTTACGGATGATCTTGTAGCCGTCCGGGATGGCTATGGTGATGTCTGGAGCTGAAGAGGCATTCATCCAGGTTTCTGTTAGGAAGGCGATGTCTGGAGAAATGGTGTCCAGTAGATTCCAAAGGTCGATGGCGTGTTTGTGAACCGAGCGGGTGTTGAGAAGGATGCATTTCAGGTGGTTGGTATTGGATCTTTGTTTGATGTTTGAGTGTTTGGTGTGGGTTTTAAAGCAGGTGAATTTGCAGGAGAGGCAGGTGAAGGGTCTGTGGGTGTGTCCTGGTGCTGCTTGGGCGCAGTTAGGGGGTCGGCCGGGGTTAAGTGCTAAGAGGGTGGAGGCGTCGTATGTAATGCGGGAGGAATGGGTGATGCGGGGACCAGGGGGTCTGGCGCTGGGCGCGGTCCAGGCGCGGACGGGCGTAGACGGGCTTACCTTTGGCGCACCTTCGGCGCGGCCGCAGCGCGAGGACGCTGCGCGTTGATTCATCTGTCATAAATGTGGACTGTAGGGGGGCGGAGCGTGGGAGGGGCAGCTGGGAGGCGGGTGTGAAGTGCAGGGAGGGTCTGGGACGGGCCGAAGACAAACAAAATGGCAATCAGGTAAACAAATGCCGCGGGGGTCTCCTACCACAAAAGCCACAACGACAATGGAGCGCTATGGGGGCAAGACCACCTCAGGCCAGCAGAGGAAAGCGCCACACCAAGCACAGCCAGAAAGCGCTGAGCAGAGCAAACCACGAGGCACACCACAGTTAAAGCACAATTGCAATAGGCATCAAACAAATACAAGGCACAGCAGCGTTACAGAGCGCGGCGCAGCTATGAGTATAAATAATGTTGATTGCGAGGCAATATGGTACAATACCGGGAGAGGAGAGGAGGTGGGGGAGCGACCGCTTCTAGAAGCAGCAGGGCGGTCACAGCTCTCCACGAGGGCGTGCGCAGCCCTCTATAAAAACCACTTGGGGTAGAATTGCATGCGCCACAATTTGGCACCCTTTAACACAGAGAAATTAAACTCATTAATATTATCGCAGGCTGGCACAGATATCTGAAGGTTTTATTTAGACTACCATTTTGTTTGCACTTTTTCAAGTGACTTTAACCGCACCATAATTGTCAATAAAGAAACCCAGCTACTGATAGTGCTACGAGTATTGGATTCTATCAAATCCTCTACAAGTTTTACAGTAGCAAATATTTGTGTGGGGTTTAAGTCCCATTAAAATGCCTGATTCTAATAAAGGGCCATTGCATCATTTTTCTATAATATGTAATGTTGGGTTCTATTTTATTCTAGTTTTTCTAATTCCCGTACAGAAAATCCCAGATCTTTTTGTAGCCATTACTCAGCCACCTAGATGCAGCAATCTTACCCTCCAAAGGATCCGCTCCAAAATATACATCTGATAAAAGGTTTGTTGCATTAATTAAGGGAATATCATGATGACGGAAGATTTTCTGCCTACGTTTAATATTCTGCTGTAGGATCTTATATCTGACTTTTTTAGTGGTTTTTGTCTGGTGCATAAAATCAATAATATCATATTCTTTAAAAAATAAATCTAAAAATAAATTATTATACCTAGTAATATTTAGGGATGTATTTAGTCTGTACACGGTCTATGCAAAGTTTGCAAAATAATATTCTTTCAAATCAGGGAGGGCTTAGCCACGTTCCTTTGCTGGTTTATACAATATATCCAAAGCTAGTCTAGGTGTTTTATTTGCCCATACAAAAGTCAACATCATACCTTGCACTTTCATAAATCTCATCTGTACAGCATTTGGTATAGTGGAAAATAAAAAATTACATTGGGGTAAAATAGACATGCTAATCAACACAGCTTGACCCCTTATTGACAAGGGTAACTTATTCCATTTTAAAAACTGCCCTTTTATCTTATTTAATAGTGGGAACAAATCTAAAGCATATAAATGTTTGACATTTTCTAATTCATATATTTCAAGATACCATGTGGGTCTACCGTTAACTGCAGAAATTCTGTTACTAAAGTGTTGGGTGCTGAATTAGATAGCAGAATCTTGGTTATAGCTTAATTAATCTTATATCCTCCTATCAGTCGATATTCCTGAAAAATCCCAAATATTTTTTTCTGATTTTCGAATCCAGGTTTGAGAAACAAGGCTATATTGTCAGAGTTCAATTTTATATACGTCATCCCTGTAAGCGGATCTGGTAAACTGCTGTTTAAACAAACAGCAATGGCTAGTTGCTTGATAAAAAGAGCAAAAAATATTGGTGACGTGGGACAACCTTGCCTTGTTCCTCTGTTAACTCTACACATACCAAAATTATTTGAATTAATCATTATTTGAGCAGAGGCCCCGTTATAAAAAATGTGATCTATACTACTATTATAAAGAGAGAACTTTGAACCTTTGAGGCGGGTAAACTCAGGAACCACAGCACCAATCCAAACACCCGATACATCGTTGTAATTGTCAGGGTCTGCAGGTGGACATAGGCTATATAAAAAAATAAAATATACGTTCTTTAAAATATTTACGATTAAAAAAAAGTAGTCCCTTGGAAGTAGCGCCGGCCGCGACGTGCGTGCTGACATCAGGAGCGCGGGGAGGAGCGGCGTACAGGAGCGCGAGGAGGAGCGGCGGACATGAGAGCAGGGAGGAGAGGCGGACAGGCGGGGAGGAGCGGTGAGGAGCGGCAGACAGGCGGTGAGGAGCGGCGGACAGGCGGGGAGGAGCGGCGGCTGAGGTTGGTGAAGCGGCCCGTGTGCGGCTCATTGGGGGCCTTGAAAGTGGCGGGTGCGCTCCGGGGGACCCACGGACAACGTTGAGGTGGGCGGGGGCCCTGAAGCCTGAGACAACGTCGGGGCGGGCAGGGGCCCAGAAGCCTGATTGCTCCCGGACAACGTCGGGACGGGCTGCTAGTATCATACTAATGAACTTAGTCGGAAATCCGAATTCGGTGAGAATGCAGAAAAGACTTTCCCAGCAAACAAGATTGAAAGCCTACTTTGCATCTAACAAGAAGACCTGAGCAGGGATTTTATTTTGGCTGAAATAATCTAAGGCCTCAACTAAAAACGTGTTGTTAAAAAATAGCTGCCTCCCTGATACAAATTCACACTGATCTGAATGTATAATTGACCCTACACATTTACTCATTCTGTTAGCCAATATTTAGTTATGGTTTTATAATCAGTATTTAAAAGGCTTATAGGTATGTATGAGTTGACATCCTACTTATCTTTATTTTTCTTCGAAAAGCTAATCACAACTACCCTTTGAAATTAGGGCGTACCACCATCCCCGGTCAAAATGTAAATGGCGAACGTCACCACTTCAGGGTTTTATACAGAAGGGAACTTTTTAATGAAATTCTGCTGGCAGTCCAGCTTCTCCACATGATTTCCCATTAGCTAACAATTGCACTCCATCTTCTATTTCTTTTAGCATAATATCTGTCAGCAAACTCTTTGCATGATTTTTCTGCAGTTTAGGGATTAGAAGCTTGCTTGGAAAATCCCTACGTTTTGAAATATTGACCTCCTGTCCAACAGAGTAAATAGCTTCATAACGTTTTAAAAAAAACTCTCTTGTATTTGTGCTTCCTCTGTAATAAGAATTGTTGTATCCTTCTGTACAAGGGATGTGATCCTGTTACGGACCCGTTGCACTCCTGTTTGCAAGGCGAAAATATTCCCAGTAAAATCGCTCTCTTTGCCTATTTTTTTAGAAATGCAGAATTTGGCAAGTACCCTCTAGCATAAAAGTAATCTTGCAACGTTTTACATGCTTGCATAAGTGTCAAATTTGATTTAATACTCTTATTTCTTATGTATTGTTTATTTGTCAGATGGACTTCTAGTTCTAGTTGGGTCCTTTCCATTTTTTAGGAGCATTTCATTGCAAAATCTTTGGAAGTTATGTAACTATGAATGCTTGTTTAAAAGACCCCCAGATGCTTTCTGTTTTAGCTGTGTCTCTATTTACTTGAAAAAAGCAGCTTATTTCTTTATGGACTTACAAACACCAATCGTCATCTTAGAGATGCACCTTATTAACGAACCACCTTACCGGCAATTTCCAATTTCCGAATCCCGCTATTTCCAATTTTACCAAAGAATGATCGGAGAAACCATTCCAATCGAGCCGCTGTCTTATATTTAGCTGAAAACAGGAATATTCTCTCCCTTTTGGAAACTTTGCCTGTCACGTATCTATCAGATCTAACTTTTGCATGCACTCCGCTAATGCCTTTGCCATCCCAGGCTTATTTTTTTACATTTCGCAGAGGCTGAATCCAAATCAGGATTTTGCAAAAAGTTAAAATCACCACCCATTATCACAGCAACATGGAAGAGTAATAGTGCATGATGAAGATCTCAAATTGGGGAAGGATTATCCTCTGTCGGTGTGTATATTGTTGCTATTGTTAATCTATTACTGGTAATAAGTCCGCTAATCCGACCGCGTCTACCTTTTTTATCTGTCTGAGAGGAGGTGATTTAAAAAAGGAATGATTTGCAAACAAAAATGAAAAATATTGATTGCCTGCCGACTGTCTAATCATACTGTATCTGGGTTCCTTTTTATCCACATAATGCGTCTTTTGAATCTATACAATGTCATGGGCCTGGCCTCTCACCCAGTCATCAATAGCACCCACTTTGATTCTATTATTGAGGCCATTAACATTTAAAGAGACAATACGTATGGAATCTCTTTGCATCTGTATAGCAGTGGATATTATTAGGAACCAAGTGGTCTAATATGCACTATGCATACATACTGAAATGTCCACTTCTAATTAGTATAAGGTCCAATTATTGCCTCTTAGAGAGCAAACAAGCATGACATTTCATCCCATTTTTAATTTCCATAACTCATTTCTCAAGACACGCCCATGGAATAAAATTCTTAGCATATGCTAACTACTTAAAGTGCACAGCCCATTATCAAGTAAAGTGCTGCAGAAATACATGATAGAGAATCAATTCCACTAAAACATAAAGTGCATACGTGCTGAGTAAAACCGCGTAAGAAATAACTAGAGTCAGTTCTAAATCTATCAGTTGCCTCACCGATATCCACGCCTTTTGTTTTTTGCCCCTAAAACTATTCCTTCAAATGCAACGTACATTGATTTCCTAAAGTGTCCATGTCAAATAAAGTGCAAGGTGCATAACGATGGTAAATATTCTTAGAGACAATATAAAGTGTATGGTTATTATGAAAAAAAGGAAAGAACCCCCAAACCATTCTGAGAAAGAGGCTAAATCCAGATTTAAAATGTCAAGGATCTTATCAGATATAATCTCCTTCTATTTTCCACAGCTCAATTCCTTCAGAATGTGGCAGCCTAAAGTGCTGGTGCAAAATATAATGGATTGTCCTTTAAAAATGTACATATGCATTTTTTTACAGTCATGATTAGCTTATCAAAAACACTCGATGAACTTTCCTCTTTTTGCCACAATAATCACTCCCTGCTTCCACCCTTCTAGACCTCCCCTTAACCCCCACCACCTCCCTGTGCACCCTGTGGGACGATAACCCAAACCTACTCCCTAACCCCTCTCACTACCCTAGATTCCATGACTTTCCACCCATTTTTGTACACTCATGGTTACCGAAGAGACACTCAATCCTCCGGCCCCCAGTTGCACGTCTCGGATTTAACCTAGTAGAACTCATTTAAAGTGACTTAGAATGAATTACCTAGGACCATAATCAATACAGTGTATTACACTCTTACAATGAACTAGACAGCTGATGCAGCTGCTCTTGTGCTTTCCCTACATCGTCCAATACATAGAATTTGCCATTTGCACAATGGTTGCTTGTGCCCCCTAGGCTTTAAATGAATCAATCAGACATACAAAATCCTTTTGTCTCCTTGCCGATAGAGCAATCATAGCCGAGAAAATCCTAAATTGTGGGACTTGAGTCGAAAAGGACTTTTTTTCAATGGCTCTATAAAAAATATTCTTTCTCACTCAAAAATCAGCAAAGTTGACTAAGATTGTACAAGGATATTTTGATTTAATGGGGCGTTGTGAAGGTACCCTGTGGGCTCTTGTGATCGTGATGTATCCTGTAAACTCTGAGATGGTTATCTTCAGCAGGGAGTCTACCTGATCTCGTACTTAAGGGTCTTCAAAGGATTCTGGAATCCCCACTGAGCATATGTATGAATGCCTATTATATTTTTCCATATCTTTCAGTTTAGAATCAATGGCTTCTTTACTCTATCTGATCTGTGTGATTTCCTTTTTTAAGAGCCCCACTTCTTCCTCCAAACTGGAAACTTGCTCCTCAGCCTCTGACATCTGCTCCGGAAACCTGCCCATTGTCTCTTTAATTTGTGATAATCGCACATGAAGAGATGCAATTTCCTGCGAGCGTGTCTTATGTAGCTCCTTTGTCTCGTAGAGAATTAGCTCAAACATACTTTTAACCATCTGGCTGAGTTCCAGATCATGTTGTGCATCCGGAAGGGATGCCTTGATCCCTATTGGCACTGACATTGAAGGTTTATCTATTCCAAGAACAGTCTTTGCATGTAAAGCCTGGTACTGAGCAGAAGATAAAGCAGGCTGGAATAGTTTGAAGATTTGTTGCTGGTGATTTACCTTCATAGCTGCTGGAGCTATATGAGATTTTGAGAAGAGAGTATATTGCTTCCTGCAGGTAGGTGTTACAAAAGGCTCCACAACAGATGATTTTTGATGATCCTCCAGTAAGCTGTTACTTTCTACATTTCAGTCCTTTCCAGGGTGGAGTTAGGCTTATGAATCTCCTGAGCATCCACTCTACTCTCCGTGTCCACTGCTTTGTCACTTTCCATTGAGGCGTCAGGGTACTCTAGGTCGCCAGATTCTAACAACAGTTGCACTTTTAAATCCATCCTTTGTGGTCCTTTGAGCGGTGTACGTACATTAGTAAGCGGTCTCTCTAGAAAGCTTTTCTGGCGGAGTCTCTGGACAGAAGTGGATTGATGAAAAAGAGCTGAAATGACACTTGGAGGTGTGCATTAAAGTGTGCGCATGCTGTGACTATGCCTAGTTGCTGCATTTTCACCTTCTTTCCATCTCCTCTCTTCACCCTCTCTAGTTCTCTATTCCATTGAAAAGCAGCTGGCAAACTTCTTGGAGGTGCAGTATAACAGGTAGCACAGTAAAGCACCGGAGGCTGTCTCCTCCAGCAGGTACAAATTCCTGCCAACACTGGCATATAGAGAGGAAAGCATAGGACAAGCTTGAACCAACAAGGGCGGTGAGTATCAGTCCTTCCCAGTACCCCAGGCACAAGTGTTCTCACCTGATCCTCCTGTAACTCCAACTCATCGCCTGGATCATTTCACCTCATGGGTCTGCATTGATGCCTGTCAGAGGATTCTCCTGCCACCCTCAACTGCCAGATGCTTGATGGCTCCACAAATCTGCCGGCCATCTCATCTGTCAGAAAGAACTATTTGCAGCAAGTCTATCCTTAATGAAACCTGATTGATCGGGTTTGGTAAGAGTTCTTACAGAAAATAGGATCTTCATCTGGTTTGGAGATAATAACAATCAGAACTTCCAAAAACGAGCCACTAGCCTTTAAAGTCAAAAGAAAAGAATTAAAAAGCGCAATAAAAGGACTACAGAAAGATGAAAATGAGGAAATTAATTCAATAGAAAATCCATCAGGGCTAGCAACCTTAGCTGCATTTAGGGATTTGATGTCATCTATGATGTCTTGAAGGGTGATATCAGTTTCTAATTCTTTGAAGGTGCTAAAGAGAGAAGGAGGTTTGGGAAGACCACTAGAGAAGTTTTCTATTTTAGGTTCTGATAGGGTGGTGTCTTCTGTGTATATTCATGGGAAGTTGGATTGGAACGCAGTGGAAAAATCAGAGTCAGCAGGTTGTGGTGGTATTAGCAAAGTCATTGTGAATGTGTACAATATTTTAACGCTCTGATTTAATTAGCCAGTGTTTTACCAGCCTATTTTGACTTCCATGGAATTTAGATTTACCCTTAAGTAATATGTTACACGCATCAGTGGTGAAAGTTTGTTGAGATTAGATTTGTCTGTTATTATTTCATGTACAATCGAGGAAGATTTAGAGGTGAAGTAAGTGTGTTCATGTGAGGTGCCTGCCACACGGTATAGGGATGTCTAAAAACATCGATTTTACAATGGCAACTTGTGCTGCGGGCCTTTTCTGCCCACCGTACAAGCGACCATTGAATAATGGACATTTCTGACCTCACATAGGGTGGTCGCATTCAAATTGTGTGGTCGAAACCGCTGGCCTATGGTCAGGTGGTTTCCGGTCCGCCATGGTATCGGGTGTACTTGCATTCACCCACCATCGTAATGATGCCATATGTAATTAAAATGTAATCAAGTCTTGACTTTGCAGGATGTACATTGAAAAAAATGTAAACTCACATGTATAATGGTTGCACGTGTTCCAAACATCAAATAAGGGATGTGTGGAAATGGCTGATTGGAATGCCGTATGGGACTTGTCAGTATTGAATTTACATTTGAATTTCCTGTCCATAAAGGGGGTCCTACATTACCTAAAATAACTTGCTACAATAATGTTGGGATTATCAAGGGAAGCACGTTTTACTTTAAATCTAAGCCAGAAATCATAGTCAGTTTTGGTTGTGCTACAGAGATTGAATAGAGAAACAGGCTTGTTATGAATAGTGGCAGTAACCAACACCAATCGACCATTAGTATCACAGTCAGTTGATAAGAACTGTACTTTCAGCGATTTACAGCACATGATGGAAACACCACCATTATGATTAATAGCAGGAGAAAGACAAACTTGACCAATCCATTGGCATTTTAATGTACGCAATTCAACATAATTAAAATGAGTTTCCTTTAAAAATGCAGTGTGTGAATGAAGCTTTGACAAATGTTGGAGCACCTTTTGTCTTTTGTCTGTTTGTCCAAGACCACGGACGTTCCATTAGACAACGTTAAACATATGGGGAAATAGGGATAGGGGAACAGGAACATGGGTGACAAGCTGCAAAAATGGAATGAGACTAAATGACACCATTTATTAATAACAACAATACGCTTGAGTAATGCAAAAATAATATTTGAAAACATACAAGCATTCACATAATCAAAGTATAAAGAATAGAACAGAAAGAAAAAAGAAGGCATAAGCAAAAGGAAGAAAGGGCAGATCAGGGATAATAATTCAGATCTAAGAAGAAAAGTGTGAGAAACTTACTTGAAAAATGTCAGCATCAGAACAAGAACAAAAGCAGAGAAATGAAAAGTAAATTATGTTGAAAAAGCCATGTATTCAAAAGATTGAAGTAGAAACTCAAAGCAGGGGCAGAGCAAAATTCTTAAGAATGCTGAACATTAGTATTCATAGTGTGAGGGGAAATAATTTGAAGAAGTGTCTTCAATTTAGTAGGCTTGTGAAAGGATTTTGAGGTGCCTTCATAAGTAATATTGCATGAACAAAGATGAAGGATGCCATAGCAGATATTCAGCTGTCTCATTTGAGGTTGCAGTGTAGGGAATTCCTTCCTTCTGATGTTTGTTGCATTATAGAAAGGTCTTGAATCATGAAAACATAGTGGTCAGATCATATGAGGCAAGGTTTTTCGTTGGCGGTTTTACGTAAAAGATCAGTGAATTTCAGAAAAAGCATGACGAGTCCACTGGGTTTAGAAGAGTGAGGGTGAGGATAACCAAGACAATGTGCTCATTGAATGCTAAGAGGAGGAGTATTTGGAAGACCAAGAAGCTCTGGAAGAAATTTCTTTAGGAATCCAAGAAGGTCAGGACAGTCTAGGGCCTGCCTCCAGCAAACCATATAAGAGAAGGTTATTTAATCTATTTATGTTTTCAAGCTCCTCTGTATGCAGTTTGAGATTTCTTGTTCAAGAAGAGGAATTTTGGTTGCCTCATCTTGAAGATTACTGACACATTGCTCCAATTCAAACATTTTACCCTTCATACCTATCCATCGGTCCTCAAATTGTTTAAGATTTTCATTAGTACCACACATGACAGGTTTTAGGCCCCTGACCTCATCTAGAATGGTGTCTAAAACTGGATAATAGGAGGACGTGATTGGTGAAGGATCATTATTTTTGCCATTTAGATTTTGTGCAAGAAGAGGTGCTTTTAGTAGTGGTAAGCATAACACTAGCCATTTTGACATATTGTATAGTATGACAGGGTCTTTTCAAGACAGATTTTGTTCTGTCCATACAAGGTGGTGATGACCTGAGTGAAACATTAGGGCAGTAGAAACGTATTGCAGCAACTTTGAAATATAGGGAGCAGCAGTAAATCAGAATTGAGTGAACTACAAATCAAAGAGTAAATAAGAAAGGAGAGTCACATCCTCAAATTCGAGGTATGCCCTGGTCTATTCCTAGAGTTTTCTAGGACATATGCAAAGTATTCTGTGAGGAGAAATGCAGAAGAGACTCACAATGTTGTAGTATGGCATCAGAGAGGACTTAATGATATGTAGTGTCATTGAAAGTGCAGGTTTAAAATGATGGTGCACTACTTAGCAGCAGTCCTGATGAGGAGCACAAAGTTACTTCAAAAAGTGCGATGCGAGCAGTTCATTGACATAATGGCTGGTGCTCATGAAATTATCAGTATTTACCACTGCTGTACAGGAAAAGGTAGAGGTTGCCTAAAGGTTCAATGATGGAGAGTTGTTCATTAAATCCAAAGGCCATATTGGACAAATATGCTTTGCCCCAACTACAGAGTTCTGAGGAAGCGAGAAGTGGGCTAAACGAGCGGTGTGCTGCTAAAATGGCGGCCACTTGTGAATGTGTTAACTTACCGCCATGGCACTAGGGCTCACAGGAGTCTCCTTGAGGGACACCCACCTCCTGAAAGTGTTGCAGGGGTCTAAAGGAACACGAAGGTATGTTTGCGCTATATACATTTCTATAAATAAATACAAATTAAAATAAAAATTGTTGGTATTTACACGTTGCAGTTGGCTTTTTGCAATCTGGAAGAGCTGCGTTATTTTGGAGCTTAGGGGCCTGCCGCCATCCTGGTCAGCGCGGAAACCACGCCATCAGCATTAGCTTTCAATCTCTTAGGAAAACATCTTTGCATCAGCACACACACCACTGCAATTAGTTTGCCAGTTTACTTAGTGTTTCATTGAGATAAGACATGATAAACAGAGTTTTGGAAAGGGTTTCACTTGCCCACCTGTTAGGTCTGAAGATTGAATCATATTTTCTGACGAGACGTTTGCCACCATCAAATGAACACCACATATGGACAAAGAAATCCCCACCTAGGCAGTTTTTGTAATGTATTAATTTAAAACAAATGTTCCCAGGAAATACTGCAGATACTCTGTCCCTGCACATCTTCAGCTATCTCCTGCAAATCTGTCCCTATCTGTCTTTTAATTTGACCATAGCCTTAATAGTTTAGGAGTGCAAAGTCTGTCTAAGGGCCTGATTGTGAGCTAAGGCGTTATTTATTATGCCTAATAATACCTAAAATACAGCGTAAGTTATTTATCGGGTGTGATAAATAACACTAATTACATGTTCATGGGGGATAATTTTGGATTTTGGTGTTTAACGCACCAAAGTCTACATGATATGTTTAATATAGAATGTTTTCCCCTGTTATATTTTGGCAGGTATGACATGCTCACATTTAATGAAGGTTATTAATCATTAGATGCGTTAAATACCTTCAAACTCGTACTTCCTTCCCATGTGTAAACGATAGTTTCTGCATGGGTCAGAATATTATGATGAACTCATCACCAGGCCCTAAGTCTGATATCAGCCCTCTCTCCTAACTGTATATTAATTGTATTGACATTTTGCACTTTTTTTTCTTGGGGGAAATCAACTCATCTTGCATAAAAAATCGATGCAATGTACCAATACGTAAAGAAATGCTTTCACTTGGTGTTGCACTTACCATAGAATTCCTGAAATCCCAGGAACCTGCCCTTAGTACACATGTGGGAATGCTGTGTAGCACAATGAAGCTCACTATGCTAAAGCAGGTTGTAGGGTTGTGTCCACATCTGCTTTGTGGGGCAACAAACCTGTCTGTGCACAGCGGACCTTGTTGCTGCAACCCATGTCCTGCCCACCATGTGAACATGTGTTGGTAAGATTAGTAAATGCGTTCGAGAGAATAGCAGCAATATCACAATGAATGTGGTTTCATTTTATCACAAAGAAGCTCTGTGACATACAGCTAGATTCATTATAGTCCCGTTTTGCGAGTCCTTAATAGCGATTATTAAGGAATCGCTATTAAGGACTTGCAAAACGGGATTCATGTAAGAATGGCACATAAAATTGCGATTCCTACATCATCCTTATTTGCGATTAGCAAATTGCTAATCGCAAATAAGGAATAACTTCCCATTCATTCCTATGGGCCTACAGGCCCATAGGAATGAATGGGGAGTTATTCCTTATTTGCGATTAGCAATTTGCTAATCGCAAATAAGGATGCGATTTCAAGGGTGCCAGGGGTGTCCAAAGGACACCCTGTAGCACCCCTGAAATGCAAATTTATACAGGTGTTGCGCACACACATGTCCAAAGGACATGTGTGTGTGTGTAACATGCAACTGAGAATAATGCACTAAAGTGCTTTTTTCTATTTTTTCGCTATTTACCACGAAGTCAGACTTCGTGGTAAATAGCAGCCAAAAATCGCGAAATCGCAATTTAAATTTGATTAATGAATTGCATTTAAGGAATCTCAAACAGAGATTCCTTAAATGCAATTCCTCGCAAATATGCGATTTCGCAAATAGCGATTTTTTCCTTTGGAATGATGACTCCCGAATGCAATAATTGCGCTCGCAAAGGGCCAGATTCTGAGAATCTGGCCCTTTGCGAGCCGATTTTTCGTTCATGAATCTAGGTGTTGGTCCATATGAACTGCTGACACCTAAGATGCCGCATACTACTACTGAAGACCTTTATTATTTTGGGGCAATATACCATGGCTAGCACTATTCTCTGTCCACTATTTTCAGGCCCCAAACTAGGTACAGCAACATTGAAAAAAAAAATCTGGAAAAAGTTGGATGGTTTTCCACTGCATGCATTGCAAAATGTACAGAACGTTGTGAACCATTATCATTCTAGGCAGTGCTACCAGGTCCAATAGTAACATTGGAAACATAAGCCAGAAATGACCGATTTTTCTACCCTACTCAGTAATGCAGTCCCATTTTCCTTATAAACACTCTTCAGGTAATAGCTAATATATTTTCTCGATTATTTAAAGATGGATCTGTTATTTCTTTTTATTTGTTCCCCTGCGCAGATACATAACTGATTTGCTTCACCTCACCTTGTATAAGGACACCATCCCTTACTATGCAAAAAGCAGCACACATGAAAGTGAGAAAATTGCATTTAGGATTGTTTATGTGCATGAAGGGACACCTTCCTACAAATAAACAATCCTCCCCTGCACACAGACACCCTTGCACTCTGGTGCAACGCTGCCTGCGTTGGCGCTAAGTTATTAAACTTATTGCCATTGCAGGGGGAAACGCAGGCCTGCACCATATCCTTGTGTATATGGTGCAGCCTTGCATTTCCGAAGTGTCGGAGAGAGGCATTAAGCCAAGAAGGCTAACGCCTCTCTCCGTCACTTCCTTGTGAATATCCCCCTTAGAATCTGATATGGATAGTGTTCTATGTCAGTTGCTCCCAGCTGTGTTCTGTATCATGTTGCTTCTATCTGTTGATGGAGGAAAGGTTTCACGATAAACTTATACATGAATGTATTTTAATCTTAATAACGTGTGAGAACATTTTCATCAATCTCACACCTAATACACAAACTACCTCTATTTACTGGCAAAACATTGACGAGTTTGTCATTGGTCTTCAGCCGTTGTGTGAACCTTTAAGTAATGAGTTTACACATTTGTAGAAAATAATTTTACCATTAGCTACCAGAAACAATCATTCTCATGTTCTAACGTGTCTTGTTGTCTTCATAAAAAAGAATAAATTAAACTGTTAAATAATGGAAACTTTCCTGTAGGAAACATTTTCGGTTCATTAGCCAACCGTCCAGACACCAGATTCAGCCCAAGTTCTGTGACAACATATGCTGGAACTCATGAACGCAAATACCATAAATGTAAAAGTTTATTTTAAAGAATTGTGTAAAGAATGTGTCATAGACTCGTTAAAACTCGAGGAAAAAGAAATAGTCTGCAGTATTATGAAGAATGAAATTAACTCTAATCAGAGTGAGGAACAGGACCAGTGAATATTGTGTATATGTGCATATTTGAGTGGGCCATTATAGTAAAATTAAGAAAGATATTTATCCTTTCAGATTTTTATTAAACTCGTAGAGATGAATGACTTGTGCTGTACATTACTCTAACTGATATTAGTATGCTGTAATGGTTGATACCAGTAAGCTGTCACGGTTGACAAAAGTAAGATGCCATGCTTATTAGAGCAATCGACGTTTTTTTTTAGTTTTTTTTTTTCGAGTTTTATTTAGCGCGAACTAGACCCGTGGATATCAGGTATCAGAGCACTTTACATGAGCACCAGATTCGTTACAGACTGACACATTCATTTTGTTAGGCACGTGGAGATGAAGTGATTTCCCAGCTCCGAGGTCGACCGCTCTAGCCATAAGGCTGCTGTGTGACCTTGAAAAAATGTCATGCAAAATAAAAAATAAAAAAATATACAATTTTAACCATAAAGGGGTAATAGAAGAGTTGCTCTGGTAGGTGCAGGGAGCGGCAATCTGAGAACATCATAATGATATACTTTTGGACATTATAGCTCATTAGGTATGCTTATTCATAAAAGTATTCTTTATTCTCAAAATATTGCACCAGTTATACAGTAGAGCCCATGCAATATTTGGCATACTGTCAGGTAGAGGAGGTGTATATCAATAAGCGAGAGGATATCCAGACAGCCATAAATCGCCAGTACTAGGAGACAGAAGGAATGTGCCACACCTTAGTAGATGTGGCACATTTATGCTCTCCCTTTCACAAGCACAGCAAGTTGGCTTGCTGCACTGTTTTGCTTGAAATATTGATAAATCTGCCCCTCGGTCACCTTACAGCAAAAGCAATTGACAAAATTGTGTTTTCTCTTTAAAAACGTTAATGCTTACCATAGGTGTAGCTCGGTTAGAGAGATTTTGGGTGTAAACCTCACATTTCCCAACTAAAATAGCAGTGGGCTGCAGATGTACGGGTGCGATGAGCAAGGCGTGGCATAGACTGTTTTCATGAAGAAGAGGGTCAGTATTGATTTGCAATAGTTTGACCTCTGCCTATAGCGGCACAGAGATCAAAAACGATGGGTAGGAATGCTAGCCTGAGTGATTGCCACTGGTTAGACTATTTGCAAGCATTCATCGTCTCACCTTTTAGATGTTTGATTATAAGTCATACGCTTGGAAACTTGTGACTGATGTAGATTTCCAAACCTACTTCTGACAATGTTTGTGAATTCAAAAAAGTAATACATTTGTACCCCTTCAAGGTGTATTTTCAAAGGTACAGATGTTTAACTTTTTTTGTAAACCGGTCACTACGTTTATTCAAGATCCTGATCCCAAAAATGAACAAGTTAAAAACTCTAAGTGAAATGAAAATGAAAAGAAAAAAACAACACAGAAATAGCAGACACAACTCAGGGCCCGAGATCCAACTACCAAATCAAGAATGCATTTTAGGGGTGTCACACCACAAACACACAAACACCCCCGGTGAAGCTATGAACCTGCTCGTCTCGACTAGGCCTTGTAGTTCTTGCTTTGAACTCATGACTACAGTCACATATAACATAACGGCATGGAGTCCATGCCCTGGAAGCAATTATTTTAAATGTATTTCACTACACACAGTCTTCCTTGACTCTGCTACAAGAAGCCTTGATGTTAGTGTTGCCAAATTTGTGCATGTAGTTAGTGCTCCATATTTATAGTCCTTGCCTTTTACAAAGCATTTTATCAAGTGGCTGATGGCTCCATGTACTAAGACTGAGCCGCAATTAGAAGAGGTTAAATAGGCAAATTAATAGAGCGAGCTGAGCCAGAGTATAGCCATGGACCAGCCTTGGCTCTAAGAGTTCTATGCACTAGCCCAGCCCTGAATACATTTGCCATGTATATTGTGCCACAAATATAATGGAAAAAATTATACAATCTCTTCAAAATTAATAATAAAAGTGCTTTCCTTTTACATGCAGAAGCATTTTACCTTAGTACAACAGATTATATCACAGCAGGGAAAGACATTTATTACGAGTGATGGTTTTTAGAAACATTCATGTCTTGCCTCCAAATGACAATGTCATTAGTGAACTAAGAGGCAAGCAAGAGGTCATGTAAACCGTAAACATGGTTTACATTCTTATTATAGAAGCAGCAACATTGCAGCCCATGAAATCAAATAAAAGAAATGCTTGTACAGCCCAGGCCCTGCACTAAAGTATATAAAACTGCCTTTGTCGGAAGGTTTCTTGGACGTCAGAAGCAGAAGTGGAAGTGTTTGGAGCTGTGAGCTCGGTGAGCGCTGGAGTCAGGGGAGCAGCGAGTGCTGTGAGAGCCTTGAGGAGAACCAAGAGTGGTGAGCTGGGCCACCGAAGGACACCGATGGCAGCACTACCGCCGCCTCCGAGTAACGGGCGGATGGATGGTTAGCGATTTGCCCTCTGCTCTCGCTGCTACACTAGGTCTGAGGAGACACTATTGAGCACGGAGTGAGGTCAGGAATGTGGAAGAGCTGGCCACCTGCAGTGTTTCCATTTGTCTCCCCCTCACTCCATCTTGCTTGCTTGCTGCCTGTGTGGAGAGCGGCGTGTGATGGGCCCGGCCACCGACGGCAACACCTCCACCACCTCCTTAGAACGGACGGATAAGCAGTTCTTTGCAGCCGACCCGGCCATCTTCACTCACGTTCTGCTCTCCAGCCCCCACATCTGATCTTGCTGATCTTTGCTCATGTTCTACCACACCGGAATCGCTGAATTCACTGAGCCCGCCGATCTCATCAACTGGTTATGAGGTACGAGCAAAACGAGCAAAAGGAGGGGGGCAGCTGGGACTCCAAGCAGAGCGTGAGCCAGGGGCTACAGCAGAAGCGACCCGGCTAGGCCGGGTGCAGCTTGAGGCACTCCCGAATGCTCCCGCTCGGCCCTGCATTCCCACAGTCCCTATTATTGCCATCTAAACTCCTGCAGCATTAAGAGGCACGTAACAAACCCCGACCCCTGCTCGCCAGCACACAAGAGCCTGTTAGATACTCAGGTAGCAACAGGAGGGGCAAGGATTCTTTGCCTCACTCTTTGCCTTACTTATTGCCTCAGTAGGCAATGCGGCTACCTCGCCGCCACCATTCCGCTGTAACACCAGGGGGCACTAAATCCGGCAAAACCACCCACAGTAGCCTGCAAGTTTTTACTACGTGCAGCAAAAAGGGGCAGTGACTCTAACCGGCACATACATCATTGTTACATTTTGCGATTCTTTATTTGCGAAAAATAAGGAATTGCAAATAAAGAATCGCAAAATGATATGCATTATTTTTTTCGCATTTTTTTTGCGATTCGGTAAAAATCGTAAATTTTACCGAATCGCAAGAATAATGTGAATTCTTATTTGCGAATTCGCATTTTGCGAATTCGCAAAATGCAAATTCGCATATTCATGCATTTCAATGAAGACACACCCAGGAAGCCAGGAGACTGATTACACACACCTGTAGTCTAGTTTAAACAGCAGGGAGCTTATTTACAAGCCTCTTGCGCCGCCAGTGCGCCACTTTTAAAATGGGAAAAGTGGCGCACTGGCGGCGCAAGGGGTTTGTAAATAAACCCCCAGGAGTGGCAGTTGGCAGTTGGAGCTCTGCCTGCAGCAACTGGAGGAGTGTTTTTTGTGTGCTGTTGAATGATAAATGGCTTCTGAAAGTGCTGTTGAAGACCTGCATGCCAGGAAAAGGAAAATAAAGTTCAGTGACCAGGAGCTGGAGATTTTGATTGAAGAGGTCACTTTGAGGCAGGACCAGCTTTTTGGAAAGCAATCCCTTAAGGTCCCTGAAGGAGTGAAAAGAAAACTTTGGTTGGCAATACAAGCCAAAGTGAATGCTGTGGGGGTTGCCCACCGTGATATCACCAATCTGCAGAAACGCTGGTATGACCTACGCAGTCGTGCCAAAGAAAGAATTGCTACCAGGATTAAAATTGCCAAAAGGACTGGTGGTGGCCCCCACAGGGATAGATCAAATACCCCCCTTGAGGACATGGTTGTGGGGACCCTTGTCACAGAAGCAGTCATTGGAGTGATTCAAATAGACACCTCTGAGCATGTTGCCACATCACAAGGTAAGTGTTTTCATTGTAATGTTTTTTTACATATAATTGAGAGTGTAGGAGCCCATTATTTATGTCACAGATGCTCATGATCAACCCCCCACATGTTACAGTTACTACATAGAAAGAGGGTGGTCAGAAAGTGAGTTTAATATGAATGAAGCAATGCATCATGGGAGTTGTAGTTTAATTAATTAGGAAACATTTCTTTCCAAAAAAAATTTACTTTCAAAATCATAGTAACACATCAGCAATGTCAGTGTAGGATTCCATGCATGATGCATGTTTATAATAATTTAAATGTACATTGTTTCAGAACACAAAAAGCTGCAAAATTAGACATGTACACACTGAATGCACTCTTTTATTCAAAGATGACGAAAAGGAAACTGAAACAATTGATTTTGAAGACACTTTTAATATGGAAATGCAGAACACAGCAGAACAAAATTCAGTGACATCCTCACCCGCTGTGCAGACAAGAAAACCAAAGAACAGAGTGCGCCAACTAGAGCACTCAGATACTGAAGAAGAGCCCAATGTACATGTACATGAGCAGCAGAGTGCTGAAATCCCTGCCACACAAAATACACAGATAATTCGTCGTAATAGAATTCAACAATTTTATAGACGAAGGGCACGTTCTTCAAACCAAAGATCATCCTCACAAGATGACAGCCATGCCAGTGTTGTTGAATTGAAGCTTCTCAAAGTACAACGCCTGCAAGGGAAAGATATAAGGGTAATGAAGGGCAAACTGAATCATATCAGTCAAGACATCAGTGCTATGAATAACAGTCTGTGTCAATTGACAAAGGGTATTGAAAGAGCACATATAGCGCCATGTGATAAACTGGACCGCATGGCAACAGCCATGGAAACAATGTGTGAAGCCATACAGACATAGAACATTGCCAATTGCAATAGGCACATGACATCAGTGTCAAGCATGCACGCTTACACCAGGGCATTAAATCGTTTGACCAGCAGCAATGCTCAACTAATTAAACATACAGGGCCTCATTTATGAGGCCTTGCGTCAGTTTTGCTCTTCCGATGCGTCACTTTTTGTGACGCATCGGTGGCGTAAAACATGCCTCCTGTTGCGCACTATTTACAAAGTGACGCATCTAAGCAGATGCGTCACTTTGTAAACCCCTGCGCTACATTATACCTGCGTCAGGTATAATGTATGAAGAGGGGGCGTTCCCCCGTAAAAAGCCTCGTAATAGTGATGCAGTGAAATCTATGAGATTTCACTGCATCACTTTTAGGATGCTGTTGCGTCAAAATCTTGCGCTTGCCTCACAGCAGGCATAAGACTGACGCAAGCCCTTTCACATGGGGCTTTCCCCATGTGAAAGGATGCATTGCTGGAGTTGCGTCACTTTTGTGAAACACTTCAGCAATGCGTCACTTTTGCGCTTACAGATACGTCAGAAATACTGACGTATCTGTAACTCCTTGCGACATGATGCGTCATACATTAAATATGACACATCAGGAATGTCGCAAGGAGGGCGCACTGAGAAGTGACGCATCGCTGCTTTCACGCAGCGATGTGTCATTTCTCATAAATGAGGCCCCCAGTTTGCATGCAGAAGGATTTAAGTCAATGTTGTGGGGAGCTTTCCAAAGGAATGATGTCACTCAAAAGTGCTGTGGATGACATGCAACCTGATGTAATTATTGAAAAATCAGTGCAAGGGGGGATTACTGATGATTGTGCAAAAAGCAGTAGCCAAGCAAAACCTAATCAAGTAGGTGAACGCCGTAGCTCCAGACATCTAGAACATAAAACCTGCACAACCATGGGTGTGGGTAATTTAAAAAGCAAAGCTTTAGGGGTGCAAGGACGAATAAAATGATTTTGCAAAGTACTTGTCTGCCTTTTGAAGGATTTAAAAATTCAAAATACTGTGCTGTGACTGAAGAAAGTCAAAACAAATTATTTTTATGTTTGAACTTGACATGCATGAATGTGTTCTGAGTAGCATGATCCTTATTAATTTACAAAAAATAAAAATGAGTGAATTTTGAACAAAACTGACATGCTTCTTACCTCTTTTAAAAGTAATGTTGAGTAATTTCTGCCCTTCTTCTCCTCCTATCTGCTGCGTCAGGTCCATGTAGTCTTGCATGGGGTTGTTGAGGCTGGTTGTCAATGTTTGGTAGTACATCCTCCAAATCCAGTTCTAGGCCTCTCCTAGTGGCTAGGTTGTGCAGCATGGCACATGTTGCTACTATTTTACAGCAAACATCAGGACGATATTGCAATGCTCCACAAGTCTTATGCAGTATGCGAAACCTAGACTTCATGACACCAAAAGTTCACTCTATGACATTGCGGGTTGCTATGTGGGCATGGTTGTACTGCTGTTCTTTGCGGGTTGCTGGAGTTAGATATGGTGTGAGTATGTATGACCTCACAGCATATGCACTATCACCTATGGTGTGGGGAAATGGGAGACAGAAAGTATCAATATAATGCCACAGCATGGTACAAAGTGAAATAACATATATTTTGACTATATTTACCGAGAAAATAACCATCTCCAAATTCTCCAGAAAGCAGTCGAGCATGGATGGAACTACGTCTGAAAATATATGAGTCATGGGCACTCCCAGGGTAACTTGCAACTAAATCAGTGATGATTGTTTTGGAATTGCAAATTGCTTGAATGTTTAAAGAATGGTAACTTTTCCTGTTGCGGAAAATGTACTCATTTGCAGATGGGGGACAAATGGGAACATGTGTGCCATCCACACAGCCTATTACATGTGGGAAATGAGCCATGTTGTAGAAGTCTAACTTTGTTTGAAGCAAATACTGCTGTGTGCTTGGAAAAATAATGTGATGCCTTATCCTTTGCAGCATTGCATTGAGAAAATCATTGAAAAATCTTGATAGTGCACTCTGTGAAACCCCCCCAGCAACGGCTATGACACCCTGGAAGGACCCGGAGGCTAGAAGGTGAAGAGAACATAATACCTGTACATGGGTGGGTATGGCTTGTGTCCTTCTTTTTTGTCTATGCAAAAAGGAGTCTAATTCAGCTATCAGATCTAAAATGGAGTCAGCATTTAGCCTATACTTATCATAAATTTCAGCCTGTGTCTGCCCAAACAAAGTGATGCGCAATCTGAATATTCTTTCATTGAGCATCCTTCTCCTCCTTGCTGCTGCACTCAACCTCCACCTACGTGCCAGGACAATGACTGCTGCCATCCTAAAAGAGTTTTTGAACAATTGTGGAACCCCTTAAATACTCTCCTAATTAGTTTCACATGTTTAGAAAAAAAAAATACCACCTGCTCTCACTTCTTCTAAATTTAAGAATTCTTAATAGCGATTTCTAAGAAATTCGCAATTAGCGATTTTTGATGCATGCAGATTTTTGAGAAAATATTGCGATTCCTTATGTTTGCGAATTTTTAAGGAATCGTAAATCCATTTGCGATTCTTAGATTTGCGAAAAAAGCATTTCAACATGATGCATCCCAAAATAAGAAATTGCATTCGCAAACGACCGAATTTTGCGATTCGCACCATTTGCGAATGCAATTTCTGTTGATGCATGTGCCTGTTTGCCCCATTAGAGAAAACGGCTTGTTTGCCTCTCAGATAATCTTCTTAATCACCAACTATGGGCCGCCAAGTAAAAACCTTAATCACCCTGAAAAAAACCAATAAACACACTAACCTTGAAGAAGGAGTAGCACCGCGCTGGAGAGAGGCCATCACTGCTCAGAAGTTCATCGGGCTTGGAAGCTACGAGCTACGAAAACGGATGCTTTTAGACATAAAATTGGTAGACCAATGTAACCACAATACCAATAAATAAAAGATATCAAGGCACCTAACAGTACACCGCGAGAACTTTTACCTCACTATGGCTTACAAAAAATTAAGATCCTGTTAGATCTTTATGAAAAGACTTGGAACACAACAAGCAATATGAAAGAGCACAGGTAAGACAGCCCACATTGGAAATTCTGTTGGAAACGCTGAAATAACATCATTTTTCACAAAATCAATTAACACAGAACAAGTGAAGACACAAATCGAACTGGAAAAAGCCCAGAACACAGGAGAAGATAAAGTTGCTGAATCCAGTAATCTAACCCAAAGCTATAAAGGCTATGTGGGAGAATTAATCAGTGACACCATATTTCTAGCAACTGCGAAAATAGATGTACACCGAGGACGCTCTAATCCATCCCCCTGTCAAGTCGATTACAGGATACACCAAATCTCCAAAACAAACTTCACCTTACCAGATATAAATATCAATGATACTCTCTTTTGGTAGGTTTTCAAAGTAACAAAGGAGTCGCCGACAATCTATAATAGTACCCCACAAAAAACACCTCCCCTAGTATAGAATCTTTCTCAATCACCTGATTTTCTGTCAATAAAGAATATGCAATCTCCTAACGGACAAACCCCAGTATTTACTTCTTTATATACCCTTCAAAGAATTTTGGAATCAGTTCTACCCCATTTAGGGAATATAATGGAAAACTCCTATCAGATGTTGGATATTCAAATAGGCATGTTATAATATTTAGTAGAGAAAAAAAGGAAACAACGACTCAAATATCAATTACTACTAACAAAAGGAGCAGAAACAACAGCTGAAAATCCTCTCACACCTAAATCACCTCATTAACTGTTGACTTACATCCGTCGAAGAAACAAACTGCGACCCAAACCGGTCAGACCATAAAAAAAGGAAAAAAAGAAAAACAGAAAAGGCCTGAGAATAACTGCATTTTTTCACTTAGAAATCTTTTTAGGGAACCAAACAATGATAAAGCCCAGCGCAATGCCATCCCCTATTATCCAATCTTTAACCAGAACAGACCTAATGACTCTCTTGAACCATACAACAACAAAAACCACTGAAACCCCAGCTCCAGCCTTTTCAGATCCAGCATCAACAAAAATGGAAAAGAGAGACAATAAGGACAAGCGGACAAGTCTTAAAAAAAGAGTAACAAGAACATTCCTGAAACAGAAGGCTCGGAAGTTAAAGTTTCCGAATCTCCTATCTCCTGAACACAAAACCCCAGAAAAACAGCAACTCTTAAAAACTGCAACAAATCAGAATGAAAAGGGGCAGCATCACTTAATACCTAAATCAAGAGCGAATTTCAATTACTTAAACCCTTTGGCTCCAAGTTTTTCCATCGCAGCGAACGGCAATGAGCCACCTGAAACATCAGCCATTCAACAGATAGAGCAGACCTTGGGGGCTTTGACTCTTCAGGAACAGAAGGTTCTATCATGTTCCTTAGAAATTACTGACTTATTCCCCTCGGGTAATGATCCACTCAACCAAGAGAGAGAATAACAAATCTTATTCGAAAGATACCGACCCCGACACCACCGCCACCAACCTCAACAGTGGATCAACGACTGCGCCGACACCCTAGCCCCACCCAAGACCTCCGCAACCAATCACACTAACAAGAAAGCCGCATGGTTCCCCAAAGACCTCCGGACCTCCAAGCGCACCTGTCGGAAGCTGGAGTACTGGCTCCGCGACCGAACACCAGACAGTTACACGCCACCCGCAGACACCACCAACTCATCAAGACCGCCAAGAGAACCGCCTTCAAGGACAGCCTAGGCAATAACGCACACAACAGCAAAGAGCTCTTCAACATCGTGAAAGAACTCTCCAACCCCAGCTCCAACACCAACGACATTCCACCATCACAAGACCTGTGCGACTCACTGGCCACCATCTTTCACCGCAAGATCATCGACATCCACGACAGCTTCAACACCGACACCCCACCTCTGCCGCCGAGACCACCACCCCTGCGACCCCCACCCGCATCAGTCGTCTGACCACCTGGTCCAACGTCAGCAACGAAGACACCATCAAGACCATGAACTCCATCCACTCCGGATCCCCATCTGACTCATGCCCTCACCACGTCTTCAATAAAGCCAGCACAGCCATCGCACCCCATCTCCGGAAAATAATCAACATCTCCTACGAGACAGCAACCTTTCCGAAGAGCTGGAAGCACGCCGAGAACACCGCCCTACTGAAGAAACCCAAGGCGGACCCCAAAGACCTCAAAAACGTCCGGCCCATCTCCTTGCTCCCCTTCCCAGCGAAAGTCACGGAGAAGATCGTCAACAGACAGCTGACCCGATACCTCGAAGACAACAACATCCTGGACCCATCCCAATCCGGCTTCCGCAGCAACTACAACACCGAGACCGCCCTCATTGCCGCCACCGACGACATCAGGATCTTCATGGACAAAGGAGAAACAGCCGCCCTCATCCTCCGGTACCTATCAGCAGCCTTCGACGCGGTCTGCTACCGCACCCTAACAGCACGCCAACTCAACGCCGGAATCCAAGAGAAGGCCCTGGCCTGGACCACATCCTTCCTCTCCGGCAGAACCCAGAGCCTCCGCCTCCCACCCTTCCGCACCGAGACCACCGAGATCATCTGCGGGTTCCTCAGGGATCCTCCCTCAGCCCGACGCTGTTCAATATCTACATGGCTCCACTGGCCCACGTCGCACGACAACACAGCCTCAACATCATCTCCTATGCCGACGACACACAGCTGATCATATCCCTCACCAAAGACCCCCACACCGCCAAAACTAACCTCCACAGAGGAATGAAGGCCATCGCTGAATGGATAAAGGACAGCAGGCTGAAACTGAATTCAGGCAAGACAGAGATCCTCATCCTCAGCCCCGCCCCATCGGCCTGGGACGAATCCTGGTGGCCTACATCGCTAGGAACAGCCCCTGAACCCCCCGACCACGCGCGCAACCTGGGGGTCATCCTCGACTCCACCCTCTCCATGACCAAACAAGTCAACATCGTCTCCGCGTCCTGCTTCAACACCCTCCGAATGCTCCACAGGATCTTCAAATGGATCCCCTCCGACACAAGGAAAACCGTCATCCAGGCCCTCTTCACAAGAAGACTGGACTACGGGAACGCCCTCTACGCAGGAACAACAACCAAGCTCCTGAGACGGCTGCAACGCATCCAGAACGCCACGGCATCCTCAACACCCCCCCCGATGCAGCCACATCGCACCCCACCTAAGAGGCCTACACTGGCTCTCCGTCAACAAGAGGATCACCTTCAAACTCCTCATTCACGGACAAAAAGCCATACACAACGCTGGACCGGCATACCTCAACCACCCACTCAGCTTCTACACCCCCAGCCGCAGACTCTGATCTGCCAACCTCGCCCTCGCCACAGTTCCTCGCATCCGGAAAACCACCTTCGGCGGCCGATCCTTCTCCTACCTCGCCGCCAAAACCTGGAACACGCTCCTCGCCGACCTACAGCAGACCCAGGACCTGCTGGCCTCAGAAGACTCCTTAAGACCTGGTTTTTCGATCAGTAGCAGCCCCCCCGCAGCGCCTTGAAACCCTCACGGGTATGTGGTGCACTTTACAAATGTAATGATTGATTGATTGATTGAAAGATCCATCCGTTACAAACATTAACAAGCTCAGAAATAAAACTAGTAGCTTTTCCATTAATGTCTAAAACTACGGTGACAAGAATCGAATTTTGGTCTCAGGTGATTCTAGCAATATTTCTAAAATAAAGTGAGATTCTCCATAAAACGGATATGATGTTGCAGTCGAAACAACAATGTAAACCAAATACAGGATAAACCTAAGGAAAACAACAAAATGAAAAATCAGCAATTTGTACAAGCGCATACTGGCTTTAATAATCCTGCCAACATCCCCAACGAAAATTTAACCATCTTGTTTAAGAATGGAGAGAGAAGGATATGGAATAAAAATATAGACAAGAAGGAAATTACACCCAAAAAAAACCCACTGGCCCTGGATTAACAGAGAATTTAAATGGCAACAAACATGGAAGGGAAAATAAACTCCCTATTTAACAGAGGCTTGAGCAATGTGTCCTCGAATATAACAGGGAAAAATCAGGAGAAACTCGCACTGATCCTGGAAGATAGCCTGTGGATCGTGGCTTTGCAAGAAACGTGGATAACAACAACCTTCGATCAAAATGAGTACGCTGAAGGAAGAATCCCATTTCTTCTAAATGAAGATTTTTTCTGTGATCTGGAAATCATCCCGATGAGTACAACGAATATACAATGCATTAAGGTCAAGTGCTGGAACGATAATATGGATACTTCATGTGACCTAACCATTTTTAATGTCTACATCCCACCTAGCCCCAAAATGGGTGCACTCACGATCGAACATTTTGAGGAAAAAGAAAATGTGATTGAAGGTCAGGGATTCCCCTCAGTTTTCCTTACAAGAGACTTCAACGGGAAAATCTCTAATGAGCTCTTTGAAAAATGGGAATACGGCAAACAAGAGGAAGCCTTGTCAATCCCAACACCAATATTTCCCCCAGGGATCAAAGCCGACAAACAAGGGAAGATACTACTGATCCTCTCTATCAGTATAAAATGAAGTTATTTTAAATGGAAGCATAGAAGGAGATATGCCTGCAACATGTACAAGAAAAGGTAACCTTAATTCATCAATATTAGACTACATGATTTGTTTCCAAGACCTGTTTGGGAGAGTATTACATTTAAGGACATGGGGCCCGATGTAGGTCGGTCGGTAACGGCCGAAAATCGGTATTTTCGGCCGTTACCGACCGGTATTCACGAAATGGTATGTAGGGCCACATATTTTACAGATTCGGTAAATTTACCGATCGGTAAATTTACCGAATCTGTAAAATACCGAATCGGTATTTTTACCTATTCCTTAATTTTGATATGTAGGTGGGACTCTTCTGAGTCCCACAACCCTTACAGAATCTGTATTTTACCATCAAATATATTTGATGGTAAAATACCGATTCCGGTGTGCATGCACATGTGTGCATGCACACCTGTGCCATATGACAGGCAGACCTGCCCTTAGGGCAGGTATGCCTGCCACATGGCACCCGAGCCTCTTTTGGGGGTGCCAGAGGCTGTCAAAGTGACACCCCCTGCACCCTTGTGGAATTCGGTATTTACCGATTCGGTAAATACAGATTTTTACCGATTCGGTAAAAGGAACATCTGGATGTTCCTACATGTCCCCCCTTCTTATTTACCGATTTTTAATTACCGAATCGGTAAAATTCGGTAATTAAAAATCGGTAAATGAATCCTACCTACATCAGGCCCATGATTCACACACGGAAGTGACCATGCAATATTACACCTTAAAACATGCCTAATAGTGCATCCTATTTCTCCAGGGTACATCATGCAGTTGCACAGCACTGTACTGGTGACCCAGGCCCAAAGGCAACTGACGTGGAATTCGAGATCACTCAACAATTTAAACCCAGCAATTATTACTGCACAAGCATTGCAGATCATTCATTCCTCAGACCCAACAACAAACTTCGAATTAGTTATAAACAAAATAGTTCAATCCCTGCAGGATAGCCTAAAATATCGACATTCCAACCAGGAAAACGTAAAAGAAAGATCTTAGACAAAAGAGCAACTGCATTAAATAAATTAATTCGGACGCAATTCCTCAATTTCTCTGAAAATAGACAACAGGAGATCAAAAATGTAAATAATTGTCGCCGGAGGGAAAAAGAAAAGAAGCTGAAAATTCAGCAGGATCAAAAATGGGTCCATATTCAGATTGCAGCCAAACAATATAATAATTGCACATACTGGAGCTTAATTTCTAAAGAAACAGGTACAAAAAAATCCCTGCAAGCCTCAACAGTTTCCCCATCTGAATGGGAATCATACATACATAGTTTATTCAAATTAAACTTGAGGCACGAAAGCTCGATCCAAGTAGTAAGCAAGCCAGGGGAAAATATTCTAGACAATGGTGCTCCAGCACTTCGGAAAATCAAATATTACATAAAAAATGCAAGATCTTCTGCTGCAATGGGTCCAGATCAGATCCCGATAAAAGTACTTCACAGTAACTCAGAAGAATGGAGTATGTTTTTAGCCCCCCTCTACTCCCACTGCTATGCTATTGGTGAAATCCCAAAATCATGGAAGGGGAGCATCGTGATCCCAATCTATTAGTTGCTTCCCTGCAATTACCGACAGATCACCCTGCTGGACGCAACAGGGAAGATCTTTGCAGCTAGCATCCTGGATCATCTTAAAGAGTGGGCTTATTCAACCGGATTGATCCCTCTAAATCAAGATGGGTTCCGTCAAAAACACTCTGTAACTGAGAACACAGCGGTGCAACAAACAATAATAGACAAATACGTGGTCTCAAAATCACAGGTCGTCTACTCAGGCTTTGTCGATTTCATGACAGTATTCGACATAGTGGATAGACCCTCACTCTGGAGCAAGCTCAGAAAACTGTGAATCCCAGACAACCTGCTTCATATAATTACATCACTATACTCGGAAACATTATGTCAAGTTATATGGGGAAAGAGAAGGGGCTCCCTCGCCCAATAGTTACACCAAATGGTCTTTGTAAGGTTGCCTCTTAGCTCCCCTCCTGTTCTCTTTATATCTCTCAGCGATCTTTCAAAATGTTTTACACAGCTCATCAATTTTCCCCAAAAATATCACTATGCAAAATCCATATCATGATGTTCGCCGATGACGTGGTTATCTTAGATCTTACCCCATTCGGCCTACAGAGGAATTTACAAGTACTTACCAAATATACAGAAGAAATGTTCTAGTGCCAAATATAACAAAATCAAAATAGATCCGTTCAGAGGAAGAAAACGATATACAAAATACAACTGGACTCTAGGGGGAAAACCGCTAGAAGTGGTGAAGGAATACACCTATTTACACAAACTTTACAAAACTCCCCTCATCTACAGCACTTGGCCCGTAAAGCAGATGTACACGTTGGGGTTCTCCAACGATTATATTTCTCCACTGGGCACAGGCATTTTTCTTCTCTTTTACAGGTTTTAAGTTCCAAGATCCCACCTATCCTATCGGACCCTCTGGAATATATCACAATAAGATAATGACAACAAATACAACTTAAAGAAGGGAAAATACTTTAGAAACTGATTAAAGTGCACCAAGTAGTTCCTGCACAAGCTCTGCTCCTTGACCTTTCTTTAGTCAGCTCATATTCCAGAGGGATTACCAACATCAAAAGATGGGCCTACAATCTTGTACATGCAGAACAAGGTACCTTAAGATTTTTACAAAAAAAAGGGACTTTCGACCTAAGATCATGGAAAGTATGTCTTTAGTCAAAACTTAATTATTGCACTCAAATTATCGAACTGTACAACTGAACTGCTGAAATCTTTGACACCTGCGCACTTGAGGCTCTTCCTAAAACATTTAACGCAAAGGATAAGTTATGATCTTGATATTCAACATTGCTCTAAATTACACCATTATGAACCTTATGAAGAGATAATAGAATAAAAACAATTGCTACAGTATACTTTACGGCATAGAGTCCGACGATGCGTTATATTACTTCGGCTTGGGATTCTCCCTTTTAATTCTTTTTCCTCTAAGTGGATTCTTAACGAAAATGCCAGTTGTTTATGTGACCTCTGTAATGGTGGTGTACTAGAATTGAAGCATGCTTTGTTTGTTTGCCCTAATTCGACAGTGGTAGATGCCAGAAAGCGGTATTTGATATGAATTCAAACAAGATGTAATAGTACAACCATACAGAGTTTGATTTCTCTTCTTAAGTCACCTCCTAATGAATTTGTGTGTTATTATCTGTTTAAATGTTTTTAAACTTTTTTTAAATTGTACTAGAATAATCATTTATCAATTTTTAAATAACAAATGTATTTTTATCTTCTTTAAAAAAATGTGTTTTCAGTAGAGGACTAAATCAAAAAATAAACTTGAACTTGAAGTATTAAACGTGCTCTCCTATTTGATAATATAGAAAAAGGAGGCTCTGTGAAAAAAATATGTGCCCCCCCACCCATTACACACTTTAGACAAACATGGCAGCAGGTAGTGATTCCCAGTTACCTGTTTTCACATTTAGAAATTCAGCCATCAGATGGGTAACTATTACACTCTACCTCTCCCATTTACATCAGCAGTCACTGTTTTGTCTTTCATTCTTGGCATATGCCAAGAAAAATGACACAGAGATAGCAGATGTGACTCGGGCTTTTGGACCCAACTATCAAGATCAAAAATGCATTTATTTGGGGAGTGTCACACTCTGAAAACCCTCTTGCAGCTACGCCCCTGATGCTTACTTGTAATGTTGACACTAAAGCAGAGAGGGCAGAAATGCAATATTTTCTAGGTAGCAAAAGAATGCAATCGATCCAAAACACTACATGGTATCTGTTTAGTCTGTAGCAAAGCCTGTCTACTCAGTACCATTCAATGCAGTATCCATCCGCCTCAAGGCACCCAAGCCAGGACCTAATGGGAAGTGCTCCAAAGACAGCCCCATTTGTTGGTTGTTTCACAAAGTTTGCAGAAATCAGGCACCATAAAACATTAGGAGACAATGTACTTGCTTCCTGCTATAATTTGAGAGGTGTGCAAAGCCCTAGGCTAGACCAGGCCTTAAAACAAATTTCAGGAATGCCTTATTAGAATAGAAATGACAGAGGTGGGCTATGAGGCTGTCACCTCAGTAAATGTCTCTTTCTGTGGTAGGCAAGCTCTTTATTTTGTGAAGTGTCTCTTTTTATGACATTGCTGAACAGAAATTCATCATGGGCCTTAAGCCACCATTAAGTATTTGCTGCATGCTGCATGGGATATATTAGGCAACTGGTTAGTTAAGCGTGGTTATTCAGGTTAATTGACTTTATCTTGGTGAATACAATACAAGTGGTTGGTACAATATTCTCCTGGGTGAAGCCAATGAACTTTTAAAACAATTCCAGTAGTTCAAAAAGCACTCATCTGTAGCTATGAAAATTCTCTAATGCACTTAATTGAACAACAGCATGGCCTGTAAATGACAGAGCCTCCCACTCCTGTGCAAGGCTCAACCATTCCCCCGAAAGAAATTAGGTGAGGCTAATGCATACAGGGACCTCAATATTGCCTAGCATGGACCCATGAGCCCCCCACCCCCCGAACAAGGGTTATGGCCTCCTCATCCTGCTGGAGACAAAAGCAGCCTCCAAATGCCAGAACCAGCCCTCACCCTCCATACCTCCTGGGGACCTGCAGAAGGACCAATAGGGCAGGTATGGACCTAACTGTGCAGTTATGCCTTACATTTCATGCACATTTTTGTCACCTATGAAAAACATATTTTTTTACCTGCAAGGTTCAGCCAGCAACTGCCACAGTAAAGTAAAAGGTATGTGGGGATTTTATGTAACTCAGTTGGTTAGGCTGCGTATATGGCAGAGCCCTCATAAGCTAGAACAGGCAAGGCCACGCTAGGGATGGATATTTTTGTTTTTGATTACTTTGAGAAATTGGGTTGTTAATTGAGTGGGGTGTTAGTCCTGCTCAAGCAACAGTCACGGTCTTTGTCATTTTGAAACATAAAGGTCACTAAAAGGAACTCTGGTAGCTTGGCAGAAAAGCAGTTAGGCTTAAGATAGAGGCAATGTATGAAGTATTCATGCAGTCACAAACAGGAATAAAGTGAAAGCACTGTAGTGTAGTTCCTATATACCCAATAGGCTCTGCGCATTGGAATAATATAAACAGCAAGGTAGACGTACGACTGAGGTCGACTAGGTCTCTACTGACTGTATTAGACTTAATTAGGTTTGCCAGCTAGCTCAGAGGTCACTAGAAACTTTCTCGAATGTTCAGGAAAGAGTTAACCATCCTGATTTATACAAGAAGGGATTAGTTTCTGACAATCGCATAAACATGACAACTTTGTTCCCTCAGAATAAAGAGTGTATCTCTAGAGTCGTGTGAAAACAATAGACGGTTATTTCACTCAGTCAATCGTGCATACTTAGTTTCACCAGAGTGCAGAGAAGTAGAGAGACAGGCGTTTTCAATTAAAGGTGTTATTTATTGAGGAGTCTTCTTTCTCATTCAAGAGAAATGAATTGCCACAATTGCAATACTTAGCATGAAGTAAAGTGCGTATAGTAAAAGGAGTATTATGAAATAATACTGTAAAAGCATTGATATGGTTTCTTAGCCATATGATACTTTAAAATGGATAAAATATATACATACATAAAAACATTGACTAACGTACTCAACTGGTGCTTCTAAGATATGCCTACCCCGGTGTACCTGACCTAAGCCTAATACGTGGGAAGGAGTAAGTAAGTTGCAGTTTAAGGTAAGTTGTTTTTTGCCAAGAATCTGAATCAAGAATTCTCTTAAGGGTTTAGTCAGCTCCGTACCTTGGTAATAGAATGTAGGAGGTCTTGTATCTCTCTCTCAGGACTCGATCTCCCAGCAACCTGCGAGGGTGACTGGAAACACCGGAGCTGGAATTTCTCGGCTGGAGAAAAAAGACAGCGTCTCTCTCAGTGCGTCAAAAGGGAGGGGCGGCTTCCTCCGGCTTCTCGCATCAGCTGGGCTTCGGGTAAGTAGATTGCCGCTCTGCTCCAAACCACCGTGTGTTTGCTTAAGGCAACGTTGGTATATTTATACCTGGAAGGTGCCAGGTTTGACGTAAGGTTGGACATAAGACGTCACTAAGAACTAACAGTTCTTTCTGGACTCTAGGAGTTCTTGTGCAAATCAAAACAAGAGCAGGGGGATTTCCCGGGCTGCTGGAGGCTTGGTTTGTTTAAAGAACGCGTTGTACTTTCTAGGAGTCTAGGGGAGTAGCCTTGCCGTATTTGGACTGCATGGGGTATTACTAAATATGGATATGATTCTTATGCCTTTATAAGGATATTATTTATTATAACCATTTAAGGGCATAAATCGGGAATATCGAACTAGGGTCCTAGATAGAAACACAACACCCACTCCACGTACTAATGTCCATCATTACTTAAAACTAAGCAATATTAAACATATAACGATGCATGTGTGTTTTCCAACCCTCCCCAAAATACATAATTCGCATTTGAAGTGGTGTATGGTAAATGCACAAAAATGAGTATTGGTACTGTACGTTTTTCAAGCATTGGTATCATTCAGTTAAATGCATATATATATCAGCTGAATGAATTGCGAAAATTACACATGAAATGGCTCTGTGTACAGAAAAGAAGGTCGAGACCATTTTATCACATATTTATACATTACTGTACATGTGCTAGAGGCTGAGGTAAAATATTGTCTCTAGTATCTCTAAGATAGAAGGTCTGTTCTCTAAGAATAGTTCTACTTTAAGCAGATTACCATGTGCCAGAAAAAAGGTAAATATTTTGGAAGTGGAAAAAAATAATTTCGCTTTCAGGGGAAAAAATAGTTCCAAATGTTTTCAGTAGTTTTGTTTATCAAAAACTGAAGGCCGAATTCAGAGTTCAGGGAACGCTGTGTGCTCGTTGTTTTTAAAAGTTATTCTCGTTGACTGGAGAGAACATCATTTCAGACAGGCTTGCAAAAAATTGGTCTACAACATCAGGTGAAAGTTCAACCAAGTTCGAAAAAGTTGAAATTGTGCACATGTGAGAATGATTGCTATCATCGATGTCGGGATCAGCAATGCTCACAGAAGGTTGTACCTGTTTGGTGAATAAAATTCCTGCTATGAGTCCCAAAAGAAGAGGAAGGCCGCCGAAAAATTAATGAATAAAATTCGGGAAAATGCCCAGAACTGTTTCAAAGGGTGCTAACAGTCTCGAAAAAATTGTCTTAAATACATGTGCGAAGCCACTGGTATCAGACATGTTTAAGGTTTGACCTAACATTTCTACGAAATGCACGGGGCAATTTGTTGATAATAGGGAATGTATCTCTGCCGCTGTCCTTGCAACTTGCAGATCATACGTTTTTTTGGACGAGGTTAAAGGCACAGTTGTCTGTAAAAGAACTGACTTCATTCTGCTTAAAGTATCAATTCGAATAGAAGAGATATTCAAAGAAGGCCATATTGCCGCCTCCATGTCTGGATTGCTGTTTGCATACAATACTTGCATATAGCAAGTGACCATGGAAGTAACGCTCACGAGATAGGCTTTTCCTGGCACCATGCCACAACAGCTGTGGTCACTTATTAGAACGTAGCTGCAGTTGGAAAGCTGTCTAAAGAATGGCTCTATCTGTGTTGCAGGAGTACCATGCAGGTGACAAGAAAGGTTGTTTGATGAACCATCGTAGGCTCCATGCAAGTTAATACCTTGACACTGAAGTGTACCGCTTAGTGATTTTTTACAATTGTTACCACTAAGAAATACCTCTTTTTTCCCTCCACTATAACATTTGTGTATATAAGGTAAATTCCATGTTGACTTGATGTATCCTTTACCCAACCTTTCATACAGGCCTGCTGGTATATATTTTTGGCAATACTTAAACTGGAAAGTTGTTATCGGAATTGTAATTATTCCGTGTATTATCCATTCAATGAAAGGTCTCTCTGACATTGTCAATGGTAATCTCTCAAGTTTTTCAATGCTCAGAATCGTATAGTCTGCTCCTTTCTGTGTCAAACTGATTTGTTTATCAGTAAGGTTAAGGATAGAGAATAATGACGTTATGTTGATTAGACGCCATGGCACGTAGCCTGAACGCAGATTTTGCAACGTCCAGCCAAGTTGTACAATAGAGCGCAATTGGGACTGACCATGTTGTAACATTAGCAAGTCCTGCTCTATTATATCAATAGCAGATGATACAATGCTGTCCAGTGAATATATTCTGGAGGACAGAGTCATTAACCCATTGTCCACTACAGAAAGTGATTTTTCCAAATTTATACGATCAATTTCTCGTATTTTTTCAGCTATTTCAATTTGTGTTACTTTCCAAGACTCGTTGTAAGCAACGTATATATCGGCGTATATGAAACGTTTTTGACGCTGTTTGCGTGGTCCCAGTATGAAATCACGCAAGTCAGCACCGTCTTTAAGTAAAGTCAAGTGTTGCTAAATTTCAGCCAGTGTGGATTTCTGTAGCCACTCAAGGCATAGTTTCCCTACACTGTATGTTGTAACTATCCCTGGATGTTGTCTCTGGGAGTATCTTGGGTCTGGCCTGTTCTGTTTTAACCCCTGTATTTTGTTCAGAAAGCTATCTTGACAGTTATTAGTGTCTGTGGGCCAGATCAACCATTTTTTCCAATCAGGATTTGTTCTGTTTTGGTGTAAAATATGGGATACGTCTAACTCAATATCTGTAGTGCTATTACTATCAGGTATTGGCTTCGGAATAGACGGTTTATTTAAGTCCTTTATCTTGGCTAAACCAAGACAGGTCGATTGCTGAATTGTGGCATTCAGGAATATTATCTGTTCTGGGATCATGCAGGCTCTAAATAATGCTTCTAGACCTTGTACCTGCCAATCTTTTGACCCCCAGATGGTTTTTGTTTCAATGTTATTTTTCCAAAATTCAAAACCAAATGTAGACATTTTGTCATAAAACTGTTCAGAATAAATCAATTTAGTATTTGTCAACATTGTTTTTATTCCTGTCTTATTTAACAATTTAAAATAAAACATTTCTGGATCACTGTTGTTAAACCCTGAGAAGTATTGGAATTTCTCATAAAATGCTTTTGAGCTGCCTTTTGGCGGAGTTGGACAATGTTCCCATTGGTTATAAGTAAAAACATTTCTAGGCTGAGCAGATTAATGCAAATAGTGATGACCAAAATGATTATAACAATATAACTCTTCATAATTTGACGAACCCTGTAAATAATTATGTTCTGTGAATTTAGCTGACATTACTAAATCTGACATCATATTATTAAGGTTTTTAAAGTCCCAATCATCAGAGAAAGTACTTGGCATCACAAAGTCACTTAAGGAAACCTTAAACTGGTGTGGATATTTCAAGAGCACAATCGGGCCATAGATTTCATAATCCGTTTTGTCCCATGCTACCCCACCGGGTATTGGATTGGCTGTGATGTTCACTGATGACAGATCTCTTTTCTCGATGTGAGAGGATCTGTGAGGCTTTAGGACCAAGTTGATGTTCTGACTTGCTGTGTCCATTGTACTATATTTTCCTTCAATGAATTTTCCCAAACATAGAACCATGATGAGCCAAAGTAGGAGGAAAAGTACACCTAACACAATCCAAAATTCAATCCATGGTGAAATAAGATATGTTTCTTTTAGTTGGTGAAAAAGATCAGTTACTTTGTCTTTGAAAGTTTTTGTTCCTGGCGTTTCTTCATGCTCGCTTGGATCTTCAGAAAAGTCCTCGAAATTGATGAAGTAGCCAGATGCAGTTCTGTCAATTGTTGGAATTGCTTCCGGATTTTCATTTGCTTTTGGATTTTACTTTGTTTCATTAGCATAGTCTGAGGCTACATCGTTGTAGACAGGTGTGTCTTGACGAACTGTTGCAATTTGGGTTTCAAGAGGCACAAGTTCCATGGCTTTGTTGCATAGTCCTTTTTTATTCACTGCAGGTTTATCAAATGTGATTAGTCTCTCAGTTTGAACCTCTTGGATTGTAGCAAGATTTGGTCTTCTGCTATTTCTTGGGAGTCCACTGGGCCTACTACTTATTAATGGCCACATGATTGTGGTTTTACCAGGTCGATGGATACAACTCGGTTCTCCTTTTTACCAGCAAGGGGCGGTAGTACAACTGATCTTGTTCCGCTGACAGCTAAGACAGGTACTGCTTTTCTGTAAGAATGCCCAAATTCCTTCTTCACCGCGATCTTTTCTCTGACCAGATCCCCAATCTTTGGAATCCAGACAGGTCTTGCTGGGACAGGTGGTTTTTCTTCAGTGGCTGTTGGCTTTAATTTTATATTGCTCAGACTTCTTCTTGTTTCATTTAAGTCTCGTAAAACAGCCAAACGGTCTTTGATATCAAAGGCTTTTTCTTCTACCACTGAAGTGTGACTATCTAAGTCCTGAATGTGCATTCTAGTCTCGAACAATAGTTCGTAGGGAGTGAAACCTTTTAGGGAATTTCTTGGCAGATTGTTAAGACTACGTTGGACACTTGCTAAATGTTTGACCCACCCATCACCCGAACCTAATACCCTCGCCGTTATAGATTGCTTTATGTCCCGGTTTTTTCTTTCCACTACCACATTACCCTCAGGATGGAAGGGTGAAGAGTACCGCAATGCAATGCCCATGCTGGCCATATCCTCTTTGTAAGCTCGAGAGCTAAACGCAGGACCCTGGTCAGAATGTAGCATGCCAATTGCGTATGTGCCGATAAAGACTCGCAAATCTTTTATAACAGTTCTGGCGTCAGCCGAGCGCTGGGGCCTACATTTTAAGTGAATTTAGTCTTAATATTTATGGGAACGCATTTCTCCGGCTGGATTTCTGCGTATAGATAGCCTGATGCTTTCTAATAATCGAGTCCTGGCAGTAGTCTGGTCCGGTTCACAACTGCGATCTCTGTTGCAGTCTGGACAATCCTTTGCAAATTTCTAATTTTGCAGGCTCATCCCTGGCCACCAGTATTCTGATTGTAATTCTTTTAGAGATTTCACGATCTCTTGGTGCCTTAGACCCAATCCCATGTGTGCGTCTTCAATCAAGAAGACTCTCCTGTTCGTGTTTGGAATTACTCTATCCCCCACTCCAGGGATTTGAGCAAAAGAAACGGAGTTTGCATCAATTATGTATGTATTATTGAGTGGATAGCCGAGAGGTAATGCTGCATAATTGCCTTTTAATGAGGCTTTTACCGCCAGCATGGTTTCTCCGTCTATGTGTTTTTTAGTACGCTTTTTTGTGACTACGGAAGCCAGTTGAACCGCTTCCGCTGTGGCTCTGTTAGCCAATGAATTCCCTGCAACGTGAACGCCATCACGTCGATGACTCAGTGTATGTATCACGTGAGTCTTTCGTAGTTCTTTCTGCAAAACAACTACTTGTTCCCAAAGCTTTTTATGCTTTATTGTGGCACCTGTGTCATCTTTGTAACCGTTTTTATTCCATGTCTGTTTATCATTATTGTAAGATTTGACGCAGAAATGCGAATCACACACTATTAGTGTGGGGAATTCGCGATCAGCATTTTCAAGCGCCATCTTTAAAGATCTTATTTCAGCTCACTGAGCTGATCAGTTTCTGAGTGATTCAGTTTTGGTGATTATCGGTCTGAATTTACCAAAGCGCCAGCGACCTTTAACAATCGCGCACACTGCATTGTAGGATTTTTTATCCACATCGTAGTGTTGTGCAAATCTGTCCATGTAGATTACACATGTGTATTGTTCGAGAGGCAGAATTTCGATTGGCAGAGGATATTCTTCTTCATATTCTAGATCTTCTAGTTTTTTCATCTTTGGGTCAAAATAGTGCTTCACGTCTTCTGCAGCAAGAGAATTTTCCCATTGTATCCATTTTGGATCTAGTACCACAGCATTCCGATTGCGTGGGCTTGTTAATGCCTCAAGGGCTGATTCTGCTGTTAAAACAGATATCCTTCTGCCTTGGGCTGGGATTCTTTCTTTTGCTACAGCAGTTTGAACCGCTATTAGAATTTTTTCAGTAGAACTGAATTTCATTTCAGCTTGTGTCTACAAGTGAGATTTGTAAGCTATTGGTACAGTTTCTCCCTCATTAGAGATCAGGTATGTGAATCCGCATCTTCCTGGGATGACTCGGATTACAAGGTTGCGTACGTTTTCGCGAGTTTGCAATTTTGTTTTAGCTAACATGTCTGTTTGCAATGATCTTAAAATTTCTGTGTGTTTCTGAGTCCAATTTATTGGTTTGAAATCAGGTTTTATTAATTCATAGAGAGGTTTAACCCTCTCTGCATAATTTAGAATGTATGTTCTTCCGAAATTCAGGAAACCTAGTATTGATTGTAAGTTCTTCAGCGTTTTTGGTGCTTGGAGTACAGCACACTTCTCTGAGAAGTTGTCTGCTAGGCTTTTGCCTTCACTTAATAATTCTTATCCTAAAAACAGGACAGTTAGATGAGCAATTCGTTACTTTTTAAAGTTGAATTTGTACCCCTCAGCTGCGAAACCAAGTATTATCGTGTTCACTCTTTTCAAGTGAGGCTCCAGGTCATCATCTGTTAGATAGATGTCATCGACATAGGATAATGCCTCATCATCATATATTTGTAGTAACTCTGTTACCCTTGCTGAGAATAATCCTGGGCTATTCTTGAATCCCTGTGGGAGTCGACAGAATTGTTTTTTTGACCCCATTGTTGAGAAAGCGGTCAAATACCTGCTTTCAGGTGCAATGTTTTGACAAAAGAATCCATTAGAGATATCTAATGTCGTTTTATATTTTTTTTGCACGATGTTATTCATTAGTGCTGCACTGTGTGAGTTTTGTACTGCAAATGTTTTGCAACAGGAGTTTAAGTGTCTGTAGTCCAAAACTAGACGATATGAATCGTCTGGCTTGGAGACAGGAAACAAAGGATTGTTCATTTGTGAGGTGCATGTTTCAATCACCCCCTGGTACTCAAGTTGATCTAAGATCTCCCTGACTTGTTTTTTAGCTTCTTGCTTAACTGGGTAGTGCCTTTGTGCAGTGGGTTGATTTTTTAACTCGTTTTTGTGGGGAGGAGAATCCTCATCCCATCCGACATGATTTTTATATAATGCAGGGGCTTGGGCTACTGCCCATTTTCTTGCAAATGTGTATTTTTTATGAATTGGAATATGATTTGAGAAGGCAGGCATAATCATTTCTTCGCCATGAAGGCACTCTCTGACAAACTCTGGTGGCCAGTCTTTCTCAGCTAACAGGATATCATAGCCTTTCGAAAGGTTATCACAAAAGAGACCCCTTACTTTCCTAGTTGTATCCCCCTCTATACGCAACGTTATCTCGTATAATTTATGGGGTTTGCTAACTCTGGTGTCTGCAGTTTCTACCTGAATGTATTCATTCGTGTCCACTGTCTCCAGAAGATTCATCAGGATCTTGCGAACTATGGTCACTTCTGCTGCGCTGTCTAGCATTGTCTGGGCCCACTCTCCGTTTTTCAGTTGTGTCCTCAGTATCCTCGGCATGTTTTATTCTAATACTGCCTACCTTCTTTTTTGTAAATTGTAACTTTTTACTTTGATGAGCAGGTTCCTTGTCTTTGGACTTGACGTGCTCTTCCTTGTGTTCTGACCGTCCTCTTCTTTCCGATTTCTGTGAGGAAGTCTGAAAAGATCGAGAGGGACGTGTATCAATATCTTGATATCTGTCAGGTTTTCTTAATTTATCCCTATCTCTAAGGTTGTATCTTTTCTCAGAGGGTTCCCTCTGGGGAGACTTGCCTCCTCGGTCTGGAGATCTATCTCTCCGTTGAGGAGACCTTCCTCTGGACTGGAATCGTTTTTCTCTGGGAGTGGATTGTTTATTACCATCCAAACTCTTTTTTGGAGAGTTTAGAATATTTTTAATAAAGGTTTTTTCAGGATTTTCAGTTAGTTGGGGTTTTATTGGTTTCCCACCCAACCTATCTCTTCCTAGTTCTTCATAGGATTTTTCGATGATTCTGGCAAGTTCAAAAGGTTGTTCTGCTATATCTGTTTCTTTCAATTTCTGGCGGATCGCCACAGATGCTGCATCTCCTTTTATGTTGGCTAATAATATAGCTGAGACCTGCTTGAAGTCTTTCAGTAATTTCATACCCAGAGTAAAAGCAGGTTCTGGACCCTATTCATTTTGAATCTGTCTTAGTACGTCTGGTATAACCACCATAGACGGGACACCATGTGTTTTTGTGTAAATGGAAGCAAAGACTGTGCCCCAAGTGTCACAGTCCTCCACATGTGGTGCGATCCCCATTGGAAGACAGATAGTCAGAATTCTGTGTTTCTCAGGAGGTGTAATATCAGGAAATTCTGCCTCTATTTGAGTGATTTTTTGTGCTAACCAGAATGGAATTTGTTCCCGTTTTGCGGGTGTTTTGCCAATGACTGATTGTATATTCTGTGGTGTAATTTTATTTGTGTTCCCCTGTTGAGGGGTTTGTTGTGGAATTCTTATTGCTGTTTGGACTGTTGAAGTCCTCATGACATATTGGACCAATTGTCTATGGGCCCGATTCACAGAACTAATTTAAGACAAAATCCTAAACTTACTACTTTTGGTATTCACAGAAGTTAGGATTTTGTTTTAAGTTTGTCTTAAGACAAACTTAAGACAGACTTAAGTTAGGATTTTGTCTTAAGTCTGTCTTAAGTCTGTACTAAGTTTGTCTTAAGTCTGTCTTAAATTTGTCTTAAGTTTGTCTTAAGACAAACATAAGACAAAATCCTAACTTCTGTGAATACCAAAAGTTGTACGTTTAAAATTTTGTCTTAGGTTAGTTCTGTGAATCATGCCCTGTGTATTTTAATTAGTAGTTTTAGCTGAGCTAAAGGTTCCCGGTATGACATTTTTTCAATGTCTGGATGTGGTGTGTAGCTGGCTAGAACCGGTCACGTGGCTCCTGGTCTACCTAGTGGACCGAGCCTGGTAATGTGATTTTGATGTTTTAGGGCGCCATTAAACCAGAGCAGGTGCTCATGGTAAGGTAGTGGAATTTCAACGTCCTCGAAAGGAGCGAATTCATTCGGAGATTACTCTATTTTGTAATAGAGGAAGTCTTGTGTTACAGCGTTTGCTGCTGGAAAGTGTATTTTGGAACACTGTATCCTTCAAAGTTGACTAAACCAAAAACTAATACATAGGAATCTCTTCCTACTAAGTTCCGGCGGATATTAACCTTTTACCCACTCCAGACGTCTATTGGAGTATTTACGGGAAAAGGGGTCTGTGTGAAAAAGCACGACTGAGTTACTCTAATGTCTTGCGTTAGATTATCGCCTTATCAAACGTTGGGCGCCATGTAGTGTAGTTCCTATATTCCCAATAGGCTCTGCACATTGGAATAATATAAACAGCAGTGTAGACGTAGGACTGAGGTCGACTAGGTCTCTACTGACTATATTAGACTTAATTAGTTTTGCCAGCTAGCTCAGAGGTCACTAGAAACTTTCTCGAATGTTCAGGAAAGAGTTAACCGTCCTGATTTAGACAAGAAGGGATTCGTTTCTGACAACCGCATAAACATGACAACTTTGCTCCCTCAGAATAAAGAGTGTATCTCTAGAGTAGTGTGTAAACAATAGACGGTTATTTCACTCAGTCAATCATGCATACTTAGTTCATCAGAGTTCAGAGAAATAGAGAGACAGCGTTTTCAATAAAAGGTGTTATTTATTGAGCAGTCTACTTTCTCATGCAAGAGAAATGAATTGCCACAATTGCAATACTTATAAGTAAAGTGCGTATAGTAAAAGGAGTTTTATGAAATAATACTGTAAAAGCATTGATATGGTTTCTTAGCCATATGATACTTTAAAATGGATAAAATATATACATACATAAAAACGTACTCAACTGGTGCTTCTAAGATACGCCTACCCCGGTGTACCTGACCTAAGCCTAATATGTGGGAAGGAGTAAGTAAGTTGCAGTTTAAGTTAAGTTGTTTTTTGCCAAGAATCTGAATCAAGAATTCTCTTAAGGGTTTAGTCAGCTCCGTAGCTTGGTAATAGAATGTAGGAGGTCTTGTATCTCTCTCAGAACTCGATCTCCAAGCAACCCGCGAGGGTGACTGGAAACACCCTAGCTGGAATTTCTCGGCTGGAGAAAAAAGACAGCGTCTCTCTCAGTGCGTCAAAAGGGAGGGGCGGCTTCCTTCGGCTTCTCGCATCAGCTGGGCTTTGGGTAAGTAGATAGCCGCTCTGCTCCAAACCACTGTGTGTTTGCTTAAGGCAAGGTTGGTATATTTATACCTGGAAGGTGCCGGGTTTGACGTAAGGTTGGACATAAGACGTCACTAAGAACTAACAGTTCTTTCTGGACTCTAGGAGTTCTTGTGCAAATCAAAACAAGAGCAGGGGGATTTCCCGGGCTGCTGGAGACTTGGTTTGTTTAAAGAACGCGTTGTACTTTCTAGGAGTCTAGGGGAATAGCCTTGCCGTATTTGGACTGCATGGGCTATTACTAAATATGGATATGATTCTTATGCCTTTATAAGGATATTATTTATTATATCCACATAAGGGCATACATCGGGAATATCGAATTAGGGTCCTAGATAGAAACACAACAGCACAACACAAGAACAATCCCACACCAATTTAGAATGTTTTTCTAAATTTAAATACATAATTTTGCATCAAAACAACAAAATTTCAATAAGTTAAACAAGAGCTATGAATTATGAAAGTGTAAGGTAAAAACTAGTGCCTAAACGATCAAAGCACTAATCAGAAACATCTAGTCAAGTTCAAGTTCATAACAGTTTATTTGGATACATTCGTATTCTTAAAAGCACAACACACATAACAAATTTTAAAAATGCACGAATAGGAAATCACAATAAATCCATTGGTGATATACATAAATACACATGGTGAGGATATATCAGGTATGCAAGACTCATATATAGATAATATAGGATAATATAGGATCTCAGGGGTTAGACATCATCTGGTGTGCTCGCACAGCAATTCTCAAGAAAGTGCCTGTGCGGAAAACCAATTCACTGTCATGCAAGACTGGGTCAAAGCCAAAGAAATGACCGGCCCTGGGTTTGGTGGTATAGTTGATCATTACACCAAATTAAGTTTTCCTTGAGTGCCAAGGCGGCCCATTCAACTATGAAATTGACTGTGGTAGATGAGGACCAATCCTCGGACATGAGAGTTCTCTCTATTACTTCCAGGGTATCATCCTGGGGATGTTGGTGTAAAGAGCCTACCCTAGCATGACTATACATGGCCAACTCTGAAAAGGAGAACATGTGGTTCAGGTGATGTTTGTGATCTGACTGCACTTACTAAAGAGATGATCTTTGAGGAAACTCACACCTGGTTATTAAAAAATCACACGAATTGCAACATTATAAAACTGAATATACATGATCATATGCCCATGTGCGAAAAGATACATTGGCATGACCACAAGACCTTTGAAAGTGAGAATAATGGATCTTCAGAGTGGATTCTGATGTAAAAAAGAAGTACCACAAAAATGAGCGCACATTTTCTCAGCCTCAATCATTCCCCTGATAACGTATGCTGGACTATCCAAGAGTCACACTCTAACATTAACAAACAGACATTGTTCCGGAGGATGTTTTACTTAGCACACATTCTACGGGTCTAAATGATGACATCCCCTGGTCTGGGATGGAGATCTAATTGACATTCACATGGAACTCTTTGTCATATCATGACACGCATGATTGTTGCACTACTGGGGCAAGAGCTACATGGCAGATAGTTGTCCTGCCACTTCTCCAAACCTCAAGCATGGGCATTGTGTTCTTAGACAGCACTTGGATAACTTAGTAAATGCCACTGCATTACCACTCTCCAAAGAAGATTTAGCAGTCTCCCTACCTTAGGAGCATCTTGTCTTGCATGTCTCCTTAGTGATTGCCTCATGGATTCACATTGTTGACGTTCCTGCATTTTCTTGTGAGATGATTACCCTGAATCCTGAAATAATGTCACCAGGACTGGACCGCCCTTAGATGGCGATGGCTACTCCCCATGGCACCTGTAAGTGTCAGCATTTCAGGTCAACTCGTGCAATGAAGCACCCAAGCTGTGAGTAATCATGGCTACTCGGTCCAGTATAAGTACCGCCCTCTCTGCTCTCCCATTTACCTCCTGGGTGGCAGAGGGGTAGGCTGCAACTTATTGTGCGTGCTGGACACCGTAAATACTGTGCTTTAATTTGGGGTTTGTATTGTTTTCTTCCACCTGCGCATTCACCCTTTTTACACCAAGTCTAATTGTGTTCTTCTCCTACAGTTTTTACTCCACACCTAGCGTAGACTCTGCCATCACCTATAATGCCAGTAGCTTATTGGTATTGGTAAGCTCCATTACCATTGGGACAACTTTGGTAATTTTAATCAGAACCAGCTTGGATTACCTTGGTGTACCTTGGGAGAGATGTAATGCTTCACTTAATCAGTGAGGCATTTGCTTGTGTGTACGTCTGTCCTCTTTGTTATATAGCACTTATCCTGACAAGCATGAGTTCACCTTTGGCATACATAGAATCATGGGAGCTTAATGCATAATTGTTCTTTGACTTGGGAATAAAGGTCAGCATACCCTCATTTATTTTCAATTAATTGTTCTTCACTACTTTTGTTTTCTTTTCTTTCTCTAGGTGAGTTTTTAGACGCCTACAGGTATACCCTACTTACAGAAGATTACAGTTTGTTTCATGTATTTGTGTATTGTCATATCATTAGCACATTTACATTTCCAATCACTCATAGATTAGGAATATTGCTCTTGATGAACTGGCCTCATCGATAGCGACAAATATGGAAAGACTTACATGCCCACTATGTATTTATTCATAGTGAGAGGACCTTCACATTCAAAATTCCCATGGTATCTCTTAGTTAATTTAAAACACTTTACACTGATCGAAACATAGAGCACCTCCACCCGCACTTCACATCAGCATCTTATTTAAAAAGGCCTCCAGCACAGAGCCCCCACAAGGGGCTTGCAGCACCAGCCAAACAAGGAGCTGCCTAATGATGAAGCATATATTTAAACTAAACACTCGCCAATACTGTTTTTTATATTCTGTGATCCAATCTATACAGTCATATTGTAACGAAAACAATATGCAAACCAGCCTGCTAGTTCTGTCTTAATTAATCACTCTTTTATTTTCTTGTTTCTCTCCGAAAGAATTTTTTCATTTTTTCAAATTATTTAAATTTTTAACATCACAACACATTAGGACAAACATTTATATCAATAACAATATACTCCATCAAAAAATCAAAAAATCACTATCACTCTCATTCAACTTTCTTCCTCTCACTCAATTCATTAGACACAATTCTCACACATACACACAAGCGAAACAAAGAATTTTGTTTTCTATTTACAACACTATTCGACTTTGAACATTCAGAAACAAAGCCATAGAAATCAATATTATCTACATTTCATCATTTCATACACAATGTAACAATTAATTTAACCATTCCTATGGCATTCAAAGGTCTACACATTTCGAACTCTTCTAAGTAGTAGAGTTCTCTTCAGGACCACATAGCTGTAAAAACAAAAACAAACAGATTTCGTTTTTTACCCTTTGCTATTTGCTGATGGCCTCTCCCACCCAGATGCCTAAAGTTCTGCTCTTACCTTATCTTGATCTGAGCTTACTTAAACCGTCGCCAGACACTGTGTCAAAAGAAAGAAAGCCACAGACAACTATAAGGTTGATTACAACATCTCCATAGTATCATCCATCACAAGCAGCTAGCCAGACTTACTTCCATCTTATCTTCTTATGCCTGAAATTGCTTCAAGAATCCTCTCTATACCTGCAGTGTCCAGAGACATGAAATGGCACTCATAAAAATACATGTACTCCCTACACACTTGGTGCTAAAAATGTTAAACATGCGTCCAGCCACTCACTTTGTATACTTGCGTAGGCCGACGGTCTTCTCTGTAATTTTATGGAGAACCGCTCCAAGGGGGCCTATTGGATGACAACAGCCGTTTTAGATTCTTAAATTGCCTACTACACAGCATGAATAGAGATTGGTAGATGTTCTTTTCCAGGAGTTACCTGTTAGAAATCTGCCTCGCACCGAGAGGGAAACTGGCGTCCGATCGCGTTGTGATCTGTGACACTGGAACCACGCGTCTGCTGTTGTATTCTACTTCCTAGTGCATGTGAGGTCTGGGGGCCGCATGCGCGTGGTGGATGTGGCGCTGCGGCGATACATAGACCCCTGGACACCAGTTTACTTTTTCCGCGAGGTCCGGACTAACTTGCCGGCCACGCCTCGTTTATTATATACCCCGGCGTGACGCATCTCGCCGGCTTGCGCGCACGCCTACGTGCGCGTTTGACTAGACTGCTAACCCGCAGTCAAGGACATTAAATTCCTTTCAACCTTTAATAGAACAAAACATGATAATTACACATGAGTCTCTGAACAGGAGGATAATGACAAAGTACAGTGATGGCCATCCGGCCTGTTACCAGTCTGATGGATAAGAAGTCCGTGATCAGCCCACGGCAAAGTCTGCCAATCGTGAAGACAGTGCCGGATTCCTTCTCAGCCTGTATCCCCCTGCTTCCCCTCGGGCGGGTGCTCTCCGGGGTGTCTCTTGATGTGGGGTTCCGGCACCCCGGGGGTCAGCAGGGACATGGGGGCTGTCGACTCTCGGCGTCTCAGCGGTCAGAGGGTTTCCTGTCGGACTGTCACCTTGGGTGTCCTCTTCGTCTCCTCGTGAACTTCTGTTTCCCTCCGGGGACTTGGGCAGCTCTTGGTCGGGTTCTTGGCCTTGGTGATCTCCTGGTTGTGCGGAGGCTTTCTTAAAGAAGGAGATGTTGCGCGTGACAGTTTCCATCCCCCGCTGAGCTGTCACCATTGTGCCGGTCCGGCGCGTGACTGTCCATGGTCTTGGCTCAAATGGGAGTCTGAATTTGCTCCCGGGATATCTGTCTTTTACGTAGACTTGGTCTCTCTCCTGAATGGACGGTTCTTTGGCCCTGCGTCGGAAGCTGGCATAGTCATTTGACCGCCTTCTGTTGGACAGCGACCTCGGGGGGTTTGCACTGTTCGGGGTCCAGGTCGGATGGTTGGGGATTGTGTCTCTGACTACTCTCCCCATTGCCGATGGACCTGGGGCAGCTTCCGTAGTGCGATGCGGTGTGAGCCGGTACTCCCTCAGGAACGTTTAAATGGCTCTCTCCAATGGGGCTTCCTCTGCATGGGCAATCCGGATGACCTTGTTTAGAGTGCGCATAAACCTCTCTACCTCCCCGGTGGCTTGAGGCCAGCGGGGGGTGATTTTCCTGTGTTAGATTCCCCACTCTTTGAGGTACTCTACGAACTCTTGTCCTTGAAATGGGGGTCCGTTGTCTGTCTTGACCGATTCGAAGATACCATGCGTGGCAATGACCTTCTCAAACTTCGCAATGACTTCCTTGGCTGTGAGGGTTGTCACGATTTCTACCTCCGGGTATTTGGTGAAGTCGTCGATGATGACGAGCATGTATCTACCATCCGGGAGATGCCCGAAGTCAGCTCTGACGTGTTCCCATGGTTATCGCGGGTTGTCTTCGGTGATGACCGGGGGTGGGCATTCGGGTTGCCCCGCAGCCTGACACCATTGGCATTCCCTGACGGCTCGTTCCACGCTGGTGTCCATACCTTTGCGCGAAGTCTACTCTTGGTCTTCACCATTCCTTGGTGTCCGCGGTGAGCTAGCTCGATTGCATGTTGGGTGAGGCTCATTGGCATCACGATCCGTGGTCCTCTCAATAGGCATCCTTGGCTGTCAACAGATAGTTCCTCTCTCACTCTCATAAGTGTCTCTAAAGCACTTCTCGCCTGCGGTGTCCTCTTGCTCAGTGATGTTTGAATGGTTTTCCAGTCGTTGTCCTGTAAGGCGTTCGCCACTAGTTGGAGGACTTTATCGCTGCGGGTTGCTTCAATGATCATTTCTATGCTCATCGGCAGAGGTCTTGACCTTTCCCGCACCACTTTGACATATTCCTCGGTTTCCTCGGCATCCTCCCTCTCTCCACTGGTTGCTGCTCGGGGATGCCTCGAGAGGTAGTCTGCGGGGTTCGTCGCCCCCGGCTTGTATTCTAGTTGGTAATCGTATTCCTAGAGTTGCAGGATCCATTTCTCTATCCTGGGTGGTGGTTTGGAGACCGACCCTCGGAATAGGGGGATCAGAGGTTTGTGATCCGTTGAGACGGTGAACGGGTGTCCGTACACGTAAACATGGAAGTGCCTGCAGGCCCAATGGATCGCAATTGCCTCCCTCTCTATCTGGGAATACCGTTGTTCAGTTTCGGTCAGCGACCGGCTGGCATAGGCAATGGGTGCCCAGTCTTCTCCTCCCTGGCCTTGTGTCAGCACGGCTCCCAGACCGTAAGGGCTGGCATCCACGGCTATATTGGTATGCTTTATCAGGTCAAAGTATGACAAGGTTTTGTCCGCCGACAATGCGGCCTTGGTATTTTAGAACGCTATGTCCTGTTCCTCACCCCACTGCCAGGGGGTGGTGGACTTGGTGAGTTCTCGGAGAGGCCTGGTGAGGTTGGACAAATCCGGGACGAACCTCCCACAGAAGTTTACCATGCCCAGGAAGCTTCGTACTTCCGAGATGTTGGTCGGTGCTGGGGTTGCCTGCACGTCTTTCACCTTGTCTGGGTCTGGGGCTATTCCTTGGTCCGAGAAGATGTACCCAAAAAAACTGATTTTGTTTTGGAGGAATTGGCACTTCTCGCGGTGTAAATTCAGGCCTGAATCTTTGATTCTCTGCAGCACGCCTCTCAGTCTTTGGTGGTGTTCCTCGACAGTGTTCGCATAGATGAGCAGGTTATCGCTGATGTTCAAGACTCCCGGGAGCCCGCTTAGAACCTCCCTGATGGTGTTCTGGAAGACTTCAGCGGCGCTGGAGATGCCGAAATTGAGTCGTCGATATCGCCTGAGACCCACGTGGGTGGAGAAAGTAGTTATGTAGCGGGAGTCCGGGTGCAGGGGTAGCTGATGATATCCCGACTGGAGATCCATCTTGGAGAACCACTTTGCTCCGTTCAGCTCTCCCAGAATGTCGTCAATGGTGGGGGTTAGGTGTCGTTCCCTCTTGACTGCCGCGTTGGGCAAACGCATGTCGACACAGATGCGGACTTGCCCTGGCTGTTTGGGTTTTCGCGCCACCACGATTGGCGATACCCACGGAGTGGGCCCACTGATTCTCTCAATGATGCCCTGCCTCTCTAGAGCTTCTAGTTCTTCTTCCACTTTCTTCCTTAGGTGGAACGCTATTCTTCGATGCCTGAGGGCGAACGGTTGAATGGACGGGTCTATGTGGAGCGACACCTCTTTTCCTTTTAGACATCCGATGCCACGGAACGTGCCTTCGAATTCTTCAAGAATCGTGTCCAACTCTTCTTCTAGCACCGCCTTTGCGAAGAATATGAGTTGAAGTCCTTCGGCCGTCTGGCCGCTGAGGAGCATGCCGCTGCCTTCTTTGGTTACATAGATGGTCGTCGGGACTTTCCGGTCCTGGTGGTGAATTTCCGTTTGAAAGCACCCAATGAGCGGGATAGGGGTCTTCTGACCGTATGCGAACACTCGGATCTTTGCAGGCTTCAACACTGGCTTTTCCCGCAGTTGGTGGTATACGTTTGCTGCCATGAGTTCAATCGAGGCTCCCGTGTCGATCGTTGCTCTAACCTCCTGTTGGTGTATCCTGATGTGGCATTTTGGGAGACGCCTCTTCGTCCTCAGTGGCTGGTCGATGGCGAACACGTAGTGGACCGGGTAGTCATTGGAGTCATCGTCCATGTCTTCGCTGTCCGCGCTCTCTCTGATAGCGTGGGCAGCCTCAGTTTTTTGTTTGGTGGACCTGCAAACCGCTGCAAAGTGATTCATTCGTCCGCACGAGCTGCATTTCCTCCCGCGCGCCGGACAGTCTTGAGCGCGGTAAGGCACGCCTCCGCAGTACCCGCATTCCTTTCGACGTTCTTGCGGCTTTCTTCCTCCGTATTGGCGTGACTTGGGCCGAACTACGTTGACCTGTTCGGCAGTGTTGACTTGCTCCGTCTTGACTGGCCTATGGAGAGCCGCCTCCATGTGTGACGCTCTCGCTTACGACAGTTCTTTCGAGCGGCCTAGTTTCAGGATTTCCGCTAGCGGTTTCCAGTCTTCTTGAAGTATTTTCACTCTCAGGTTGGATGAGTAGCACCCTTGTATTATTTGACCGCGTATCTCCTCTTGTTCGTCACGAAAACCACAGGTGCTGGCGAGTTCTTTGAGCCTGCCGTGGAATGCATCAAGTGACTCTTCGGCCTCCTGTCTTGCTTGCCTGAATATTAGTCATTCATAGTCTTTACTGGCCATTGGCTCGAAGTGTGCGTTGAGCGCGTGGAGGAGTGTGACGTAGGTGTGCGGCGTGGCTTCCACCAGGGTCTTGTAAATCCTGTGGATATCCTTTCCACCCAGATTGAGGAGAAGCGCCCTGCGCCGTTCCCTCGCCGTGCCAGCGCCCTCGAAATAGAACTGCAACCGCTCCGTCCAGTCCTTCCAACGCGGCGCCAGGGTTGCAGGGGCGCCGTCCACCACGAAAGGCTCGATGGGGGAATGGCTGCCATGCTGGCGCGTGGGGTTGCTCAGAGCAAAAGGGGGTGATGCGGGCGCTGTGGCCGCCACGTGCGACGTCACTGCGGACAGCCTCGTAGATGGGCCACTGTGTGGTACTTGCGCGGACAGGCCAGCGAGGATTGAGGCCACAGACTTGCCCAACAAACGTGCCAGGAGCGAGGCCTTCCCTGCAGGCTGGGGACACGAGTGTTCTTTCCCCAGTGCTTCAGATCGGGACATTAGCTCCGCCCTCGGGGTACACTACACTCGGCTGCAGCTCTCTTATTCGCGGATGCCTCCGCGGGGGCCGCAGGCCGCGCACGCCGTCATCCGCTAGTTCCAGCTCCCAGGGCGGGCGGCCTGGACTGGGCCTGCTGCAAGCGGGGCTCGGCCGTCTGTCGAGCATCGGCTCGCCACCTGAGGGCAGACGGGATCGGCGGGTGGGGCACAGCACGGGTTCTTTAGACCCTCTTCGCCATTGTGAGGTCTGGGGGCCGCATGCGCATGGTGGATGCGGTGCTGCGGCGATACATAGACCCCTGGACACCAGTTTACTTTTTCCGCGTGGTCCGGACTAACTTGCCGGCCACGCCTCGTTTATTATATACCCCGGCGTGACGCATCACGCCGGCTTGCGCGCACGCCTACGTGCGCGTTTGACTAGACTGCTAACCCGCAGTCAAGGACATTACAGTGCATGGAATCATGGGACTTGTGGTTCGATCCCATCGGAACTTGAAAACTTTATTCATTAAGCCATCTTATGTGGACAAAAAGCTCCTTATAATGTGCCCATTCTGTTTTTCAGGTCACTTCTTGTTAAAGATGCATCTATGTTTTAAATATCATTTTTACTATGATTAAAAGCTCAGCGGAAGTGTGTAAACAAACCGAATGACTAGTGTTTACGGAATTTAATAAAGTTACATATCCATGAAACTATTTCAGGGATGCAGCATACGCAATTAATATGAATAATTCCAATTAGACAAGCTTTTTTATGCTTTTTTGGGGGGAGCACTTCCTTATTGAACAATGGAACTGAACCTCATGAGCATTGCGGTCCAATGGGCTGCTTCGCATTCGAAAATTACAAACTATATTCATAAAGCCCATCTTTGGGCGTGATATGACGGTTGGCGAACTCTAATGTATTTCTGGGCTGTGCTTCCTTAGCAAGAAATTCAGGGGTGTATTTATGAATATGGGTGTCAGTGTATTCCTGGGCTGAGCAACTAGTGGATGGATACGGGCATGGATGTTTTTTTGCATTCCCTCTGGCAGATCGATGGACCCTGTGGTAGGCTGGGGCTTATTCGGGTGGATGGTTTAATCTTCACAAGCATGAATGTTTTTATGCCTTCTCTCTGGCTTATAGATGGACCCAAATGGTGAACTGCAGTTTATTCCGATGTCTTAATTCTATGCTGACTTATTCAGCTGAGTTTATAGATTTCTGATAGCTTGTTCAGACCATCCAAAGCTGTGTTAAATTTGACGATAAGCATCACTTCTCTCCTGAATAATTTTAAGTCTAGGTCTCCACCTCTGATGTCAGTCTCCACCTTTGAGATAATTGTCCAAGACAAATCTTTGTTGGTGTGATTGTTTAGTCGCCAGTGATTTACCAGCGGAGCTGCTTGAATATTTTTGTTAATCCTTGATTTGTGTTGGGAAATCCTAGTTCTTATTTCCTGATTAGTTTTCCCTACATACAACATGTTGCATGAGCATTTGATTCCGTAGACCACGTACCGTGATTTGCAATTCGTGAAGGTGTCATGTTTCCAATAGATGTTATTATGTTCGAACAGACTGCCTTCCTTTGTGGAGGCACAACATATACACGTTCCACATTTGTGGTGGACTTGGACCGGAGGAAGCCCAACATAAGATCTTACAGAGATTGAACTCCTTTGGGGTAGTGCTGCTCGCACCAATTGATTTGCAATGCTGCTGCCTTTTTTGAAGGCAAACAATGGTGCCTCATTCAATGTTGCATTGAGATTTTTTACTAGGTGCCAGTTTTGTGTTATCACTTTTTGAGCAGGTTTGAATAAGTGCAGAACGTTGACACACATACAATTTTGTCTGTTTACAGCTATGTGGTCCTGAAGAAAACTCTACTACTAAGAAGAGTTCGAAACGCGTAGACCTTTGAATGCCATAAGAATGGTTGAATCAATTGTTACATTGTGTATGAAATGAAGACATGTAGATAATATTGATTTCTATGGCTTGGTTTCTGAATGTTCTAAGTCGAATAGTGTTGTAAATAGAAAAAAAAATTATTTGTTTTGCTTGTGTGTATGTGTGAGAATTTTGTCTAAGGAATTGAGTGAGAGGAAGAAAGTTGAATGAGAGTGATAGTGATTTTTTGATTTTTTTGATGGAGTATATTGTTATTGATATAAATGTTTGTCTTAATGTGTTGTGATCTTAAAAATGTAAATAATTTGAAAAAATGAAAAAAATCTTTCAGAGAGAAACAAGAAAGTAAAAGAGTGATTAATTCAGACAGAACCAGCAGGCTGGTGTGCATATTGCTTTCGTTTACAATATGACTGTATAGATTGGATCACAGAATATAAAAAACAGTATTGGCAGGTGTTTAGTTTAAATACAGGTCAGTGGCTTGGCCTTACTGTTGGGAGCCCAAACCCAGTGGTGGTAGCAGTTAATGATGAAGCCTGACACCCATCTGGGTGTGTGAGGGCTCTTGCTCCTGAGAAATCAGATCCCCTGGATCAGCTAACTCAGATCCCCTCTGACCTACCTGTGTTATCTAACCTTCCTTCTCCAAGAGGAGCTGCAACTTTCTGAAAGTGGTATTTTCAAAATGTTAACTAAAAATCTGACTTTACCATTAAAGATGATTTTTTATTATAACTGCTCCTACACAAAACAAATGTAATAAGTCATCTAAATGTTATCCAGTGAGCATGGTAGGCCACACATTACTGAAACACGAATGTAGACGTTTATCACTACCCGGACACACGAAACCTAAAAGTATAATCATAACCTTTTGATTACAATGCACCCTGCCTAACGGCTATCTAGGGAATACATAGGCTGTCCGTTTTCAGGTTTGAACATATAATAACTGATAAAACTCCACTGAAAGGGAAATAGTCCTCACCAGTGTAAACATATAAACACTGAAAAAACACCTGCAGGACCACAAACTAAATGCCATTCAAAGAAAGGAAAAGGAGAGTGAAAGAGTCATTTTTTGTCTTTCTGAAGGGGCCAGTACAATGTAACTTTGTTATACGAGCTAGCAGCAAGAAATACGTGGCTAACATTATTCTGCTTGAGTTTTGTTGTTTAGGGATGTCATTAAAGTACTATTTCTTCTTCCTTTTGCTTATTTCAGTTTTGTAGTCTTTGGTCTAAAGATTTAGAAACATGTTGTAGGTCTTATTTAATGGTTTTATAAACTGTAGAGAAACAGGGAACATCAAAATCATATTTGACATTTTGGCTGCATTTGATTCTTTCACTGATAGGTAAAATGGCTGGTTTCATAAGAATCTTTCCCAGTATGTGCCATCAGATTTACCTACAGAGAATGGGTAAAAACCCTTGATACATCAGCCCCCAGTTTCTAGTGAATCAGTATTGATAGTAGGTGAATTGCCAACACCTCAGGTTTTAAACATTCAATGCAGGGTATAGTGACAAGTATATGTGAAAAGAGTGCTATCACCAAGCATCTGGGATAGTGGTGAAAACATGACCCAGACTTTTGAAAAACATGCAATGCAATGTCATTTGGAAAGCTGCTGCAAAAAGTTTATTTTCAAGTTCAACAAAGATGGAGTGATATTGTTTGTATTTGCCGTGATTAAGCTATGTATATGAAAAAGGTGTGTGATAACTTGTCAAAATCGATACCTGAGCTGAAGTGCTTCCCTGTAAGAGACCCTTGCTACTTGTTAGATGATATCCTGAAAGTATATTTACAGTCCACAGAGTTAATGAAGAATGCTATTGACTTTTTAGTCCATTCTGGTGCACTGTTTTGTTATGCGCAGGAACTAAAATGTAAATATTCCTCTTTGTGTGGCATCAAAGAAAGAGTCATCTTAACTATGTCACTTAGCTGATGGTTCTCAGTCCAAGGGACTGTGAATGCTATATTATCCATGTGGCAACTGTTTACAGAATAGATGATGCCAAAGGCAAGAAATGTGAGGATCTATGGTCGCTTATTGATAGTGATATGAAAAAAAGTACACTCTACTGCATTCTTAGATTTTTACATGAAAACATAACTGCTGTAGTGGACATAATAAAACAACTACAGAATGAGCCTTTTCTGCCAAGTGTTCAGCATAATTAGTGTAGATGTGAAATATCTCCTTGAGAGTAGGCTGGGCGACATCATTAGTGACTTTGGCACTGCAACATGTTCCATGTTAGAGTGCTTGCCACTTGGTAAGCAAATGTTGACAAGCAATTCAGGAACTTTCATTTTACAATGTATGCAAAATGGCTTGCAATGATGCATAGAATTGTCCCTTCACCAACCATGGCATTTGAAGTCAATGAAACCTCACTGTGGGGAGTTTTCTCAATAGTTTCAAAAGTGTTGCTTCATTTTTGACTGCTTCAATAACTCCGAGGGCATAAGCGCCCAGTTCAACAAAAATGTTACCAAACCTGCCCAGAGAATCGCAATCTTCAAGTGCACCACTATTGCCATAGAAAGCTATGTCAGTGGCCAGAGATAGCAAATTGTGTACTGGTTGTTTTGGCATTGCCCATCTCAAGTGCTAATGTTGAGAGGGCCTTTTCACAGAAAAAAGTTTACATGGGAAGGAAAAAGTGAGCGCACATGACGAAAGACTCACTGAAGAAGTATAGTATGGTGTACTACAATGAGTTTAGTTTGCAAAAATTTATTAGGAACTCATATACACTGTACGCACACTATCTATATACCCTTGACTATCATAGCAGAAAGAAGGCAATAATAAAAGCAAAACATTCCATAAACACCGGAAAAAAATTGTTTCTGTTGTTTTTAATGGCACGAAAATGTGTAACCACTGATAACCACTGTTTTTTTAAGGCATTGAAATCACTTTAAAAAAAAAAAAGATTTTACCAAAATAGAAACTGAAAACAGGAAAGTCTAGGCATACCTCAGAGGTGACTTCTCTATAATAAAAGGGGAGTGTAAAGCTTGAAAAGGGGACTATTTTGTCAAGTCGAATTGGCAGTTTAAAATGTATTCAGTCTGCAATGGCAGACCTTGAACATGTTTGAAGGGGAAACTAGTGGGACTGCAGCACTGATTGTGCCATGATGAGCGTTCTGAAGGCCCATTGGTAGCATTTAATTTACAGGTCCTGTGTAAATGGTACATCACTTTACTTGTAAGTAAATTAAATATGCCAATCAGTTGTAATTATACCATGTTTTATGGAGTGAGCACAAGCACTTTATCACCAGTTAACAGTGGTAAGGTGGACAGAGTTCTAAGGCCAACAAAAAAGAATTCAAAACGAAGAGAGGGAAGGTAGAAGGTTTGGGTAAGGCTACCCTAAAGCTGACAAGTTCAACATGTATACTCTCCAGCTGAAGTTGAGAACAACCCAACCTTCTGGGAGTTTTCATTGTGAATAACCAGGACAGGCCATCAGCACTGGAGTGGTCTGACAGTGAAGTGGAGCAACATCACCTCAACTGTTTGAGATTACCCCCACCATTTGCATGAGTCATCTGAGGAGTGTGTAGTCTGTCTGAACCCGGAAGTGAGTCTCAAATAAGATCGGTCTTAGATACTTTGGTGCCCAGACGACAGCAAAGGCTTCCCTCTCAATAGTACTCCACCTCTGTTCTCTGGTCAGTAAACACTCTAAACGTGAGTGTTGCTCAAATATGAATTTACCTTGAAAAAACAAAAGCCAAGAGGCATTTGGCAAAACAAGAACAGTTGGTTTAATTAAACACTACAGCCGAAGTACAGCTGACTGAAACAGGTCTTAAGACTGTCTCAAAGTACAATCAATTCAAGTAAGTTTTATTCAGTTTTGGGAGCAACAAAAGTACATCCAGCGATCCTTTATTGGAAAAAGAATGTGGGCCCTGCCTGTGGGTCATTAATAAAAGGTCTCTGATAATAAATGCAGGTGGGCCACGACCTTGCACTGACACAATGGGGGCCAGTGGGTAGTGTGTCCAGATGTCCGGTATGAAGGGCGCATGATCACTTGCGTATACTGTGTGTGTTGTGTCCCGATTGTCTGTGTGTTACTAACATTATGTGGCATTTGACTTTGTGGTGTTTTGGGAATGCGGGCACTCCTCCGGCCATGTGTGCTTTATTGGGACCAATTTCCAAGACCATTTTGGTTTCGCTGCATTTATCTGGGGGATGGACCTAAGTTTTCTGTTCACACGTTTGTCTGCTGACTACATGCCACCCCAACTGTGAACTGTCAATCAGTTACCACAGCCACGGTCGCAGAGCCTGTCTGAGCATGTCATTTCAGGTCGGGGTTGATGGAGAGTTCATGAGGGGTGAATTTGACATTAGCGATGTAATTTCATTTGTGTATGTGAGCATACCATCCTAAGCATTAGCATAGTTTTTATGAATATAAATATGAGCTGGGATTCATATAGCACAGAAATATGAGTTGTATAGGCAAGTAAAATCCATAGGTGATAGAGCTGCCTGAAAATGAGTAGAGCGATACCAAAGGGGATTATTGACGGAGCGCTTGAGCAAATGAAACACTCACCCCCAGTCAACTGACCTGGGTTTAATCCATCATCATTCTTTAGCTCACTCCACCACCCCAGGTCAGACATGGCCATATGCAAATCAGTCTGACCCTGTGCCTCATGGGAACAGTCCAGCCCGCACTGCCAAGCCATGTCTTCCCTGGACCGGAAACAAGCATCCTGGGACCGTTTTCAGGTTCATAACCCTCATCAGCCAGGCTATCTTGAATCCAGTGGCAAAGTGAGCAAGGGACCCACATCTGGGCATACCCTGCCAACTAAGGGCGAACAAAGCGATACCAAAGGGGATGATGGACGGAGCGCTTGAGCAAATCAAACACTCACCCCCAGTCAACTGATCTGGGTTTCATCCATCATCATTCTTTAGCTCACTCCACCACCCCAGGTCAGACATGGCCATAGGCAAATCAGTATGACCCTGTGCCTTATGGGAACAGTCCAGCCCAAACTGCCAAGCCATGTCTTCCCTGGACCGTAAACAAATGATGTATGACGTTACAAAGCACACTTTTACAACGCATACCTTTACAACGCATTTTTTACAACGCAACATCCATTACAACCTATGCCATTACAACGAAATTTTAAAAACTACATTTACAACGCATTCCATTACAACGCATAATACCTTTACCACGCATACCATTAAAACGCATAACATTACATTGCATGTTTGGTAAGTATTGGATAGTGTAGCGGTAAAAATTAGTATTCTAACTCCAGGGGGTGCAACAGTAGGGTAAGTGTTGGATAGTGTAGGGGTAAAAATTACTATTCTAACTCCAGGGGGTGCAACAGTAGGGTAAGTGTTGGATAGTGTAAGGGTAAAAATTACTATTCTAACTCCAGGGGGTGCAACAGTAGGGTAAGTGTTGGATGGTATTGTTATGCGTTGTAATGGTATGCGTTGTAATGACTGAGTTGTAATGACATGCGTTGTAGTGGTGTGCGTTGTAGTGTCATGTGTTGTAATGGTTGCGTTGTAATTGCATGCTTTGTAATGGATGTTGCGTTGTAAAAGTTTCGTTGTAATGGTAGTGCGTTGTAAAAGTTGCTTTGTAAAGGTTGTTTCCCGAAACAAGCATCCTGAGACTGGTTTCAGGTTCATAACCCTCCTCAGACAGGCTATCTAGAATCCGGTGGCAAAGTGAGCAAGGTACCCACATCTGGGCATACCCTGCCAACTAAGGGCGAACAAAGCGATACCAAAGGGGATGAGTAGCCTACAGCCTGAAAACATGTAGTTGGGAAATATGTCTATTTTCTTAATGTCTCACTGTAATCTCTCTGCCCAGATCCTTTTCTCGCTCTTACTCACTGCAAAATCTGTGGCATTTCGGAATGGCATAATGCTGCAGACAATTTGGCACACCAACACAGGAAGAGTTGTATCTAATACAGACATGAGAACTAAGTCAGGCACTGCATTGTTTCTCCTGTATTAGACGCTAACCTACCTGTTTTGGTTAAAATCTACTGTACTGGTGCTCATTCTTGTATATAGCAGAGGATCGCGTTGGTCTTTTTGCAATTTGATTAATCCAATAATCAAAATACAAAACCCATGTGAAACGGAGAGGCCACCTCAGTGCTGCCAAGGAGGGGCTAGCAATTCCTGTAGGCTTCTTCTATCATTAAAGGTGGCCAGTTCCTCCTCTGTTGCAGCAAGAGAGCTAAGAGTAATGCAAGCACTAACAAGCATTTACAATGCAATGGTTTTGCCTTTGTTAAAGTTAGAGCTATTGGCATTGCTCTTGACATTTTTTTTATCTATGTTTTTTTAACATAAATAAATGGCATTGTCATTTACAATAGCAGGGCAGGGCACAGGGAAGGGGGGCGAGGAGAGACGAAGGAGAGCTGCGGGCTCAGGGAAGGGGGGGCGAGGAGAGACGAAGGAGAGCTACGGGCTCTTGTTGTAATGCTTGCATGGATGAGTTGGTGGATGCATGCATGGGTGCATGCATGGATGGGTGTATGGATGGGTGTATGGATAGATGCATGGATGGGTGGATGGGTGGTTGGGTGGATGGATAGGTGCATATATACAGCCAATCCCTCAACAATTTATGCAATCCACCAACCCATCCAACCAACAACCCATCCATGCATCCACCCATACATCATGCATCATGCATACATCCACCCACTGCGTCCCACTCCGACCCCTCTAAATATAACTCATTTTTTCTGTATATAGAGATGACTGTATTCACTAGTATATGCAGTAGACCTTTGTACTCTAACATTCCTATGTGACTCTTGCAGTACATCTATTCATATCCCTTCCATATGTATATAGAAATATAACGAGAATCAACAGTCTCTTCTTTGTGTGACTACATCGAGTACATTTCAATTGTTTTCCTGTTTGTATCTTTTACTTAACGCATGTAAATCAAAGTCCTTAGGTTTGGCAACTGGTTCTTATGTAAACCGCTCTGACACCTTCGGGTAAAGTCCGCGCTACATAAAATCACATTAAATAAAACTTTACCCCACAAATCCAACCATTTATTTATTTATTTACAAGTTTGTACCGCGCTAGGAATCGACTCCCAAAGGAGTATCTCCGCGCCTTTTAGCACCTTCAGCGAACAAAAGAGACACTAGCTGTGTATTGTCCTAACCTCGGAGTGGAATTCTATTTCTGAAAGAGAAAGGTTTTCAATTATTTCCTAAAAGGAAGGTGTTCCCTGCACTGTCTGATAGATAAGGGAAGGCCATTCCACAATGTTGGACCTGCCACAGATAAAGCTCTAGACCCCTGTCTTGCCTTCCTAGCCATAGGTACGCATAACAGAGCCTGTTCGCTAGACCTGAGAGATCGTGTGGGAACATACGGGATGAATTTGTTGGCCAAATAGGCCGGGCCTTTCCCAGTGAGACATTTGTGCCTAGGCTTACATTTTACGGCCTCGAAGCACACAGAGAAGGGACAGTTTACTAAGTCGAGGCTTTGTAGGGTGCATGGCAGGGGACAGTTTTAGGCGCCAAGGGAGGGTAGGGAGCAGAGTCAGAGTACTTCACGGAGGTAGGGGGCAGTTTTTTATTGTTCAGGGCAGGGGGCTGCGGTACTTTTTGGAGCATCGCCTTATTTTAAAGGGCTCAGTTCAGGTGGATGAACGGCACAAAACACCAGGCAGACAGAGGGAAGAAGGACACAAAAACGAGGGGGGGGGATGATTGTAACGGAGGCCAGAATGGCACAAATCACGAGGCAGACAGAGGGCAGAAGGACACAACAAGAGTTCTAAACACACAAAGCTATTGAGGCTTTCATCAAGTTACAGGAACCCCCATCCATACACCACTGCCAAGCACAGAAAAGCAGCTAATAGAAGGTAGAACTGGTGGCAGAAGGCTAGATGTCATTCTTGCTGATAAGTACTCGAGCACGAGCTCTGCTGTGTGCAGGGTGAACCCCCGGAGCTCCAGAAGTTACTGGGGGCAACAGCACCTCTAAGGGAGCCCCTCTGAAGTCCTCCATTAAACGGGGAGAGCTGCTTTGATGCATCGGGATGCTGCTCCACAAACTCTGCCAGCCTTGACTACCTTGTTATTCTAATAATTCGACATTTAAATGTTATCATTTAAATGATGTCAATTCCTCGCCATTGAGGTTAAAGGTTGTGTGACATCACTCCTTGTCTTGTAAAATGTTAATTCATTCTAACTTCTAAGAACTTTCTAAAATGAAGAACAAAGGGATGCCTGACAGAGAATATGAAGAGGGGGGGCTGAAACGCAGCAGGTGTGTACTGAGAAAGAGAAGGGAGGATATGCAGGCAGGAAAGAGGACGGGAAAACAATAGAGGAGGAGCGGGAGTCGCTGATTCAAGGCTGGGTTTAGAGGACTCCAGGGCACGAACCTACTAGAGGCCATAAACCATGGGCCAGGGCGGGGTTTGGGGCTATGGGAGGGGGCCCTTTTGAGGAGGTGTCAGAGCTGGGAGTCCTTCATAGGTAATGCAGCAGAAGCTCCGGCGGATGCATGATACGCACATAAACCAATGTATTCTTCTGAACACACTCTTCAATAGAAAAGAATTCTGGGAGGAGCCGCAGTGGGTGCTATGAAGCCGACCTAACGCACACTGATGTACATGATTTATTGTTTGGGTTGAGTCCGATAGCAGCACGACATGTTGATACACTTGGGAGGGAGAGCACCTGCACATCTCAGCACTGCTTCAATGTGGTTAATGGGAGAGTAGCAAGCACTGTGCAGGTACTCTGGACAGTGAGTGCCAGCACTTCTATTTCCATTAAAAGCACGGCCGTGTATGTTAGAATTGGCGCTTTTGTGATGCCGTAGGGATTGCCGTGTAACGAGGCACGTGCAAGCCCTTGTTGCAACGCAGGAAGCATGGGAGAAAGGCCTTTTGTACCAGTCGGCATGGGCCCGAGACCTGCACTGTGGGAGGCACAAGGCTTTGTACTGCAAGAGGGGCAGTGGTGATGCTGAGGGTCCCTACAATCTAGCGCTAGTGCCACAGTGGTGTCGGCTGCAGACAAACCACCCCTGTGCTGAGGCGAGTGGAGGACCAGCCGTTAGTTTACCTGTGTTTCCTAAGCTGCTTTAAAGCGCCAAACGGAGCGAAGAGGAAAGGCGCTAGATTGAGACTGATGTACACCAGAGAAGAAAGGAATCGTGTTTGGCGAGGTACCTTTGTAGCGCTCACGCCACACAAGGGCCCCTTCAAAGCGCTGTGGTGAGCTGTAGAAGGGAGGAGGGATAAAGAAAGGTGTTGGACTCAGCCGAGAGATTTGTATCTGGGGAAAAAAAGTCCACCTGGCAAATAAATGACGCTGCGCTGGCACTGTGTCTTCTTGGGCACATGGGCGTCTCGGGCCACAATACAGAGAGCTGGCGGAGCATGCATGCCATGCTTGAAATGCGTCGTGGCCTTGGCCACGTGGTTGAGACAGCAGGCACCTCTGTGCAAGGATGCCAGCGCGAGGGCGCTTGGTAAGGGAAGAGGGGGTGGCTGCACCCGGATCAGCTCCCGGGTTTGGATTTCGATTCTTGAACATCAGACTGTGGCGAGCAGCAGCGCCCGGCCTTTGTTTCCGACATGAGCTCTGGCTGAACTCCCAAGTGTTTGCTCTGTGACTTGAACTGTTAGTTTTGGCTGGACAGACTGACCTCCCATTCATAGTCTTGGCATCCTGGGGCGCTGAGATACAGCAGCAGGCTTTAAAAGCGCTTCACGTGCTCAGGAGGGCTCCAAAAGAAGACCTTTTTAGACGCAACGAGAACGAACCCTGCACACACGGATTTATGTGCACACAATTCCAGCATTCACGCCGCTGCTGAGAGACCCAGGCGGTCACATACCACAGGCGCAGACCGCAGGTACACGGACACAGTCTGCGGCGACGCACACATTATCCTAAGCAAACTCGGGGTGCAAGGGCACTTGTTGCATGCATTTGCTGACACGGCCACGCCCTCAGAGAGGCGCACACAGCTTTATGAAAATATTCAGTCATGATGACAAAGTAAAAGATAACATTAGCTCACTTGTGATAAGAGATGCACACACATTCGATCCGGAATGCTCAGAATGGGGGTGGGGGGGACCCTCGTCTCATCCTTATTATTCAGGACGAGGCTGCGACGAAAGCCTGTAAACAATGTAAACGAGCAGGAAGGCGGGTGCCGGCTCAATGCCGGAACAGATTCGGGGGCGTTCCCAGCTTTCGGCTGACGTCGCGTGACGTCGGCAAAAGCCAAAGAATCGCGGGAACGCCCCCGAATCTGGTCCGGCATTGACGGACAGGCCCCTCGTCCAATGGCTAGGCTCCATTTATGGAGCCAGCCAATGAATGACGAGGGCCGACCCAAAGCCACACTACAGAACTCATCAGGATTTCGCCTGCGCGAAAAAGATGCGCAGAGCGCATCTTTTCGCCAGGCAAAACCTAAAAAAGGATGGGATGCCGCATTGGCACAACAGCTTAGCTTATATTCGGTCAGAGGGGACCGTGGACTACAACCATGAGCCAAAGCAGGCGTATGACTAGAGCCAAGCTCCAGTCTTTTGTGGATGGACCAGCTCTATAAGTATTGCAACTTCCGAAAATGAGGGCAGTCTGTTTAGAGTTTTTAATCTTACTGAGGGTGTCTATAAGGTACTTTGTCAGACTTCACAAGGAATTCACACACTTGGCCAGTGCCTGCTATTCACGATTGTCCCAAATTAGTCTATAGTCTACACTCCCTATTACTTTATCACAGTCTCTTAAGGGTCTTGTCAACTCTGCAGAGCCTATTTTCCACTGCATTCTTTTATTGTCTCTTTCTAAATTTTTTCTCGCTTTTCTCACTTTCTCTTGTTTGGTCTGGGTCAGAGTTCAATTATCAAAACAAGTTCCAGTTCTGAAAAATTAATACCAGTGCAAATCAATTACTTCCCTACCTACAACAGCAGACATAAATGAAGCACTGCCATGTGTCTAATGTAGAGCGTGCCATTCGATGACTAAACTAGTGACACCATCTCACTGTACCTGCTTATACACAATGTCTTCATATACTGCGAATGAGACTGGGACTATGAGGAGAATTATGCTATAAATAGAAATCTCGCTGGTAATTGTCAGTGCACGACACATGTTTTGATTAGTGGAGGAGTTCCGAATAAAAGAAGCAATGATTCAGTGAAATCAAAGTAGTGTCAAGCTATTCATCTTGCAGTGTAAAAGAAACTAACAGGTCCTTTGATTTCCATGCTTACACTGATGCGTCCCCTGCAGAATATTTTAAAAGCACGGTAAGGACTTGCTGGCTGTTGATTTTGATGTCTATCTATCGTGCAATATAGAAGCGATTTTTCAGGGACTAGTAGCAGGGCTCTTTAATGTCACCAGTCAATGTAATGCAACCTAGTAAGATAACAGGGGCCTGCAAAATATCATTAAATGTAAAATCAGAGACACATGCCATAGCTAGAATTCAATGCTGACTGAATAGCTCATATTAATAGTTTCAGTTTTCAATCTCTTGGCAGAGATGGAAATCGCTTCACACTGTAAATTGCTTTCCTGTGGCAACAATGAATTTACTTTCAGTCATACAGGTTTATATTCTGGTCCAAGAATCACTTTCAAAGGCTTTTTTTCTATAAAGATTAAAATGGCACATTAGTCCAAGAGTTGTTTGACATTTTGGGGAATCTGTGGAAAGATAAGATCGGTTAGATTTCGAGACATCACATTGATTCCATTTTTGGCGTATTAGAAAGGGCAATTTATATTTCCAAACCCTAGCTTTGTTAAACACACATAAGTCTGAAAAAATGCAATTATTAAATAGCAAATGTTTAAAGAATTAAAGAGATAATATTTCTGGTTAAAAGCAATGTACTCATACATTTTTATATGATTTTCATGATAAACAAAGAAAAGACATTGAATTGTTGAAAGTATAGCTCTGAAAAAGGCAAAGGTGCGAGCTTTGCATTGTCACCTTGTGTCGTATATCATAACATATCCTTGAGTTGTGCTACTGTTTCATTTGAGGCTTTATACTAGGAGACATTACATAGCAGGAGGTTACATCGGGAATCTTTACATGGAAGGTAAGATATTCTAGGTGTACATCATGGTTATTTACATGACCAGTATATTATTAATTGTTACAATGTTAGTTATCAATTATATTAGAGAGAGAGAGAGTGAGTGTGTGTGTGCACAGTTATAGTATAGATATAGGGCCATATTATCAAGAAAGGGCGATACATTATCGCCACTTTTATCGGCAGGAAACTGCCGCTAAAGCGCAGTTTCCTGCCCTTGTGAATTCCCATAGAAGCCTAGGCTCTGGTGTTAACCTGGGGTCTATGGGAATTCACAAGGACATATTATCAAGCCCATTATCGCTGCTTTAGCTGCAGTTTCCTGCCGATAAAAGCGTCGATAATGTATCGCCTTTTCTTGATAATATGGCCCATAGTTAGGTTTGCCGGTCCATAGGCAAGCCTTTTTTTAAACGTTGTCGCTGTTTGATGAATTGACAGGAAACTTTAAAAAAAGATTTCACCCACTTCAGGCCCTTTATGGAAAGTTTAGCACTGATCCATCAAGAGGGGTTAAAGAAAGAGGAGATGGTCTAAAACATTGAGGCCTAGATGTATCAAGCCTTTTGCGAATCGCAAACGGTATATTTGCATGTTTTGGCATGCATCAAAAATTCGCAAATTAAGGAATCGCAAAAATTTGCGATTCCTTATTTTGCCATAGCATTTAAGGAATTGCAATTTTGCGATTCCTTAAATGCTATGTATGTAGCATTTTTGAATTGCGAATTTTTGGTTAAGAAATCGCAAATTACCACCAACTTGTAGTTGATGGTAATTTGCGAATTCTTTAAAAAAAGCACAATTTGGCATTTTTAAAGGTGGCATGTGACGCACACACATGCCCATAGGGCATGTATGTGCGCCATATGCACACACATGTACATTTCAGGGGTGCAGCAGGGTGTCCTTGAGACACCCCTGCACCCTTGAAAATTATTCTCAATTTGCGATTAGCAAATTGTGAAGTGCAAATTGAGATTAATTTCACAATCATTCCTATGGGCCTCCTGGCCCATAGGACTGAATAGGAAATTATTCCTTAAATGCGAATTCGCAAATTGCGAATTCGCAAATAAGGAAGATTAAGAAATCGCTAAAAATAGCGATTTCTTACATACATCCCATTTCGCGATTCCTTAAAAATCGCTATTTAGAAATTGCAAAATCTTGATACATCTACCCCTGAATTTCCTTCTTAATTTCCATAAGAACCTTTCCTCTCTGACACGGAAAAAAAGAATTACACCAACTTTTGCAGGAACTTTAAACATTACTCAAAAAAGCATGCTTTTCGTCATTTGGTATACATCTGTACAGTAGTTTTGGAGAAATCTGCTTCTAGGAAGGTGCTCGGGGTGATTATGAAGGGGTTCATTTCCTGGAAAAGTTTGTGATATCTGGACTGTTGGGTACTACAATATTCATAGGATACCAAAACTGTAAAAAAGAATCAAATCCCATTGGTCCAGGGAGGTATTTCTCCCATTTTCCTATCTATCAATGGTACACAGGAAGGTACTATAGGACCTTGGCTACAATAGCTTCAGCTTGCAGGACATGGAAACTCAGTCACCATGCGTACCCTGAAAAGTTTTTAAAATGAAATATAATGGGGCAGTGTAGTGACGCCCAGAACCCCAGGCCCATGTGGGGAAATGTATCCAAAATGTTTTTTTTTAAAATGATTTCAGTCATGGACAGTCCAGTGAGACCCAGTGAGGCCTTCCAGTACCGCAAGCCCTTGTGAGAAAGTTGTCATAGAGAGCTATAGACAAACTGCAAATAAAGTGAAGGTTTATGAGGTGCTCAGGTTTAGGTGCAGTTATTCCATCATGTTTTTGAGTAGTTCCATCCTATTTGAGAATGTTTCATGTAGAGCTGCCCAATCTCACATCTTTTTTAACTCAGAGTGTGATTTTGAGCACAGCTCTAAAGTTACATGCAATCACCTCAACGCTTTGTGTCCTGCATTTTACAAAACAATAAAGGGTTGTCCATTGTACCTTGCTGAGGGTGGCTTAATAATGACTAATGCATACTTTCCAACCTTTTGACTGTAGATCGTGAGTCTTCTGTCATTGTAGGGTATTCCATAAAAATGCATGAATAACAAATCATTTTTTCATTAGTGGATAAACATTAAAAAGTATGTGGACCCATTGAAATCTATAGAAACTGTTTCTTATGTGAGTGAATACAAGTAAAAAGAGGGAGACATCCGTTAAATGTTAGTTCCTACCTGATGTCAACAACTAATGGTAATGCCACTGTCACCTTAGTTTTTTCAGTGAATTTCAGGTTTTTTTTCAGTTAGGGTGTTAGAAAATTGCATAATTTGCTTTCACATAGTCACACAAAATTTAGCAAAACTAAACAAAATTATCAGTAATTAGTAATTATGCAAAATGCAAATTCATAATTTTGCTCTATATATTTGGTGCAAAATATATTCTCATGTCAATTTTTAGAATGATTTTGGAAACTTTGCTTAATAAACATGCTATATTACTGAAACAATGTAAATTACCCTAACATCATTAACATTTTGCCAAGGCCTATTTCTAAATTGAGCATATGCCCAATTCCAAGCAGCTGCCCTGTGCCCAAACCTCCATGGGTATCCAACACTCCTAATGTCCACAGCCTTTGTTTATGCACAGTGAGGGATTGGACATATGGCCTCACCTCCAGCCAAGATCCCATGTCCAACTATCAGGATACTTTGCGCCCAGCCCCTCGTGTGTGACCCCCCATTCTGTTCACAGCCTTTGGCCATGTGCAGTGGTGGGGTGGTTTTAAGACCAAGAATAGGACAGGACCTGTGGCCTACCCTGTTGGTGATGAGCACCCAATCCCAGTTTACACACTATGTTATAGTTAGGACAGACTTCCCCATATTAATACCACAGGAACATTTACTGTCCAATCTAGAAAGTCTGCTGAACAGAATTACAAAAAATTTAGCACGAAGTTAGAACTTTGCGCGGAAAGTGTGCTTTTCTTTTAATTTGGAGTAAGTACATTGAATAGTCTTTAAGATCTTACAAATTAAAAAGGTGATCTGGATTGTAGAGGTTAAGTCTGGTAAAAGGTAAAAAATATCTGGATCATTGTGTATCGCTGTACTCGTGCGGCTCCGTAAATGTAAAAAAATAGCCAGTTCTGAGGCCATATGCAGTGTAGAGTTGAAGACTCACTGGGGAATTGGGCACGGTCGCACAAGGTTTAGGTGTAGGATAAGAATATGATAACAAAATAGGATGATAAAAATACAGAAATTAAACATCAAGGGCTGAAACGTCCTTTAAAAGCAGGTTTCTGTTCTCTTTTTTGCATTATATTCCACATGATAAAAACATATGTTGAAGCTTCTTTTCTTATTTTAATTTGTTTCTATGCATGTTTAATTCTAGCCTACCTAGACCTACTTTGAGCTTATCATGAACTTACAGACCACTCATTTTGTCTCAGTGGTTGGCTTCAGGGCCGGCTCTAGGGTGGTGCGATTGGTGCCACCGCACCAGGGACTGACTTGGGATGGCGGCGCCATGTTCATCGTTTTAAAAGCACCTGATTCTGCGTACATTGTCCCAGCACTTTTCCATTATCAATAAAAATGACAACTTCGGTGATTATTGTTCTTCCTGGAGAGAGACTGGAGCTTTGTCAAGTGAAAGTTTTGACTCATCATAGCGCAGAGGGTTAATAGTCCTGCTGCAAAGAACATGCCGCATGCACATCACAAAGTGCATATAATATAAATAGATCAATGGGTTACCGCTTTTGTCAGAGACCCTTTTGTTATTTGCAGTTTATAAGTTAAAATCCTAATAGTAAGCTATTAACTGTCATCAAAAAGCTGCATGCAAACTGCAAGGAAAATATTAGAGGTATATATTTTTTATCCAGTCTTTCATTGTCCTAAAATTGCAAAAGGGGGTCATTTGGGTAGAAATCAATTCTTAATATTAATGAAAAACCATAATAATGGTGTTACAATCTAAATTCTGAATTTGTGCTTTTCCAGTCTAATCACTCTTAAATTATACTGCCTACCGGTATTGATGAAATGTGACTCTTGATCCTTTTAGGCATCTGTCTTATGTAACATTTCCTGTATACTGATTTGCACACCGATGATTGATTGTCTCTGTGCCATGCGAGTGTGATGTAAAGTGTTCTGACATCTTAAACTGGTTTGCATGGCGCTATAAAACTAAATGAATCTAAGAGGCAGTGGTTATGGAGTCATGAGGGGAACTGTTAAATGGTGGTAGTGAGGGAATCCGTGGCGTAAGTGGTCATAGGGGCGCCAACAAACATTGTCGCACAGGGTGCCACTTGTTCTAAAGCCGACCCTGGTTGGCTTTATTGTCACTCTTATTTGCTTGCTTCATATTCAATAACTTACCTTCCACCACCTTATCCATCCTGTGTTTCTGTCTTCTCTGGTGCCTAGCCAATTTCCCATCCTTTTGCTTTGCTAACTTGTATCCTTTCATTGCTCACTTTTAGAAAACTCCTATTTCTTTTTAGTTAAGCACTCTGTGAAAGTTGATGTGCTTTCCAGGTCTCTCCACTATGTGTTTGGTACTATGTGCACTTCCTCTCACAGGGCCTGATTCACAGAATGAACTTAAGACTCAATCCTGAACTTACTACTATTTTGGTATTCACAGAATACACTTACTACTTTTGGCATTCACAGATTGAAACTTACTACTTTTGGTATTCACAGAAGTTAGGATTTTGTCTTAAGTTTGTCTTAAGACAAACTTAAGACAGACTTAAGACAGACTTAAGACAGACTTAAGACAAAATCCTAACTTCTGTGAATACCAAAAGTAGTAAGTTCATTCTGTGAATGCCAAAAGTAGTAAGTGCATTCTGTGAATATCAAAATAGTAGTAAGTTTAGGATTGAGTCTTAAGTTCATTCTGTGAATCGGGCCCACAGTATGTTGCTTTGTGTGCTTCTCCCATTCTGCAGAACAACCTCACTTCTCTCACTCTATGTTGCTCTCTCACATGGTGATCTCCAAGAAAACATGCTCCCCCACTCAGCTCAAAGTTTCTCTAGGTTTTTTGTTTTCCCCACCTCATTCCATATTACTCTCTCCCTTATGTGATTCTCTCTCATAAAGCACCACTGGCATGCTCTATGCTGCTCTTTACCTTGTGTTCTCCTCCCATGCAAAACCCACTGCTTCCTGTGCTCCACAGTCCTTTCTTTGTCGTGTCCCCATTTTCCTGTGTTTTCTCATGCTCTCCTCCATGTTTCTCACTCCCTTGTGATCTTCCATACACTCAAAACACCCCATGCAGTCTGTGTTACTCTCTTCACCATGTTCTTTTCCCCTAAAACCCCTCCTTTTCAGCAGCATTATGCACAAATAGATCACCACTACAGTTCTCAAGATGGAAATCGCCAATTCATTTCCTAAGCATCCCTAACGGTTGCTAAGTTTTGACAATCCCTTACCTTTACTTTCCAAGGGACCATCACCAGTCGGTAATGTTTTTAATGTAACCCTCTACATCTCTACTCCTGTCTGGTATATAAGCACAACAATGTAAGACTTTTAACAATCACCAGACTCCAAACTCTTTCACGTGAAGGATATCAAGGGTAAGTCGGTTTTGAATCACCATCAATTTTACCAATATGAGTTCTTCATTTATAACAGAAAAACACCCAGTTGTACTGATGGCCAGTTTATCCACAATAGTAGACAGTATTCTATTCTTCTGAGGGTATAGAAATACTCCTGCTGAAGGTATTAGAATCCAAATATGTCTCCTACTATTTCCCTTACACTGGCACTTCTTTTTATTCTTACAGTGGTGTCCACCAATTCTTCTTTAATACTCCTAACATGAAAAATGTTTGGGAAAAGTGTCCCCAGATTTCAACTCCTGTGCCATCTTTTCGGTAATTTGTAATAATTACTCTTCCCACAGATATAATACACTGCAGGATAAATAGGATCTATACCTTCTAAATAAGGGTGAGCAGAGTTAGCGGAGTGCCACTTCACGGAATTCCACGGAATTGGCTAAAAACTTTGTGGAATTCCACTCAGCCCCCTGCCACCTGGCCCACCCCAAGAAAGGCTTATCGTCACAGCAGTCCTCCCCTTCCACGCCCTGCCCCAGCTGTCATCCTCCTTCTGGCTGTCTCTGTTTCAACTCCAGGCTTGCTCCTGGGCAAAACAAAACTCCTGTTCTTCGTCTTGGGAGAATTGCACATGAGTGGGAGCATGCGCAATCATCCCGAGAGTGACATAGGGATTTTGTTTGGCATGGGAGGGAGCCTGGAGTGGAGAGAAGAGAGCCAGGAGGATGAGGACAACCAGGGCAGGGCACGGAAGTGGAGGAGCACTGTGACGGTAAGCCTGATTGGGGTAGGTGGCACTGTGGCAGGGCAAACTCTGCTACGCCATGGCGCCAGAGATTTCTGCTGAACTCCGCACTCCTCTCAGAAAAATCCACAAACTCCATTAGCGTAGCTGAGTTGAACACTTACAGTTACTTCTAAATCAGTTTCTCAATCTGATTCAAGAGAAGCCGGAACTCCGAACCTCAGGATCAACTCCTGCAACAGTCATTTTGCTTCAGGTAAACTGTCATTCCTATGAGTAGGATAAGTTTCAACCCATTTTGAAAAATTGTACACAATGACCAAAACATAACTTAGTCCATTGCAAAGGGGCAACTCTATGAAATCCATTTGAATCCGGTTGAAAGGACCTGCAGATGTACCAATGTGAGTCACTACAAACTATGTTTTCCTTCCTGGTTTTTGTAGCTGACACACCACACACAAATGACATAGCGTTTCTGCAGTTACTCTGACTCTAGGATTGTACCACACCTGTTGGAAAAGGCATATCATTGCATTTCTCTCAACATGTGCAGGACCGTGGTAATGTCTTGCCATAGGTGACAGCAGGCTATCAGGAAACACTGGTCTGCCATTAATGTAAATCTACACGCAATCTTATTTTTTGTCACAAATTGCTAGGCCCAACCCTGCCTTTCTGCTTCTGTGGCCTCATCATGTGACTTTCTAACCTCCTCCCTGATATCAAATGCTGACAACAACAAATTACAATCTGTGACGGCGGATGTGTTTTTCAGTATTTCTTCATTAAATGTGTGTGCATTCAAGGCACAATAACTTGCCATCTCATCAGCATAGCGTTTATAAACTGTTACATAGTCAGTACCTTGCGGAGGAGTGACACCTTTCACAACAGCAATTTGGGCAGGCAATTGTAGAGACTGCAAAAGGCTCTTCCTGCACTCTCCATTCCAAATGGGACAACCAGAAGACATAATGAACACATGCTGTGACCACAATTGGCCGAAGTCATGTACAACTCCAAAGCCATACTGACTATCAGTGTAAATTGTAACTCAGAGCTGTTCTGAAATGGCACATGCTCATGTCAGAACTATAAGCTCTCCAACTTGCACAGAAAACACTCCTTGTAACCAAGAAGCTTCCACAACACCTCCAACTGTACACACTGCATAAGCAGCTTTCAGGATTCCTTCCTTGTCTTTCAAACATGAACCATCAACAAATAATACATGATTCAATTCAGGCAATTGCTCATCAGATATATCAGGACACAGCTTTATACAGAGATCAGTCACATCCAAGTAACCATGCTTGACTTCATCCACAACATTCCCATTTCCAGGCACTGGTATCAAAGTAGCTGGGTTCAACACTGAACACGTGCTTAGGAGTCACATTCTCTCCAGTGAACAAGATTTGCTGGTACTTAGTCAGATGACTATTGGTCAGATACTGTGTTTATGTACGAGTTAACAGTATCTCCATATAGTGGAACACAAATATTGTAAGTGGATGACCCATGACAATACTTTCACACTGCTCAAGACTCACACAAGTAGATGCAACCTATTTCAAACATAAAGGCAAAGAAGCTGCAACTGGCTCAAGTGTCACCGAAATGTATGTGAAAGGCCTGCGGTAGCTTTCATGCTTTTGTGAAGACACTAAAAGAACACAACCTTCCCTCTCACTGCAAAATATCATAAAGCCTTTGTTATAATCAGGCATTTCCAAAGCTGGTGCCCTGCAAGAGCATTGTTGCAGCTCTACGAAGGCAGTCATGCAATTGTCATCCCAGTGTACCAGATCTGACACATCTTTGTGTGGCAACCTCTCAAGAGGTTTTGCTGTCAAAGAACAATTTGGAACCCATTATATGTAATAGCCCACCATTCCAAAGAACATGCAGACTTCTTTTTGCATACCTGGAAGATTCATGTTAAGAATCGCTTAGATTCTTTCCTGTGGCACTTCTTTGCTCCTTTCTCAATGTGATTACCTAAGTACATAACTTCAGTTTTGCAAATATGTATCTTGGTCAGGGAATCTTTATGTCAATTTTCTGCCAGATAGTTAAACAAAGCAATAGTGTCAATTTTGCAAGCTTCCTTTGTAGTTGACACCACAAATAGGTCGTCAAAAGACTGGACTAGCACTGAATGATTTGGCATTACTAGAGACTCTTGATTCTTTTGGAATATGTGATTAAAAATTGAGGGGCTTTCTGTATAACCCTGTGGGACGTGGTACCACGCCAAATCACAACTTCTGAAACAGAAAGTGAATAAAAATTGACTGTCTTCAAGCAATGTAGTTGAAAAGAAGGCCTGGCACAAATCACCATTCAGCCTCGCATGTAATCTGAAATAAAATCACAGCTGGTTAAGGTACCACAGAACAGCATGGAAAGACAATGGCATTCACTTTGCACAGATACTACACAATGCCATTCTTGCCATTTGGTTTCTACAAGCCCATAAAAGGAGAGTTACATGGATGTCCCCTTATCTCCTTTGTGATCCCTTGCTCAATAATTAAGTCAATCACAGGAGTGGTCCCGGCAATAGTATCAGGGGATAAATTGTATTGTGCGAGTCCTGGGAATTCTGCATTTGATTTTATTGCCATGTGGACTGGCTCAACCCCTTTGAATAGTTCTATATCTTTACCTGCAAAGTCTCAGAGTTCAGGTAACACAGCATCTCTAAATTCTTCAGGGGCAAGTCCTCACTTGTCAGGAGAAGATACATCCCTACATCTGATTCCTGTTGTGAAAGTTTTGAGACAACATCCTCATCATTTATATGGAATTCAATACCTCTGGATGTGCAATAAATTAAACAATTTAGCTTGCATAGTAGATCCTATTTTAACAGTAACTGTTTCTGAAATTGGGGTAGATAACTTTCTATTTGTAACTCCTTCAACTTGGGTACTTTCTCCTGAGAGGGGAAGGTTTGGAACCTCTGCTGTTCTCACAGTAGAGTGGGTAGCACCAGTGTTGACAAAGAATGAGACAATATTCCCATCCACTTCTCCATCCACATAGGGACTATTCTGGTCTACCTCTGAGTCTGCACCAAGCACACAGTCCTTATGCCCCCTCAGTCACCATCATGCTGATGGGTCCAGGTCACTGTTGTTCCATTGGATCAAATACTTCACTGCTGCATTCTGATTCTTGAAAGAGTTTCTATTCATCTGCAGATTTTGATTTGCATTATATCTTTGTACCTGAACAATCTGCGGTAGCAGTGGGGCTTTGGGCATTTCCATTTGCTATGACATATTAGAGTTCTGCATTCTCTGTCCTTGTATTTGTTGAGTCTATCCCATTTTATTTGCCTGAGACTGCATGTTTTACATTCTGCATCTAATTCCCTAAATTAATCATAACAAACGTACACTCTTGCTTCCAATGTCCACATTTTCCACATGTATAACATGGATTTTTCTTCAAAAGCCACACATCAACAATAGTTCTAGGATCTAATGGATTACCGGGACCTCTACCTTGAGACTGAAAATTCTGATGTTGAAATCATTTAACACACTTCATAATCGGAGCTTAATTATAACCTCCATACGCCTGTGCTGAGTTATCATAACCTATCTGATTTTTACCTTTCTGCATCCGCTTTATCTGTGCAATCATTAATTTCTCTTTAAGCTTTTTATGCCTCATCTCAATCTTGTCAGCACAATATTTTGCATGTCTCAAAATGTAATCCATAGACTTACTCTGCAAGCAAAGCAATTGTTGTTGAATCATGTTGGAAATCTCAGGTCTCAAGCCAAACACAAACCTGTACACAAAATGTCCCACACCCTTGTCTGCAATAGTGTCTGATCCACTATACTGTTTAAAACCTGTACTAATTTCTCATAAAAGGCACTGATTCTTTCAGTTCTTGAGTCGTATAGTCAATCTGCATCCAATCAATTTCTTTAGCAGAAATTTTCGTCATCAGGTGATTTATTACCTTCTGGCATTTCCTCATTACCACTGGAGATGGTGCTCCTGTTCTAGGATCACTTTTTGGTTCTGACTCAGGCCATTCCACAGTAATCCTACTTTCGTCCCACAAATCGCCTGGAACCAATATTTCAAATGAAGTATTCTAGTCACTCCACAAAATATTTGAAATCTACACAGATTGTTCAACTTGTCTGTACCATTCCAGAGGATTTTCTATTACTTTGGGGAACTAGTTTATAAATGACAACATGTCTTTTCTTGTATATGGCATATGAAAATAACCTTCTCTAGGTACTTCTCTCATAGGGAGCAGTTGTAAATTGTCAGATGGTGACTGCACTCTAACTCACTTTGTTTCTTTCTTTTTTGGCCATCCTGCCTTCCCATTTTTCTCTTTCCTCCCACTTGCTGAATAATATTATTAGTTATTTTTTATCTGTAATTTCTTTTCTGGTGCTCTCATGTTCTCAATGTCTTTGTCAGTAAAGTTCATCCTTGAAGATTGCTGTAAAATCTTTGGATTTCAAATGTCTATACCATATATCTGAGCTGATTCAAACAATCTCTCGTAGGTCGAGTGTGCTCATTCTGTAACGTTTTTGCAGAAACAATAGTTCCTGCTTTTGGTAAATCTCTAATCTTGCATTAAAGGGTTAAGTGTTCCCTGAATCATTTCTTCTAATTCAACTTCTAATCAACTCACATCCATGGATGCTTAATTTTTCTGAACTACATTTTGGGCTGAACTTGATACTATAACAAAATCTGAAGTAAGTGCTGAACTAGAAACTGAAGTTTGTAATGGGACTACATTGATAGCTGAAACTGGATCTGAAAGTGGAACTATTGCTGAGCTCTAATTATTCAGGGTGCTATAACCTTTAGGTCATTCATGAAATTTTGGGGGGGAAACCCTGATTGCTCATGTGTATTGTTTAAATATAAACGTCCCTCATTCTAATTTGCACTAATTCCAGGTTGCATATTTTGTATAGAGGCATTTGCAACTGAAATACCCCTTGGCTCAGTCATGTATGTCAGAAGCATCATAAGTTACTTTAGGAGGTCCACTGGGGTTGGGCCATGAAAAGGGGGACACCCCTTCACTATTCTTTGTGTCGGGTCAACTTTTGTCTGATTTGGGACAACGTTCATAGCTGACGCATTATTATTTCAATTCGGAACCATAGGCGCATGACACAGTTATTTTGTTGTCAAGTCTCAAGAGCTTCCAGGTACTGTATTTACTCCAGTAGGTACAGTCAAATTGTGAGCCATATTTATCTGCAACCCAGACTTGTAATGGGGCACAACTGGTCCAATAGTAATGGGAACAATCAAAGCATCTGGAGTATTTTAATCAATCATATTCATAGGGGTTGGCATTTCTGTTCTCCATCTTACAGGAGAAATAAGGATATCTTCCTTTGACTATTCAGGCATTATAGGAGCGTTAGGTTTTTCAGCTAGACTAGTGTTCATCAAGCCTCCAGTCTGTGTCTCATTATAAGGTGGTGGGCAATTCATCAATAAATAATTCAAATGTTTATTATCTATATCACTCTCTTCTCCCTCTTTCTCTGTATACATTTTGTCTGTCTCTAAATGCTTCTTTTCCTCTCTTCTCTTACCCTTTGTATCTTCCTCAACCTCTGACACCAGACACAATTGTGTTCCATGTCTTACATCTGCTCTCCACATTTTCTGCTGAGAATGCCATCTACCGTCTGCATAATGATCCATAGTTCTCCTATATCTCCCTTGCTATTGCTCCTTGTCCTTCTGATAAGCAACATGCTCCTAGATAATTAAAACCTGAATTATAGTGGCTCTGTGAGAAATTGGCCTGGTATATGCTGTCCACTTTTTAAAGTGGGTACCTTGCACCACTCCAAACAACCCTTATGGTGATTTAAGAGGTCAAAGACAACCTTAGAAAGCTATCCAAGTGGTAGCTGTGGAGAGTAGCCTTCAGGCTTAGCCTTGAAGAAATGTTAAGCAGCTTGTTTTATCAGAATTCAACCTTATAGCATTGGTTAAATGAAAGAAGAACCACACAGTAGTTATGAAAATATGTATTTATTAATATAGTACTCTCTAGTACATCACAGTATCTTCTACGCAAAGATGCTCACAAAGCACACAATACTGTAGCACAGAAACAATAGTAAAAAACACTAATACACAGTGGGCCCCGGGGGGGGGTACCAAACCATACACTAAAATAGTGGTATAAGAACCGTAACTCGAGTCAAGACAGTGTCTAGAGGACATAGAATTTATGGGACCCCAAGGAACCACCCAAGGTGAGTAATTAGGGACCCCAAGGAGGACGAGAGCAGTGCAGGAACACGACTGCGTGCTCCGTGCAATTCCAGGGGGAAGTCACAGTTGAGGTTTTAAAGGTTAAGGACCCTTCCCAGTGTACTTTGAAGAAGCCCTGTGGAAGGTAGGAGGTTGGAGAGCCACCCCACCCGTGGATACCGTAGTACCAGAGTTACCAATCTAGGGGTACCGGGTGCATAGGTCTGAATTGGCGTCGGAAACCGCCGTCAATATCAATGAAGGACTTTGAAGAAGAGCCACTGCTGGAAGGAAGAAAAGTGTCTGTTGGAATCCAAAGGTGGATTCTGGTCAAAGAAAACCTGAAAGCAGAGGGGACAGAGTGTGGGTCACTCAGGAGTGACCAAGAGCTCGGTAGACAAATGACCACTCTGCAACCACGGGGACCATGAGAAGTCAAGGACAACCAGGAGCCGTGAAAAAACTTTCCCATAAAGGATGTCGAGTGCTGAGGGGTCAGTGTCCAGCGGAAGCATCAACAAGCCTTGGCAACAGCAGCACATGCAGAAGGTCAAAGAAGGTTACGGTTCGGACCAGCAAGGCACAGGAGACTCACCACAGCAAGGGGAGTCAGGGTAGGCCTGAACCAACCAGGGGAGCCGAAGAACAGCAAAGTTGACCCTCAAGTGGACTCCCAAGCAGAAGGCACAGGAGTTGCGAGAGGACCTCAAGTGATTTCCCCAAACAGCAGCCCACGGAGCACTCAGTGTGAGGAGGCTGGAGTTCTTGGCTGGAAATGGTGCCAGAGGTTAGGGATACTTGGAGCCCAATGCACTTGCTCGAGAAACACCAAAAGTATATGCACTTGCAAATGAACGCAGTGCACAGGAGTACGAGTATTGCAGTCCCCAGGAGGGATTCTGGTCTCAAACTTGGTAAGATGGCAGCTCGGCCCTCGAGGGACATAGGAACACACCTCCTTTGTTGCTGGAGCCTTGGGAGTCCGTAGAAGAACAGGACCAGTCATTTGTGATGTGGTGCCTGCGGATGCAGAGGAGTGACTCCTTCACACCAAGGGAGATATCTTTGGTTGTCCTTGATGCTCCGCAGGTCCTGCACAGAGCCTGTATGGTGCATGGGCACAGACAATGCTTCAGACTGAGAGGGAGACAAAGTCGGGCCCAAACAAAGTCCCGGGAAGTCCAGAGTGTCCTGACGGTTGAAGGTCAGTGGTTTCTGGTGCAGAATCTTGTCCACATTGAATCTAAGGTCCTACAGCCAGGTAAGCCCTTTTGTACCCACGGGAGAGGGTTGAACAGATTCAGGGACCCTCCCAGGTGAGGGTCTGGACAGTTGGGAGGTTACTCCCATTTTTTTTTCCCAGTTTCACGCCAGAGCAGGAGCCAATGGCTCTCAGGATTGGTTTGAACTGGACTATGCACAGGGACACCAAATGTGCCCCTCACGCAGTCTTTTGGTCGCTGGCAAGTGCATTCACCCAGCCCTAATACACTAAATCCTGCCTTGGAGGTGGTCACACCTCCCTGTGGCAGGATGCCTATTGTTCTGCCTCCCCTGCTCGAGCTTGGCTCAGGAGCAGGAGGGCAGAAATGTGTCTCTGGTTGGCAGCAACCATTTTGTGCTGCCCGGGAGCACCAGGGACCCAACGAAGCTCGCTTCTGAGGGGTGGAATCATACCTCCCACACTGGTTACCAGTGTGGGGATATGATTCCACAATGTTTGACGCCAAACACGATAGGGTTTGTTTCAGAAGTATTAGAGTTGGTCATCACGCGGTCGCATGATGCCACACTATACGTCATAAATTCCTGCTTCACTAACAACCCCGGACAATGGACTCTGTAGTTTGCAGGGGTGTCTTGCTCATGCAGTGACACCCTCTCACTTAGAACCAAGTACCCTGCCTTCAGGATTGCTAAGGTCTGCTATAGGGGCGACTTATAGGTTTTATGTGTAGTGACCCTTAGATATACGAAACCTACATCTTAAGTAAGTGGTGCATGAACCATCTTTCACAGGCTGCAATGGCAGGCATGTAGTTCAATTTTGCATGGCCTCTCATGGGTGGCATAATACAATCTTCAGCCCATGGGAGGCTTCTGGGGTACCTATGCCCTGGGTACATGGATACCAAATACTGGCAAGGGTACCCCAGTATCTAATTTGGAGTTGACCTAAGTACATAACATAACAGTTTAGGGAGAAAGAAGATAGACTTGGGTCCTGATTAGCAGGATCCCAGTCAGACTAGTCAAAAACAGTGTCACATTTAGCAAAAAGTGAGGGTAACCATAAGAAGCAGATCCTACTTTCCTACAGGCTCTAACAGGATCTTTCATTTCATACATTCATTTCCTTAAATTCTCTAAAATCCTCAAATTAAATTTTGCATAATGAGGGAACTGTAAAGCCTCATCTGACTCAGTGACTTTATGCCTAAACTGGAGCCATAGACATGGATGTAATCCTTTGTCCATCTTGACAATGTATCCGGGCTCCCATATTTCTTTACTAACTTATGCAATGCCTTATGAAATATCATTTTTAATCAATTCTGTATTCACAAAAAATGTCCATAAATACAGAAAATGTTATTGTCCCACAATTCACATTCAGTAACCTCAACCAATGACAGGACAACACTTATGACGTGGTCAACCAACCCAGCATGGCTTTACACCAATGAGCAATCACAGCACAGCACACAGTGAGGTTATTCTCACTCCTCGCAGCAGACCATCCTCTTTCACAATCTTCTCCTATGCATTTTCTCTAAGCAAACTAGCAATACAATGCAAACAACATATGAAATGATCTGCTCCACTAACGGATATTCACTCTCACAAGGTAACTAAACTTTCTATACTCATTCGCTTTAAATGAAACCTCAACTGGTGGGATGTCGGCCTTAATTGATATAGTTATTCCCTGTTTACCTGAGATCAACGGCATCAATCGTTTACCACTACAGCACAAAGGGAACCTTTACCAAGGTGTTGTCAACAATGTCTCATGATCAACACCACATTGCAGCAGGCAACTTAGGGGCTGATCAAGAGTCTGCCAGTCCAGGAACCACCAGACTCGTGGAGGCACATTGATGTCCCAACCGTCCTATTACAATTAAAGCAATCTGACCGCCATTGCTCTACCACAGCTGTGAGGAGCTGCCATTCCCTGTGGTGTTAGAAAGTCAGAAGGCCACAATATACTTTGCAGGACCACTGCAGTCCTCCAAAGCATAATAAGAGTTTCCTCACCTCCATTATTGTCATGGACGTTCATACTCCATCAACACCATGGCAGAGAAGAAAACAAAGGGGGTCCAGTTTTAGCGTTCCCATTGTGGTGCCCATTTTCAGGGCACTGGCATGGAAGCATAAAAAACAAACCTCAAGACAGGTGGAAACTCCTAATCTGATGGGAGGCCCAACCACCGCTTTGGTGGTGCAGTGGCTGCGTGGATCCGGCTCCGCAGCACCAAAGTCATGATCAGACCCTTACTCAGTGTTTTCTACACTGAGACAACCTGTAGCTAAATAGCTTGAAATTTTAAACCACAACAGACCGGTTTACAACTTCAGCTTTCAACAAAGAACCACAATCATACACCACATGGATTTTAACCACTTCACTCAGCTCAACAGCACACAGCCATTTAAAAAATTGCAATCTTAGGCAAAAGCAAAAGCAAAAGCAAAGCGCATCCCTATTAATACTCATACTACTTTGCTGCTACACATTGACTCTTTCCAGAGTGATACTTCATCAGCACTCTCAATTATTCTTTTTGTGGAATCAAATTATTTTGTGACATGGCTGAGGGCAAATAACTATTTTTGGCACCCTACAATCAAACTTCACTAGACAGAACCATAGCTATGCTACCAGATGTGTTTCAGTGTAAAAGTGTTAAAATATTTGTTATACAATTCTTCTTCTTTACTACTCTATTCATACTGGGTACCTACAATTAGACAATCAGCTGTATTTCCATTTACCACAGAAGCAAATATCCTCTGACAAATCTTTCTCTGCTGATAGAAATGGTGCAATTTAGAGTAGCCAAATCACCATATTAGGTGTCCAATGAGGACCATTAATTGACACCCAACTCACAAATTTGAGATCAGATATCGGTACACCACTCTTAAAACCATGCTGTAGAAATAAAGGATAGCAACAAGAAGTCCCAACCTCCTGAAGAAGTTAAGTTGGGCTGGAATTATGCAGACCAAAAGCTCTACAACAGCAACACAAAACAAAGGAAGTAAAACTTGATGTTCTGTCAAAGCTCACTGATATTCCCTATAACGCATTTGAATCATTTGTAAAATAACACATTTTCAATGGAAGAACCAATAAGAATCAATACTTGACTCAGACAGATATTTGATTAATTTGGTTATTGTAGTAAGGATTCAACGTTTATTGCCACAATCAATTTCTTACGAATGTCCCAGCTTGTATAATAGCACCACACATTTAAGTAGGCTTTCCCAGATATTATCATCAAAATCAATTACAGAGTTAAGAGTCCCACCACCATTAAGGTGGGAAGATCGGTCTGTTGTCCAACAGCTTAAGTTCCATGAAGATGGGAAAAGGGTTCACATTTAAAGCCCATTAAGGGTGAGTCCAATTGCCTAAACCAAGAAATAAGAGGAATGAAAAATTGAAATGGTTCAGCAAAGAAGGTTCAGTCCATCAACTACTGACTGTAGCATGAACAAGGCAGTCCAAAAGTAAGAGAGAAATTTATAAAAAATCAGTCAGAATAGCATCCCCTCACACGTGTAAAAGGAAAAGTATTGTATTGCTCCTCCTTTGGGGTTTCTTCTTTTATAAAGTCTATAGAAATTTCCAGTGATGTGACATCACCCCACCATGGGCACACCATAGGAACACTGTTGTATGCTCAAATCCACATAATGTTACCTAGAAGACTTACAACAGTGAGATGTTTAGAGATATAGACTGGCGCTAGAAGCAGTAGCGCTGAGCTGTTAATTCAGGCATTTTAAAAAATTCATTCCCCTGTTATTTTGAGCACTGCGCGGTGATTTTACCACTCTGCAGGCGCTTTTTTAAAAACATTTACATGGTGACTTTTTTATATTTTGAAGGGTTGTAAACGGTGATTTAAAACTGTTTTGGGGAAAGATACGGGGTGTATAGTGCTAAACATCTTGCACCTACCTGCCTCAGGAACTACCAGCCTAGCCCCCCGGTCCGTCACGGCTTGCGCCGATTGTGTGGAGAGGGCGGAAGGCGCAGGTAGTCAGAACACCACTTCTGGCTGCGAGTGCAGTACCGGGGTGAGCGGGCTAGTTGTCTTAGCCCAAGGACCCTCAAATAGCTTGTCGAGATCGGCTCGAGGCCCATAGAGATATAGACTGGCGCTGGAAGCAGTAGCGCTGAGCTGTTAATTCAGACATTTTAAAAAATTCATTCCCCTGTTATTTTGAGCACTGCGCAGTGATTTTATGACTCTGCAGGCGCTTTTTGAAAAACATTTACATGGTGACTTTTTTATATTTTGAAGGGTTGTAAACGGTGATTTAAAACTATTTTGGGGAAAGATACGGGGTGTATAGTGCTAAACATCTTGCACCTACCTGCCTCAGGAACTACCAGCCTAGCCCCCCGGTCCGTCACGGTTTTTGCCGATTGTGCGGAGGGGGCGGAAGGCGCAGGTAGTCAGAACACCACTTCCGGCTGTGAGTGCAGTACCGGGGTGAGCAGGCTAGTTGTCAAAACCTTGGGCCCTTTTAAACGGAGTATGATCCGTACGCGCAGCGGGCGCGCCAAAGGCAAGCCCGTCTGCGCCCGTCCGCGCCGGGCTCGGGCCCAGGGCCAGAAGTTCTGTCCAAAATCCTACGATTTTCTCTAGCACAGTCTACTATAGCGCACAATTGAAGGAGCTAAGGCCAAAACCTTCTTGTGGACCACTTAACCCGGTGGAGGAAATTAAACACTGTACTGCCTGTCAGCTTCAGTTCTCTTACGCTTGCTGCAACCAGGTAACACATCAACGGCAACGGGGTCAGTAAACCGGGCCAGTAAACAAGTTAATAAACGCTGCCCTAGTAAATGCTAGATCCCTGGTGAAACATGGTATTGAAGTGGCAAACATGATTGACACCTACAATGTGGAGCTGCTGTTTGTGACTGGGCAGATAGCTCGTCGGACATTGATCTTGCGTTTGCAGTACCGGCGGGTTACTCTCTCCTTCGCTCTGATAGAATTGGGAAACGGGGAGGAGGACTAGCCATCATTAGTAAAGAACCTCTACATGTGCAGGGTTTTGAGAGTTTGAAAACCACGGATTGCGAAAGTCTTTCTTTCAAAATTCGTATTACGGACAACTACACTTTTTCCGGCCTTCTTTTATATAGGCCGCCTAAGGCAAAGGTGCATGTGGCGCAATTATTGGGGCCCACCTTGGAGTCCAGTCTATCCATGACAGATTTTACGATATTGGAGGATGTTAATATCCACTTGGAAAAAGAAGAAGACAGTAGCACGAGCGCACTACTAGAGGCAATGATCAGTTGTGGTCTGGCCCAATTAGTCAAGCAGGGAACGCATTTTGCGGGGCATACTCTGGATGGAATATTCTCCTCGAATCCTGATATCAGGATTGGGGAAATTCTGGAGGTCCCCTGGTCGGATCATAAATGTATTCATTTTTCATTAAATTTGGTCATAGCTAAAAAAGTTAGGGCACTTAGGGAAAAGGACCACCCTTACTAGGACTGGGACAAGATCGACATTGCAGAACTGCATGCTCAGATAGGTTCTTCCACACTAGTTCTGAACAAAGACAGCGACACAGCGTCACGCCAAGTGGAGAACTGGATTAAAACTGCAGTGCTGGTAGTTGCCCCAATTAAAACTAAAAAACAAAATTGAAGCAAACATTCGGAACCCTGGTTCTCAGATAAGCTTAGACTACAGAAACAGTCCTGCAGGCGGGCAGAGAGAAGATGGAGAGCCAATTACGGGACAAATGAGAAAGCAGAATATGGTAAAACACTTGCCACATATAAAAAACTGATTAGGGAGGGCAAATCAGCATTCTTTATAAAGAAAATCAATGAGGCTAAAAACTCAACTAAAGAACTGTTTAATACGGTTAAAAAACTCACCAATCCCGCGCCCAAACAGGTCAAAGGCAGTACGGAACTCTGCAATAAATTAGGTCAGTTCTTTATGGATAAGGTGCGGTTGATATACGAGTCGTTCCCACAAAGACACACTGAGCCTAATGCGGGGAGCACTAGTATTTCTGACCTCCCATTGCAGAGCAGTGCCCCAGCCCCCGCGCCGAAATTTAGGTTTACAGTTCTCTCGATGGAAGAAATAAAACAACTGATCTTGTCTACTAAATCCGCGGGGCCAATGGACCCTTGCCCACCCAAGGTCCTACACATGGTCCCAGATCTACTTAGCGCCCAACTCCAGCCCCTGTACAGCAATATAATTGAATCCAGTTGTTTGCCTAAAGCTTGGAAGGCAGCCTCGGTCCTTCCATTGCTTAAAAAACCCAGTCTGGATCCCTCAATTCCAGCCAATTTCCGGCCAATCTCAAGGATCCCTTTCCAGACCAAGATTCTGGAGAAACTTATGAACTCCCAACTAGCTGGGCAGGTCAGGAAGATGCAGGCCTTAGATGAATCCTAATATGGATTCCGAGAGGAGCATGGGAATGAGACTGCCTTGGTAATGGCGGCTGAGGAACTCAGGAAGATTCTGGATGCAGGTGGGAAGGCCGCCCTCATACTGTTAGATTTGTCGGGGGCCTTCGGCACCGTTAACCATGAGATCCTCATAAAAAGGCTAAACACGCTAGGTCTTCATGCCTCGGCTACCAATTTACTGGCCTCTTTCTTGGAAAATAGAACTTTCTCTGTGGAGCTGGGGAAATTTTCATCAAGGGCCTTTGACTTGCCTTGGGGGGTCCCCCGGGGCTCTTCATTGAGCCCGTCTATTTTTAATCTCTACGCTGCGCCACTAGCCAAAATCATCAGGAACTGTGGGTTCATTCCTTTGTCCTACGCGGACGATACCCAAAATGTGGTGGCCATTTCCAATAACTCCGTGGAGAGCGCAACCAGTTTTAGGCGCTGTATGGAGCAAGTTAGCAATTGGATGCAGGACAATTGTTTAAAACTCAACGGGTACAAATCAGAGGTTATGTTATTGGGGGCCAACATGAACATCTGGTCCAATCTCTGGTGGCCGGACAGCCTAGGAAGGTGTCCAACGCCGGTGGATAAAGTGAGGAATCTTGGGGTCATATTTGACTCCAAACTCACCTTTGCGGCACAAATAAATAACCTGGCTTCATCGGTATGGTACACGCTTAAACTCATTGGAAAGCTGCTGCCCTACATTCCACACGACACCGCCAAAACCTTGGTTACTCTGTTGGCTCTATCAAAACTGGATTATGGCAATGCTCTTTATGTGGGGTCACAGAAACAACTGTTACTCAAACTCTAGCGCCTCCAGAACGCCGCGGAAAGGCTGGTTCTGGAGATACCCAAGTTTGCTTCCATAGCATCTAAACTGCAGGGCCTGCATTGGCTCACGGTGGGGAAAAGAATCGAGTTTAAATCAGCGTGCCTAGCGTACAAAGCATTTCACGGCTCAGGCCCCAGTTTCTTAAAAAGCAACCTAAAACCATATGAACCGACCAGGATGTTAAGATCCAGTAGTGCTAAACTTCTGGTAACTCCCAGATTCAAACAGCTGAGGTGGGGGGGAGAAGTTTCATAGGTAATACGGCAAAAACCTGGAACATGCTCCCTGCAGAACTCAAAAATAGCCCCTCCTTATGGTCCTTCCGCAAAAACCTGAAAACCTGGCTGTTCTCGTCTTAATTCAGAATGGCACTACGTCGACTGGCAGGCAGTTGGTCTCTTACAGCGCCAAGACGCCCTCGGGCATTCGAGCGCTCAATAAATCACAAAATCAAATCAAATACCTTTCATGAGAAATGAAAGATTCATAGGCCTACTATAGGTAAAAAAGGATACAAAGTAACATTCAGGAATGCCGGGTTTATACATGGGCAGGACACATAAAGCATCATATTCAGTAGTGGAAACTGTACCATTGTATTAGGCCAGGGGAAAGGTCAGCACTTGAAAAAAACATTTCACAAATGCCTTTAAGATAGCATCACACGTTTAAATGAAATGAGCTCCAAACTAACAAAAAATATAATGTAATTAAATCAATTGAAAACTTTCACAAATCATTATTACATGAAAATAGCTCATGTTAGAAATACCTCACTTCCACAAATGTTCTCAACATTCGTGTAAGAGTATAATTTTCTAAATTCACATCACAAAAGTCATTTTGCATTTTTTATAAACTACAGTAGCTCGAGTATTACAATGCAGAATTTCAAGACCATATCATGTTTCTACGTGTTTTTGCACCAACTTTTCGGTATGGTGAGTTCTCAACATAAAGCATTACAACATTAGACCATTTAAATTGCATCAGTAAACATTAATAAACAACATTTTCACAGTCTTCTATTAGTGTAACTTGTTTATATGTATTAGTATTGAAAAATTGATTTGAAAAATGGTAGCAAATACAATGGGCAGAGTATATAGGGTTTGATCCAAACTAAGGGGCCCATTAGGATGTCTGGCGGATCGTCCCTGCCGTGCGGGCGGTGGCGATCTGCCAGACATTCATACTCGCCCGTCACGCATTTCCCCCCCGCCATATTACTATGGCGGGGGGACCGCGGCGGACGGAAAGACCGTCTGCCGCTTTTCCGCCCCAGTCGCCTTGCGGCCGGGGTGGAAAAGGTTTAATATGGTGGCGGTGTCTATTAGACACCGCCAGCCATATTACCTTGGGCCAAAATAGATGCCTTTCCGTGGTGGCATCGCCGCCACGGAAAAGCATGCGGTCTTCACTTCGGGGGCCACCTGCAGGCCCCCGGAGTGAAGGAGAGGTGGGGGGTGCACACGGGGGAGTACCTGTGGTACCCCCCGTGCATTTGCATAAACAAAGTGGCAGGCACCGCGCGGTGCCTGCCGCTTTGTTTATGCAAATGCATACTTGCATTTTTAGCATTGTGACGGGCGGTGCTGAGAGCACCGCCTGCCACAATGCTAAAAATGCAGGATGCGCCTGCCACAGTGGCGGGCGCATCCTAAAACCCCCCATGGGATCCCCGCCCTCATGGCGGACAGTCCCGATCACCGATAGGATGGCGGGCGGACTAAGTCCGCCTGCCATCCTAATAACCCCCTAAGTATGGCTCACCTTGATATATTCTTTAATAGCAAAGTAATTTTTAAAAAATCCACCAGATTAGGCCAAATTTACTTTTTCTCTAAACATTTGGGCCCAAATTGCGTCTCTGTCAGATTCTGACTTGTTCTTTTTATGGGAACCACAGAGAGTTGTCCTTCACCATAATGGACTGTATGGTTCAATTGCTGAGCTAGTTAGATCCAGGCACCCCTTTCCTCTCTATTGAGATTAGATGTTCCACTTTGCTCGTGCTCAAAGAATTAGAATACCTTACTAAATATTTATTTGTTTCTGCCTTTTAAAGATGTTACTTGCTGGCACCTTCTGCTTGACTTCTTTCACAAATTTTCTTGATTTTCTCTTAGCTTAGCATTTTGGGAATTTCCTTTCAAGGGACACTGAAACATGCTCGATTTGGTTATGACAACTTTAAGAAGTTTGTCCTTGTATTTGCTATTTTGAATCTCCTTGACTTATACTGACCAATTCATTAGTGATCTTAGATTTTTTACTAATGTGAATGACTGGAGTTTTGAAATTTTACAAATCTGTTAGTAAACTATTGTGGTGTACAAACCTACTAGTCGCTGTCATTTTTGTGGGGACTAATGTGTTTCACTGTAATTGAAATATTGCTGATTTGTTGATGTGAAGCCTTAGCCCGGGACTAAAGGTCCATCCTCTTGAGTGCAGCTTGTACTTGAGTTTGCACCAATGATCTGCAGAGAGCACATCCCATCCCTTCTGCAACAATACGGTAGCAGGGGATGTTTCCTGCTGTGGTTTAGAGAGTTACAATATGCCTCAGTGTTAGTCAGAATATGACCCAGACCGTCCCTGAGGTTCCATGGCCCAGATCCGAGAGCTAGCAGTGTTCCAGCATTCCTGAAGTGGATGTGGTGTCCTAGGAGTATGAGTATAAGTACTATTATGTGCTGTTGATGCAGTGTTTGCCATTTTGATGAGCTAGTGTGTGTTGCAGATTAGTGTCCATTTGGGCCCAGGAGTGCTCCATGTTGAAGTAGAGGTTTGAAATGCTGCTCTGTTTTAACTGCTCATGCCTATGAAGAGAAACAAGCTTGCTATAGAGAGCTGAAGTTTGGTTTGGACTCGTTGTATTCTAAAACCCTGGGATAGATACAGATTTATATTAGGTTGCAAGAAAAAGGTGTATCAATACTCTAACGCACCATGCACTTTAACATCAATTGGTCATATGGCCCCTTTTAAGTGATTTTAAGTGGCTTTCATGCATTTGTATATGAACAGCTGCTAAGTAATAGTGTTTTGCAGGAAGGCCCCAACAAGCTTCTTGTTTCTTGGAAACTAAAATCTTGTTTAATACTGCTTGTTGAACTGAAATTTTTTAATGTGCCATGTTCTTAAAGTTATGCTGCTATGTGTAATTTTATTGTTTTTACAATGGAACCAAAGCTAAATGATGATGATAATGAAGTTGTGACTAGTCTGTTACAACTGTGGGACCATGAAGCGCTATTGACCACACAAAAGATAGGGACTTATTAACCTTCTATTGTGAGGGTGTACTAAGTGAGATTGGTGTTCAGTTGACACATTTCTGCACATGAGTAGAACACACTAGTCAGGGTGATTTCTTGCTGGTCAAGACATCACTTTGTATGTGTGATCCGGTAAGGATGGGGTTATTCCCCATTCTTTTATTGGAGTGATCGAGAACTTTGAAACTTTCTTTAGTGGAACAGACAAGAGCTATTGTTGTTTTTTTGCTTTCAATAATTTGCTGTACAAAGTTTATCACTGTTGAGAGAGAGAGCTGCTGTGAGTTGCTGCCTGTTATATCATGTAGTGCCACACTGGTATTGGTCGGTTGGTCTTCATGTATGCTAGGATTGGTTGTAACTTCAGGGTTCAGTGATGTCATATTGAGATTGGATGTTTCAACGTATTTCATTGTAATTTGCTGATAACTGCTGCTAATTTCAATTGAAGCTGATTGATTTTGTGTTGTGCCACATACGGAGTACATACTGAGTAAATATTGCATTTTTCAAGGAATTGAGACATTTTGTTTAGCAATGATGTTAGACTATTGTACAGACCTGTCTGGAATATTGAGAGGTACCTTCATTACTTGACAACCAAGATTGGTTTACATATGTGTATCTGGGTACGACAAAGGTATCAGAGCACAGCAAATGAAAGGTTCTTGCACTTCCCCCACATGGTACCTTTAATGTGAGAATAATCGAAAATTTAAGGCAAATGTTAAATGAGATAGAACCCCACCCGGATCTGCTCAATATCAGGCTTTACATGTATGCGAGGAAGCCTCACATAAACAAATGGAAGAAATACCAGACCAGACCAAAGAATAAGGTCCATATTGGGTAAAAGCCAGATCAGATGGAGAACAGCAAGAATGGAGTGAAAATAGAATACATATGTACTTTGGGGTATAGAGGTGTATCTTACATTAACCAGAGATAGAGCACAGAGGAAGAAAGTATATGAGAGGAGTAGAATCCAGGAAAAGACAGGTGAGACAGGTGATAGTGACTCAGGGATGACATATTAGATGATCTATTGGCCTCTTGGCCACCTCTGTATAACATTGTTTATCAAGCTGGAGGGAATCAACAGCCTGGAGTGAACTGACCACCCATTAACCAATTGGGCAATTGCACTTGTCCATCAGTCTTCTGAAGAGAGGTTAACCTGCCATCACGCCACTGTCCACCTTTAGGGGTCTGATTACTACTGTCATCACATCTGCCCTAGGTCCATACACAGTTTCAACAGTTCCCACTGCACCAAGTGCTGGTGCTACCTTTAATTCAGGAGCAACTCCCATCATGAGTGCCTGGTGTGGAAGTTAAGGAAAGCCCTGGGTCACAAACCCTTGAGAGGGATGCTCCTTTGAGGATAATGCACATTTGACTTTACTTTGGTATGCATAGTTATGAATTTTAATTGTTTTAAATTATTAAAAATGTTAATTATTAAAATATTCAATAAAAATGCAAAATTTATATTCAGGGGCAAGATGCTAGGGATATCGTGAAGTTGGGTGGATGAGTGTATTAATACTCAGGTAATATTTGTAATACTATAGAATGAATATGTATGAATTGTAATAGTTCTAAATTAAGGAACATTTTCATTTTGATTTAAAACAAATAATTAAAATGCAACATTTGTATTTAGGATGGTATTGTAGAGATAAAGGTGCATTTGGTGAGTAAGTGTATGAACATTCACAAATTATTGTTAATGCTTCAGGATTCATATTTATGAATTGTAATTGTTTTAAATTAATGTAATTAATTAATGTTAATTGCATTTTCTTTCAACATTTATTAATATTTACAAAATTCTATTTAAGGGTGGAATGTAAGGGACATGGGGGAATTGGGTTGGGAAGTGTATCAGTATTTAGGTATTAATTTTAAAACTGTAGTATTGTTATTTAATCATTGTAATTGCTAAAAACTATTATAAGTTGAAACATATTTTATAACATTTTAAAATAATTTTTTGAGACAGGATGCAATATATATATATAGTTGTTAGGAGGGGAAGTGTATTATTGCTCAGGTATTCATTTTAATATTTCAGTATTAATATGTAATATTTGGAGTTTAGTCAAAATAATATGAAAAATAAAATAAAAAACATTTACAATTAGTATTTATGGGATGTACGGGATATAAGGGTGTTTGCTGGAAAGTTTTATTAAAACGTAGGTATTAATTGTAGTAGTTAAAAACAATAATTACAAGGAATTTATTTAAGTAAAAAAGTTGATGGTAATTACATTATTTTGTTATTTTTATATACAAATATATATTATTGAATTTCTAAGATATTATTGACTAATTTACAAATATTTGTGAAAATTACATTTTAACACATTATTTAAAAAAATGTAAATGTAATACAAAGGTTTGATATTCATATCATTTTTTTTAATATATATTTTTATGAATCTTTTTTCAAATGCTCTCACAATACATCTTAGAGCATCTGGCTACAGTACAGTGGTACAGACATGCCCTCGGACGTACACTGATTGCATATGATATGAAAATTGGGGGCATTGGTCCATCTGTCTCTGACGTAACGTGAGTTCAGGGGGGAACTGGGGGAGATGAACGAGGAAACGTGTGTGGGAAGGAGGAATCAGGTAAAAAATAAAAATGAAAATAAGGGGGGGGGGTAAAGAGGCGGAGACCAGGCCAGAGAAGTAGGATCATGAAGGATGTTCAGGGCACATCTGCCAGAGGGTGTCAGAGGAGGTTAACAGTGCCTGTAAATATCCATCGTGGAGGGGGCGTCGACAGGTGTAGCAGATTGAGTACTGTGTTCCTGCGTATCTTTACAATTGCTGGTGTCACGGGAAGGGGGGAAAATGGGAAGCATATTGTGTACACTTAATTGGGGCGTTAGTGCAGTCGGGGCTGCAGCGTCGCATTGGGAGGTGCTGGGGGCAGCACGCATATGGGCTTGTTTAAACTGGTGGGATAACGTGGCCTATTCTAAGGATATGGGGTGTTTGCGCTGGCCTTTCACTTCCTCCTCCCTCAGGGCTTCCTCCACCACCCATGCCTCCAACGAGGGTCCTGTGATCGCTCACCACTGCATGGCAATGTTTCTTTTGGCTAGGAGCAGGGAAAAAGCAGCATAGCGGACCTGTACCTTACATGTCTTCGGCCTACGGAAGATCCCCAATGCAACCGCCTCCCAGGAATGTAGCTCTGTGAGACCCGTGAGGGTACTAATAGTCGAGTATGGCCGACCAATATGACTGAAGGGCAGGGCAGCTCCAGAACATGTGGTGAAAGTGTGCATCTGGGGAGTGACACCTGGGACACAAGAACTGTGTGTCGGGATAGAACCGTTGGAGACGTGCCGGTGTCTGATATGCTCTGTGTAAGATGTAGTACTGTATGTTTTTGAACCTAGCGTTTCTAGACACTTTCTTAGGAAATTCCAGCGCTCTGTCCCATTCCTTGTCATGTAGTTGCCGCCCAAACTCGTCCTCCCAGGTGGCTCTCAGTGTAAGCAGGGGCTTGTGTATAAGTTCTCTGATTGATTTATATAGCCATGTGACAAGGTGTCGGCCTATGCCGATGTGTAAGATAGTGTGGACGACAGGGTGTGTTGTGGGCTCGCCAGCTGTAAGGTCACTGTGTGGGCGGAAACCGTCAATGAGTTGTCGGTGTGTCAGAAACTGTCCCGGGGGAGGTCATAGTCTTCCATTAGCTGCTCATATGGGCGAAGCTGCCCCTCCGCAAATAAAAATTCCGCTTCCGTGACCTCGGACTCTGTCCATGCACGTAGCATGGCGCACGTGAAATAGGCGTCCCCCCTTGGCCATCCAACCAACGGTAGTCGTGGGGAATAGCATGGGACCTTTGCTGCAATGCGATGAATTTGTTGCATGCATTGGCGGGCCACCGTTACCTGCAGGGGGTGCGTCCGGCGAGGTTTGGTGCCAGGGAGTAGCAGACGACAAAGCTCGGGGATAGGGACAGGGCACGGTATTGTACTTGCCTCCCCAATTTGTCTGCCCGTCGTCCAATACGACAGCCACTGAAGCTGCGCTGCTAGGAAATACGATTCAAAGGCGGGGGCGCCCAGACCCCCCTTAGTGGTGGGCAGCTGCAGTTTGGTGAGGGCTATTCGGTGGCGGCCATTACCCCACCCGAGTGCGCGAAGGAGCATATCCAATTCGCGGATGAAGCTTCTGGGTGGTATCACTGGCAAATTGGTAAAGTAATACAATAGTCGGGGAACGATGATCATTTTGGCCAGAGCCACCTGACCGATAGGAGCTAGCGGGAGATTTTTCCAGAAGCCCACTGATGACCTAATGCTGGTGAGTACCTTGCAGTGATTGCCCTCATAGGTGTCAGTGGGAGAATGGTAGAGGCGGACACCGAGATAGCGGGGAGCGCCCGTGTTCCAGGGTAGGCTCTGCGCGCCCATCTGTACCTCCCGCGGAGAGAGGGAATGGTGTAGGGGATAAACTACGAATCTGTCCCAGTTCACCTGGGGGCCCAACGCCTCTGCAAATTCAGACAGGACTGTCCATATCGGGGTCAAGTCCTCGGTGATATCCCAGATACACAGAAGGAGGTCATCCACATACATGGAGACGCAGTGGATAGTGCCCACTATAGGGATGCCCCAGGCGGTTCCCTCCCTGCGTAAACGTATTTAGGGGTTCCACTGCCAAGGCGAAGATCAAGGGTGAAAGGGGGCAGCCCTGTCTGGTGCCTCTTTCAACCTGCAGCGGGGATGAAATGTACCGACCGAGTCTGACCTGAGACGTGAGATTGGTGTATAGCAGCCGAGTGTATTGCAGCAGGGTTGGGCCTATTCCCGTCCGGCGGAGGACAGCAAATAGGTATGGCCAAGTCACAGTGCTGAAGGCTTTTTCGAGGTCAAGGATGATACACGCCGCGTGGGGAAAGGCGTCCCCCACCTGATCCTGGACATGGAATAACCATCTAATGTTCTGAGACGTGTTCCTGCCAGGGACAAATCCGTTTTGGTCTGGGTGAACCAGGGGGCACAATAGTTGTTCGTACCGGGTGGCGAGTATTTCCCCAAGACCTTGCAGTCTGCTGATAGGAGCATGATGGGGCGGTAGGAGGACAATTGTTGTGGGTCTTGATGCGGTTTAAGAAAGGTCACAATAACCGATTCCCGGACCGATCCTGGAAGTTCTCTCCGTTCGAATGCGTCCACGAACATGGTGGTCAAACGAGGCACCAGGAGGGCGGAGAAGGTACTATAGTATTCGAGGAGTAGCCCTTCGAGGCCCAGAGCCTTATTCCGTGCCAACGAGCATATCATGCAGGAAACGTCTGCGTCTGATATTTTCGCATCCAATGAAACCCTGGTTGCCTCTGTGATACGAGGGAGCGATAGCGGGTCTAGGAAATGGTTTACCACTTCTTGCCGAATGTTTGGCAGGGTGCTGTATAACGTGGCGTAATACTGCCAAAACGCATCCAAAATGCCCTGTTGGGAGCGCACCAGTATGCCTGCGGGGGTTCAGATCTCGGTAATGGGTGAAGTGTCAGTGTCTAGGTGCACCAACCATGCTAGAAGCGTGCCCTTTTTGTCTCGTTCTTTGTGTACCCGAGCGGCGTAAGCTCGAAAGTTACATTTGCGCATGTCAGCCAAGGCAGTAGCGTATTTCGTTTTAGCCTCAGCCACCTGAACCACCGTTGCAGACTTGGCATCCTCCTCCTTGGTAAGGGTCGCTAGTGTGCGTTCTGTATCGACGAGTGTTTGCTCTAGTGTGCGGCGGGCCCCTACTATCTGTTTGATGCATGTGCCCTGGGTCTCTACTTTGAATGCATCCCATTCCACTAGTCTGGAGGAGGTGGACCCTGCGTTGTGAGTGAAATAATGTTGGACATTCTGTGCGTGATTGCACCGGAATACCTGGTCAGTGAGACAGTCCCCTGGGAGGCGCCAGGTGGGCACTAGTGGGTGAGGGGGCCTCCATTGGACACGCAATATGTGTGCATCGTAGTCTGAAACTACCCGGCCTAGGTAATCAGTGTGTTTGACCTTAGGTATTAATGACGGGGTGCATAAGAATCTGTCTAGCCGGGTCCGCAAGTTGTGGGGGATGGAGTAAAATGAGTACAGCCGCGCGTGGGGATGGTGAGCCCTCCACGCGTCTACTAACGCCCAGTGACAGACCCAGCGGCGGAAGCGTTCTGACCGTGCAAGGGCAGGAGAGTGCGGTGGTGGCGGGTGGGATCTGTCGAGTGTAACAACAAGTTCACAATTATAGTCGCCCTCTAAGATCCATGGGATAGATGTGAATTGGGCTAACACGCCTGTGAGGGAGTCCCAGAATCTATCCTGTTCAACATTTGGCGCGTATATGCTGCCTAACAGAATTGGCTGTCCGTCTAAAATGTCTTCCAGTAAGGCATATCTTCCCTCCTTATCTACTACTCTGCACGTTTCCAGAAAGGGAGTGCCTGGGCGGACCCAGATTAGTGCGCCTCGTGGGAACGCTGAGTATGCTGTAGCGCATAGGATGCCCCGCCATCGGGATCGCAATTTGTCTGACTCTGGCGCTGTGAGATGCGTTTCTTGCAGGAACGCAATGTGGGCGTGCTGGCGTTTTATGTACGCATATGTTGTATATTTCTTGTGCGGTGTGTGGAGACCCCGTGCGTTCAGGGTAAGAATACTAATATCTGCGTGCTGCATCGGGAGGTTGGAGAAATCAATCAATCAATCATAGCATTTATATAGCGCGCTACTCACCCGGAGGGTCTCAAGGCGCTTGGGGAGGGGGGGGTCCGCTACTGCTCGAACTGCCAGGTCTTGAGCTGCTTCCTGAAGGCGAGGTGGTCCTGGGTCAGGCGGAGGTGGGTCGGGAGGGAGTGCCACGTCTTGGCGGCGAGGTAGGAGAAGGATCTTCCTCCTGTGGCAGCTCTTCGGATGCGGGGGACGGCGGCGAGGGCGTGGTTGGTTGATCGACGCTGTCGTGTGGGAGTGTAGAAGTTGAGGCGACTGTTGAGGTATCTTGGTCCTTGGTTGTGGGGCCTTGTGTGCGTGGGTGAGTAGTCGGAACGTGATTCTCTTGTTGACTGGGAGCCAGTGCAGGTCTCTCAGGTGTCCGGAGATGTGGTTGTGTCGGGGGATGTCCAGGATGAGTCTTGCCGAGGCGTTCTGAATTCGCTGGAGTCTCTTCTGGAGTCTGGCAGTGGTTCCGGCGTATAGGGAGTTGCCGTAGTACATTCGGCAGGTGACGAGGGCCTGGGTGACCGTCTTCCTGGTCTCGGTGGGGATCCACCGGAAGATCTTACGTAGCATGCGCAGGATGTTGAAGCATGACGAGGAGACGGCGTTGACTTGTCTAGTCATGGAGAGGGAGGAGTCCAGGATGAAGCCCAGGTTGCGTGCGTGGTCAGTTGGTTTGGGTGCGCTGCCCAGGGCGGGGGGCCACCAGGAGTCGTCTCAGGCGGAGGGCCAAGATCCCAGGATGAGGACTTCCGTCTTGTCTGAGTTCAGTTTCAGGCGGCTGTTGTTCATCCACTCGGCTACTTCTTTCATCCCCTCGTGTAGGCTGGCTCTGGCGGTGGCGGGGTCGGTGGTGAGGGAGAGGATCAGTTGGGTGTCGTCGGCGTAAGAGATGATGTTGAGGTTGTGCTGGCGTGCGATGGCCGCGAGGGGGCTCGTGTAGACATTGAAGAGGGTGGGGCTGAGCGAGGAGCCTTGGGGAACGCCGCAGATGACTTCGGTGGCTTCTGATCGGAAGGGGGGGAGGCGGACTCTCTGAGTCCTTCCGGCGAGGAAGGAGATGATCCAGTCTAGTGCTTTCTCTTGGATTCCGACGCTGCTGAGGTGCTGCTCTAGGGTGCGGTGGCAGACGGTGTCGAAAGCCGCGGATAGGTCCAGGAGGATGAGGGCCGCTGTTTCCCCGTTGTCGAGCAGAGCTCGGATGTCATCAGTGGCAGCGATGAGGGCGGTCTCGGTGCTGTGGTTGGCCCGGAAGCCGGACTGCGAGTGGTCGAGGGATCCATTCGTCTCGAGGAAGGCGGCCAGCTGCTTGTTGACGGTCTTCTCGATGACTTTGGCTGGAAACGGGAGCGAGATGGGGCGGTAATTTTTGAGTTCGGTGGGGTCCGCTGATGGTTTCTTCAGTAGAGCGCTGAGTTCGGCATGCTTCCAGCTCTCCGGGAAGGTCGCTGTGTTGAAGGAGGTGTTGATGATGTCCCTTAGGTGGGGTGCGATGACGGAGTCGGCCTTGTTGAAGACGTGGTGAGGGCAGGGGTCGGTTGGAGAGCCGGAGTGGATGGAGTTCATCATGCGTAGGGTGTCCTCGGTGTTGATCGGGGTCCAGGCGCGGAGGGTGGTGGTGGGGGGCGCCGGTGCTGTCGTGGGGTGCATCGGTTCTGTGCTGAAGCTGTTGTGTATGTCCATGATCTTGTTGTGGAAGTAGGAGGCGAGGGAGTTGCAGAGGTCTTGTGATGGGGTGATGTCGTTGTTTCCTGCGCTGGGGTTGGAGAGCTCTTTGACGATGTTGAAGAGTTTCTTGGTGTTGTGGGCGTTGTTGTCCAGTCGTTCCTTGAATGCGGTTCTCTTGGTGGTGTGGATCAGTTGGTGGTGTTTTCGAGTGGCGAGCTTGAGGGTGGTCATGTTGTCTGGTGTTGGGTCTCTGCGCCAGGCTCTCTCGAGGGCTCGGCAGTTTCTCTTGGAGCTCTTGAGTTCGTCGGTGAACCATGGTGCTTTCCTACTGCTGGGTCTGCTGGGCGGGGTCCTCAGTGGGGCGAGGTCATCTGCTGATCCACTTAGTGAGGTTGTTGGCTCCCTGGCTGGGGTTCGCTGAGCTTGCGGGGGGGTCCTGGCTCAGGGAGGCGGCGAGCTGTTCGGCTGTGATCTTGTTCCATCTTCTGCGTGCCACCTGTTGCTGGTGGTGATGAGTCGTGTTCTTTTTGTAGCTGAAGTGGACGCAGCTGTGGTCCTTCCAGTGGAGTCCGGTGGCGTGGCTGAAGGCGATGTCTTTGCTGGAGGAGAAGACGGGGTCGAGTGTGTGTCCGGCGTAGTGGGTGGGGGTGGTCACCAGCTGCTTGAGGCCGAGGGTGGCGAGGTTGTCCAGTAGGGTGGTGGTGTTGCGGTCGTTGTTGTTCTCCAGGTGGAAATTGAGGTCCCCGAGGAGGATGTAGTCAGCGGAGGGGAGGGCGTGCGGGCTGATGAAGTCGGCGATGTCTTCGCTGAATTGTGTGCGTGGTCCCGGGGGTCTGTAGATGAGGGTGCCTCTGAGGGTGGTCTTGGGGTCGGTGTGGATCTGGAAGTGCAGATAGAAAGACTATCTGTGCCCTGGCGTGCATTCTCAACTGTGAAATGCATGGGTGCTAAGGATGGTTTGGTTGCGCTGTTCTTAAAGAGAGCCCTCGTAGACCCCCCTCCAGCTGTGTCAGCTACCCAGATGCTCATGTCTCCTGTGGGGTAAAAGGGGTGAGATAACAGGGTGAATAGAACATATAACTGGGTGGGGGAACTACCCCAATACCTGGGATGCATCGGCAAGCCTGATACGTCCAAACCAATGCTCCGAAAACCAGAGAGCGAACAGTCAATTCGTAGGGGTGGCAGGTTGTGTCTGCGAGATGTGGTCCCGCCAGGGCGTTAGCAGGAGAAATGTTCGTCGGCAAGGAGTGTAGTGCGTCTAGTGGGCCGTGACACATAATGCGGGTAGCTCCCTGCTGGAAGTACCCACTCACAGGTGCTCTTTGCTGTAGCATGCTTCCAGACAACAACGTTTAGTACTGTCAGTGAATGGCATCAGCAATTTACGGAGTGACCGGGGGCATGGTAACAGGGTCAGCTGTGGGCTGGGCCGTGTTACTGTCATTTTCGCTACTCGAGGAGAAGAGATGGGGAATGCCCTCAACGTCCTCCTCCGATGGGGGAGCCCCAAGATCAGCAGCAGCCTGAAGGGCCTTCCGACGCTCCTGCATGAGCTGCTCCAGGTCCGGGGAATCGACCTCATGTCGTCTTGTGGGTTCCCTCCAGCTCTGTTGTCCTTACGGTTGCGTTTGCTGTGGGGCACATCTCCTGTTGCGCTGTGTCCTGTGGCTGCGTTTTTGTGGCACGGCCGAGGCCGGTCCCTGTGTGCAGTGGCGGTCTGCCCAGTCGCAGGCCTCCGCCGCAGTGGCAAAGAAGTGTGTGGTACCGGCGTGAATGACTTTCAGGCGGGCTGGAAACAGCAGAGAGTATTGTAAGTCATTTGCCCGCAAGCGACGTTTAACCTCCAGAAAGGACGCCCTGAGTTTTTGCACCGCCTTGGCGTAATCAGCAAATATCATGACGTGCTGGTTTTCGACTTGCAGGGGGCCTGCGCACCTGGCGGCACGTAACACTGCATCGCTGTCCTGAAAATGAAGGAATTTGGTGAGCAAAGGGCGAGGCACATTGCCGGGTGGTGGCTTACCGTCCGGGAGCCGATGGGCCCGCTCAATAGAGAAGAAAGCAGTGCGGTCCTTGGTTGGGGTGAAGGATTTCACCCAGGCCTCCACGTACTCGATAGGGTGTGCGCCCTCGATCCCCTCCGGGAGACCCATCACGCGTATGTTACAGCGCCGGGAACGTCCCTCCAAATCATCCACCCGTTTCTCCATGGTTGCCAAGCGATCCAGGGTTGTCCGAAGTGTTTGCTGCTGCGTCTTCAGGGCGGGCAGCATGTCCGCGAGGGACCTATCTCCCTCCCTCACTTTGTCGGCTAATTTCCGCTGGTCGAGGCGAATAAGATTTATGTCCGTAGTGAGAGAGCCCAGACGCTCTTCCATGGAGGCCCTGGAGAGTTCGATGGCCGCCAGGACCCGGTCAAGCTTGTCAGAGATGGTCGGGTCCGGCTGGGAAGTGGGTGTTTTTGAAAGGGTTCTGGTCCGGGGTTGATTTTCCGGCGCTGTTTCGGGGACCGCCGTCTGCTGAGTAGCCCTTGGCTACCCCATGGTGCCGACTCCAGGTGTCTTTCCCACTTTCAGCAAAGTCATTCGCGGGGGTGAGGCCGAGGTGTCGCACCTCTGGGTGTCAATGGTCCTGCTCGTCGCCTTTTTGCGATAGGGGGCGTAGTGCGCCCTCAGGTCTCCAGCACTGCCAGCCGTACTATTTAGACGGTGCCCACAATGTGCCGTGGTTCCCCGTCCAATCTGGCATGCAACCCCAAGCGTGGGGGGTGGGCTTCCGGGGAGCGCAGCAGCGTCCGGTCCAACGATCCCCTGAGGGGCCAGCCACAAAGAACAGCCCGGCCCCGTCCCTGGTGATGTTTGCCCTGTATGGGGCGCCCACTCACTGAGCCAAGTAAAGAGGTGGGCCCCAGGCTCTGTTCTGCTCAGACGCCCTCTCGTTGCATCTGGGAAGGAGGTGGTTATCCCATGCTAGCCTGTGCACCAGATATGGAAGATCCTTGTCACCCCTGCGGCTCAGCGGTACTTCGAGGAGAGCTCAGGCGCCCTCTCATTGTGTCTGGGAGGGAGGTGGTTGCACAATGCTGACCTGTGTACTGTGCCTAGCTCTCCATGTTGGAGTCAGGCAATGGTAGTCCGTGATTCGGCCTCCAGAGCATCGCAGCCAGACAGGGGGGCCGTTGCAGGAGTGGTGGGGGGCAATGTCTCACGCCGCTCACCTGCTGAAGCCCCGTACTCCAAGCCTCCGGGGCTAGTCAGCCGTTGGGAGCTAGCGCCGTCACCACCTGGGTGCCATTTTGAGGTCAGGCACCTCGGGCACAAAACCGGCGCCGGTTGGGTGCTCGCTGGAGGGAGGGGGGGAGGGGAGGCCCTGTGCCTCCTGCCCCCGAGGTCACCCCCGTTGAGTACTGGATAGGGGGTCACCGGAGCCACCAAAGGTGTACCAGACAAGTCAGTCAAAATACACTTTATTCGATTTTCAAAAAATCATAAAAGGCAATAAAATTACAAGCATGTTAAAAAATCGACAATTCATTAATGTACAAGAATAAAGCTGAGCCCTTATTAATTTTTAGACATCATATATACATAAATTTTAAATCAGTAAAAAAGATAAAACATTCAGTGAAATTCGTTTGTTCCTATTTCTAAACGCCGCCGCTAGGAAACTTGCAACGCTAAAGATAGTATAAGTGTTGCCCAGCATCTGGAGATAAATTAGTGCGGGCCTGACTTGGATAAAACCAGCCTCTCTCAAGACTGGTCTCAGATATTTTTTCCTTTCGACAGCATAAAACCCACAAAACATCATAAAATGCATGGTATCTTGATTAGAAAATTTGTCACAATCACAGGGGGGGGGCATCTTCTGGTTTAGCCCAAACATGGTAGCAACCTAATGTATAATGAATCAAATTAAACCTAAATTTGGTCAATAAAAATCTGTGTAGGGGTTCGGTGACGATTTTAAGGTACGGTTCCAGAGAGGGGGTGGTAGTTAACACTAGGTATGTTCTTACTGATGATTTCCCTAGTTCCTTCTCCTCTCTGTCTAAGCGTACCCTCTCCAAAAAAATTTGCTTGATCCATTTAACATCCTCTCTCTTAATACTTAGTGGTGCCAGAAAAAGTTCGGGTCTTCCCAGGGATGCAAAGGTGTTTTTTAGAAAGTTCAGCCAAGGTACTTTCATAGCGTGATGCATGGAAACGACATCCGCCAAAATTACATGGTTCAAAGTTAGTTCTGAATTGAGCCATGTTTTTGCCCAAAAAACGAATGGAGCCAATTTCAGCTTGTCCGTAATGTAGGACAGGCCCATCTCCTCATGGATGGAAAAAGTGGGAGTGGATTTAGGGACAGATAGAAAATGTCTGATAAGCCCATTCTCAACCGTTTGAATTTTATTATGATTGACATAGCCCCACAAAACGGACCCATAGGTTGCGATGGGAATGCACTTGCTATTGTAGACTTTCACAAGTGCCTCCATCGGCCTAGCCCCTAACCTCTTTGAAAAGCCCAGCAAGGCAGACGTAGAACGAGCCAAGGCTAGAGTCTTTGCCCTAATCTGGGGAGCCCACGTCTACCTCTCATCAAACAGGACCCCCAGATAGGGAAAGACTGAAACCCTTGAGACCACCTAGCCCATGCAGATGAAAGTTTTAGATTTGGGCTTACATCTTTGTGGGCCTACTATCATGGTATGCGATTTTTTTGCATTGACTTTTAAGTCAAGGTTCTCCATGAAGGACCCAAAAAGGTCCAGTAAGACCTGGAGGCCATTACCAGTGCGCGCTATTAAGACTGCGTCATCCGCGTATAGGAGGGCCGGCACAAACACTCCTCCTACATGCGGGACGTCTGTACCAAAGGTGTACTGCCCCCCGGTGACGCCGCTGCTGCAGTGGCGCCAACAACAGGGTACGGCCGCTCACGGGCCTCCGCTGGTGCAGGATGGGTCCTCCGATGGTGGTAGCCGGGAATGCGTGGTCGGCGCCTCGCTCCACCCAAGCACGGAGCACAGAGCGCTCACCGGGCTCCCTCGCAGCCGGGATTGAGTGGCTCAGCGCGCCACTACGGGGCAGTCCGGGCTGTCACCAGAGACTGGCAGCCACCATGTTGCGCCCGGTTACGGGAGCGTGTGTCGTTGCCTGGAACGCTGCGGACATCACAGATCGCCGCCGTCCGCAGGTACCCTTCGGTGCAGACGTGGTTCCGCTGCTGGGGGATATAATTCGTTCCCCTCCTTGACCAGGATGTGCCGTCTCTTGGGCCGCCCAGCTGCAGAGCCTCAGCAGACCGCGACCGCCATCGTGGCTCGCTTAGCCACGCCCCCTTGATATTTATATCATTTATATACATTTTATACATTGTACAATTTATTTTCTCACAGTTTACTATTAACTTCATTAACAAAGATTCTCTTTTTTCTGTTTTTACTTTTCAGCTTCTTGCGCACAGTTGTACATATGTTTCTACATTTGGTTGACCATCGAGGTCGAGATCGGAAGCAAGGAAGTGCTGTGGTCAGGTAAGAACAATTTACATTATTAAGGGCTTGTTTACGACTATGGCAGTCCATCGTCATGGTGGTGGACTGTGGACCACCATACTAGTCGTTCACCCACCGTATTATGAGTTTGGCAGTAGGACAACCACTGAACTGCTGCTACTGCCAGGGGTCCTTAATCCCACAGAGGTGGCACAGCGGTCTGAGGAAGTAACATGCTTGTTGTTCTGCTGCATCACCGCCAAGCATATTATGAGTTTCTTCACTGGCCTCCTCTTCAAGGCGAAGAGCTCACCATGAAAAGAGTGGCGGTGAGGAAACTAAGGAGGCCCTGCATGGGGGTGTACCACCTATATTTCTGCTCCTCATGCTCCTGCACAATATGGTGAATTTCTTCCAGTACAGAAACATGCTGCAGCCCTCTCACATCAGTCCTTTTCTAAGGCTCTCCTGTGAGCCTTAGAAAGGCACCACCATGGAATCGCTGCAGCATGCACCATCCACCAGGATTCACCTTGTAATACGGTGGGCAGTCTGACTATGAGTTTGGTGGTCTTCCTGCAGGTTGCTGGCATGGCAGCCTGCAGGAATACCACCAAACATGTATTCAGGCCCTAAGTAAATTGGTGGCTACATTTATTGTACGGTCAGGGAAAAGGTAGTTAGATGTTAGATAGTAGTATCTGGTGTTTTTTATTTGTTTTTATCCTATTTCCATTCCCATGCAGGTTGTGTTCATATGCTCACATCATTGTTTTTAAAGTCAGTTTAGATGAATTATAAGATGCTTCACATGCGCTGCCTCTTTCAGTAGCATCCACAGAAGCTGCATGTGCTCACCAGCTGGACTTTGGTGAGGCAGAAGCACTCCCATGATCTTCTGGCAGTGAACCTCTTAAGTCTTTATAAACACAGATTATAACAAGTAGTCAAAGAATAAATCAATCAAGAGAATAATTTTTAGAAGTAACCATAGTTGCAGTTCACTAGACCTTTTCATTACAGTGAGCGCAAGCGGATGTGTTCTTTGTGCCTTTTTTTGCACCTAGCAGGAGCTGACTCCTACGGTTGGGCCATTCCTATTTTTTAGACATGGACCTGGGCTTCTGTAGATGGCTATGAATTTCGACTTAGCATATTTTTAATATATTGAATTGCCTCTGCAGTGACAGACCAACTTCACAGATGACACGCTTAAAAGTGCAAAATGTGTGCAAATAAACATCATCTGAGTATTATTTTATATATAATAAAAGGGAATTATAAGATAAGTTAGTAAAACTTTTTTAAACTTCTTTGAAATAAAACATGTTTTTATATTGTTTGTACTGCTCTCGGAATGAAAATCACATGACTTCAGGATGAAGATGGATGTATTGAATACAGAACAATTTGGAAACAGTGTTTTTTTTAGGCTGATCTTTTTGTTAACAACATTTTCAAAATGAATGTTCTTCTTTAATGGCTTTTTGGGAAATCATTTTGTTTTTGGGGGAATGGATTTTTTTCAAACTACTGTCACTGAAAACATGCTGTAAAAAGTGTGTTGGGGGTATAACAGTGAGTTTATTAAACTCACAATTAATATATTTGTAATCATTTAGTTGCAGGTGATGGTTTTCCATCTAAAACCCTGCATATTCTGTATATTATTTTTACAGTGGATGTTATTTGTACATATATGGATTATTGGATTAATGTTGACTCTTGGTGACACAATGTTTAAAAAATTATGAAGAGTTGAAAAAAAGAAGACAGCTTCAGGTAAAAAATTGTATCTTTGATAATTTGGTAAACGAAATTGAATAATGGTAATTGAATTGTATAGAATTGTTAAAACTGGCAAGTAAATTAGTGATATATTAATTAGTGTTAGTAATGTAATATGTGTGCAACAACATTTTTTTAATTTGACCCAAGAGTCTCTCAGACATTTCTTTACTCTTCTGGATGTATGTGGTTTCAGACTACCTGACAGGGATTGTGCATGTCTCATTTCTTGGAAACTTTGTTCCTTCATCAAAATTTCTCAAAAATCATATAGGTTTGGGTGAAGTTTGCCAACTGATTCCCTGGAGAAATTGTGCCATCCCTCAATAGCATTGTTAGTAATTTCACCTCCCTCTAAACAGGGCAGGTAACATTTCTATACAACAGGAAATCTTGTTACCAGACATACTATGCTGGAAATCCATGTATCTTTAAAATAATTTAGTAAGGATGCCAATTTATCTTCATTTTGGGTATAATATTGTACTTTAGAAATTGCTGCGTAGTACTCGTCTACACTGTCAAGAGGTACGAAGCATAAGGCAGGTCCTTTTTTAAATTTAAAAATAACTTTACTCTTTGATAAATAATCCTCAACTAAGGATTATTTTGTTTTGAGTTTTACGCCAATATCCCTGAGAAATGAGAAAACAAATCCTTGAATTTAGTTAAAAGTGTATATTTCTGTAAATGAGTAAATCACTGATATTTCAAATCAATTATTACTTTTCTGGGGCTTTTATTCATTGTTTGGATTTTATAACTGTTAATAATTCATTCAGTGCATGTTGAAGACTGCTTAACAGGGAGTAACCTCTATACTAATGGGACAGTTGGGCTATTTATGTTAGCATGTATTGTATAAATTTGGGTGAGTGATGATTTAAAAGTACCATCCATCATGCATCACTATTTTCAAGTGTTAAAACATTATGGATTGTGCTAAATATTACTATTCTTTTTTTGAGGGTTTTCATTGTCTTGCAGTAGAAAGTGTTCTTTGGAAAAAGTGATTGTTAATTCAGGGGCGATGTCAATTTCAGAATATGTTTGCGGAGTTATTTGTTGGGGATTTCCTGTCTGTTTACTACTAGCTATGTGCATAGGAATGGTTTAAAAAAGAATTTATGTTTTTGCTATTTTATTATATATTTGCTTAAGTTTGTTTGCCTGTTCTAAAATTAAGAAAGTTTTGGTAATTTTGGTTTTTTTTCTGTGGAGAGAAAAATAAAGGTTATATTCTCTGCTGAAAATACAATTTTTATTGTAATTTACTAGTTTTCACCTGTGAAAAAAATGTGGTTATTGTTGAAAAATTATTATTTATTCACCATGAAATTGGTGAATTGCTTGTTTCTCATGATGTTATTGGTAGCTGTATCTTTTTTTAAGTATTCTGTAGGGTAATGGTTTTTTGTCAATTTTGTTGGTATCTGTGGTGAAAAGAAAAATGCAATTTATTAGTATTTAAAAAATATTGCGTTTATTGTGCTTTTCCTATTGTTCACTGTTGATATTTACAATACGTATGTGAATATTTGTGTCTTTGTTACTTAGGATAGAATTTTATGAAAAATATTTATTGCATGAATTTGAGCATTTTGTTTTACTTCAATATTTGTACTTTAGCAGCAGTTCTGAGATAAATACATGATTACATTTTATGAGTAGTTTGTTTTCTAGTCACTGCCAGCACCTGTGCTAAGGTAAATACTTGGGGAAGTTAGAAAAGTAATTTTAGCCCTTAGTTACTGTCCAGCTCCTGCCCTGAGATAAGTATTTGTGAAGTTCAAATAGTAAATTCTCCCCTATTTAGTGTCCAGCACCTGCTCTGAGGTGATTACCTGGTGGAGTTGGAATAGCAATTATGCCCCTGATTCAATGTCCAGCACCTGCCCTGATGTAGTTACTTGGTGGAGTTGGAATAGTAATTTTGCCCCTTAGTCACTGTCAAGCACCTACCCTGAGGTAAGTATATGCAGAGTTAGAATACACATTTTTCCCCTGGTTAGTGTCCAGCACCTTTCCTGAGATAATTACTTGCTGGAGTTGGAAATGTAATTTTGCCCCTTGGTTAAAGTCCAGCACCTGCACTAAGGTAAGTACTTGTGGAGTTGGAATAGTAATTTTGCTCCTTAGTTACTGCCCGGCACCTGCCCTGAGGGAAGTAGTTGGTGGAGTTAGATTCGTTTTTTCTCTTAGTTACTGCCCAGCACCTACCCTGAGGTAATTACTTGGTGGAGTTGGAATAGTAATGTTGCCCCTTAGACACTATCCAGCAACTGTAATTAGTTTAATATTTATTTGAGTTAGCAAGATGATACTTTATGAAGCTGAAAATTATTGTATTTAAAATAATGTTAAATATACAACCCCAGAATGTTGTTGTTGGGTCAACTTTTGAAAAGTTTATTATCGAAATCTGAAATTTTTGCAAAATAAAAAGTAATAGATGTGTCATATAAGTAGGCAGAAAATTGAAACAAAGATATGTGTTGGAATGTCCACTTTTCACTGAGTTTTATTGTGTATGTGTTGTTTATTATTTTTTTAGTAAAAAGAAAACATTTATTTTACACCCTGTTTTGAAACAAGAGCAATTTTTATTTGGGAAAGGTGAAAGTTTAGGTTTAAAAAAGGTAGGACTATATTGAAAACATTAAACTAGGGAATGTATTTTTTTCATTTTAGTCCGTTTGTCTCATGTTTGATTTATGATGTTTAATTTTAGACTGTGTTTTGGATGATATTTCTTTCTATACGTTTTGGTGTTAGTCTTAGAAATACTTTTCATTTTTTTATATTTTGTGAATAAAAGTCATTTCCTCTTTTTGTTGTAACTACACGCTGTAACGGTATGCGTGCTAATGTGCTCCGTGTTAATGGTATGCGTGGTAATGACCTTTTTAATAATGCCCTATGTATATGCGTGGTAGTGTGTTTCAAGATGAAAACATGCATTGTAGTAGTTAGCTCATTTTAAAAACTGCATTATTTTGTGGTGTGTGGCAAAGGCACGTGTTGTTCCATCATACATCCAGGCCAGTGTGGCCCATATATGGATAGGTAAACAGCCACATTGTGCGATTTTTTTACTGAAAAAGGTGCTATGCTCTGCTGTTAGAACTGTAGAGGTCCCAAACCTACACCTCATAAGTAAATAAATCCAATTTGAAGGCATTTCTAATAAGCAGTTTGTGAAACTTGTTTCAGCTAAAGCCCCTGGGAAGGTAGGTCCACTTGACGAGCACCATTACTTTGTGATATGTAATTTGAGTCTAGTCAATCTATTCAGTACAGATCTACTCTGAAAGTTAAATTGCTGGATCTATTGTACAAAGGACGGTGTTGAGCTTCAGACACACACTGGGGATGCAGACTTTAAACTGAGCACACAAAAGTCAGCTGTTGGACTACTCCCAGTTTTGATAAGGGGGAACCTACACCTTGATCTACAGGTCTCTGTGAAGGAGGAAGTATGGGATTTTACTGGCAAAGATATTGGCCTGTTTAAAGATGTTGAACCTGTAAAGATAATCAATTCTCAAACTCCCCAATACAACCTCTCATCGGAAGCATTGGCTCAAAGGAGATACTATGGAGTCTAGTCTATAAGGAATTTGCAAAAGACAAATTAGAAATAGGCAGTGGAGAATCATTCAGGACCTGCAAACGGTCAGGAATATTCTTTTGCTATGTTGTCCCATGGTACTAAAATCCTCCATGATACTGTTCCAAATACCCTGCAATGCTAAGTTGTTTATGGTCATCGACCTGTGCCGAACATTATTTTCCCTTACTTTGCATGAGGACAGTCAGTTGCTCTTTGCCTGTGAGATAAATCAGGACCTGTTTGCAGTGTACCCCCAATTGTTGACCCCATTTTGACCACTAGGTGCTGGTTTTCTGACTCTGATTCTGCCCTGGGCTCTGCTAACCAGATCCAGAGCCTGTGCTCTGATTACATAGTTAAGTATAATTATAATTGGCAATAACAGACCCCTGTAAGCCCCTAGTATGTATCAAGGCAATAGGGATTCAAACTATCTATGTACACGGAGGGGCCCCCACTCCAGGTTTAATGCAGAGTGCTCAGGCCTAAGCACAGTGCTGAGGGGCTAGTATAAAATAGGGTAGGGAGGTTTAGAGGCTCAGTACATTTCCTGCACTAGAGTGTGCACTGCTATTTTGCATGTTGTCATTTTAAAGCCAGCCCTGCCTTGGAGGCTGTTTTTAAATTGTAATTACTTGCAAATTCAACTTAGGAATTAAAGGTACTTTCATAATAGTAATATACCTTATTTGTACCTGCAAGCCACCACTGAGGTGTACCCCTAATTGCGCCAGAGGTACAGTGCCTTGTAAATGTATGAAGGGACATTAAAAAAATATATTTTATAAGCCTTGGTGAGGGAAAAACTGCCAATTTCATATTTTCCCTTTATAGTGAATGGCTCAATAGGCTAACATTGTAATATTTTAATTAAGTATAAATATTGATACGAGCCAAGTGAAATGTACCTCAAGGTGTCAATCTAATAGCTAAGATAAATCGAACAACCTGCCACTGTTAGATTTGTAATAACTATGACAGAAAGGCAGTTATTCAACTTTATGTCCTTTGAGCCAAAACCTAGCCTTTCAGCTGCTCTCTCTTCTAATTGGTCCACCTAGGCCCATGCCGGCCAGGCTGCACTGATGATGTGTGAAGAGCCCTGCTCGAGAGACAATGGGTTTCCCGTGGGGGGAGAAGTACAAGCTGCAGAGCAGATGTCAGCAAGGGGGTGTAGGGTAGCCAAACTGGTCTTCAAAGTAAGGATGACACTTTAAGACAGAACAGGCTAATCACCAAATCTTGCCACCCCAGCCACACAGGAGCCCCTGTAAATAGATTAGGGAGAGGGTTGGAAGGAATGTGTTTAGGGAAATTAGATACACCAGTAGGTTGGGTTAGCCTGATCCAGTTCCTCTAGAGAGACTTTCTCCATTTAGGATTCTGAGAGAATAGTGCTTCCTAGGACAAGAATATGCCACGCTTTGGAGGAAGTGGTCATATGCCTGGGTGGTACCCTTCATGCCACTGGTCAGGGGTGCCCAGAAACTGTGAATAAATATGGTAGAGCTGCATAGCTCCTCAGATCTTCTGCCTAAAACTACAAGGAGAAGAAGGACTGTCCTGCTGGAATATGGATCTGCACCCAAAACACTGCACTCTGAAGGACTACATCTGCTGCACGACAGCCCTAAACACTTTGCCTTGCTTTAAGAAAGCTGAAGATGGATTTTTGTTCTCTATTTGTTCATAAAAATATAATCTATTTAAATAAACTGGAGTTGGATTTTCCTTGTGTGTTTTGTCTTACTTATTTAATGTATTAATGTTTTAAAATGCTATACACCTGTCTCCTAAGTTACGCCTGCCTGTTTGTTGCCAGCTACCTAGGGATGAGCAAGGGAATAATTTATTAAGACCTCAACTGACCTTTTTATTGTATTTGTGGCCTTATTACTAGTGGTGAGTCACTACTTATCTCAACTAATTTTCAGACCTGGATGGAGCATGATGAGTTTCACTCTGTGGAATTCTGTGGAGTTAACAAAAAACTCTGTAACATTTTGTGGAGTTTCCCAAGCTGTCAGGGTCCACCATAATATTATTATTCTAAATTCAAATTTCACTAAAAAAACAGAGACCTATGTTTTAGGCCTAGCCTGACCCTTCCTTAGGGTCTCACAGGTTACAATACAAATGATTAAAGATCAAAGAGCATTCATAGATACATTGAATAGTATCACTCCAGGGCTGTTACATATTACAAAACAATAAAGTAGCAGTACTTCATGTAATTTGTAGGACCCAATGAGGTATCAAGATTCAACATTTTAAACTGATTGAATAAATGGCATTTGTGCTCAACCTTTCTTTTTGATACTTGCTGAAGTGCATCATAACTTAACAATTCAATGTCTAGGAAACACTAGATTCCTGGTGAGGTATACATTAGTGCCACAAAAGACTTTGTATAAACTCTATTACCACCTACAGGAAGAAAAATAAATCAATGTTGTTAGGAAACATCTCGTTTCAAATAAGATTTGCATGAAATCACTGTTGCCTTGAAGGACGTGTGCAGTTTTCAAGATCAAAATACACTATTCTATCAATATGTGTTCATATAATTTTAGCTTTAAGAAAAATATATTACAAGAGTGAAGAGAGACCCCAAGCCGTTTGGTGATACCAGGCCTAACTTTTATATCCACTTAGTTCTGTGACTGTCTCAAAAAGAGCTCCCTGTTCCCTGCTGTGGTCTGTCCTACATTTGGGTCTGTCTTCTATTTGACGCAAGTCCTGGCTGCACTCTTTACTAATTGTGATTTGTGACCCTTTGTAAAATGTTGCACAAGAATGATACATAGTGAATGACAGCCCGTCAACGAGCGTACAGCTCTATTCCCTTCACATCCTCTCAGTCCCAGACTTGGAGTTCACATGTCTGAAATCTGGCAGTGCTAACTTATATTCTGCAAAGGTTGATAAATGTGAGTGCCTTTGAGCTGGATGACTCTAACGCCTACCTATAGTGCCATTTATGGTCTGAGCTGTAGAGTGCACAGGAGAGGGTGCAGAGCAGTATGGGGATATGTTCTGCATTGAAACCAATTCACCCCAGTGAAACAAATGAATAATATTCAGCACGCCTTGGCAACAGAAGTAGTCTTTGAACGGAGATCAAGAGGCCCCTTTGTTTTATAAAAGCTTTATGGAGCGTTAACCAGAGAGCAGACCTCAGGGCAAGACAATGGTCCCAGTAAGGATGCGAGTAATGGTTCCTCTACTATGGCCTGAAACTCTCTGCCTATGCAAATGAGAGAATTAGTGAACATGGAAGGTTCACATTGGCTTTAAAGACGCTCCTATCTTCTATTTACTTCAGCTGGGACACCTACGGATGCCACCAGTTGAAAACAATAGTGCTCTAGTAAATCCAATTTAACATAAGAGAAGAATTACCACTAAGACCGAAAACCAGTGGGTGGGCAGTGAGGGAGAAAAAAATGGGGAAACAGACTTTTGTATTGCATTTGTAGAAGCTAGTAGGGCTCATTCAATTCTACTAGGCAACAAAAAGTTAGCAATCACAGGGGTTAAGTGTCATTCTTCTTACTTGCTCGAGGTGTTTTGGAAATGCACCTATCACTGACTTAGATCTGACCTCGCTTCAGAGGTGCAGAATTTAAACAATAAAATTGTGTACTACATAAAAACATGAAGCACTATCCAGGGTATTGCATGGGAAAGCAACTTGTTGTCATTTATATAATGTCTCACTTTATGCACACCACTATAGTGATAATATTGGCCTTTTACACCCAGAAGAGTAATTAAAATAAACGGCTGTAAGAGCTTGGACTGAGAGAATGGCAGGTTCAAACCAGGAAGGTTAGAAGGGGTTTTGTCACTCAGTCTAGTGACTGTTAAATGGCAGTGAGTAACAATATCACTTCAAGAAAAGGGGGAAGGCTGCAACAGAAGCAAGTGGGTGTCTGTTATCTCAGTGAAAAACATGCAGAGTTTTACAAAAGCCTGTTACAATCTGGTCAGTGATTCTGAAAGAGTTAAAGTTTAGAGGCAGTCTGTCACATTTTGGGGGCTTTGCATGAGGCTGCCTATGATTCAGCGCTAGTGCATGGGATGGTGCACAATTAAGGGTCCCAATACGATGTCAGTCGGAGTTGCCTCTCACCGACACCATCGCAGTCTTTGGACCGAACGACCGACCTCCGGTCGGCGGTTCCAACCATCTGATTACGATGTGACCGAACACTGGTCAGTCACATACTCCCATTTCTCTATGGAAGCATTTGCTACAGCCATAAACCAGCCATAAAAGAGGCTCCCATGAAGAAATGGGTGTGTGTATGTGTGTGAAACCCTAAGTAGCCCTCCGCCACCAGCTGGAGGCCTCGGACGCAAGGGGGCTCTGATAGGGGCCCCAAAAGTTGCTTTCTGGCAGCTTTTCCATGTCAAAAAGGCCGGCATGGAAACCGACGGCAGAAACTCTCTCCATAGGGGACTACAGTACAGGTTTGAATGGCCAGAAGACACCGAGAGCCAGTCAGAATGACCAGCGGGTTTATGCTCTGACGACTGATATCATAATTTGGCGGTCAGACTGCAAACCGATCGTGTCAGTCGGAAAGCCTCTGAACGCGGTCGGAAAGCTTCCAACTAGCGGTCGAAGGCTTTCCGACTGAGATTGTATTCAGACCCTAAAGCGCCAGGATGCCCTTGGTGGTGACAGGTTTTGCGCTATATAAGAATACCACAATACCAATACCAATACCAAAAGTATGCATATTCAAAATGCAGTTCAAGCTAAAAATGCATTCATATGTTTGGTTTACAGGTTGTACTATAAAGATATATTTTCTATACTTTTTATAAAAATTGCTCTGCCTATTATCCTGTCTAGCTAACCATATCTATATGGAGCTGAGCTATGCACTGTGTTCTGAACACAACTTGGCTTCTAAACAGGTTGAGCATAGGAGGTGCACATTCGCTAGCATTGCATATTTACATGTACATGTTCTAATCAAGTAAGATATTAACAACGCAGCATGGAAACCTGCGACCTGTCAAACATCAACCCAAAAGAAAAATGGACTTCAATAAGGCCCTATGTACCTACAGGGCTATAAAGTTTATACAAAGTGGTGGCTCCCTTACTCTTACCTGCTGCTCCAGCGTCACAGTTGTAAGCCTGCCAAGCTGCGGCTCTGGATGGGTCCTGATCAAAGCCAGCTGAGAGCAACAAATCTGTAACTTTAAATCTCAAGGCACTTCAATTCTGTTTGTCACAACCAGTGTGTGTGTTGCAGGCTGCATTACCCTCATGTACCAACAGACGCTTTGCTGCTTGTGAATTCATCCGACTGGGACTGAGCCTTTACTCCTACTTCTCGCGGAACCCGCTCCGCGGGTCCCGCATCGTGAAGGGGGACTTTGTTGCTGCCATTTGAAGGGAACGCTGAGGGAAGTGTGTGTTCGCGGGGCTGCGAGCGAGTGTGGGTGCTCGACTGGGACTTCAATTCCCAGGAGCGCCCGCCAGCCAGGATCTCCAACACCTGGGCCGCTCTCCCCGACCCCTCCCACCCTTCCACCGAGCAATTCAAAACCATCACCTTTTTGGTCGGTGAGCGGGACGCTTTGCTGCTTGTGAATTCATCCGACTGGGACTGAGCCTTTACTCCTACTTCTCGCGGAACCCGCTCCGCGGGTCCCGCATCGTGAAGGGGGACTTTGTTGCTGCCATTTGAAGGGAACGCTGAGGGAAGTGTGTGTCCACGGGGCTGCGAGCGAGTGTGGGTGCTCGACTGGGACTTCAATTCCCAGGAGCGCCCGCCAGCCAGGATCTCCAACACCTGGGCCGCTCTCCCCGACCCCTCCCGCCCTTCCACCGAGCAATTCAAAACCATCACCTTTTTGGTCGGTGAGCGGGACGCTTTGCTGCTTGTGAATTCATCCGACTGGGACTGAGCCTTTACTCCTACTTCTCGCGGAACCCGCTCCGCGGGTCCCGCATCGTGAAGGGGGACTTTGTTGCTGCCATTTGAAGGGAACGCTGAGGGAAGTGTGTGTCCACGGGGCTGCGAGCGAGTGTGGGTGCTCGACTGGGACTTCAATTCCCAGGAGCGCCCGCCAGCCAGGATCTCCAACACCTGGGCCGCTCTCCCCGACCCCTCCCACCCTTCCACCGAGCAATTCAAAACCATCACCTTTTTGGTCGGTGAGCGGGACGCTTTGCTGCTTGTGAATTCATCCGACTGGGACTGAGCCTTTACTCCTACTTCTCGCGGAACACGCTCCGCGGGTCCCGCATCGTGAAGGGGGACTTTGTTGCTGCCATTTGAAGGGAACGCTGAGGGAAGTGTGTGTCCACGGGGCTGCGAGCGAGTGTGGGTGCTCGACTGGGACTTCAATTCCCAGGAGCGCCCGCCAGCCAGGATCTCCAACACCTGGGCCGCTCTCCCCGACCCCTCCCACCCTTCCACCGAGCAATTCAAAACCATCACCTTTTTGGTCGGTGAGCGGGACGCTTTGCTGCTTGTGAATTCATCCGACTGGGACTGAGCCTTTACTCCTACTTCTCGCGGAACCCGCTCCGCGGGTCCCGCATCGTGAAGGGGGACTTTGTTGCTGCCATTTGAAGGGAACGCTGAGGGAAGTGTGTGTCCACGGGGCTGCGAGCGAGTGTGGGTGCTCGACTGGGACTTCAATTCCCAGGAGCGCCCGCCAGCCAGGATCTCCAACACCTGGGCCGCTCTCCCCGACCCCTCCCACCCTTCCACCGAGCAATTCAAAACCATCACCTTTTTGGTCGGTGAGCGGGACGCTTTGCTGCTTGTGAATTCATCCGACTGGGACTGAGCCTTTACTCCTACTTCTCGCGGAACCCGCTCCGCGGGTCCCGCATCGTGAAGGGGGACTTTGTTGCTGCCATTTGAAGGGAACGCTGAGGGAAGTGTGTGTCCACGGGGCTGCGAGCGAGTGTGGGTGCTCGACTGGGACTTCAATTCCCAGGAGCGCCCGCCAGCCAGAATCTCCAACACCTGGGCCGCTCTCCCCGACCCCTCCCACCCCTTCCTCCTCTTGTCCGCATACTCTTTATTGGTCAACAGTACTCCCGCAGCGCGGGAGAGCGCGCGGGAGAAGCCCGGGACAAGGGCGGGACCGTCTGTGGCCGTCCGGGGCCGCAGGAGGCCGGGCTGGGCCACAGTATTGTCATTTGTATTTTAATATTGTATGTCATCTTAACTATTTATATTTTATAGTTGCCCACCGCCTTGCCGCTGCTAGCTTTGTATCAAGGTATCAAAAAGGGGTTTCTATATTCCCCGTTCGATATGAGTCATTCAGCCCCCCCTGGTGTGGGTAGTTTTCCACTCGGCCCTCTTGACAAATTTTTTAAAAAACATCCAAGGATGTAGACAGGGATCTCCTCCTTGCCGAAAGGAGAGCTGTGCGACGACGCTCAATAGAGCAACTGAAGAGAAGCCAACTGCCCTTCCCATCAGACTCAATTCTTACTCAGGCCACGGATGCCCGAGGGCTGAGCTCGATTGAGGATGATGGTACAGATATTAATCAAATTCCCAGCATATTTAGGTTTCCTATTATCTCGCCACCATGTGTTAGTGCAACCAGTGGTGATCAGCTACTTTGTATTCCTATTGATCACTCGAGCTTTACGGATGTAAATATTTTAGATAGCCAACCTAAGGATCAGGGGCCCCGTCCCACGTTGCCCAACCCCTCACTGGTCTGTATTGAACCCAGTGAGAACATACCCCTGAAGTGTGTGGGCGACGTTGCTATTGGGCCTGATGATGATGTTAAGAGGGTGGTGTGTTCCCCACCGAGGAAAAGAAGGAGAAAGGGTGGGGTAAAAAGGAAAGGCCAAAATCGCCGAACTGTAATAACACCCCCACCAATTGTTATCCCAAAACAACTAATCCCTCATCATGTAGAGTTACCGACGCCAGAAATACAAATCCTTCCTATTCCGGACTTAGCTTTTGAAGGACTTGGTGAGGCGTCTAGTGCCATCATAGAGAAGCTCATTAAGTCTTACATGTTACCTTTGCTGGAGCGTGTTAGGGTTGTGAGTGAAAAATTGGATCGCCTACTGGTGTCCTCTGAGTCAACACAGCCTTCCACCTCTGCTAAGGGCAACGGTGTTTCCATCAGCCCCCAAACTACTAAACCCGTGATAGGTATCACAAATACTAATACCAGTAAACATCCTAATAGTGTAACCAATGCAGCCACTATCCCAATTAAAGTGTCGGCTGTGGCTGTTAAACCCCCAAGACCAGCCAGTACGGCCAATGCGAATCCCAGGGCGGTTGTTAGTAAACTCCCGCCACAGGGAACTGGGAAACAGTTAAGGAAAGGCGAGGGTACACTGGCTCCCCTTACTGGTAACTCCCACAAACCTCCATTAAGGAGGCACAATGTGGATTTGCCGCCGGACTCTATGAACTTTGTTATTGTAATGACGGGTGTGCCACCTGTCTTGGAAGGGGATCGGGAAAATAATGAAAGTTTAAAAAATAAAGTCATCTTTTGGCTAAAGACAAATAGACCCCTTCCTGCACATCTTAATGGGGACATTGTCACGGTCAGAAGATGTCAATGGGTGGGGGTTCGCCCAAAGGATATAGAGGGTGATATAGTTATCATTAACTTTAGGGACAACAGAGTAGTATCTTACATCTCAGATTGGTTTGTAGGGAAATACGAGGGAGGGGTTTCCACCAGGAATCTTAGTTATTTTTATCCTGAGACCCTGATTAATCCAACCGAACGTCCCCATGCCTCAAATACCAAAAGCCTCCTCAAATGGTCCAATTTTACACCTAGCTTTCATGGACCTCAAATTAACCCCGAGGAACGGTATCGTTCCTACACCCAATCTACCTACAATTGTCCCCCGCAAACACCGGGTTGGGCTAAAACTAAACTTCAACCTCTCGGCCCACCAGTTATACCAAATAACTCTGTCACAAATAATCCTCTGTACCCTATAGTTTCTTTCAACCATGTCTTTCCGCAGGTCCAACAACCCCCTAACTTCTACCCAGTATATCAAAATCCAACTAGCTTTAACCCTAAAGACCACTGGAACATACCGCTGAGGAACCTTTATGACCCCTTATCAGGGTTATCATCAAATGATTGACCAATATTGTCGATAAGGGATGATGTATCTTATTCGGATTACTTGGGAGGGGGGGCCGTTCTTTCTAACTCATCCAATAATCCTGGAAGTTTTCTTGAGCACCCATGTAACTACTTGGAGGGGGGTATGACTAACCGAGTAGAGTTGGGTACACTGGATTTGTCATTAACCCCTTTGCCATTAATGAGTGTTATTATAGTGGGTGCAAATCAACCCCCATGTCCTCAAGTTGGGTCTGTAGGGTTGACGATGTTGGGTACGAGCCTGGTTGCCCCTGAGCATGAAGAATCCCCCCCCCTGTCTAATGTTTCCCACGTTTTTGAGAATACCAACCTTTGTGAACAAATGTACAATAAGGGTACTGTTATGGGTTGTTGGAACATTGCAGGGTTAGAACCTCAAACATGTACTCCTGATTGGGTAGAGTTTATCTCATTAGGAGATATTTGGTATTTTCAGGAGACTTGGGCAATCCCTCCAGTGTATCTCCATGGTTTTCTGAATTTTTACAAACCCGCGACTAAAGGCCTAAGAGGTCGGGCTATGGGTGGCCTCACAACATGGGTTCGTCAAGCAGCGGGTGTAACTGTCAATGAAATATTTATTGATTGTATAGATTTATTGATTGTTAGCATCCGAACATGCAGAGGGCTGGATATATTGTTGATCAATGTTTATGCTAGGGGAATGACGGGTGGCAGAGTCGCTCACACCCTTACTTGCTTGGATGAGTTTTTAAGTTCTGATGAATATCCTGGTCATGTAGTGCTTATGGGTGACCTTAATACCTGCTTTGAACCATTAAGTAATGATGATGGTTTGTTAACAAATGCAGAGGATGAGATCTGGGGAATCCCACAACTTGAATTACCCCCGATAAACAAATGGTCTCAAGCAGCTTCATATATTAAAGGTCTTTGTCTGAACTGGGGGCTCCGAGCACTCAATGGTCGGACTAGCTCGGATAGGATGGGTAATTATACCTTTTTTAATGGTAGACACAGTAGTCGTATTGACTACATTTTAGTTGACATAACAATGTGGCCGATGGTTTTGGATATGTCTGTTAGACCGCGCCAAGAAAGTGACCATGACCCCTTGGTGGCAGAACTTAAGGACTTTAGTTTCCTCGGGTTGGTTGTACGACACCCTAATCCTGTTCAGGAGGCTGTAGTACTTTCTAACGACATGAGGAGGGTGCGATGGCCAAAGGTTTCGGTAGATGTGGAAGCACGCAAAAAGATCAGAGCTCTGGTCTCAAACTCCCTGGCAGAAACTGAAAAGTGTGATGTTCAGAACTTAGATTTTGCAGCTATTCATGCCAGCTTGTTTTTGTCCCTAAAATCTTTTTTTGTTAAATATGTTGCAAACAAAGGGAGAGGGAAGGGTAAGAAACCACTAAATTGGTTTAATGAAGCCTGCAGAAAGTCTCATACAGATCTGTTTAAGGCTCTAAAATCAAAGAACCCTGCCCTAATTAAAGTAAGTAGGAAGGCTTTTAATGAAGCCAAGCGCCATGCCAAAGCTGATTGGGATAATGAGCGATGGACATCGCTAACTGAGGCCTGGGGGAGTAGAAACCTACAGCAGTTCTGGCACCTTCTTAGGTGGGGTAACTCACAGGATGACCGCCCAAGCCCTGCGTCTGTTGAACCACAAAAATGGGTGTCCCATTTTGTGGAACAATTTAGATGCTGCAACACAGCGAATGTCTCCATTAGATGGCCATTATCTTTTGACACTCTTGTGTTTTCGGCTAAGGAAGTTGAAGCAGTTTTGAGAGCTATCCCTAGGGGCAAAGCGCCTGGTCCAGACTGTATCCCTGCGGATATTTTTTTGGAGGATCATGACCTTTGGGTTCCATATCTGGTGCGTTTGGTTAATGCATTGGCAGCGGACGCCAGAGTACCCGATTCCTGGGTCGGTGCTGAAATACTGCCTATCTTTAAGAAGGGCGATCGGTCGGTTCCATCCAACTACCGGCCGATCAGCTTAATAGACGCGGTACAGAAGATTATTACCCATCTTCTGCTCACTAGGATCCAGGCATGGATAGAGGAGTATGATATCCTCACCCCTCTTCAAGCAGGGTTTCGATCCCATGTGAGCACCCTGGATCAGGCATTCCGTTTTATGCTATTGCACTGAAAGACAGTTACCTTGGGAAAAGGCAACCTGTACGCGGCCTTCGTGGATCTTAGGTCAGCTTTTGACCTGGTTCCGAGGGCTGGTTTATGGAACTCCTTATTGGATATGGGTATGCCCCCTATATTGGTACGCCTCATAGTGAACCTTCATGCCCAGACCTTTGCGTATGTGCGCTGGGGAAAACCGGGAGAGGTGACGGAAAATTTTCCAGTGGATAAGGGCGTCAGGCAAGGCTGTGTCATGGCCCCTACCTTGTTTTCCCTATATATCAATGGGGTTACTAAATATTTTGATAACTTCTCCACGGATGCCCCAAGCCTGGCGGGCCTGCGAATCCCCCTGCTCATGTTCGCAGACGACACTCTCTTGATTTCACGAACCAGACAGGGTCTGCAAAAGGCACTGACAAGGTTCGAGAGTTTCTGCAGCGAACATGAGCTGGAGGTGAACGTGTCCAAAACCAAATTCATGGTTTTGAGGGGGCACAAGCAAATAAACGCCAGGGTCTCCATGGGGGATATCCCCCTGGAGCAAACCAAGCACTTCACCTACCTGGGAGTTACATTTAGTGACACACTGAGCTGGACCCATCAGATCGAGCTCATGACTTTGAAACACCAACAGTTGGGCGGGGCATTGATTAAGGAGCATAAAGGGTCATTTACGAGGCCAATGTCCCCGCTTATAAAGATCTATGGTGGGAAGGTACTATCGGCAGTCCTCTATGGTGCGGAACTATGGGGTGGCAGTAATCTGAATCCATTAACACTTGCCCAAAATAAGTTTTTAAGAATGTCTACAGGTTTTCCACAGTCGACCCCTCTAACTCCTCTTCTCTATGATCTCGGGTGCCACTCGGTGGTGGACCAAGCAAGACTTCGTCCGTTAACATTCTGGCGTCGTCTGTGGACAACACCTGAACTCCATTATTATGCTGAAGCATGCCTGGAGGTTAAAAATAGTCCTGGTGCCACGAACATTGGTTGGTTCAGAGACCTTAAGGCTACCTTATTATCCCTGGGTCTTGGCACTTTGTGGTCCTCGCCTGAGTCAGCCATTTTCCCCTCTAAAAGGGACCTTAAAAAATGTTACTGGGACTGGGTGACTCTTAACATGTACCTGAAATCGAGCCCTAGTAGCCTTACCGGTCAGTTTATTGTACATAAGGATGCGCCCAAGCTAGAATGGTATTGGGACACTATAACTAAACCCCTGGACCGCAAATTATTCTTTCAATTCAGATGCGGCTCGCTTCCCATTGGGGAGTTTACTAAAAAGTGGGGAACTGAAAGGACGGGGTTTTGTCCCAAGTGTTATGGTACTGGGGAGAGCCTGGAGCACTTCTTGTATGTATGCCCTCTATATTCTGCCCCCAGAGCCAAATGGCTTAGACCGGTCTGCAGACATCTAGGTACCCGAATGGCTGTGGAAGCAACCAGATTGTTAAGAACCAATCTAGATTCTCTTATTGTTGTCGGGGTTGCTAAATTCTTAGGTTGGGCCTGGGTGCTTAGAAGCAGGTTTATCAAAGGTACTCAAATGGTGTCAGCCTAGTGTTTTTTTGTAACCGTTTGACCTATGTTTGCATTAGAGGCCTTATGTAAAATTTAGCATATTTGTTTAAGACAATTGATTAATTTTAAATGATCTAAATACTCGTTTTAAATTGAACTATGGTTGTTAAATTCCATTTATAAAATGTTTTGCTTACCTGTACAAGAAGCTGATTAGTTATAAATGATTTAATACTTGTTTTAACTGTTTCACATGTATGTATATATTGTATTTTATGTATTTTATGATGAACTAATCGAATAAAGACTTCTTGAACTGAAAGTACCAACAGGCACTGCCTGCCTGCTTTCTCAACTCCTGGGCACATCACATGCTAGTGGGTTATCATGCTATTTGAGGTGCACTGGGTGTGGAAGCACCTAGACACCATACTTGTGACCGCACATATAGTGCTCCAGTGCAAGTGCCTGCATCAGCTAAGCAACTTCATATTTGGAAGACAGCAAATAGCCAATTACAAAGCAGCTCCATGAACGTGTGCAAGTAAACTCTGCTTCTCTGGTGGTTGGTGGAGTATTTGCTGAACTCCATGCTCCAAGTGGAGCACCGAGTTGCAAAACTCTGCTAATTCTGCTGGCGTAGTGGAGTTTGCAATCCATCCCTGCTAATAATCCACATTCCAGAACCTTCAATTCCAAAATAAAGTTCTGGAATGGTGGTGAGTCCCACAGGGGAAAGCAGAAACCCCTTGATCTTCAATAAGATACTGGAGACCTTGCAGTTGCCATGCATATCAGTCCTGGTCCAGTATTTATATGGCCTACTTGTGGAGGCTGCAGGAATGTGCCTAATTCAGATTCTCTTTGACTGAATGTTCACTGGGTTCCTACTAACCTGGTTCCCAGTGCCTGTGTTATTTCCCAAAGCTGTACCTTTGTTTGCACAACTGGCACAACTCTGGACCACATATGAATCCCTTGTAAAAGGTACCAGTGATACCAAGGACACTGTGACCAAAGAGAGTCTCAGGGCTGAAGCATGTATTATGCCACCCTAAGAGACCCCTCACAGGCCTTACAGTACTATAAAGCATGCTCTGGGTGAGGTACTATACAACTACCGATAAACACCAAGATCCCTATACCTGGGACGATTAATACATTTAGTAGACATGAGTACACATCACTCAGGTTGTATTTTTTATTAACATACCAGAGTGACCCCCTGCTATCTATCGCAGTGAGGTATAGATCCTCTAATGTCTTATTGTCCCCACTAGATCTACTGTTCCAAAAAGGTTACTAAGTTCTCAACTCAAACAGTGTCCAGGACAATGTCCAACAAATGTCTGCCTTCTTTCCTGGCAGTACATATAACCACACTCAACCACATGTGCACAAACCTTAAGGAAAAAATGTGTGGTGGAGCGGAAGGCACCTCACGGGCGAACAACCCTCGGGGATGTTGGCAGCTGTTACCAACTCAATGCCCCTTTCTCATCATCGGTTGCCTTCCAGTCCCAAAAGAAAAACAAACTGGGTACAACACATAAAATGAAATGCGTGTAACGGTGCTTAGACGTATGCATGAAGCTGGAGTTTTAAATAGGCAGTCACACTAAGTGACGTCGAAATGAGCGATTGCCAAAGAAAGTGAGCGGTGTGCACTACGTTCGGGTGTTCTGTGCCCCACGCATTGTAAAGGGAACTATGATGACATTATGCATTTGACTTTGAGAGTCTTGAACCCGCCCGCTTTTCTCTGGGATAACACCCGGTGAGGGTTGCCACTGGCCCTTTGTCCTCAATACTATTGCATAAAAAACCATAGAAATTAGCGCTGCTGTGTATTTCCGATTTACAAATGCTGGTTGTTTCATAAAATCTCTCTTCACTCCCCATAGATTGATATCTCAATCGTTTTTAAACGAATCGAAGTGTGATTCGGTCAGCCGGTATGAGCTGCCCATACTGGCCTGGGGTAATTATATATAAATATAAGGATTTTTGCAACCATTACTCAATTGTGGAAACCTAAGAATTTATATTGATTACTGGGTGTGTCTCTGGTTTTTATTTGTGTCTCAATTCTACAGTGTCCAGAAAGGATGTTCTAAAAATTGGTGCAGTGACCGAGTGTTGAATACCCTGATGAATCTGCCGAAATTATTGGGGCAGTGAAACATGTCGGTATCAGGTACTGGTAGGCGATACTAAGCTACCAACCTCTTTTTTAATTCATCAGTTCACACTAAAACGAAGAATAAAGTAATTGAGTGGGTGTGTCTGTTGATTTTATGTCACTCTGTCCTTTATGAGTTAATGTTGTAAAAACTCTTTATTTAGCACCTTTACACGCATTTCATTTTATGTGTTGTACCCAGTTTGTTTTTCTTTTGGGACTGGAAGGCAACCGATGATGAGAAAGGGGCATTGAGTTGGTAACAGCTGCCAACATCCCCGAGGGTTGTTCGCCCGTGAGGTGCCTTCCGCTCCACCACACATTTTTTCCTTAAGGTTTGTGCACATGTGGTTGAGTGTGGTTATATGTACTGCCAGGAAAGAAGGCAGACATTTGTTGGACATTGTCCTGGACACTGTTTGAGTTGAGAACTTAGTAACCTTTTTGGAACAGTAGATCTAGTGGGGACAATAAGACATTAGAGGATCTATACCTCACTGCGATAGATAGCAGGGGGTCACTCTGGTATGTTAATAAAAAATACAACCTGAGTGATTTGTACTCATGTCTACTAAATGTATTAATCGTCCCAGGTATAGGGATCTTGGTGTTTATCGATTGCTTAGAGTGGAGGGCGATCCCTTACATACCTTTCCATAACCCTCTTGGCTCCTTTTTGCTGTTGTGTGTGACTATACAACTACCCCCAAGCAGGAATAGCATTCAAGGGTGGTAGTCCTAAAAGGTTATATTCCCTTTGCTATGCTGACCAGGGCCTCCCCAGCTAGTGGAGATGCTCCACCCCTGCCCAAACTCAATTTTTGGGTGGCAAGGTTGTTGGGAAAATTAGTATGAGGGAGAGGTGTGTCCCCTCCCACCCAGGACCACCCCTAAGGTGTTTTGAACTGAAGTGACACCCTCCTTTGCGAATCCTCCATATTGTTTATGAAAGGCATGAGTCTTGCATATGAATTCTGGGGTGCTGAATGCAGCACTGGCTGCACCCTATTTGTGCTTTCCATAACAAAAGTGCATGAGTGAGGTGTAAGGCTGGCCAAAGTGCCACATGACCCTGTTGGTAATCTTATTAATGCTAAGATATGCCATCTGGGTGGCCTTGTGCCCATTATAATTATATGCTGCAATAATATTTAATCGAGAACTAGCAATGTGGCAAAAACACTTAGGCATATTGTGGCATTAATGGCTCCATATAGTGATGGATCCATAAGGTCATGAGGTACACAGAAGTGAGGAAATTAGTGCTGAACAGGTAGGGAGATGGCTGATGGAATAAACATGCAAGCTCTTTATTTCTTAGGGTTCAGGGCGGCGAGTAACCTGCCATTGACCTACTACCAGTATGACTGACAGCTAGTCTCATGAGATTTTCGTTGTTTCCATTGAATCAGGTATTTGCCCAATACATTCTGAGTGCTGAGCTGATAGAGAAAATGCCTACTAATGTGTCCAGTGCCTGTGGGCTGTCTCTGGACATCTGGGACACAGGAAATCTGGGTGTTATTATTGTAATTTGCCCCACTCAGATGAGGGGACAGGGGTGATACTGGTCAGGTGTGCAGACCAGCCTGCCAGTGTTCTAGGAAACACCAATATCTCTAACAATTGTTGCAAATGACCATCATTAGCCTCACTGTTTTTACTGGCTGTGGAACTCTGTGCACTTTACCCCTGCTAACCATGGGTAAAGTGCCTGTGCTCCCCTATTAACATGATGAAATTGGTATACCCCTAATTGGCATGCTCATCTTATGTATAAATCCCTAGTATATGGTGCAAAGTGTAACCAGGGCCTATAAGCTAAATGTCACTAGTAAACTGCATCACCCATTGTGACACCCGCTACAGTGACAGTGCAAACATGGCCATTTGGATCATGGCTGTTACAGTTTTTAACAGAAATTCAAGCTACCAAAATAACCCATTTTCATAATACAAAACCTTCCTTTTAAATATTTATGTCAACACTCAGTAGGCCTTATTAGCCATAAGGTAGAGTTCCTAGTATTTAAAAGTAGGATATGTATCATTTTAATGCTAAATATATCCTTCCAGTTAAAAAGCCCCAAAAGCTAATGTCAATGTAGCAAGGATAGTTGTTCTATAGGAAAATACTCTGCTCCATTATTTCATTTATTTTTGCTAATTTTGCTTAGGTTACAGCAAGAAATATAAATCAAAGACTTGTTTTAAAACCTTTTCAAAATCCTACTCTCTTGTTTTTAATATACCCCGAATCACCAGGAATAAATGAAGAGGTAGAATCCTGGAGGTATTTTTATATTTACACTCACTTCATCACACTTCACTTACACCTCAAACCCGCTCCACTATAAACAGGTGTAGTAGCACAGCTGAGTAGCATTCGGATACTCAGCTGGGACCCGATGATGAAGCATGACACCAACAGGTTGGTATGTGAGGGTTTTCCTAACAAACCTTTAAGGTGCCAGACACCACTGTGTCAGACAGTCAGTTAATGTGGCCGTCTCAGTTGGTTTACAAATATATTTCGGAACAAGGTCTCTCTTTTGGTTTTTTGGCTTTTAGGAAGTAACCTTTTCCCTTTCTAAAACCTTCTGATGCCCTTTGCATCAACTCTAGCTGTCGCCTGGCAGCTCAATAATCCCCTTGATGACCTGTGAAAAATGCTCCCACACAAGACAAATGCCTTAGGTGTAGGGAAGTGTTGTTGTTGCAATCTTGATCTGATGGGTAAAGGCACATGTTAGCTAACACCCGGACAGGCCTTTCCTTTGCGTCTCAAGTTAGGGAGGCACCAATTCCAGTGAGAAAGGAGCTGCCCCTAACACTGTTGAAGAGTGACCACAGAGGAGGGGTTGCTCATTTCCATGGCCACACCTCTGGGGTGGGCACACAATATCTGCACTGGGGGAGAAAGGTTCTGCCATATTGGATTTAGATATGGAAGGCACTGTAACATTGTTTTCAATCGGCAGGGCACACAGGCAATGCTGCATAAGAAGGTAGGTATAGACCTAGGAAATTTAACAATATTGTTTAGGGAGAGATCTGTCTTGTCCCCCAACCACAGGTTGGTGCCAACCATAATATGGAATCCACAGTACCTCCTCAGAACAGTACTGGACCTGTGGAAGATTAGAGGAGGACTGAACCTGCTATCTGGGACCTGAGAAGAGCCTAAAGGTTTGGACCTGCTCTCCCTCTTGTACCCAGGACAAAGAAGTGGACTTCAAGGGCCATAAGGTTGACATGTGTTCATTCTATAGGGACACAACAAGGTATTTTGTGCAACTTTCCAGCTGATGCGTTCCAATTGGAGCTTCCCTTAACCCTGCTGGTGGTTTTAGCTTGAGTGAGTCTTGTTCTCTAAATGTTGTTCTTAAGGTCCTGGAACCCTGGACTGTTTCAAAACGTCCTCTTTCTACCATCTCCTAAAACCTGGGAATTAAAACCTTTTTAGCTTCAGAGACCTCTGAAGGAGTGGGACCAACGTGTCAAGCTGATCCTTCGAAGGTGCATTGCAACTGGGCTGGGATTCAGGTTTCTCCCACTCTGAGCTTTTCCACAGCAGCAAACCTGATTCAGCCGAACTTAGCAGAGAAGGTATCCAGCCTTGTCGAGCATTGTTCAGCTGTAGCCTGCAGCCTTGCTCCGCTAGAAGAATCTGGGCAAAAAAAATGGACTAAGTCCAAATGTAGAAATCTTCACCAGGTGAAGGTGCCAAAAGTATTTGCCCAGCAAAGGGTCTTCTTTGGGTGCAAAATTCTAATTTCTTGTTTTTTTACTGTTCCCACTAAACGTCAACGGTTTCACTGAGACCTCGTCAGTGGCTATCCAAAAACATGAAGCACTCTTCAGTCACAGCCTTCTGCCTTGCCCCGATGAGGTTCTTTGAACTCCATTTCCAAGACATAGAAGAAGATTTATATAAAAATGTCACACAATGCAGTGCAGAAAGACACCTTTCTGTGCTGCGTTACAGGGGGAGAGCGGAATGTGCCATATTTAACATTATATGGCACAGCCTAGCCCCAAGCAGGAACCCTTGCACCATGGTGTTGAAGGTAAGATTATTTTTCTGCAGAAAGTGGCACCTTCCTGCACAAAACATATCCTCTGAGCCATTTTCCTTTGTCTATTTGTGCTGCTGAATGCAGCAGTCATAGAAATAGGAATAAACAAGGAGAAATAAACATATTTCTCCTCGCTACGCCTCTTGTGGGAAAGCATAGCATTTTGACACATTCCCTGGTCTATAACTCATGGTAAATCTAAGAATGTGCTAAAATACATGGACGGATGCGTGGGAACACCTACACTCCAACGATGGAACGCCTCCGTGGAGCAGAGTAACATAAGGCAGCAACTTGCGCTGCCTTGCATTATCACAGATTTACCAAGCCACAGAGGGCCATGTAAGGCGGCTTTGTTTAGCTTAGTAAATCTCCTTCTAAATTTTGCCTTGCCCTGCATTCCCTTGTGTGGTGTAGGGCAAACAATGCGTTTGATAAATATGTCCCTAAGTCTGAACCTAAAACTTCTGACCAGGTCAAACCTGGTTTCTGTAACTGACACACATTACATTGTGGTCATCCTTAACTTGTGACTAAGTACTGGTCAAGCGCAACCAGATGACTGCATGTGGCGCTTAGTACCTTGTGGTGCTATTTTGAACCTTAAATGATCAAAATTCTTATCACTAGTCTCCCTTAGTCGATATTTGTTTTTTTGATGTAATTCTATTTGTTAAAATGTACTCTATTTTGTCTAAGTTAAGCTGTCCGATCTGTACTATAGCTACCAGAGTGTTGTTCTCAGGTTAATGTAGTGATTCACCCTAACAAGGATTTTGGCTATTACTTGAGGTGGGTACCTACCTTCTCTAAACTAATACCCACATTTCTTACAACAGTGGAGCTCCACTGGGGAACCTGATCCTGGATCAGGTCCTGTGATTAATGTGGTGTGGCATTGTCCCCTGCTTGTCCTCCCCACCTGTGAAGGCAGATGAAGGGCATGGTATCGGTGGGTTCTACAGTGTTGTGTGGGGGTCAACTGATCAGCCTTGCTGAGAAAGTCACACATCTGCTCTGGGGTCCTGATGGGAGAGAGTCACTCTCCACACAAAAGTGGAACTGATCTACCTTATAGCTAAGCCTATTTTTGGCTGATAATTGGTGGTAGATCAGAGTGCCCTTTGGGTAAGGCAGATAACTTCAATTGTGCTGCACTGTGCAGATGGGTTCATGGGTAGAGTGCCAAGTGAACCCCGCACCATCTTGCCTAAGAATTTCGTCCCCTATTGCTTTGTAGGTGCACGGATTTGACATACACACTACCTGAAAGCAAATATTATTCAATGCTTCAAAATGTATGCAGATTTTTAATGCAAAGATGCTGCAAGTGATTGAAAATATATGTATTTTTTTATCACTGACCAATCTTGTGAGAGAACTCGAAAACGTTTAAGGGAGAAACTGGATCAAATTCATAAAGAAATGATGGCTACATTCGTGCTTCGAGTAATGTTGCCTGCAGATGAATCTGCCTGACAGGCATTAGATCACACGGACAGCAATTTTAATTATTCCTATTGCTCTGCCATTCAGATGTTATCCATTGCGATAGGTCTGTGCATCTCAAAAGAAAATACTTCCTCACTTTTGTTATTGAAAGAAAGTGGAAGTCAGATAAAAGACATTATAGCTATCAAATCTCAGGAGTGTGTCAGAAATGAAGCCGCATACCCTGAATACTAAATGCTTCGAGCAAATAACACTTCAAGGTAATTCTATTTGAAGGTCTAGAAGCATCAGAAGCTGCAAATTGTAATTAGTCCGGCTAATGTGGATAATTAAATGAAGGCTTCTCTGGAGTGGGTTTCTAAATCTATTAAAGCTCCGAGGCAAAGGATGAGTAAATATGATAAAAACAAAAGAATTGTTTTCCTATCCCGCGCTCTCTCTTAAAGGGAAGTGGAGGCTTGAGCCAAAGAGCACTGCTATGTGCCTAGACATTATGAAGCCGGGCACTAATTTCTGTGGAATCCATAGGGTTCATAGGCAAGAAAACAACTTAAATAACCGTAATCCTTAAGTGGATTCCCACGGTGCATTGCAAGGGCAGTAAGCACCATGGGGCATATCATCAAGGGCAGTATCGCTGCTTTAGCTGCACTTTTTGCCGCTAAAGCAGCGATAATTTTAACGCCCTATCAGCATGTACCATGTTTCCATGCCTTTTCTCCATGTCCCTGAACGCCCAGCTTTGCAGCTCTAATGAGATGCAAAGTGGGCGTTACTCCCCAAACCAACGTCAGAATTGTTGCTAACCGACATTTCTCCAATCAACTAGCTGCCCACTAACCTGCACAGCGATAAGGAAAGTAGCGCTAACCGCGCTTATCGCTACTTTTCTTACGCCTGCTTTCAGTCTGACTTAGCCATTATATCCAAAGGAAGGTGGAAATTATGGCTAAGTCGGCCCTGCCCCATTATCAAGCTATTAGCGAATTGATGACAATTATCAGCAGGAAACCATTAGTGAATAATCAGCAATTACTGCCAGTATAGGTAATCAGTGGCTGGTACAATAACAGGTGTAAATGCGTAAATGTCTCATTAGAACTTGTTCTTTTTTTAAAGGTCAAGAGCCATCATAGGGGCAACAAACGCACTAGTGAAAAAACACACAGACATACTTGAGTGTACACCACCATTACTATTAGAGAATTCCTACTCCAAGTATGGCTTAGTGGGGGAGGTGGCCACACTAGGGACGATGAAAGGAAAGAGCGGTGGAACAGGACAGCTGGGTCATGACATCAAGATTTGCCTGGTAACCTTCTGCATTTATGACTGATTTAAGGGTGATTTATTGGAAGAATCTGGTAGATACAAACTTGTGTTTTCAGCCTAATATCAATGAGACCAATGAGGCTGAACACTGGAGGAACAACACAAGACTTACTGGCTGGCAGCCATCTTGGGCATGGTCACACTCTAATAAAGGACTCCACCCAAGACTAACCACCAGTCACTTCCCATAAAAAGTCTTGTTTTTGAACTTCCCTGAAACTATGTATTTGACATCTTCGGAATAGCAGGTAAGGAATTATATCAACACAAGTCAATTTCTTCACTACAGACCACCCGGCTGTAGTGGAAGATGGCTTCTGGCCAACATTTGAAATACAGATACTGCACTTCTTATAAAAGACTAATTTAGATTGAAGGCTTTGAATAACCAAAGACTTAATTGTGCAACAAAGGGACAAATATACCTTGTATTCTTCTCCAAAGCAGGACTTTCATGAAAAGCAGGACTGTTCATGAAACTATGATAAAAGTATTAAAGCCTATTTAGACCTGTAGATAAGACATTGAACTAATTTGCAATACCTTTAATGCACATACAGAAAGCTTTACACGCCTTCACCTGCCTAGCTGGCTCTTATGGTATGCACCTCATCTAAGGCTTTTAAAAGTTATGTCTTACTGTAAAATTAATAAATCTGGTGTGGTTAATATTGTTCTCCTCTGGCAGGGTCTCAGTTAAGCTGTCTTCTCCTATATATGCCTTAGAGTATTGCAATTCCACCACCTCCATTGAATCTGAACATTCAAACAAGAAGATCCTCTACTGTATCATTGAACACTTCAACTAAAAGGTAGGAAAATTACAAATTCCTATACTGAAGATCTTACCCTCTATTATCAGTTTTGCTCAAGGAGAGTAGTCCCAGCTCATCATTTACAGGATCTATTCCTCAGAGTTCCATTCCTAATCTCGTCTCCCAATATACTGCTGTGGTTCCCAACATTCTGGTATTGTGGCTTCAAAATCAACATAGGGGCTTCTGTGTAAATATATGATTCTGACATGAAAGCATTGGGGGACTTCATATACACACTGTGTTCTCTAGGCTACTCATGATGTAACCTAAGTGAGAATCTGAAAACGTCATTTGTTACTGCAAGCATTGTTTACCTACTTCCATACAAACATTATAGTCAACTATTGTTCCTTGTAAGGTGTTTCTGTACCCAGCTCAGCAGTCTTCTCATCTGCATCAGCTAAGAAGATAGGCTTAATCTAAAAAAGAATTGCATGACCTGCTACCCCAGTTGACTATCTTGCTCCACCCTCCAATGCCCACATCTCTGTTCTTCACTTACTCTTCTGGGACAAGATTCCATGGATGCTGATAACTTCTTACCTTTTTTCAACAGTCTTCATTCCATTTCCTCCTAGTTGTCAACCCTCCCCTGTACTGGACAATCTAATCAAATAGTTAGATGACCAGGGATGCAGAGTGGTTGTCATAGCCAAATCTTGTTCTCTTGGAGTATTAGTTTTCTCAGCAACAACCTCCAATGAGGAGGGATATTTGCCAAATAGGGGAGAACCTGCACGACATCGAATCTCACCAGGAATATGGTTCAAAGTTAACTGAAAGACAGACTGGTGTCTTGAATGACATTACAAAAGGTCTGCAAGATATAGTGAGGTTGCACCAGAAACATCTCTGTGTGCTGAATTAAGAAGGTGCAAGAAGCATGCCTTGTTCATATAGATGATACAGAAAATAGCACACATGCCTCAGTCACCTGGGGTGGATCAGCAATCTGAAAGGCCAACCCTTCCTTCAAAACCTAAAAACAACCCATCTATACCACCCACAAATCCACCTGCTCCCACCCCACAACTCTCTAGCCACAAAGTCTTTTGGGCCCAGTATTGTGTATCCAGGCAAGTGTACCCTCCATCCTGTCCCACCTCAAAAGGCATGGACAACCATCACCCGACAGGACTATTAATCTACCATTTAATCATTTAATAACCCATTATCACAAATTCTATCACTGAAACATCTATAGCACAACATTTTATGTGTCTATAAACATTTTTATTGGCCATTATTTTAATAAATATTACTTGCACTTATCTTTCGCTGTGCCATTTTCTATGTGTCCATGCAAGAATATGTCAGTTTTTCAATAATGTATTGCAATGTTTTATATACTGCAGAACACTTAACAATAACTTGCTGTTGGGACTGAATATCCCGCTGCATATAAATGGATGTGTACTCCCACCCAGAGTGACCCAAAGGTGAAACTAGTAGTTATTGTGCCTACAATCCAAAACTCAGGATTTCTCCGAAGTCCTGCTTTTAAGGCATCCCACACAATGCCACCTTTAGTGGATTTACGATTTATGGCAAGAAATTGAATTAGCCATTGTCATATTTGTCTGATAAATTGTTCATTAAGCAGCAGCTTCTAATCACAAGAAAAGGTTCCCTGAGCTAGTACCACTCCTTGCATTTTAATTTTCAATAGCAGTGGGTTGCGATCTGAGGTGATTCTCGGATACATCTGTAGCTGTGCTTCGGACAGAATTATTTTTGTAACAAAAAAAATAATCAAGCCTGGCTAACTTCTGATAGGGGCATGAGTAATGTGTATATCCTGTACCAGATTGCTTTAATCTGTGCCAAACATCGGCCAGACCGTGCTCAAAGATAAGCTGCTGCAAAGCCTTAACCCCTTCGCTGCGGGGAGTAATTCCCCCGCTGTGCTGGGGGACGGGGGGCACGCACAGCACCCCATGCTCATGACGAGCTCAGCTCGTCATGAGGCACGACGCTCCGGTGCTCATGACGAGCTGAGCTCGTCACAGCTGCACCCGTTCCCGTGGAAGGCTCAGCACAGCAGGGGATTTATCCCCGCGTGCGAGCGTTCCACGGCTCATGACGAGCTGAGCTCGTCATGAGCACCGTAGCACCGTGCCTCATGATGAGCTCAGCTCGTCATGAGCATGGAAGGTGTTAAAGACCTTGGGTTTCCAAAAAGTTGTATTTTTCCCCAGGAGTGCCCTGGGTGACATCTTCAAGTTGAATGTTGAAATCCCCGCACAATATCAGAGGAGATGCCCAAGAAGCTTACTTTGTCTTCAAATACTCTAATATCTGAGCTTCATCATGGTTAGATCCGAACACAGAGCAAATTGTAAGTTTTTTGTTGGCAATAAAACAGTCAACAATTGCCCAGCAGCCACATTTATCCACAAGGCTTTTCCCTACCTCTAAAGTATTGTTTTTGGTTAAGATAGCCACCCCTCTTGCGAAGTACACACCAGTATCTTATATCCTACCTAAGATAGCACCTTATGTTTAGTCCAAGGGATATGTGTCTCTTGGAGACAAGTCACTCCAGGGGACATGATTCTGATTTCTTGTGCCACCCTTTGCTGCTTGGCCCTATCGTTGAGACCCCGTACATTAAATGAAGATATCTACAATATATTCATCATTAACCTACTTCAAAGCTACAAAGTCAATGCCCTCTCTCCCAAAACACCACACAATTCCTTCTTGTTTGCTTAAACTAATTTATTGGCTTTTTCCCCCCATTTTCACCCCCTGTACACCTGTAGCAGCCTCCCCCTCTCTCGGGTGCCCCCCTTGCCCACCCTGCTGTCACTTCTGCCGGTAGAGCCCCCCATGCCCACCCTACCATAGAGGCTACAAGACCCGGAGGTTTTGGATGATGGAGAGCCTTGCACCAACGCAGACCGCCCCCAATCCACTCAATTCATCCAGCTAATGTACTATTTGACAAAACAATTTGGGTCCAACCCAGCATGTACTTATAAGTGCAAAAACAAGATTAAAGCATAACATATTATAGGGCTATCATACTGGAGATATAGGTATGTAGCAATCTTGAATTGTAGATAAAGTCTAGGTAGTTTAATCTACTACTGCCCCCTTCCCTAAGTTTAGGATTTAATGCCATACAGATTTTTTTTGCCTTGATCTCAGATGTGAAAAACCATGTGTTATCTAAACATAATCTTAAGTTTAGCTGGGTTCAAGAGGAATGCTTGAGCTCCTTTACCCTGAAATGGAGTTATTAACTGCTGAAGTTGCCATCTTTTTTCCACTGTTTAATGGCACTAATCTGTAGGAACAAAAAACTCAAGCCCATTCCCCTTTCTCTTCCTATCTGGCCTGGCCAGGTCATAAAGATCCTGTCTAGATAAAAAATTAGCCAAACAAATGAATATTGTTCTAGGTCTGGACCCCGGGTTGTTGCTTTGCGGGAAGGGAAACCAGTAGGCCTGTTGCACCTCCATATCCCAAGCCCATTTCTCCAGTTCCGGGAAAGCTTCAGTAAATAGTCCAACAATGAACATCCGTGGGTCAGAGCCTTCGATGCCTTCGGGTATACAAGAGTTTTTAAGTTGTTGAGGCGAAACCGATTTTCCATGTCCTTTAGCTTCCATTCCATGTTGCTCCGCTGTGCTGCCAAAGCATCTGTGGCCCCTTTCTGAGCAGACATTTCCTCCTCAAGAGTAGAAATCCTGTTCTCGGCTTCCAAAATCCTCTCAGCGAATTCAGAGCAGGACTTGGCTACTCCACGAAGTGAGTTTTGTAACTTTCAACATGCACCTTGCATTTTTTGGCTCTCTGCCCAGGTTTCTTCCTTATGAGACATAATTGTCTCATAAATAACAGCCAGGGAGACATCTACCAAGTGTTCTATCAAACTATGCTGATCTTAGGGGCACTAGAGGGCGCGCAAGCAGAATGGCTGCCTAGCTAAGCAGCTCCCGTTCCTTGGTCTATAATCCTGCAATTATCTGCTGCCAAAGGCGAGAGACTTCATAATACTAGCCACCATCTGATGCAGTGGACGGTCCCCAGCACTCGACCCGAAGCTCGGCCCTCTTGAGGTGACTGGACCGCTGTAAACGACATTAGAAAACTAGCCGGTGGTGCCCCTGGAGCTTACTCTTTGAGGTGGCTGGCCGCAGGAGACTACGCAAGGCCGGGGCTCGCCACGAATCTCAGATTTGGTGTCGCTAAGGTTTGCGGACATTACCAGCAGTGGACTGCCCGTCGCGCAGGCTTGACCCCGAGTGCTTGACCCACCACTCGCGGTCGCTACGACTAGCGGGCACTGCCGCTCTCCTTGGTCGACTCGGGGGATGGAGGGGCCTATGGAGGTGGAGCCGTGGCCACTGCCGCGGCTCCCGCAGATGCCGGGAGGTGCCGGACGGCCATCGCACCCACCGCCACCATACATAGTGTGAGGAGTTTCTATACTTGGCCTTGCCGTGCGCTTTCCACTGTCTGACGTGCTGCCGGGGGCTAAGTTTCGGTTCGGTTGCAGTACACATTACTGGGACTCTGGGCCTATACATCTACTGCTCCTGCACACCGGCGATCACCCTGTGGCACAGGTGATACTGCAGACATCACAGTACTGGGGCGCACTCTGAGGCCCGCTACTGCAGCGCTTTGAAAGGATGACTGATTGTCACACAGACTGAGGAGTATTGTCTGGTACCGGTTGCGGCCATATCCCTTGATCGGTGGTTCGCGCCTGCGCGCTTTCTTGCCGATCGCAAGCCTACCCGCACATGGAGCACTCACGGATCACGTCCTCCGCTACAGAATACCGGTGCCCTGCCTCTACACGCGGACAGAGACTGGGGGTTTATACCCCATTTGGCGAAATCCCCTGCCGGCGCTGGGTGAGTAGGTGCTGGGATACCTGCTTCTGAGACTGCCTGCCCCTTATTGTTGACTCACCCCGCGGCCTAAACCCTACAGGGGCCGGTGCTTTGATACGCGAGGAGGCGGTGAGGACACGATCAGTGGCCAAAATGGTGCGCCCTGAAAATCGCCAAACAAAAATCAGCTTTGATGGCACCAAGAAGGGTACAAAGTTGGTACCCGCTGAATCAGGGTCCAGCGATGCTGCTTTGTCGGCCATTGCTTCCCCCACCAGAGACATTGAACTGCACCGCCTGTTCTTGGAGATGAGACAGGGGTTCGCCACGGTGGTGGAAAAGGTGGACGGCATGACTTCTAGACTAAATGCCCTGGTCCATAAGGTTGATCGACACGAAGAACGGATTACGGCCACGGAGCAGCGGATCTCAGACAACGACGATGTCACCTCATCCCATACCACGCAATTGGCCCGCATGGACAATTTGCTCCGACTTATAGTGGCTAAAAACGAGGACTTGGAAGCCCGTAGCCGACGCAACAACATACGCGTCACGGGCATTCCGGAGTCCACAGACACGGGCAGAATGGAAATATATATTGAAAAGCTCCTCAAAGGCTCGATAGGGGAAGAAGCATTCTCGCCTCAATTTATTATCGAAAGGGCGCACCGATCATTGGCGCCTGTCCCCAAGCCGGATTGCCGCCTAGACCGATCATTGCTAAAATGCTGAACTATCGCGACATGATGTCGCGCTGCGGGCTGCCCAGACTCAACAGACTTTGCAATAGCATGGTGTGGCATTCTCCATATATCCTGACTTCACTCCCTTGTCGTATCGGGTTCAGTCAGGTCTACATACTCTGCTAAAACTCTCGAACACCTTAAAACAGAAGTTGGCACGGAAACTGGAAATGCAAAAGACAAGTTTATTAAGACCCCATGGGGTGGTGGTACATTCCTACAGCACCCTTCGGCAATGCAAGAAGTATCACACCGAACATTGGTGTGCGACCTCTTTTATACAGTTTAACGGTAATAAAAAGGTAGGCGTTATACTCTTTCACAGTTTTAGGTACATATAAGGGCATTTTTGGAACACAGCCAACATGTGGGAGGAGTTTAGTACCACTGGTCAGTTTTGGAGGACATTCCTGAGAGATGACCAGTCAGTATGCAAATGCGCATGCGTGTGCTTGACCAGTACTAAAAATAGCCTGTTGCTGGGCAAGGCAAATGGTCATTGGTACAAAGAAAGGACAAAAGGGCATGCTGACCACGAGGCAGCATGTTCATACAAAATGGAAGCTAGAGAATACAATATGGCCCCTGCACGTTTGGTCAAGTTAACGGTAAAAGTTTGTGTAGCTGAGCTAAATGCTAACTCTGGTGCTGCCAAATTACGACAGACGGCCCTTTTAGCATTTAGCTGAAGCTACCTCATAATGAAAGTAATCAGGATGTTCGTCATCAATATCAATCGTCATAATCCTCATCACTTCGGCATTAATCATCTGCTCATTTTTGGCAATAGCTTGTTTTGATGGAATACAGGCTGTAATACATACAGAACATAAGGTAGGGCCACATTGAATACATAAACAAAGGAAAAAGAGTATTCCAGTAATTATACATAGAATGGTTAATAATTTCCAACCCCATGTACTAAGTAGAGTCCAGAACCAGTTAGAGAATGTCCATGTACCATTCTCGGGGTGGATTTCAGCAGCAATTTTATGCAATTTTGAAATAGCATCGTACACAGAAGGTGAGTTATCTGGCACGTATACACAACAACTGCTACCGATGATGCGGCATGCACCCCCATGGTCAGCTAGCACAATGTCTAGAACCATTCGGTTCTGGAGCGTTACAATTCTAGTGATCTGAAGTTCTTCAGTTATGTTTCCCAAAGCAGAGGCAGTTTCATTAGCAACAGCTTCCACAACACGTGTTAGCCGTCTTATTTTCCTACTGTTTAATGCAGCACCAACAAAGGAAAACAGGCCTAAATTAAAATCTACATATTGCTGTAAAGAGGTGTCAGTGTGGTCTATGTTTTCAATTTCTAATGTTCTCTTGACTCTATTCAGTATGAAATCGTGATATAGTACAAAGTCATTATGATACATAGGCGGAGCAATAAACACAGGTGGCAGCACAAAAGATATATAACAAGTTCCTAACCATCCAATGGGAAGACGATGGTATCCCTTATTTCCACAAATAAAGTATGTGTTACGTGAAGCTACAAAAGTGATACCATTTGGTGTATCGAAAGTGAGAGTAGTATTACATTCGCTTCTCCCTACAGGGATAGTCCCTTTATTGCGAATGCAGAGATCAGCTTTTTTATCAATAACAGTAATCACGTGCAAACTAGACATATTTACAAGTCTTTGATTGGTGAAAATACGAGGTGTAGATACATTGTCCAGACGATATTCTTCCCACTTAAATTTAGTTCCTTCAGCTTGTGGATAGCCATCTCTATCGTTAAAGCACACTTTATTTAATCGAAAGAGTAGTCCACCTTTTGTTGGCCATCTTAGAGTAAAAAGAAGAGTGTACCAAGCATTACAGGAACCATTATGAGAAAACGGGAGAGGAATAAGTGGAGTTCCTCCTTTCTTCTGATGTCCAGGCAACATTCCACATACCCAACAGTTCGTAGTATTAGTCATATTGTGGGTGTGATGCAGAATCTGAATGAAACTGTTATTCAAATAAGTCTGTCTATGTCTCTCTTCATGATAAGGCAAAGTAAAGTGGAAATGTTCAGATGGGCTTGAAGTGGTAGGCAGTAAATATTCTCGTGCAGGAAGCAATCGTTCTACAATCCAAGCTATTACTGCTATTACCACTATAGTCGTAACAAAAATCACAGCACCAAGAATTTTCTTATTTCTTGTTGTAGCAGGTGCCATAGTTCACAAAACAAAGTTCTTCAAGAACAAAAATAAAAAATAAAAAAGTTAGTGCTGGGAACTGAGGCTGCCGCTGGTGTCTTCTCCGAGATTCAAGACAGGTGTCGCTACACTGGACAGAACTGATCCCCCCCCTTGTTATTCCCGGCTTCCGTTTTCACAAACCTCAGAATGGTAACACGACGGCAGTGAGTAGAATGGATCCACTGCTTCTTGTTCGTGACTCGCACCGCTGTCCGAGTTGCCAGCAACACTTGTTCAGGGCCATGCCATGTCGGCTCGAAACTGCTGGCTCTCTCGAACACCCGAACCATCACGTGGTCCCCAGGACGAAGATCATGAGCCTCTCCAATGGAATTGTCGGGGAGCGCTTCTCGAACCTGTTGATGAATAGAAAGTAAATCATTTGTTAATCATGCCAAATAATCATTCATCATTATACAAGGCACATCATGTATCAAACGAGGCTTAGGAACTCCCCAAATATTCATAGGCCTTCCGAACACCACTTCATAAGGTGTGAAGCCAGATCGGGAATGTGGCACTGATCTAATAGACAGCAATGCCAAAGGCAAAGCATCCGGCCATTTCAAAGACGAGGATGCCACGATCTTTGCTAGCTTCAGCGTCAAGGTTGCATTATACCTTTCTACCAAACCTGCTGATTGCGGATGGAATACAGCATGGAACTTTTGCTTGATTCCCAATCCTTTCAGGACGTACTCCACTACTTTCCCAATGAAATGATGACCATTATCATTCCACAAAAACTTACAAACACCATAGCGTGGGAAGTACTCCTTGAGCAACACCGTAGCTGTTGTCAATGCTGTATTATCTTTCATGGGGTAAGCCTCAATCCATTTACTGAAGGCACACACCACCACTAAGACATACTTGAGGTTATTACAACGCTCCAGCTGGATGTAATCCATTTGCAGTACTTCGAATGGTGCAGTAGGTGGAACAAACCCTCCTTTAGGAGTAAAAGTCCCTTTAGCAGGATTGTGCTGTAAGCAAATCAGACAGGTTTGTACTATTCTCTTGGCTGTACTAGCAATCTCAGGATGCTCCCAGACTCATGTAAGCAATTTAGTAATTGCAAGAGCTCCAACATGTGCCAACCCATGTGTCATTTGAACCATTGTTTGCAAATAAGCGGCTGGCAACTTCCATCTCTCCATATCTTTGCTACGCCAACAACCCTCATCGTCCAACACTCCCTCTGTTGCCCAGGTTGCAAGTTCTGCTTCAGATGCTGATTTCTGTATGTCTAATATTTCCTCTCTAGTATCGTGCCATCGCTCAGCCTGCGATTTCACCACATACATGGGAGAGACATTTTGTAACATGGCAGTCTCTCTCGCTATGCGATCTGCAAAAGCGTTTCCTTGTCCTATTTTGTCTGTCACCTTCTTATGCGCACTACATTTGATTATCGCCACTTTCTTTAGACATAATAGTGCATTCAGGAGATCACATACCAGTTCTCCATGCATAATATGCATTCCATGTGAGGTCAGGAACCCTCGTTCCTTCCAGAGTAGGCCAAAATCATGCACTACTCCAAAAGCATAACGACTATCAGTGTAGATGTTCACACATAATCCAGCACTTAACTCGCATGCTTTCGTTAAAGCTATTAATTCAGCTGCTTGGGCCGATTTCTGCGGTATTCGTGCTGCTTCTACCACTGTCTTGTGTGTCGTGATCGCATAGGCTGCAGAGGTCGTACCATCTGGCAACTTTAAACACGATCTATCAACCCACAGTTCCCCATCTACATCTGGAAATGGCGTATCCTGTAAATCGATACGACCCTTTGTCTGTTCCTCAGTCAGAAAAACACAATCATGTTGTTCTTCCTTCTGGGTCTCAGCAACAGGATATGGCAATAAAGTAGCAGGGTTCAAAGTAGCACATCTCTTCAGTGTAATATGTGGTGCCAACAGTGTTAGCTCGTATCCTGTTAGACGGGCACTAGTTAGATGCTGTGTTTTCGGTTGATTCAGTAAAGCATCTACCGCATGGGGAACTAACACCAACAATTTGTGTGACAAAACTATTCCCTCACTCTGTCGTATGGCTACTGCTGTTGCTGCAACTGCTCGAAAACATCCAGGCAGTCCTCGAGCCACAGGGTCGAGTACCGCTGAAAAGTACGCACAAGGTCTCTGTTTATCTCCGTGTGCCTGCACTAAGACTGACAATGCGCACCCATCCTTCTCATGTACGTACAATGTAAAGATCTTTGTATAATCAGGTGTACCTAACACTGGTGCAGAACAAAGAGCTTGCCTCAATTGTTCAAAAGCATTCTGACATTCATCTGTCCATTCAATGGGAATCGGTGTAGTTTTGGATAACAATGCTAACAAAGGTTTTACAATGTGTGAAAATCCTAGTATCCATTGCCTACAAAAGGACGTCAAACCTATGAAAGCACGAACATCTTTCTGAGTACGGGGGACTGGCGTATCTAAAACTGCTTGAATTCGATCTGATGTCAATGCACGCCCCTCCTTAGACAAAAGATGACCGAGGTAGGTCCCCTTTGGTCTACAATATTGCAACTTCTTCCTTGAATCCTTGTGATTATGCTTAGCAAGAAAAGAAAGCAAAGAAAAAGTACTCTCCTCACATTGTTCCTGTGTGTCTGCTGCAAGCAAAATGTCATCCACATATTGAATAAGAGCCACCCCAGACTGTAAGTAAAAAGAATCAAGCTGTCTTTTTAAAGCCTGACTATAAATGCTAGGACTTTCTGTGTAGCCTTGAGGAACCCTACAAAATCTATACTATTTGTTATTTAATGTAAAACTGAAGAGATATCGGCTATCAGGATGTATGGGAATCGAGAAAAAGGCGTTTTTTAGATCTATGACTGTGAAGGTAGTTGCTGTGGGCGGAACCAAAGTAAGTAATGTGGTAATATCAGACACCACCGGGTACTGAGGCACTACTATCTTATTGATTTCCCTCAAATCAATAATAAAACGGTAGATCTTGGTGTCTGTATCTTTCTTGAGGATCGGAAGAATTGGGCTGTTACAAACATTATAGGGGACTTCCTCTACCACCCCTGCTACAATCAAATCATTCACAATGTGTGTCAATGCAATTTCACCTTCTTTAGAGATTTTATACTGTGGGACACGAGGCAGAGATACTCCCTCCTTTACAGTAATATGTACGGGAGGAATAATCATCTGTCCCACATCAGTATCGGAAGTGGCCCACAACGTTTTTGGAAGAGAAGCTAACACATCGGCCTCCTGCATGAGGCACGATCTCTCAACCTCCGGGTAGTTCTCATTCAAAATAACCCGCACCCCTTCAGGGCACAGCGTATCGTTGCTCGAAAATGTTTTAGCATATCGAGTCCCACAATATTATCTGGTGTGTTCGGAGACAACAAAAACGGACATGGGGCAGCAAATCTATCAATGTGAAGTGTAAGGGGTTGAGACAATGGGCTAAGAGAAGGTGTTCCATAGAACCCTATTGCTGTAATCGTTTCGCCAGACAGGGGAGCCCTTGGAACCAAGTATTTGGACAAAGCGCTATGAGTAGCTCCTGTATCAACCAGAAACTGATCAGTAAAACCCAAAACATGTGCTGATATATATGGACCCCTCTGATCAACTGGTACTTCAACCGATTCCACACCCCATCCTACGCAATCCTATGCATAACGATTATCCTGTGACTCAGAAGATTCACCCTCACCTATCTGATACTGATTCCGTCGATCAAAAGTGTTATAGTCAGCCTGACCACGACCCCTTGCTTCAAACCTACCGCGATCATTCGCTCCACCCCTCGGTCCTGCACAACTATTCCGTGTCCTTCCACTTCCTCGACCACGCTGATTACGCTGTTCTCGAAGCACCGGACAATCCGAAACCCAATGTCCAAACTGTTTACAGTATGCACACTGATCCTCGGAAATATCGGAACAGGGAGAAGACGCACTATACGATCCTCGTCTACCTCTATCGTTCCCTCTCGACTGCGTAGCGTAAACCTGAGCCAACATCACCTTTGTCTTCAAATCTTTCGCTTTCTTATCACTACTTTCCTTAGCCTCCAATTCCTGTCGTTCATAGTTCTGAGCCATAGTCAATAAAGAAGCAGGGGTTGCTGTGGTCCATGAACTTTCACTGGCCTTTAATCGCTTTGCAATCTCCGGTAGGAGATTAGCCACATACTTATCAACGAACAAATGTCTGCCTGTATCTTCTGTTAATGATTGACCCCTGTAATCATGAAACGCTTCCTCAAACCGTGAAAAGAAATCAGAGACCAATTCATCCAGCTTCTGTTTACAAGAAGCCAACATTGTCCAATCAATTTTCTTAGGGGGAACAAGCGTTTTTAATTTAGTCAAAATAGCTTCTGGGAGGTCTAATATTAATTTGCATGGTTTACACGCTGGTTCCCTGTCTAAATCAGCTCGAGCTATATCCTTCCAATCTGCACCTAAAATCGTTCGATCATCAAACTTACGAATCGCCCTCCACATATCAGGAGGCAATATCAACCCAAAAAACAGATCAATATCAACTAATGTCATAACACACGAAGAAATAGCACCTTCCACACCTTCGTAGAAAGCTGCCGGGTTTTTACGGGGGTCACGCAAGGCATTCTTAAGCGCCATAACATCAGTTCTATTCCAAGGTGTATAAACCCAGTTGTATATAAAATAACCCTTCGCATCTTTGGACATTTTATCGTCATCTGTGCCATGCCCTTTAGGAGGAACATACAAAGGCGCAGCTTCTCGCATAGGCATAACATTAACCGCAGCGCTCTTATCTGTTTCAAAGATAGGACACTCTTTAGACACTTCCGTTGGTCCAGACATAGACGAACTCGATTCCTTTTGCGACGCCCGTAGTTGTGACGCTTCATCCCGTAGCTGAACCAAACGCTGGAAAAACTTATCCGCATCTGTAAGAACAAAAAGACCTTTACGAAAGTTATCACGACTAACTGATATATCCTTAGGTTCCAACTCAGAGGAATACTTTTTAAATCGTTCGATAACTTAATCTCCAAAATGGTCTAGAAAGTACAATCGTTCTTTATCAGACCATCCATCCATACTATCATTAATTTCTGAAACAGTTATAGCATTTCTGTTAAGTTTACGAGCAAACCCGCGCAATTCTGTAGCTCGATCAGCAGTTAACCTGGTACGCTACTTATTCTGATCGTCCTCATCCGAGACCTCATCCGGAGCCGTAGGCGAAACATACGGAGGCGGGCAACGATCTAGCAATGCAAAATCATCAGATTCATTAGTAAGGACAGGATAAAGAGGACGTCGAATAGGGAACTGACCATTAACCTGTAAATTACGTTCTCGAGTCTCCCTCTCTTTCTGTTCCTGCAATTCTTTTTCCTGCAGCTGTAAAGCTTTGTCACGAGCAGCCTTTCGCTGCTCCTTATCCGCCAAGGCTTCCTCACGCTTCATTCGTTCACGCACCGCTTTCTCCCACATACGCACACAATCAAACATATCCTGTCTAGACCTGCGCTGAAACAAACACTGCTCTACATATTGAACCTTTCGCAAATCGAATGACCCATGTAGTGGCCATTGCAATTCACGATAGGCTTTGGTATATTTATGCCATAATGTACTATACATTATAGGTGGAAGGCCAAATTTTACATACATATCGCGATTAGGTGCTCCCTCTGGGGGAGCCGGCTGTGATTCTTTTAATCGATAATTGGTACCATTTCCAAAACAGCACATTCCTCATGTCAAAATATCACGAAAACGTGATACTACGTAAAATGGCACTTAATATGCTTTATACACGGTGTGCCGTTCAAACAAATACAAAGTCAGAGAAATATCCCTACATGCCTGCCTATGTGAGGTGCACTCCACATATAAGTCAAATTCATAGATCCAAACGTTAGCTAACTCAAACAAATTCAAAAAGCCACAGTAAGTGTCAGTAGACTACCTTACCAATCATAAGCTTACCAAGTATCCTCAAAACGTCCAGGTTCCAACTGCCAAGTTCTTTAATCGAATCAGCCAAACGGGCACTACGCGACAATCCAACCGATCAGGATCTCAGTCGAGGACCGGCGCCACCTGGAAGGTCAGATCAGAAGGAAAGGAAGAAACACCATGGGTGCCAAGACTCGGGTCACTCAGTGGCAGCGTACGCGTCCATGGCAAGTTTCCAATCCTTCGTCGCGGCCTCTCCTTCGGGCATCCGAGTCGCCGATGAGTCCCTTCGTGGTCGCCAATTTGTCGTATCGGGTTCAGTCAGGTCTACATACTCTGCTAAAACTCTCAAACACCTTAAAACAGAAGTTGGCACGGAAACTGGAAATGCAAAAGACAAGTTTATTAAGACCCCATGGGGTAGTGGTACATTCTTACAGCACCCTTCGGCAATGCAAGAAGTATCACACCGAACATTGGTGTGCGACCTCTTTTATACAGTTTAACGGTAATAAAAAGGTAGGCGTTATACTCTTTCACAGTTTTAGGTACATATAAGGGCAATTTTGGAACACAGCCAACATGTGGGAGGAGTTTAGTACCACTGGTCAGTTTTGGAGGACATTCCTGAGAGATGACCAGTCAGTTTGCAAATGCGCATGCGTGTGCTTGACCAGTACTAAAAATAGCCTGTTGCTGGGCAAAGGCAAATGGTCATTGGTACAAAGAAAGGACAAAAGGGCATGCTGACCACGAGGCAGCATGTTCATACAAAAAGGAAGCTAGAGAATACAATATGGCCCCTGCACGTTTGGTCAAGTTAACGGTAAAAGTTTGTGTAGCTGAGCTAAATGCTAACTCAGGTGCTGCCAAATTACGACACCCTTAGTGCAAGATGAGAGACGAAAGTTCCTTCCTGTTAAAAAGAAACTGCGAGAGGCTCAGCTGGAATATGCGCTCCTCTACCCAGCGAGACTGCCAGTCACCCACCGGGGGAAACATCGCTTTTTTACGAACCCTCAGAAAGTTGAGGATTTTCTGAAATCAATCAGCAAGGCTCAGCGGAGTGGTCATAATGCTGAGGCAGATCTGGAGGATGGCGACCCATCCTCAGCAGCGGAGGAGCAATGAACATACTATCACGGCGTGTCCTGACTATTTACTGATCGGAGCTACTAACATTGACCCTCGCTTCGGGAGGGTTGGAGACGTAGACCCTGCACTACTGAACTGGACTACTTAAACTCACCGATGGTAATGTATCCCAAGGACCACTCTCCCTGCCCTGACCTCCACAGAGGGTGGTACAGATCGAGAGGCCATCGGCGGGAGAAGTGACTGTGCGCCCTTGCTGTTGTTTCCCTTTTGGGTGTTCCCCATGCGTAATGTTGAGAGATTAAAGTTGCGGGAAGGGGGGGATGGGTGGGGGGATGAGGGTGGGGATAGGCGGCTGCTGGCATGATTGGGATGCAGTAGTGGGAGGGGGGCGGTCTTGCTTGGGGAGAAACGGATTACACACGAGGGGGACAATCAAGTCACAAAATGCTATGGTCGAATGTCTAGTCTGGATGGAACAAAACTTGATGTCTTGACACTCCTAGGGTGGGGTGCACTGATATGTAGCTGCCTATGGCGGGCTTAGGGTCTGTTACACAACTAAACTGCATATCATGGAATGTTAGAGGGTTCAACAATGCTAGAAAATGTCGTGATGTAATTGCTTATCTTAATAGACACAATGTTCACATTGCCATGCTACAGGAAACTCATCTGTCATTAGTTAGAGCCACTTTTGCAAGCAAGTGGGCTGGACTCCGGATATTTTCCTCCTACTCCACATACGCTAGAGGAGTAACTATCCTTCTTAAACGCACAGTGCCCTTCCGTAAATACGGAGACATACTGGACGGTGAGGGACGTTATGCATTACTATGGGGGCGAATGGGCCACGACACAATTACCTTCATAAATTGCTATGCCCCCAACTCAGATATGCCTTCCTTTTTTACCACACTTTGGGGCAAGATCATGGATGTGGGATCTCGCCATGTTATCTGGGGAGGGGACTTTAATCTGGCGCTGATACCTCATTTAGATCGATCAGATGGAGCACATCATTACAAACCAAGGGCCAGGGAGGCCTTGGAGGGTGTCATTGCAGAGGGCGGCCTCGTGGATGCATGGAGACACCTACACTCGCTCCGAAGGGAGGGCATACACTTTACATCGCACATGGGTACATGGGCACGATTGGACTACTTTCTCATCACCAAAGAGCTTACTTCGGAGGTCCTGGGGGTTACACACTTACCAAGAACATCTTCTGACCACAGCCCTGTCCTACTACATACACACATCCCTGGGTGGGACAACCCTAGGCCACATTGGAGATTACAACCGGCGGCACTGCTGGATAGTTTGTTCCGAGTTGAGCTGGGGGAGGAAATCGCCGCTTTCTTTCCCAGGAACAGGGGGTCAGTGAGCTCAGTCGAACGCATCTGGGAGGCCTTCAAAGTCACTATAAGGGGGTACTGTATATCTAAAAGCTTCGGGGTCCTGCGTGACATACAAAACACTACACCGGGAACTCAGAGCATTAGAGCTTCGCATGGTTGACGACGACAGACCTGATATTCATGCAGAATTTAGAGACAAGCTGTCAAAGTACGAAGAAGAGGCTAATCGAGAGGCAAAATTTCAGGGGAAACATTGGCAGGCCAGAAAATATTGCGAGGGGGACAGACTGGGGAGGGCACTTGCGGTACTTACGCGCGCCCCACGGGACCACAACGTTATCCTGGAACTTACCGATGACCAAGACCAAACGATCAGGGACTCCGATGCACTACTTGATGCCTTTACATCTCACTACCGTACACTCTACACCACCGATACAACAGCCGATGCACCGTACGCTGACTTCCTGGGAGATGTAGCGCTCTGCTGGCTCAGTGACGGTGACAGGGCCTTCCTGGCCGCCCCCTTCGAACTAGATGAGATCCGCGATGCCATCATGTCATTGAAGAACGGCAAGGCACCATGCCTGGATGGCATTCCTGCTGAGTTCTACAAAGCCTATATAGACATTATGGCCCCTGTCCTTCGAGAGGTATACGAGGAGTCGCTGGCTGACGGCATCCTCCCTTGCTCCATGCAGGAGGTAGTCATTACCTCACTCTTGAAGCCTGGCGAAGATTCTGGCTCATGCGGTTCGTACCGCCCGCTTTCCCTTTTAAATTGCGACATTAAGATTCTAGCCAAGGTTTTGGCCACTCGGCTGTCCCTCCTTATGACCAGGATTGTTCTACCTGATCAGGTTGGATTTGTTTCGGGTCGTTCTACCTCTCATAACCTACGCACCTTGTTCTCCCTGCTTCGCACAGTCCACCCTGACTTACCAGTCGCTGCCGTCTTCCTAGATGCCACCAAGGCATTCGACTCTGTCGAATGGCCCTACCTGTTCTCCGTCCTGGCGAATATGGGGTTCCCTAGACTCTTTATTTCCTGGGTCCAGCTACTCTATACACAACCCACCACGAAGGTCCTCATCAACGGCCGCCTTTCACACTCCATCGCCATTACCAGGAGTACGCGTCAGGGTTTGCCCCCTATCCCCCCTCCTCTTTGCAATTGCGGTCGAACCTCTAGCCTGCAGACTACGTCAGCTGCATCGAGCGGGTGCGGTACAGTGCCTCCAGCATCAAATAGATGTGTCTCTATACGCCGATGACATTACCCTCTATGTCAAACACCGGACCTCCACCTTAATCCTTTATTAAGAGAATTTGTAGTATTCGGCAGGATGTCAGGGATACACATAAATTGGTCCAAGTCACAATTCTTCCCTCTGACTGATGCAGTGACTGACTTTCCCCTTGACTATCCGCTTGAGTGGTGTCGGACAGATCTCCGATACCTCGGTATAAAAATCTCACGCGACAAAGATGAAACGCTCCGCTCCAATTATGGAGTAGCAATCACGAAACTCACAGCCACAGTTGACCGCTGGATCACGCTACCGCTCTCCATGGCGGGCAGAGCGTCCGTTATCAAAATGGTGGTTTTGCCCCGGTTTCTATATCTCTCCCTCAACATCCCATACTATCCAGGTGCGTTCTTCTTCAAAACCTTGAAATCAGAACTCTGTCGGTTTTTCTGGGGGGGTAAGAGCCCACGGTTGAAGTGGTCCACACTGACTCAGCCTTGCGAGGTCGGAGGCTTCGATGTCCCTGACTTCGAGGCCTATTACCTGTGCGCACAGGCGCATTATGCATATCACTGGCTAGTCCCGACGCCCTTCATGCCTCAGCTAGCGGTAGAAGACTGGATCGTACATCCCATTCCGCTTGATGGCCTGCTTCTTTGCCCAGAGTCACTAATACAGACACCAAACACCTCAGTCTCCTGCACTTTGGATGCATGGCGCCGCATAGCCAAGAGGATGTCCTGCTGCCTACCATACTCCCCCAGAATGCCGTTGACGTTTCATCCTAACCTTGCCCTACTACAGGAGCGAGGGTTTTGGTTGCTTTGCGAATGACTACGGATCACCTCGTGGGGCGAGCTATTCGCGAACGGGAATTTCAAATCTGCAGAGGTGTTCTTCGCCTCCCACGGTCGCACCCCGCTGGATGTATTTTACTACCTGCGCCTTCATCAGGGAATGAAGGACATCCTGCCTGTGTTCCCTGAGGAACCTGAGATTTTTCTCCCACTCCACTTTCTGTTATGCTCGCAAGACGGGGCACACCTGGTTGCTGGTCTTTATCGCCAGCTCAGATCTGTCGCCACGTTGCCCGAGGCGGGGGCTCGAGCGCGCTGGAGTGCTGATCTGGCCACGGAACTCACCGACGACCACTGGCAATACTGCTGCGCCTTGACGGCTCGAATATCGGCCAGTAGCAGATTTAAGATAATACACTACAAATTCTTGCACCAACTGTATTATACCCCAGTAAAAAAACACAGATTCCGCCTAATCGATAATGACAGATGTGAGTGCTGTCATGTCGAGCACGCGGGCTTCCTGCACCTGGCTTGGGAATGCCCTCCTGTCCGTTTATACTGGCAGCAAGTGACAGACGCTCTTACAGCAATGACTACGGAAACCATTGCTGCGGAGCCGCTCCTCGTGCTACTCGGGCACACGCCTCACATCTCGAAAACCTGCAGGAAATTCGTAGACATGGCATTGCTCTTGGCAAAACGTCGAGTGACATGTCGCTGGGGCAGAGCCAGAGCCCCTAAATTCAAAGAGTGGCTGGCAGATATAATTTACTGTCAGGAACAACACCTCACTTTTACTGAACTGCTACCGATCCCTAGCCGTCCCAAGGATATCTGGAGCCCGTTGGTCTGCTATTTGCTTGCTCAGGCGGATGAAAGCGATATCCCTGAGGGAGGGTCTGTTAGTGGTTACCTAAATTAAGAGCACTTAGGGCCACAGATTGCTACCTGCTGACGCATACACCACTCCCAGCCTATCACTCTGACATACCGCCCCACATGTTGCCCTATTGATCACACACCTGCATAGCACTCTCCTGCAAATTATCCACTGACACTACATACGCAGATGTTGTCATCGGACCCTCACCTGACATGTACTCCCTGCCGCCCTGGCAATTCCATACACCCTTATTACCGGACCCTGCACTGCCCTATGGCACTACACTTCACCCTTGTCCTCCAGGTGAAAAGGTACCACCGTGACTGCTATATGTCAAAGCATTGCATTGGAAGACTTGATATATACTGCTATCCTTTTGTCCTAGAGCTCTACTTCCGAGTGCGTCTGTGTGACCTCACACTTTTGTTTAAAGTTGGGAACTGATTAAAAAGAAGAAAAATTAAAAAAAAACCCTGTTCTGCTGCAGTGAATTTCTAGGCTCATGTCTTCTGCACTAGATGTTGGGCACTCATTGTATAATGCTAATTGACGCTACCGGGCCCCCGGGATGCCGGTTCTACAGCTGTGTCATACCTATTACAACTTCGTCATTAAGTTGCACACCACGCTGCCGGCCTCCGGGTTGTAGGCGTATGAAGCTGTGTACTGTCTATAATATACAATAAAAGCAGTTTGAACACAAAAAAAAAAAAAATAAAAAAAAAAAAAACTATGCTGATCTTGTCTCAACGCCCCCTAGAGGCAGCACCTGAGCCTATCTTGTGAACAAGAGGCTGTTCTTGAATAGAGACAGTCACTACATCAGTCGATTCTCTTGACATCAATGTTGGTGCTTTCTTTCGTACTGTGTCTGGACCAGATATCCTTGTCCAATTTGCCGGGGGTCGCTTTATCTTGATGGATGCTGCTGGTCTCACTCCATCGTCCGTTTGGTGAGCCTATATGGCCATAAGATATCTGTAATGACTCATCTTCTGATGAGTTGGGTCAGACAGCGAACAAAAATGATCACCCATCTCAGCCTCTGGCAGCTCTAGAGACTTGCTCACATCTATCATTGGCAATGTCTTGTGATCTACTTTATTCATCTCTGCATTGCCAACACAGATTCTTTCAAGTTTGCACCATATACCGTCTCCAGAGTTTGCCCCCATGACCCATCAGAGCCCCCTGGGGTATGCAGTGAGGGATCGCTATTCCACTGCCCCTCATAGGTCATTGCTGCCTCCATAGTACCACCAGAACCTACTGCATTCCCACGGCTTACCTCTTCCAAGTGCGTGGTTTTGACTGCTTTTACCTTCTTGGCCGAAAGAAAGATAGCGGGGGTAGTCTTTTTTCCAGGCCCCGTATTCCGACTATTCCTGGATCCTGAATCACTTCCTGTAATGAAAGCCACTTCATGTTGTTGTTTCTCTTTGGCGTTTTCCGTAAGCTTCATTGATATCGTAGCATCTCTGGCACCGCGCAGCTTGGCGCCTCGAGTGCTCTTTGGGGGCATCCTTATCCCGATTGCTTCTTGCCAATTCCTAAGCAAGGATCGATGAGCTCCTCATGGGAAATACCACACCAGCCGCACAGACGGGATCACAGTCCAAGGACTGGGCAACCCGGGTGAACAAACGTGAGTGAAGTCAAAAGTATTTCACGCTATACACCGCTGAATATCGTGCACCATATAAACTCAGATAACTGGCATTAGTCTTTACTCTTAAACCGCATCGCGTCCAAAGAGTTGGTGAGTTGAGGAGGACGATCGGCTGCAAGTACTCACTCGGCCATCAGAGCGGCCGCCATCTTGCCCCCCCTTCCCTTCGTTTTGTTAATGCCATTCCCTGATTCCACCCATCCCTTTGAGAGTGCTTAACGTTACCATATATTGGTCATGTGTGAATTACAATTGGTTTATTGTTTTATGGGTGTTTTATATTGGGATCACTGAAACAATATCGATGACAAAAATATAGAACTACCATAATATCGAGTAAAAAATATAGAATGCCAAAATATCGATTTCCTATCTCCAAACAGGTAAGTACAAAAATGTTGAATCAAAAATATCGTTGTAAAAAATATGGTTAGTCAAAATATCGAATTTTTTAAAATGCATTAAAGTAATTAAAAATTAATGAAATAATGAATATAATTAACTTAAACATACTTAAAATACTTAAGTAACCTTAAAAATAATTAATGTAAGTTAAAAAAATACAAATTGATTTGTTAATACTTATATATATATATGAACGTAATATTAATAAAAATAATACAATATTTTTACCGTAGGATAACTGAAAGGGTAAAATTTACTATTACCACTCCAGTGAGTGCAACAGTAGGGAAAGCGTTGGACAGCGGGAGGGTAAAAATGACTATTCCTACTCCAGAGAGTGCAACAGTAGGGAAAGCTTTGGATAGCGTAGGGGTAAAAATTACTATTGCCACTCCAGAGAGTGCAAAAGTAGAGAAAGCGTTGGATAGCGTAGGGGTAAAAATTACTATTCCCACTCCAGAGAGTGCAACAGTAGGGAAAGTGTTGGATAGCGGGAGGGTAAAAATTACTATTGCCACTCCAGAGAGTGCAACAGTAGGGAAAGCGTTGGATAGCGGGAAGGCAAAAATTACTATTTCCACTCCAGTGAGTGCAACAGTAGGGAAAGCGTTGGATAGCGAGAGGGTAAAAATTATTATTCCCACTCCAGAGAGTGCAACAGTAGGGAACGTCTTGGATAGCGTAGGGGTAAAAATTACTATTCCTACTCCAGAGAGTGCAACAGTAGTGAAAAGGGTGGATAGCATAGGGGTAAAAATTACTATTCCCACTCCAGAGAGTGTAACAGTAGGGAAGATTTTGGATAGTGGGAGAGTAAAAATTACTATTCCCACTCGAGAGAGTGCAACAGTAGGGAAAGCATTGGATAGCGTAGGGGTAAAAATTACTATTCTATCTACAGAGAGCGCAACAGTAGGAAAGCGTTGGAAAGCGTAGTGGTACAAATTACTGTTCCCACTCCAGAGAGTGCAACAGTAGAGAAAGCGTTGGATAGCGTAGTGGTAAAAATTACTATTCCCACTCCAGTGAGTGCAACAGTAGGGAAAGCGTTGGATAGCGTAGGGATAAAAATTACTATTCCAACTCCAGAGAGTGCAACAGTAGGGAAAGCGTTGGATAGCGTAGGGGTAAAAATTGCTATTCCCACTCCAGTGAGTGCAACAGTAGGGAAAGCATTGGATAGCGTAGGGGTAAAAATTACTAGTCCCACTCCAGAGATTGCAACAGTAGGGAAAACGTTGGATAGCGTAGGGGTAAAAATTACTATTCCCACCTCAGTGAGTGCAACAGTAGGGAAAGTAAATACTTCATATATTAATTTAAAAATATATGTATTAATACCAATTACAAATTAATTAAACATAATGACAAATTTAATATAATATAATAATTAATCAATTAAAAATACAAATAAAAATATTTATTAAAAATCATTACCCATTAATACAAATTAATTACCAATTTACAATTAACTAATGAGTAATTGAAAAATAATTAACAATTAATTAAAAATAAATACCAGTAAATGCATTTAAAAATTGATTTAATTACAATTAAATTACTTCCCACCCTATTCCCCTATAAACCCACAACCTGCTACAGTAAATAAATTAACTAAATTCACATGATTATCAATTAATCAATTAATAAAAATAAATTACCAATTATAATTTAATTAATTACCAATTAAAAAATTAATTAACAATTAATTCAAGATAAATACCAAAAAATAAATTAAAACATTTAATCAATTATAATTAAATTACTTCCCACCCTATTCCCCTATAAACCCACAACCCGCTATAGAAGAAAAATTACACAAAAATTAAATACCATAAAATTCATTACTTAAATTAAATTATAAAATAAAAATACACTTTTCACACATATACTAACATAAAAAACAATATTTAACATCTATATTATATACTTCGATATTTTGACTTTCTATATTTATGTAAATCGATATTAACTTACTTACCTCAAAATCAATATTTTTGTTGTCTATATTCTGTCCATTCGATATTTTTCAATTACATTCGATATTTTTGTTGTCTATATTCTGTCCATTCGATATTTAGTCCATTCTATATTTTTTACTCGATATTAATGTAATTCTATATTTTTAACTCGATATTTTGACTGTATACCGTTATATTGTTTGCATTGTGACTTAATAAACCCTTCCATGCCTTCATCTCTATCAAGTTAGTAGTAGATATGCCCCAATTTCCTACTACATATACTTGTCCCTCCATCTTCAACTCCTTAAACCTCCGAGGACATAGCAGAGAACTCCACATATAAGAGATAGGTGAAGACAGCTGGTTATAGTTTAGATTATAGCATTTATGTGTATGTAAAATATCACCACTTGAGTGCAACTAAACCAGATCTAAACTGCATTCCTGAACTAGCCCTGATGTTTGACCAAGAGTTGCCATACCACACATCTATGGTTCGCACATTCGTCAATGTGAATCTTCACAGAGATTTCTCAACTCATTCAATGAGTGACCTAAATGATAAATTTGTTCAGATACTCGATCACTAGCATCAGCTTCACAAAGTAAAATCAGAAGACTATTGCAATCCGTTGTTGCATGAAATTTGTTTATGATTTTCCACCTCTCCTTGGAGAATTTGATCCCTCTCAGCCTTTACCTCGCTGAGCCATTTTCAAATTGGTTGCATTCAGTAGACACTGATTTGTGGAAACGAGGTACAAATGAAGCACAATCTCAAACTTACACGTTTGTGATTCCAGACATTTTTTAGAATGGAATGGCAGTTGCAAGCTGTCCGTTATTACTGAATGTGGCAAAGATTATTCACCATCAGTGCATTCCGTAATGGTCAGTTGCCAATTTCTGGTCCTAAATGTGTGCTGGTGATTGCGGTAGTGGGCACCACTATTACGTTTTGGGAACCCGGACTTATTTTTTATTGGACACTGGCATTAGAAAGACATAAGTAAAAAAAATGTAAGCAATTAAGAGGATGAGAAAGATAGGAAAACAGTGTCTAATAAAGAAAGCAGAAAGGAAAAAGAATCTGCAAGAGTTCATAACAGATAGGATGTGCAAGGTGGTGGAAGAAAGATGCTTGAGGTGACATTAACCCTAAGTAGTCTTGGTTTCTGGCAAACCTGGCATTCGGCAGCACTGGGGTCAGGCTCACGTGGTAAATATGGACAAATACACATTTGGCACCAGGGGGCATATATCCTTTCTTTCACGTAACACAGTGAAGAATGGGAACTTGCAACCAGAAAACAACTGTGCTTTCCTAAAACCTATAACCACAGGGTATGAAATATTGCGACCCATCATTGAAAGGTACAGTTTTTTCTGATAGACTCACTTGGAAACATAGACTCAGAAGGGGGTGCAGCCCTTTGAAACACAGGCAGTTAGGGATTACCAAAGTAGATCCATGTAGCGATAGAGGCAACACAAGACAATGGGGACACCCTGAAGAATTACATGGGCGGTCCCTGAGAATGAATGTCTTAGAGATATCTTTAATCTTTAGGTTGAGAGGTGTCGGGCCTCTTGGGCTGCAGTGGTCTGGGATACCTTCCTACACTCTGTATGACTGTTTACTGCCCCTGCTTCAGAGTCACAGCCTCCCTTTACAGTTCCTGGTGCAGTGCAGTTCACACAAAAATATCTATCTGATTGCCAGTGATGGCTCCTCCGCTAAGGCTGAGGAACGTCGCCCCACTGCTGCAAAGCAGTGAAAGAAAGAACAAATATAATGATAATACCTCAAGTTTATTATCATTGTATTTGTTCCTGCTGTGCAGCTTTGTGGGGCTGCTTTGCTCTCAAAGCAGGGGAGGAGTGGTTTGCCCACTCCAAGTGTGCAAAGACTGTTTGGCCGGCCCTCTGGCGCCGTCCAATTCATGCATACTTTGCAAGTTCTCCATGCAGGCTGCATTAAAGCCTGCGTGGAGAACATGCCCAGGCCCCCATTCCCTGCTGAGACCAATCCACAGCACTCAGACAAATCACATCGCTGCATTGCATTGTTGTGATTGGCTTAGGGGAGGTAGCACCGCTGCTTCCTGTTTTGGCCCCATGAGAAGAGACTGAGACGAAGTGCGGGAGAGCAGTAAGAAGGTAGGTTTTGTTACTTTTTTTTTTTACATCACCACCACTCCCGACCCTTGCCGGCCACTACTGCTGATTCCTGTCAGAGCAGTGAGGTAACATGTCCCTTGTCAGTCTTTTTATGCTGAACCAGTTGGACCAGAATAAACTGACTGGTCCAACAGGAATGTCCAAATACCTGCAGGTTGCGTTCACCACTGGGCAGTGTCAGACAGTAAGTAACCTTAAAGTGTCCCCCAAATGAATAGTATTTAAAGAGCCCTCTAGAGGCATTCGGACAAATATTAAAGACATCAACTTTATTATTATGTATAGATGTTTGCTTTAAGCAAGGCTCCTCTTGCTTTGCAAAAACCCTGCTGCTATTGCATCAAAGTAGTACAGACCGCAAGATTAACTTGTTTTGATAGAAAGACAGTGGCGCCACCTTCCTACTTCAAAGTTGTGGCAAGCGTTCTTCATGTCTCAGACAAACAGATTCTTCATAGCAACTTCAGAAGGATGAACGGAGTCTGTCTCACTGCAGTGTGGACTGCCTCTGCAGTAGATACACTAATGCATTGCCAGCAAAGACAGCTTGGTCCAGCAACACTCTGAACCTGCTTTCTTTGCCAGAATGATGTGGTGCACCATATAAATATGGGACATAACTATAACTAGACCCACTTGGAGCTAGAGCTGGGTGAGCCAGGCTCGAGGCAGATGTGTGATTCTGGCTCCTCATGGACCCTTGAGCCCAAAACGATCAGAGCCTTCGTGTGCCTCCTGTCTGTCAGGAACGCTCCAACATCGAACGCCATGCGCCAAGAATTAAAGACAGCACATTAATACTTGATGTAAAATAAGTGAGAAAGAGAATACCATTTAGTCGCTGAATCGCACAAAGTGAAAACAGAAAACCTAGGAACAGCCTCCAGACAAATGAGAGGCAACATATTGGCGCAGTCATGACTAATACATCAGTAGGTGTATACCTTTCAGACAGCTGTATTACCTGTAATAAATCTTTCAGTTAAAACACATGGAAAACAAAAATATAATCCCAGGATAAGTACCAGGGCAAGTCAAGAAAACCTAACTATCCTTCTGGTTACTAGATAAACGTAATCTAAGTACATTATTAGGAAGCTAAGCCTTAATGTTGACTCACTTTCAATAAACAGCTTTTTTTTAAAACGAAGCAAAGCTTTAAACAAATGTCCATACAAGGTACACCTTTCTAAATGGAATACACAGATCAAAAATATCAGTAATTAACGTCAGTATTCCAAACGATTGTAACTATAAGCAAGCAAGGTACAAAATCATAAGAAAAACAAAACCAATCAGCTGGAGAAAACAGGAAGGAGTTATAAGGTAGCAAGCAGTGCAAGCTCAAGAAAAGTCAGTCGGGTCGAAATCCAAGAAAATGCCAGCAACCAGAGGACCGGGATATAATGTTACTCCAAGAGTGAGGCAGGTGGAGCGTAAACTGGCTCCTTAATTGTCTGGACCAATCAAAGTAGTCGCATGACATGAAGGGCCATTGGCTGAAATCCCTAGGAATACTTAACAGATGGTGTGCACATCCCACTGAGTACCCACCAAGTGCCCTAAAAGTCAACAATTTCCCGGCAGGAAGAGGCGAGAGGTGTGCCCACCAAGGCCCAGAGTTCAAAATCTAGCTGACATTTCAGGATAGTAGGTGAGCGGCAGAGAGAGGGCAGTCCAAGCACGGGAGAAGTGTCTCCATAAAATTGATGCCACACTGTCACAATCGAGGATGCTGTATAGTGCTGTTTAATGAAGATCAGAGTCGTAAAGTAGGTGGACCAAACAAGCGAGTGGACTAATATGTGGGGCCGCTGACCTTATGAGCACGGGGCAGCAGAGCGGTGCTGTGGAGAGAGTACAGCGCTTCCAGACCCTGCGTCCTGGGTGTGACAAATGGAAGTGCATTTCTACATGTGGATGAAAACATTTTGTTAAATATCAAAAGCCAAATAAGTAACACATCAGTGTGTTTCATGCAACTAGGAGGTGTAGGGTACACATAGTTCAAGACGCAGGATTACTATATCATAACATTGCAGAAAGACAATGGATGGGGAAATTCTATGAGGGGTTTTTCAATCTTTCAGGCTTCAGTCCAGAGAACTACAGGGGCAAAACATCTAACATGCTGGTGTATAGAAGACTGCTTTAGAAGTTAACAATAAAGAACCCACCAAAAAGTTATATGTTGCAAAAAAGGCCAGTCCCTACTGTGATGGAAGGGCCAAGGAAATGTGTACATTATTTTATGCCCCAACTGTAAGGAGTAAGTGTTAGTGATGGGTGAAAGTCAGTCTAAAGTAAATTGAATGTTAAAAACAATTCCCATTGTTTTCAATTTTAAGATTGGGAAGTTAAGACAAGTTATGCATACGATTGTGGTGAAGAAGGATGCCACTCCCAAGGTACATAAAGGGAGGAGTGTTTCCAGGATCGTCAGAGAAAACATAACTGAAGATATTGGAATAGTAGGAAAAGTTGGGCTATTGAGTCTTCCGAGTCGTCATCCTATTTGGCTCACTTGTAATGGTGTGATGGACCATTATTAAGGAAAGGCTGAATATAGACCTGGCTTGGCAGTTCGGTCTGGACTGTTCCCATGAGGCACAGGGTCAAGCCTGATTTGCATATAGCTGGGTCTGAGCTGGGGTGGCGTAGTGAGCTAAAGAACGATGATGGATTCAACCCAGATCTTTTACTGGGGATGAGTGTCTGAGAAGTTTCAGCGCGTTGTCCATCATCTCCTTTTGTTTGATTTGTTCGCCCTAAGTTGGCAGGGTATGCCCAGACGTGGGTCCCTTGCTCACTTTCCCACTGGATTCAAGATAGCTTGGCTGATGAAGGGTGCTATCCTGAAACCGGTCCTAGGATGTGTGTTCCCGATTCAGTGAAGACCTGGCTTGGCAGTTCGTGCTGGACTGTTCCCACGAGGCACATGGTCAAGCCTGAATTGCATATGGCTGGGTCTGAACTGAGGTGGCGAAGTGAGATAAAGAACGATGATGGATTCAACTCATGAGTTTCTGAAAAGTTTCAGCACTTCGTCCATCATCTCCTTGTGTTTGAATATAGACCTTATACACCACATCAATAATATTGAAGTAGATGAGTCTCCGCAAGTGAAATGATGGTCATTGTTGGAAATGGGTTACCCTAAACTTTTTGCCTTCCTCCTCCTATTTCTTCTGACCTTTCTGTTGGCTTTAGGACTCTGCTCACTTTACCATTGATAACCAGTGATAAAGTGCATGTGCTCTCTTCCTAAAACATGGTAGCTGTTGGAAATGGCCCTTTTTGCGGGGTTATCCCCAAACTTTTTGCTTCTTCCTGCCTTGTTTTTCCTGACCTGTGGTTGTTGGCAATAGGACTCTGGGCACTTTAACACTGCTGTTCAGTGCTGAAGTGCATATGCTCTCTGTATAAATTGTAAGTGTGATTGGTTATCCAGGATTGGCATATTTGTATTACCAGGAAGTCCCTAGTAAAGTGCACTGAGTGTGCCAGGGCAGGTGATTCAAATGCTACTAGTGGGTCTGCAGCACTGATTGTGCCACCCACATGAGTAGCCCCAAAATGGTGTCTCAGGACTGCCACCGCAGTGCCTGTGTGCAGTTGCTAACTGCCATGCTGACCTGGCCAGTGTCCACACTGACCAGGCCTAACCCTTCCCTTTCTATGCACATTGGTCACCCGTATGGAAGGCCCTAGGTACCCCCCTGAGGAGGGTGTAGTGTATGTGAAAGGTAGAGCATGTACTGATGTGTGTGACATGCTGGTAGTGAATTACAGCCATTTTCGTTTTTCACTAATGAGAGGGCAGCATGCCCATAGGCTATAATGGGGAATGCTGAGTATAATGTTTACCTGCATATCTGCCCATAGGAGCAAGATAGCAAATTAAAGGTTGGTATCCTTGAACTTAGAATTTAATAACACATCTTTTAGGAAAGATGTTTTTTAAATCTTGTGTTTGAGAACAGCACTTTTGGAAAGTGGCTGTTCTCTTGTCTGACCTTTCTGTGTGCTTTGGCCTGTTTGTGAATTGACTGTCTGGTTTGAGAGTGACAGGGCCTGGGGAGCCCCCAGGAGGCTGGATGAGTCAGCCCTATGTTTAATAACTGCATCTGCATCTTGACTGGTGGGAGGGGATAGCACCTGGGCCTGAATAGGGCTGTGCCTGCCTTCCACAATGCTGGCTCCACCTCCTGCTGGGTGGCTGACGACCCTGCCCCTCTCTCTGAAAGGGAAGGAGAAGACAGAAAAACAAAGTGCTCAGGAACTAACCTGCACTGGTTCTGAACAAGCCAAGGCCTCTCTGTCCCCAGAGAACAAAGGAAATACTGGTATAAGAAGGGCTACCCAGACTACAGAAAATTAGATCATCCTGGAATCAAGAAGGAACCTCTGCCAAGGAGAAGGCTGGAAGACTGAAGAGGAAGGACTGTCCTGCTGTGTGTTTGTGGGCTGACCTGCAGTTGCTTTGCTGCAAAGGAGAGGGGACCGACGTTTTTTTGTGTTGCTTTGTCCCAGGGACAAAAGGACTTCACCCCCAGCTTCCCCCCTGAACTGTGCTGAGAGAGTTCAGACCTTCCTGGAGTGCTGAGTCCGACTGAGGAGCCTCTGGAAGTTGTGGCCTGGTGTTGGGAAGCTGGACAAAGAGAAACAAAGACAATCTACTATTTTTCACGCATTACTCGCTTGCGGAGCGCATCCCTGACAGTGCGAGAGAATTCCTGCCGCTGCGAAGCTCGGATTGGCGCAGCGCCTGTTGCTGCTGAAAGAGCTGACACATCCTTCGCTTGTGGTACGCACCGGCCTGGTGCGGGAAGATTCCTGTCGCTGCGAGTATCGTCGCAGAGCCTGTCATCGCTGGGTGAGATTGCTGCACCGCTTGCTTGCGGACCGCAGCACATCACTGCGAACATCGTCGCAGAGCCAGCGCATCGAGGGGTGGAGAGAGGAGAAGATCGACGCTGCGCGGTCCTGAAGATCGTCGCATCATGCCTGTGCGAGATGCTACCTACCGAACCTGCACACCGCAATCCATGCAAGGTATCGCATCCCCATACAGATCGGATTTGTCGCAACATGCCCGCTGTGTCCAGCGGGGCTGTCGCATCGCCTCCCCAGGGTCTCAGGAGTGACGCATCACTTGTTTTTCAACACTGCATTTTCCATTTGGAACTTTTGTCGCATCTACAGGTACTTTAGGCTAAACGTGACGCAACTGTGGATTATTTTGATGCAAACCCTAGAACTCCTTAAAAATCATATTCTTGAACTGTGTATGTTGGATTTTTGTCATTTTGGTCTCGTGTAGTTTAGATTAGGATACTTTATTTTTCTAAACTGGTGTGGAGTCCATTTGTGGTGTTTTCACTGTATTACTGTGAGTGTTGGTACAAATACCTTACACACTGCCTTTGATAAGCCTGTCTGCTCATGCCAAGCTACCAAGGGGGTGAGCAGGGGTTATCTAAAGAGTGTATCCCCCTTACCCTGACTAGAAGCAAGGGTCCAAATTTGGACATTGGTACCTACCTATGCCAACTAGAGACCCGCAGATCTAACAGTAGCATTGGCTCATATCCAATTGGTATCTTTAATTAACTTGTAAGTCCCTAGTAAAGTGAACTACATGTGCCCAGGGCCTGCAAATCAAATGCTACTAGTGGGTCTGCAGCAATGCTGTTGCTACCTGCATGAGTAGCCCTTAACCATGTCAGAGGCCTGCCACTGAAGGGCCTGTGTGTGCAGTTTCCTGCCACTTTGACTTGGTACTCAAAACTACTTACCAAGCCTCAAGCTCCCATTTTATTACTCATATGTCACCCCTACTAGGCCCTAAGTAGCCCTATGGGCAGGGTGCAGTGGAAGTAAAAGGTAGGACATGTACATTAATGTTTGACATGTCCTGGTAGTGACAAAAAGCCTATTTCGTTTTTCAGTACTGTGAGGCCTACTCCGCTCATAGGATAGCATTGGGAATTCCTTCATATACATTTTTAGTGGTAATTCCTGATCAGAAAGGAGTAGCATTATCATGTTTGGACTGGTTAGAATAGTAATGATAAACCCTCCATACTTGTGAAGATGGACGTCACATTGCTATTTTAGAAATGCCACTTCTCCAAAGTGAATATTTCTCTGTGCTTATAACTTTTTGTTCCTGATAGCCCATCTCCAATACACGCCAGGGCTGGGTGACAGCTACACTTTGTGCATTTCCTCTAGACAGCCACAGCACAGGAAGGGCTGGGTGTGACAGGATATTTATCTGCATCAATATGCATACTGAAAGCCTTCCTGGGCAGAAAGGGAGAGAGGTGGCTTAGACTTACATCTGAATAGGCTGTGTCATGTCCTCACACAAAGCACTGATTTTCCCCCCAGAGTTAGCCTGGCAAACAGGAGGTGGTTGAAAGGGATCCTTGAGCACTCCAGAGAGTTCTTTTGAAGTTACCCCCTACATCAGAGGCACTTTTGGGTATACGTACCAGGACTCTGGACCTATGAAATCAATGCACTACACAACCTGGGAAGAACTCTGCTGGCGTAAGGACTGCTGTGCTGTAAGGATTGCCACTTTGCAATGACGGACTGTTCTGAGAAACTGCTTCTCTGCTTTGCTGAGCTGTCCTGCTGCCTTCTGATCTCTGCCCTGCAGAGAACAAGGAATGGACCCATCTCGCTTGAACCCAGAGTGACTCCAAAGGCTTGCTGGCTTGCCTCCTGTTTTCTGAAGTCTCAGGGACACAAATGACTTCCTGCAATTTTGCTGGCACTGCTCGTCTCTGCCATCTGTGAGTCCTACTTTAGCCCCAGGCCTCAGAAGTGGGTTTTCAGTGCTGCAGCTCTTTAAATCAAGCTTTTGGGCTTTTTGTGCCAGGCCTGTTTGCTCCGGACCCGGGTCACTCATATTAAGGATTACCACGAGCGGGTGCAAGTTCATCTCTGCGCACCTTGGACCATTGCCAGTGACGCTCACTGTCCTCCCGGCGAACCTCTTCCCTGCGAATGGGACTCTTGGCTCAACTTGAGAAAGTAAAACTTCAGCGGGACCTGTTTGGAACTGCATCTGACCTGTTCTCCATGGCAGTCAGCTTGACTTTTTGAATTAACCCCGGTCTAGCGCAACCTCAAGTAACCTTTGGCGCTATTGGCTTCAAAGCACTGTTTTCACATTTATTCTTTGAAAATTCATATCTTAACTTCTACTGAGTGGATTTTTGTTGTTTAGGTCTTGTTTTACTCATATAAATAGTCTCTATGTTTCTAGACCCAGGTGGAGTCTGATGGTTTCATTGCATTACTGTATTTTGTGTTGCCCAAACAATGTACTCATTGCCTTTTAAGTTAAGCCTGACTGCTTTGTGCCAAGCTACCAGAGGGTGAGCACAGGTTAATTTAGGGTGTCTATCTGACTTATTCTGACTAGAGTAGTGGTCCCTACTTGGACAGGGTGCAAACCTCTGCCAACTAGAGACCCCATTTCCAACAGTCATCCTTTAAGGTAGTAAGTGGTTTTCCACTAATGATTTTATTTCCACATTGCATCGTGAGAGCAAGAAGTGTATGTCATTCATAAGTACTGCAGGGTGCTACCAATACCATCTGATGCCCTTTGGGTTGGTGTTAGCTGCCACCATATTCAAACATTATTGCACACATTTCTTAAAGGAGTTAATGACATAATGTATTTCCGTGATTATATTTTATAGATGGGGACTTCAGAAGGAACATGATATTAGGTTGGAAAAAGTGTTAGGTATTGTGGAAAGGAATGGGTTTGCTACAGAAATACTAAAGTGCATATTGGTAAAATCCGGCATCATATACTTTGGGCATGAGATAAGTAAGTAGAGTATCCTACCCATAAATTTTTGTGAAAACTATTAAAGGGGCCACCAACTCTACAGAGCAAGGTAACCTATGTAATTTCTAAGCTGAGAAGAACTTTTTAAATAGGCCAACAAATTTGCAGAGCAAACATATTCTGTGTGGAAGTTTAAAACCGTAATTACAACTGAGTAGTCTTCCAAGAACCAGCTGGCATCTCAAGATATAAAAATGGGATCAGTAATTTTGAACTTTTTTGGCAGTTTGGCAGAGTATACACTAACAAATTATCACAAACCACTAACGAAATTCATTGATGACATGCTTCATGCTCCACTTAGAATGTGCGCCTCCAAGATAACAAATGCAATAAAATATGTTGCAGGACCAGAAGATCAATTCCCATAGATGGGAATAAGACAGGTTTTGGGATGATTGTCACATTGCATGGATGTATAAATATGAGGCAGGAGAGAACGGATTGAGAATTACAGCAGAGATAATTGTAGCAAAGTATCAGACATGTTATGGAAAAAAGAATAGCCAAGGAAGGAAAAGCCCTGTAAAGTATAAACAAAACATGATTTAAGTTTAAGGACGAAATCATTCTTCAGCAAGCATTTTAATGAAAAAGGGTCACTATAACGCAGTTGCTATACCAAGAATAATAAGAACCAGCCATAGGACATTGTAACAAGACGTTGTCTAGTAGATATGTCCTTCTCATTGTCTCAGGGGAAATACCTGTAACCTCCATTTGATTTATCCTTATCACTCTTCCTTTGCCAAGATTTTTCGAGCCCATGCCTTCCACTTGTCCCTCCTCTGCTATACTCACCCTTCTGTGAGCTGCTATTCTTTCAATCTCTGTACACTGGCTTGGCTCTTGTTGTCTCTCAAAGTCGTCTCTTGTCCACACTGCACAAGTGTAAAGATGCCTTTCCTGCACCCTCTCCCTACACTTTGAAATGTTGTAATATATTTAATGCCACTCCACTTATATCAACCAAAACATTTATTATTTACTATATTTCTGGGTTCAACTTTTTAGAACTACTGTTATGTTTTCTTCTTTATTACTGTAATTTCATGAAACATACACAATAGGGTGCTTGAGTGATATTGGCAGCTGTCTGCAATTACCTTTTCTTAGAAAATTGTCTTCTCACATTGGATATCCCATAAAACATTTTACATAGCGTATTCGGTTTTCAAAATAATTTCCTGAAGTAACATTCATGAAGGAGACAACTTGTCTATTAAAAAAAAAAAAAAAGTCAAAAACATGAACAATAAATTCAGGCTTTATAGTGCATATGAGTGAACACATTGATTTACACGAAAAAAAGGTATCTTTTTAAAGTCAGAACCATTATTTATGCCCCTTAAGGATTCCTCAGACTGCACTGTTCCAGAGTGCACATCAGACTCTATTATGCAGTTCACTCTTCTAGTCTGAGCCACAGTTCCTAGACATGTTTGGCTTTTTCTAAGATTATATTTCACTAGAAAAGCGTTTTACTTCTGATCTCTGACTTCACCTTACATCTTGTGGTATCAGTATCAAATTATATTTCTTACTAGATGCAGACGTTTCTGTGTTTCCCTTTTTACTAAAGAATCCCTCCTGGTTGGATCTTTTTGATAGTTCTTGTATATATTTATATAGCTGGACCCTTCTGGTCCACGAAGGACTACGTAGGAATGACGTAAGCGATGAGGTGTATCTAGGTGTGGTTAAATAAAGTTGGTGACGTATTGTGAGTTAGTTAACAGTTGCACTGTGAAGAGTAAAGACATGCACCACAGAGCTTCTTGTGTGGTGTAGTCATTTGCAAGCAACTGGGCTGGGGAAGTCGCCACAACTGTATACAAGGACCTGCACTCCACTCGATCTGCTCCTTCTTAATGGATGGAGCATAAGCTGTCAGCTTAGACCCTTGCTCCTCCGAAGTCTGCAAACTCATCTGCAGAGTGCCTCAAGGTTTAGCACTCAGCCCCACACTCTTCAACATGCACATTACCCCTTTGGTCAACAACATCAGGGCACACAACATCAACATCCTCTACTATATTGAAGACAGGAAACTCATACTCTCCGACTCAGACAAGACCACCAACACAAGAAACAAGGTCACCACTTGTATAGCCGAACTCGCTAAGTGGGTGAAAATAAACTGTCTCAAGCTCAACAAGGACTAGACAAAGTGGTGATATTTGGAAAGAGCACCTCGCCATGGGACTCAAACTGGTGGCCAGAAGAATTCCGACCCACATCCAGCACCTATGACAAAAACTTCAGAATAACACCAAATTGTCAGTGACATCACTGCTTCCTGCTTCCGCACTCTGAAGATGCTGGGGAAGATCTTCAAATGGCTCCCAAGAAACACTAAGATAACTGTCACTCATGCCCTAGTCACCAGTAAGTTAGACTAGGGTAACACCGTCTACGCCAAAATCACAAATCAACTTACTAAAAGACTACAAACTATCCAGAATTTGAGAGATAGACACATCTTGAACCTCTCACACAGAGCTCACATCACACCACAGCTCAAGAAGCTCTACTAGCGTCTAACACACAAACTCACTCATTTCAAACTCCCCACACACACATTCAAGGCACTACAAAGCTTCGGCTCACCTACCTGATGAGAATGTATATCCTTCCACCAACCACCCAGACACCTCCACTCTGCAGGACTCCTCCTGGCACATATCCACTGGGCATTCTCTAACATCACTCCCAAAGTGTGGAACGGCCTCCCGTTCTACATCAGAGCCTCCTCCTCCTTTCTTTTAGAATCCTGCGAGCAGCTGAAGACCTGGCTTTTTAAGTAAGCATCCTTCCTTATGTGGGGCTTGGCACATACACCTGCTTAGCGCCAGGATACCCTTGAGGGTAATAGTGCTCTTTAAAAATACACATACCATAACATCCGGACCCGGCTCCACTTTGACACAGACATTTTTCCTTTTCACCCAAGATCAGTGAACAAACAGTTTTAAGAGCTAACTAATTGTCACAAACATTAGATTCTCTATCTGACTTACAGTTAGATCTCCTCTCCGCTGGATATTCTGAGAATCACTAGAACCAGGGGTCAAAATGAAAACCTAACATTGTCTGCTGCGGATGTTCAGTCACCTCCCAAGTAGTGTCAGAAGCAGTGCTTAAATTGTAAAATATGAAGTGCAGGTGCTCACAGTTTGTAAAGAGACCACACCCACTTCCCCAGCACCGCCCACTCCCTACAGTATCTCCACCTACTTCCCTTTATTGGCCATACCCACATCCACAAGCCTTAACATATCAGAGCCACCTCCTCAGTACTTGAGTTCCGCAAAAAGCTGAAGGCCTGATTCTCCACAAAAGCACTTCAGGCACCTCAAACCTACACACCTGCCCAAGTTTCTGGATACCCTCCTGGGTGAGTGTGCTATACAAATCAATAAAACATAATATAACATATAGGAAGCCTATGATAATAACTTAAAAGTGAACTCAAATTAGAGAATGTGTAAATCTCAAAATGCAGCTTTAGAAAAAGTCATTTGAGGACTTGAGGCAGCTTTGCAAATGAAAGAAAATGTGCTTGTACTGTGCTGTTTAAAAGAAAGGAAAGGATGAAGGAAGGAATGCATTAAAAAGGCAGTAACAAATGGAGGCAGGAAGAAAGGCACTGGAGTAAGGAAATAAATAAGTAATGGATGAAAGAAGGAGGAAATAAGAAAATCATGTGAAAGGAAGAAATGAAGGGATAGAGGGAGAAACACACCATGTATGTTTGTATAGCATATATTCACTAGAGGGGGCCTTGACATCAAATTGAAAATGTTGTTATCCAACACTAATTTTATCTAAAGATGAAAGACTGAGTGGCCATACCAAGATTTCAATTTATGACCCTGAGATAGAACACAGATTCCTGGAGTGGATATAAACATATGTGCAAGAAGGAAAAAATGTAAAGGGAGAGTGTGGGAGGAGGAGAGGTCCGAAGGCAAAGAGAGATATATTAGACAAAGAATGTGAAGAGAAATGTGGAAACCAGAGATTGGGATTGCAAGATTGGTATAGAACGTGATGAGAAGGAAAAGTGAAAAGAGAAGGCAAGGGAAGAAGAGCGGACAGTGGAGAGCGTGTGAGAGTATAGTGGAAGGGAAAGTCGGAAAGGTGAACAATGAAAAGCATTTAATGAGGGGAGGTGGCGATTAAGAGAAAACGCGGATGTAGGGCAGAAAGTGAAGGAAGATTGGAGAGAAGTGAAGGAGGGAGGTGTGAAGGGGTGGAAGAAAATCAGATACTGAGGGAAAGCAAGCAAAGTGTAAACCTCTGCTTTATTAAATATATAGTCATTAATTATGTAAAGTTGAGGGGTGACAGAAGTGTATCATTCTTGGCCTGTCTCATCAACGCACAGCAGTGTTGTCCAAGACACACAATAGTGATTCTTTTACTGTGTTAAGTTTTATGCTGTCAAAAGATGTTGTGTGCCATCACAATAGATATTCCTGATAAAACATAATGAAGTATGAGTTATACCATTGGGATTATGCTTTGATGGAGAACCACACTCTCTTGATTCAAACAAATAGTTCTAATACATGATCAGGCTATAAGTCGTGAAATCCCACTGCCACCTATTTTCAAATGAAGTCCGACATTCAACTCCATTCAGAGAGGTTCCACACGCACTTTTTAACTAACAAAGAACAAAATTCACCTGAGTCTGCTTCCTGTGCTATATTAGGATTGTAATTTATGATCAGCGAGTAACAAAAGAACGTCTGTGATAAAAAAACAGAAACGCACTGAGTTATCCACATAAATATAGTTCTGTCATCTGCATGGTACATGATCTACCCCTCTGTGCTACAGTCAAAACTACAACTAGACAAAACTCTGATCTTTCTCCAACAAGTATGCTGCATGGGTTTACGGGACATGGGTCTTTGGAGGTGAAGAAATGGTGTGGGGCAATAGATCCCAGCAGGCTTGTGGGGGTGGGGGGGGAGGTACAGAGCGCCCAACTCAGCCTAGCCCCTCTGATAGCACGTTTTGAATCACTGCTATTTTTCTCCAGGCCGAAGCTGAGAAATTCCCCGTGTATCCTCTCTGGTTTGAGGGTATGGGAAAGCCTCCTGGTTTGAGTGGCCAAGCATGAGAAGGGCTTTGCGGTCTCATGTGCTAACTCTTAAAGTATGGATACTCAGGGCCCAGTGCAGGCTTTATTACAAAGCGATGGTGGGGAGGGGTGCTGTGAGAGCAAGGGCAGGAGCAAAGGGACACTGTAACAGGAGTGAGCAATAGTTGTGGCAGGGAGGGGCATTGTGATACGGCACCCGGATAGCGGGCGAAGGCCATAGTGGAGAGTGGGGCACTGTCAGAGGTAGCGGTGGGGCACAGTCTCAGTGGCAGGGATGGGAGGCGTTTTTCAAGGCGCTTGTAGCTGCAACGGTGCCCATTGCAGAAGGGAGAAGACAGATGCGATAGGGACGAGATGGTACTGGGACAGGTAGGAGCGAGGTACTAATACACTGACTGGCAGGAAGAAATGTTTTCACTTTCCGACCACCCTTAGCTGCTTCCCGTATTTTGTTATTACACTGCAAGGCCTTGTCTGGGCTCCTGAGGCAGACAGTTACTGAGCAGTTTCCTGCAGATGCCGCTGTGCAGGAATTTATCAATGGTGTCCCACAGCCAAGCACTATTCTGTTGCCTGTAGAATAACAGTTGTGTGTAAAATAATGCACACACAACTCACCTAAACCTGCAGCTTTGGCTACACTGGAAAGCGCAGAACGCTGGCTGGTGCAGCTGATATTATGCTCCCAGTTCACTGTGTGTGCAGTTTATACTGCGCATGCTACAACACACCCGCCCTTCCCCCACCCTGAAGACCACGCACTGGTGTGCGTCAAAGCAAGCACACTAGCAGCATGCACCAAATCTGAGAGTCTGGCATTTTAATGGCCTGTGCACAGTGCTGGCCAGTGCACCAACTGTGCATGGGAGAAAAATTCAATAGACCCAATCAGTGCTACTTTTCTCCAGGTCGAAGTTGAGAAATTCCTGGTGTATCCTCTCCCTGGTTAGGGGGAATTGGGAAAGCCTCCTGGTTCGAGTGGCCAAGAATGATAAGGTCTTCTTGGTCTTACGTGCAAACTCTTAAAGTATGGATACTCAGCTGTGAGGTGGGAGGGGGAGAGATATATAGGGGGTTACGTTAAGTTTAATAGATATAAACATTGCAAATTCAACTTGCAAATTTTGGGTCATGCAGGAAGGAAGCAAAAGTTGTACGGCAGAATAAGGGTACAAGAATGTGAGCACTATTATGTGAGGCGTGGCTAAGATTGTAAATGCATAATCCAGAATGCTTGTGCTATGGCCCGTAGTTGCAGAATTATAGATTAGTAATGTCTTAATATATGTGTATGCATGCTTGTGTAAAAAATGCAATAAAATTTGTGTAAAAAAAAGTATTGATACTCAGGGCCCATTGCAGGCTTTAATACAAAGCAATGATTGGAAGGGGTGCTGTGAGAGTGAGGGCAGGAGCCAAGGGGCAATCTAACAGGAGTGAGCGGGTGTTGTGGCACAGAGGGTCATTGTGATACGCAGGGAAAGGGGACTGTAAGCAGAGGGGCACTGAGATATAGGTGAGAAAGGCACTGTGGAGGGAGGGGCACTAGCGGAGGTAGCGGTGGGGCAGAGTTGCAGGGATGGGAGGTGTTCTTCAAGGTGCTTGTGGCTGCAATGGTGCCCATTGCAGAAAGGAGATGACAGGTGTGATAGGGACAATACGGTACTGGGACAGGTAGGAGCGAGTATGAGTATACAAACACTTTCCCCACAAGCCTGTGCATTCTGTGTCGTTGAAGTGCCGGAAGCCACATGCACCCTGCCAGCTTCAGCAAATCCTTTGCCTGCGCATGTCTCATTACACTGCCCATCACGACAGAATGCTTTATTAATCACTCAGTGACATGCAGGGTACTGTTCGCAAACTTCTCGCCTATCATGATTTATTTAAAATAAAGCTTTCTCCGTATCAGACAAATCTCAGTGAAACCAGGTTTCACTCTAATGATAATTGAAATGCCATCAAAAGCGTATAATCTAGGTACTAATACACTGATTGGCAGGAAGAAAAGTTTTCCCTTTCCGACCACCCTCAGCTACTTACCATATTTTGTTAGGTTGCAAGGTCTTGTCTGTGCGACGGAGGCAGGCAGTTACTGGGCAGTTTGCTGCAGGTACCGCTGTGCAGGAATTTATCAATGGTGTCCCAAGGCCCAAGCACTATTCTGCCACTCTGTTACTGTAGGTCAACAGTTGTGTGTAAAATAACGTTTGCACAACTCACCTAACCTTGCAGCTTCAGCAACACTGGAAAGCGCAGACTGCTGGTTGGTGCTGCATAAATTATGCTCCCAGTTCACCGTGAGTGCAGTTTATACTGCGCACAACACAACACCCCACCCTTTCCCCACCATGAAGACCAGGCTTGCGCGCACCAAAGCAAGAACACTAGCAGCATGCACCAAATCTGAACATATGGCTGCACAAACCTCGCTCCCAGGCTGGGGTTTTTTAATGGCCTGTGCACAGTGCTAGCTGTGCATGGGAGAAAAATTCAATAGACCCGGCCCTGAGAAATAGGTGCCGGTGCTCAGCACCGGAAAGCACCTGCACAAATTAAGCACTGCCTAGGATCGATCATGGCTTCCCAGCTTAACCATATAGTGAAATCCTAGAGAAATACTTTATTTCACTGAGCCTCCTTTTATTTTATTATCACATTAGAATACTTTCAAATACGTGATTTCATGTACCCTGAACAAACCCTCTTTAATAAAGTATAATGTTCTTCCATGTATGAGAATCTAAAACACATATGAGGTACACATGACAAACTGACTAGCCTCCTATTTCTCTAAAAGTATTGTTGCCAGGGTGGTTGGGGAGTACATAAATATTGCTAAATAGATTTTTTTAAATACCTCAGAGAGCAGTAATATAGTATGATGTAGTAAGGTGAAACACTTCAGCATGTCACAGAAATACTTTTTGAATTTTGAAGAGGAAAAATCTTATTTTTACACTGTGTTTGGTGCACTAAATATTCCCATTATTATTATTATTATTATAATTACATTTGTTAAGCGCGCAGCTACCCGAAGGTTTCCCGGCGCTAAAGAAAAACAGAGAAACAGAGAGTTAGTGAGTCTAAGAGAAAATCAGGACACAACTTAAATATTAAAAAGCCAGGTCTTAATTCCTTTACGGAATGTCAGGTAACAGATCTCAGATCGTAAAGATTGGGGCATGGAATTCCATAAGGACGGTGCCAGTAGAGCAAACGAGCGGCCGCCCATTTTAGCTCTATTGACCCGCGGGATCAGAAATTTATTTTGTGTGGAGGATCTCAGTGTACGGGAGGGAACATAGTGCTGGACTAAAGAGGATAGATATTTGGGGGCTTTACCCATTTTAATATGGTGCATTATACAGAGAGCTTTAAATTTTACTCTGTTCTCAATGCGCAGCCAGTGCAACTTGCGCAGATGGATAGAGGCCGATGACCTGGCCGGCAAGTTACAGAGGAGGCGGACTGCCATATTCTGGACCACCTGAAATTTCCTTGTTACCTCCTTACAAGCACCCAGAAGCAGAATGTTCCCGTAGTCCATGCGAGAGGTGACAAGGGCCTGGACTACAATCCTCAGGGTATCAGCTGGGAGCATCCATGTGATTTTTGTCAGCCACCTTATGATGGTAGTACAGGTGGCAGTGACTTTTACAACATGTTGCTTAAATGACAGCTGGTTGTCAAAAGAGACCCCGAGGTTGCGAACTGAGGCTGAAGGGGTAGGAGTGGGACCCATCTGATGAGGCCAATGTTGAGGGCCCCAGAGAGAGGTAAGAGGACCGAATAGAAGTAGCTCAGTTTTATCGCCATTCAATTTTAATTTATGACTGTGCATCCAGTTGGCGATTTGCTCCAACCCGGACCGTAGAGAGGACGTAGGAAGATGTTTATTGGTGGATAACGAATAGATGATTAGTGTGTCATCTGCGTAGGAATATATCGTGAGGCCTGCTTGCTTTGCCAAAAAGGCAAGAGGTCTCACGTAGAGATTGAAAAAAAAAGGACTAAGAATAGACCCCTGGGGGACACCGTGAGGGGAAGAAAAAATGGAGGAGACAGACGAGGAAGAAAAGACTTGAAAGGTGCGATTAAAAAGAAAACTAGCAATCCAGGCCAGGGCAGGACCAGTAATACCCACAGAATCCAGGGTGGACAGCAAGATGGAGTGGGAGACGGTGTCAAACGCGGCACTCAGATCTAACAGAATGAGTGCCACAGTCTCCCCGCTGTCCACCTGTCTTCTGATGGTCTCAGACACACCGAGAAGTGTAGTCTCAGTGGAGAAGCCAGCCCTGAACCCAGATTGAGAACAATGTAAAAGATTAGAAGATTCAACGTAAGAAATAAGAAGAGAGTTAACGTGTTTTTCAAGAACCTTAGAATAACAGGGAAGTAGAGAAATAGGGCGAAAATTAGAAGGGTTGTTTGGGTCTGCGTTAGCCTTTTTTATCAATGGAACCACCATCGCATGCTTCCATTCATTAGGGACCGTAGCTTCAACCAGAGAAGCATTTAAGAGATTTAGAATGATCTGAAGTATGGTTGGGTCCAGAGTGCGCAGTATTTGTGGAGGCATAGAATCAAGGGGAGAGCCGGATTTGATTTCTTTAAGATAGTTTTGAAAAAGTGAGAGCGAAATCGGCTCCCAAAAGTGAAGTGAGGGGGCAGTGATAGTTGAATTGACAGTATCTGTAGGAACAAGATTAGGTGAATGAGACACAGATGCAGAAAAAACAGTGGGGGTAGCATCGAAAATAGCGTAAATCTTATCTATTTTCTCCAGAAATTTTTTTGCCAGGGCATTACATTGAATTGTGTCCAGACTAGGGTCTTTAGGCACAGAAGACATGCCTGAAAGATCTTTTACCACTTTGAACAAGGCCTTTGGTCGATTTTGGGCATTGAGTATGGTAATGTTGGCGTGATTAGCTCTGGCGATGTCACAGGCAGAGTGGTAGGCTCGCAAGGCGTCCTTATATCTTATTTTACTGGTCGTACAGTAATTGGAGCGCCAAATGCGTTCCAATTTCTTACAACATGATTTTTCAAGGCGAAGTGCATCATTAAACCAGGGAGCCGGAGGGTGATGGATCTGCGATTTATTTCTCTGAGTTGGAAGGCATGAGTCCAGGGCTGATGTCAACCAGGAGCTGACAACAGACACATCCTTCATGGTGATGATAGGGCACGTGGGTTTGAAGGTGTCAAGGTAGGTGTTCAGCTTATCCTTGTCTAGTCGTTTCCAATTCCTACTAGCCTTATGGGGGTCTAGACTAGTAGAAGAATTGTGAGTGGATATCCTAATTGAAAAATCAATAATAAAATGATCAGACCAGATAACAGGAGAAGAAGAGTGATAAGTAATACATTTAAGATTCGAAATAAGGGGATCTAATAAGTTACCGGCTTTATGGGTAGGGCCGGAATTAAGTAGGTGGAGGTCCAAGGCGGCTAAGTCCAGTAATAGGCGCGTGCTTATGGGGCAAGATGCTTGATTAAAAGGAATATTTAGATCTCCCACTATAAGGAGATTAGTGGATTGTAAAATCAAAGGGGCAATAAGCTCAGGAAGAGCAGATGCCCATGCCGAGGCTGAACCAGGGGGCAGATAAATGAGGATTCCTGTCAGAGTGAAAGAGGGAGAAAGAAGAAGTTTAAAGAGACCTGCTTCGCAACCCGGAAAATCCAGGTCTACCCATAGACAGGAAAAATCTCTTTTAAAAATGACAGCAATACCTCCGCCCTCCTTGAGAGCACGGTTTCTCCCCACAAAGGTGTAGTTGTTGGGGAGGGCCAGAGCTCTCGTTGAGCCATGTTTCTGTTACGAACATGGCTGCCGGGCTAGATGACTCAAGGAGGTCAAAAATATCTCTCCTGTGCCTAGGGAGAGATCGGCAATTGATACTAATAAAGTTCAAATCAGGGCATTTCGATTTAGTAAAAGGGACCTGATGTATAGTAGACGAAGTGTCCCAGAAGGTGGATGAAAAGGAATCTGTGACCGAGGGAACAGAGTCAAGTGTAAGAGCACATTTAGGACATTTTAGTGGTGCATCTAGACAGTTCAGGCTAGGGGCAAAAGTGCAGGGGGATGGCTGGAGACTCAGTAAGGGCAGACGTGAACACCTGATATGAATAGGGTCAGAGCGAGTGGCCCCTGGTCCCGGCCTGGCGCGGACGGGCGCAGACGGGCAGGACTTTGGCACGACTTCGGCGAGAAGTCGGCGCTCCCTCTACGCTCGTCCGCAGCGCTTCCGGCACAAGAGGACCATTTAAGCTTGTGGGGCGGGAGGGGCAGAGCACTAGACCGCTTGCCGCCTCCTCGCCTCACACAAGATGGCGCCCAAAGTAGTCGAACCCAGCCAGACCTTAATCGTCTGTGGTCCATGGCCCAGCTCATGTGATCTAATGGAAAGCCAGGGATAAAGTACTCTACAAACAATGTTCAACGGGACCCACATACATTTACCCAAATATTCATCCACACTCCCTGGCATTCCCATTGGGGGTCAAGTTTTATAATTCACTTGATTTCTGTATAGTTAACTTACTGTAAACTCAAACAATTTGGAACAATATTCAGTACCTAACTAATCTTTCATAGATCAACACTCTTCGCTCTGGTTGATGGACCATTAGTTGAGTGAGTTGATGGTGATATTAACAGTTATCTAACTAATTCACAGATCTTAGTGAAATAACCACAGACTTTGGGTAAGATTCATAAGTTTTATCTAAGATTTTCTGTCATAAATTGAACGCTCATTAATACAAATTCACAGTGCAAACTCCATCATTCTTCATATGGGAGAGGAAAAATTAATTTACATCCGATAACGCCAATCATTCAACAAAATCAATGCATAAGAGTAGATAGATCCAGAGATGAGACGGAAGGCATAAAACAAAATACATTTTCAATAGAATATGCACATTTTTGAGACAGAATAATATTTACCTAATCGAATTATGGAAACGACCCCTCTGGCCAAAGGACTGGTGGGGGTCCCCTGAATCAGAATCAGGAGACAAAGTCTATAGGACAGGATTCAGGATAGGGCAAATACTTAATAGACTTCTCTACAAACCCAACACATTAGGGCGCTTCCCTCTTTTCCACTGTCTCCCTCCTCGATGTTCTTCGGGAATCTTCGAATCTAATCAGGTTGTCATTCGGATCTGAATCTTTCCAGTCTGCTCTCTTCTTCTTCCTCTCTTGCTCTTTCTCTCTGCTGCAGCTCGATCTGACTTGACCCTTGATTCTCTTGATGCTGCACACTTCATACCTCTAAGTAACTCTAGTTATGGTCTTTCTTTCTTCATGTCCCACCCTCAATAATTGCAAATATTAGTAAAATACGAAATGTGATTGGACAGGGCTAGGGGAGCTTTCATCACACTATGCTGACATATTCATTTTTATTAAGGTACTATTGTCTCACAAACCCTTCCCCTTTAGCTCATTCATAATTTTCATTCCCATACACATGTTGTTGCCATTTTAATAGCTCAGTCAATACAGGCTATATCGACGAGTGATACACATCTTCTCTTTCCCACGTCTTCTGTCCTTGGTGTCTGGCAGCTATTCAGCTTTTCGGGCATCGAGTCACATTATGAATCCACTGAGCATGCGCAACTCATTGTCATCCATCGCCGTTTACTCCTTGTGCCATAGGCGTAACAGGCCCAAATGAACACTATTAATAAAAGATTCATAAACAGCTGTTATTTTCTTAAACATATAATTCTCACTGTTCACCACCCACTTCCACCCTATCCGATATTATTATTATTTCTCTGAGCAAATGCATTAACAACAGCAGCTTTCTCTTAAGGTCAAGCAAGCAGATGCTGGCATGCAGTGCCTCAAGACCACATGTTAGCCCTTCTTGCGCATGCCTGAGAGTTTTTCCCTCCCAAAGTGAGTTAGTCACTTTATTTCTACGTAATTCTGGTTCGCAAAGCTCAAAGTGGTTTTCCAATTTAAAGCGGGTTTTAGTCGTGTTGCACTTTATTCCATATTAATGAAGCATGCGTTAAGCTTTTCTCCCATGTTTCCGTGTTTGGTGTATATTAGTTTCGCCTCAGCTACAGTTTTAAAGGTTAGTAAAAGTTAATGAAGGATTGCTCTGAGTAAGTTTTGTTTTCTTGAATCCTTGCTCCATCAAGTGCCCAAGCCCCTAGAGACCAGCGGGACCCTTGGCTCGATTTTGGTAATTTGTTGGCTCGTCCAACTCTTTTAACACAGCCTGGTCCTGTTGGTCAAATGATGCCACAGTCCATTTTTCACCATCCTAAATGATTTCAAGTAGGTCCTGGTGGCCACAAGATGGCGCAGTTGGGCTTTACTGGTAACAGCTGTACGTCCTACGCCATGTGAATGCTGTTTGACCATGACCCTTTGATCTGCTATTTTTTTATGCCGCCATAGGATGTTTTTAAACCTCCAGGCATCAAGTGGTTTAACCTCTGGCTATCGATTTCCATGGGAGACCAGGATGGTGCAGTCCGACCAAGACCCTGCAAGAGACTTCAAGGCTGGCTTCCTTTTGGTCATTGCATGCTTGAAACTTCTATGAGTATAGCAGATGAACAGGTCTGTGAAGAATAGACAGGCAGATTGGATTGTCATTTTAAAGCAATACAGCAACAGTTTGCGAGTATTTTATAGTCAGAATAATACAACAGATAGTCCCATGCTAAATAGAAGAGGGCTGAGTAAGAATCTGGATGCTAGGTTTCTTAATACATGTCTCTCTTCACTTGAGAAGATGATTGAGCAGGAGAGCAGGCTGCGAAAAAGTGAACGATGAGAGAAGGGACAAGACATAGAGAAAGATTACTGAATATAGGACTGGAGGAAAATAAAAGTAAGGCAGTGGCTTAAGACAATAGAAGAGGCATTGAACGGGAATTGGTGCATGGTTCATAATAAATTGTAGGTATACTTTTTTAGTTAAATCATTTTTATTTGCAAATACAGAAGGCAAAAGTAAATAGCATTATAATCGTGTACATTTTTACATCTTTAAAACATGCAAAAAAGTCCATAAAATAATTGAATTAAGAGCATAATTTTTTATTTTTTTTAGTATAAAAATACAAAGAAGAAAGAAAACAAAAGATAGATGGAGAGAAGGGTAGGACATAGAGGAGGAGTGAATAGTGTGAAAGAGAATGAGAAAGGTATGAGTGCCGAGAAAGAAAGTTGGTGGAAGGTAACCAGTGTAAGTCAGACTTAGGGCCTGATTATGAGTTTGGCAGTCCATTGGACCACCAAACTTGCAGGTTGGTGGTAACCGCCACACTGGCGGGCCAACCACCACAGTACACGTAGAGCAGTCCCACCATCACAGGACTGCCGTAACTGCCAGGGATCTGTGATCTCACAGCTGTGGCACAACAGTATTGGTGCATGGTTCATAATAAATTGTAGGTATACTTTTTTAGTGAAATCCTTTTTATTTGCAAATACAGAAGGCAAAAGTAAATAGCATTATAATCGTGTACATTTTTACATCTTTAAAACATGCAAAAAGTCAGTAAAATAATCGGAATTAAGAGTATAATTTTTTTGTTTTTTTTTAGTATAAAAATGCAAAGAAGAAAGAAAACAAAAGATAGATGGAGAGAAGGGTAGGACATAGAGGAGGAGGGAATAGTGAGAAAGAGAATGAGAAAGGTATGAGTGCAGAGAAAAAAAGTTGGTGGAAGGTAACCAGTGTAAGTCAGACTTAGGGCCTGATTATGAGTTTGGCAGTCCATTGGACCACCAAACTTGCGGGGGGGTGGTAGCCGCCACAGTACAAGTAGAGCAGTCCCACCATCACAGGACTACTGTAACTGCCAGGGATCTGTCATCTCTCAGCTGTGGCACAACAGTATTGGTGCATGGTTCATAATAAATTGTAGGTATACTTTTTTAGTTAAATCATTTTTATTTGCAAATACAGAAGGCAAAAGTAAATAGCATTATAATCTTGTACATTTTTACATCTTTAAAACATGCAAAATGTCCGTAAAATAATCGGAATTAAGAGTGTAATTTTTTGGGGCGTTTTTGTATAAAAATACAAAGAAGAAAGAAAATAAAAGATAGATGGAGAGAAGGGTAGGACATAGAGGAGGAAGGAGTAGTGAGAAAGAGAATGAGAAAGGTATGAGTGCAGAGAAAGAAAGTTGGTGGAAGGTAACCAGTGTAAGTCAGACTTAGGGCCTAATTATGAGTGTGGCAGTCCATTAGACCACCAAACTGGCGGGGTGGTGGTAACCGCCACACTGGCGGGCCAACCACCACAGTACAAGTAGAGAACTCCCAGCATCACAGGACTGCCGTAACTGCCAGGGATCTGTGATCTCTCAGCTGTGGCACAACAGTATGGTCAAGCAGTTATGTTATGTTATGTTATGTTATGTTATGTTATGTTATGTTATGTTATCTTATTCGAGATTTGTAGAGCGCACGGGCACCCGGAGGTTTCATGGCGCTAGAGAAGCAGAAGATGGTAAGCAGTGATTTAATTGTGCGCTTGCTTGAACAACCAGGTTTTCAGTGCACCCCTGAATTCCATGAGATCGGTGCAACTCCGGAGCGACAAGGGGAACAAGTTCCAGATCTTTGGGGCCAAATAAGCGAATCGGCAGCCGCCAATGCGTTTCTTTTTGAAGAGGGGCAAGGTGAGGAAGGACAGAGGGGCAGAGCGGAGTTTACGAGTCGGTTCATGTTTGTTTATGAGATGGTTAATAAACTTAGGGCTTTTACCATGAAGAGCCTTGAAGGCCAAGCAGCCTACTTTGAAGGTTACCTGTTGGGCTATAGGCAGCCAGTGAAGAGTGGCTAACAATGGTTTCGCCGAACTCCTGCCGTTACATTTAAATATAAGTCTGGCCGCCTGATTTTGCACAATCTGCAGGCGTTTAAAGAAAGAGAGCCAGGGGAAGGCCTAAATAAATGGAATTGGAGAAATCTAGACGGGAAAGGACTAAGGCAATTACCACCTGAATGAGGGCAGAGTGCGTGAGAAGATGAGCAATTTTCTTAATCTTCCGTAGCTGAAAAAAGCATGAAGATATCACTGTACCCACCTGACTTTTCAGTGAGAGATCGGAATTAAGAGTGATCCCGAGACTTTTTACCGAAGAAGAGGGAGACGGGGGAGAACCCATCGAAAGCGGCCAAAAGTGAGGGCCCCAGTTGGTTGAACTTTTACCCGGGAGTACCAGCTCGGTCTTTCCAGGATTGAGTTTTAAATGGTTCATCTCCATCCACCCTTGAATATGCAGCATAGTAGCCTGAAATTCCTCAGTAGAGTCTGTGGAGTTTAATGGGAATATGAGCTGCAGGTCGTCCGCATAATTATAGATTGTGACCTTCCTGTTTTTTAAGGAGTGCAACAGCGGTTTAAGGTATAGATTAAACAGGAGGGGGGACAATGATGAGCCCTGCGGAACGCCGCAGGTAGTGGCAAGTTTGGGCGCTGTGAAGTTCTTGAGCTTGACTGCCTGGGATCGGTCGTTCAGAAAGGACTTAACCCATCCGAGGGCCGCGCCTCATAGGCCGGCCTGTTCAACACGGTGCAACAAGATGGTATGATCCACCGTGTCGAACGCTGCCGACAAGTCCAGGAGCACCAAGGCCTGATGTATGCCCTTATCGGCATTAGCTCTCATAGTGTCAAGGACCGCTAGGATCACCGTCTCGGTAGAGTGTGCCTGGCGAAAGCCAGCTTGGTTGGGCTCCAGGTAGTCAGATGTCTCTATAAAATTAGAGATACAGCTAGCCACATGGGCTTTTAGTATCTTTGCACCAAAAGGGAGGAGGGATATGGGCCGGTAGTTCGCTAAGTTAGAAGAGTCGGCACAAGGTTTTTTAATTAATGGGACCAGCGTGGCGTTTTTGAACGAGTTGGGGACTATTCCCTGTAATAGGGATTCGTTCAAAAGGGGAAGTATTCCTCGGGGTAGTGTTAGGTAGACTTCCTTTAGTATATGCGGCGGACAAGGGTCGTTGGGGGACCCAGACTTTACGCGGTTCAACAGCTCAGCTAACCTCGATTGGTCTATGAGAGGAATAGCCTCAAGTTCGTAGGGATTTCTGCAGATATCCATTCTGTCTGCAATGGCCGAGCAGGGCTGGATACTGTCTCTTATAATGGCAATCTTATGCTTAAAGAAGTCATTGAGCTGATTACACATGATTTGAGTGGGAGGTTGAGAGGGGGAGGTTCTGACATCATTACATAAGTCGTTTACGACCCTAAAAATTTCTCTGGATTTGTTTTGGGCGTTGGAGATTATTTCAGAGAAGAAAGCTGCCTTAGCTGATAAGATGGAGTTCTTATACTTCCTGCGGGCAGATATGTATGATGATCTATCTTCGTCAGAATATCCGTGTCTCCATTTTCTTTCCAATTGGCGCAGTTTTAGTTTTTGATTTTTTAGGTCTGTGGTGAACCACCTATGGGCGTCCATGCGACGAGCACGTGAAAACTTGGTTAACGGAACGTGCTCGTTGCAGGCCACCAGAAGCCATTCAGTGAGATCTTTGTCCATGAGATTAATGTCTGGGGAAGGTGTTGGAAGAGAATTGGCCAGAGTAGACAGGAAATCTTGATTATTTAGTGAGCCCCATTTCCTTACTAGCCCCCCCCCCGCGGAGATGGGAGCCTTTGAATGGCCGTAAGAGATGATGGAGAATTGCAGCAGGTAATGATCAGACCATATGCAAGGTATTGTCGTCGGGGTGGATAGTGGGACATTACGTGACCAAATCTGGTCCAAAATGTGTCCCTTTTCATGGGTGGAGGTCAGGACTGATTGAGAGAAGTTCATGTGGGAGAGAAGCTCAAAGAGTTCTGTGGCCTGGGGTCCTGCTTCCGGGTCATTATACCAATAATTTAAATCCCCAATCAATATGACTTTGTCGTAATTAACAGCTAGACTGGCCATTTGTTCAGTCAGAGAGACTGGGAATGTAGGCATCGTTTTGGGTGGGCAATAAATCAATACCAGCACCATAGTTCCTTTGTCTGAGACAAATTTAATTTCTAGGTTTTCCGTATCTTAAAGGTCCAAGGAGGGTAGAGTGGTAAACGTGTGATCTTTATGAATGATGGCAGCAACGCCACCCCCAGGTTTTCCTGGTTCTCTGTTTGCTAACAGGATGTAATAGTCTGACGGTAGTGCTGTAAGAATGTCCGGTAGGGAGTCCGCCGTGAGCCAGGTTTCAGAAATGAATAGCATATCTGGTCTGTCTGATTTAAGCAATAAAAAGATGTCTCGTTGATGTTTTACCAGAGATCTGGTGTTAAGGAATAGACAGCGTAGAGTCAAGACATTTGGGATTAGAGTAGAACTAGAGGAATTAGAACTTTGAGGTGTGGCATTAGAGTTCTCCTGCATAAGGTGGAGAGGATAGATGTTGTTAGCCTTTAAGCAGGTGCGTATGGCAGGGTCAAGATAGTGGGGGCCAGAGTGTTGCAGAGAGCGGAGTTCAAGGGAGGTGTAGCTGTTAATTTCTCCATTCTGCCTAGTCCCTGGGCCCGGCCAGGTGCGGACGGGCGCAGACAGGCTTGCCTTAGGCGCGCCTGCTGCGCTCGTCCGCTGCGCGTCCTTGCGAGGCACATGGTTATAGGAGAGATGGGGGCATGGCCTAGCAGTCGTGGGCGTGGCTAGTGCGAGGCCCGGGGAGATGGCGGCAAAAGGAAGAGAGCCCTGCGTCAGCGCTAAAATTCGCTGCACGGTAATCTCAGGAGGTGCCCTGTCACCAGATCGAGTGCAAGGGGGAAAAGATGATTTAAAATACAATGTTACACAATTACAAGTTATTAAAAACAGTGGCAGCAATTCTCCCGGCTTTCCGCCTCAGGAGTGTAGGAGATTCTCTGTGCGCGCTCGCAATCAGCGCAACTTTTAAGTGTCACAGTAGGGGGCGTGGCCTAGCAGTCGTGGGCGTGGCTAGTGCGTGGCCCGGGGAGATGGCGGCAAACGGAAGAGAGCCCTGCGTCAGCGCTAAAATCCGCTGCACGGTAATCTCAGGAGGTGCCCTGTCACCAGATCGACTGCGAGGGGGAAAAGGTGATTTACAATACAATGTTACACAATTACAAGTTATTAAAAGCAGTGGCAGCAATTCTCCCGGCTTTCCGCCTCAGGAGTGTAGGAGATTCTCTGTGCGCGCTCGCAATCAGCGCAACTTTTAAGCGTCACAGTAGGGGGCGTGGCCTAGCAGTCATGGGCGTGGCTAGTGCGTGGCCCGGGGAGATGGTGGCAAAAGGAAGAGAGCCCTGCGTCAGCGCTAAAATCCACTGCACGGTAATCTCAGGAGGTGCGCTGTCACCAGATCGAGTGCGGGGGGGAAAAGTGATTTAAAATACAATGTTACACAATTACAAATTATTAAAAGCAGTGGCAGCAATTCTCCCGGCTTTCCGCCTCAGGAGTGTAGGAGATTCTCTGTGCGCGCTCGCAATCAGCGCGACTTTTAAGCGTCACAGTAGGGGGCGTGGCCTAGCAGTCGTGGGCGTGGCTAGTGCGTGGCCCGGGGAGATGGCGGCAAAAGGAAGAGAGCCCCGTGTCAGCGCTAAAATCCGCTGCACGGTAATCTCCGGAGGTGCCCTGTCACCAGATCGAGTGCGAGGGGAAAAGGTGATTTAAAATACAATGTTACACAATTACAAGTTATTATAAGCAGTGGCAGCAATTCTCCTGGCTTTCCGCCTCAGGAGTGTAGGAGATTCTCTGTGCGCGCTCGCAATCAGCGCAACTTTTAAGCGTCACATTAGGGGGCGTGGCCTAGCAGTCGTGGGCGTGGCTAGTGCGTGGCCCGGGGAGATGGCGGCAAAAGGAAGAGAGCCCTGCGTCAGCGCTAAAATCCGCTGCACGGTAATCTCAGGAGGTGCCCTGTCACCAGATCGAGTGCGAGGGGGAAAAGGTGATTTAAAATACAATGTTACACAATTACAAGTTATTAAAAGCAGTGGCAGCAATTCTCCCGGCTTTCCGCCTCAGGAGTGTAGGAGATTCTCTGTGCGCGCTCGCAATCAGCGCGACTTTTAAGAGTCACAGTAGGGGGTGTGGCCTAGCAGTCGTGGGCGTGGCTAGTGCGTGGCCCGGGGAGATGGCGGCAAAAGGAAGAGAGCCCCGCGTCAGCGCTAAAATCCGCTGCACGGTAATCTCAGGAGGTGCCCTGTCACCAGATCGAGTGCGGGGGGGAAAAGGTGATTTAAAATACAATGTTACACAATTACAAGTTATTAAAAACAGTGGCAGCAATTCTCCCGGCTTTCCGCCTCAGGAGTGTAGGAGATTCTCCAGTATGCTTCTGGTGCGGCTGCTGCACCACCAAGCATATTCTGAGGTTCCTCACAGACACAGTTTTCTTGACAGTAAAGAAACTAACAGGGCTCTACAGGGCCCCCTGTTGCCTCTGCGCAAGGGGATGCATGCAATCAATCAATCAATCATTTGTAAAGCGCACTACATACCCGCGAGGGTCTCAAGGCACTGAGGGGGGGGCGCTACTGATCGAATAGCCAGGTCTTTAGTATGCTCCTGAAGGTCAGCAGGTCTTGGGTCCATCGTAGGCTCATTGGGAGGGTGTTCCATGTCTTGGCGGCGAGGTGGGAGAATGATCTCCCACTGTGGTTGTTCTTCGGATGCGCGGGACGGTGGCGAGTGTGAGGTCGGTGGAGCGTAGCTGGCGGTTGGGGATATAGAAGGAGAGCCGTCTGTTGAGGTAGGCTGGGCCAATTTTGTGGAGTGCCTTTTTGCGTGGGGGGTGAAGCTTGAAGGATATCCTCTTGTTGACGGGGAGCCAGTGCAGGTTTCTCTGGTTGGGGGTGATGTGGCCGTGGCGTGGTACGTCGAGGATCAGTCGTGCCGAGGCGTTTTGGATGCGTTGTAGTCGTTTGATGAGCTTGGTCGGGGCTCCCTGGTAGAGCGCGTTTCTGTAGTCGAGTCTGCTGCTGATGAGGGCCTGGGTGACTGTTATGTTATGTTATGTTAATATTTATTTATAGAGCGCACGTACACCCATAGGTTTCATGGCGCTAATGTCAGTGATCCAGATATGTTCCTTAAACATAAGTCTGCTTGAATAACCACATTTTCCTCCTTGCTGCTTCCTTTTAAAGGAAGGGATCGTGAGCCGGTTAAGATGGGCCAAGCGCAAGTTGCGCAGTGGTTTATAGACAGTGAGCATCTGTCTGACGAAATTAGGGCTCTTGCCCCGAAGTGCTTTAAAAACTATACAGCCGGTTTTGAAGGTGATCCTTTGGGCCAATGGTAACCAATGGAGTTTTTCCAGGCCAGATCGGGCTGACTGCCATTTAGGTTGTTTCCATATCAGTCTTGCCGCCTGATTCTGCACCATCTGGAGTCGTTTTAATAGTCCGGCTGGGAGCCCGAGATATATAACATTCGAAAAATCCAGGCGGGAGAGTACCAAGGCAATTATTACCTGTACAAGTGCAGAATGGGTGAGCAAATATGCGATTTTCCTAATTTTTCATAATTGGAAAAAACTAGATGACACAATAGCTCCCACCTGACTTCTAAGTGACAAGTCGGCGCTTAGGACGACCCCCAGGCTTTTGACCAACTGCGAGGCTGTGGGCCGGACGCCCATATGTGCTGGCCAGAACTGAGGACCCCAGCTAAGTTCACTCTTCCCAGGCAGAACTAATTAAGTTTTGCCTGGGTTGAGCTTGAGGTGGTTTAGGTCCATCCACTTATGTATATGCGACATAGTTGCATGAAACTCATCAACAGAATCTGGTGTGTTCAGGGGAAAATTAGCTGCAAGTCGTCAGCATAGTTAAAAATGGTGACTTTCCGTCTTTTTAAAGAGTATAATAAAGGTCTCAGATATAAGTTGAATATCAGTGGCGAGAGTGACGAGCCCTGGGGCACTCCACAGGAGGATGATCATTTCTGAGCTGTGAATGCGCTGAGTCTCTCTTTCTTGTATATGTCGGGATCCTTCTGTAGATCTTGCAGAGCATGTAGAGGGTGTTGAAGCAGGAGGAGGAGACGGCCTTGACTTGCTTGGTCATTGAGAGCGTTGAGTCGAGGATGATTCCCAGGTTGCGTGCGTGGTCGGTGGGTGTCGGGCTGCCCCCAGTGCCGTCTGCCACCAGGAGTCGTCCCAGGTTGAAGGGTTGGAGCCAAGGATGAGGATCTCTGTCTTGTCCGAGTTCAGCCTCAGACAGCTGGTTTTCATCCAGTCGGCAATGGCCTTCATTCTTCGTGGAGGTTGGCTTTGGCGGTGATGGGGTCCTTGGTGACAAAGAGGATCAACTGAGTGTCGTCGGCGTAGGATATTATGTTGAGGTGGTGCTGTCGGGCTACGTGTGCGAGCGGGGCCATGTAAATTTTGAACAGGGTCGGGCTGAGGGAGGATCTCTGGGGTACGCAGCAGATGATCTCGGAGGCTTTGGAACGGAATGGGGGAGGCAGGCGCTCTGGGTTCTGCCGGAGAGGAAGGATGTGGTGCAATCCAGAGCCTTGTCTCGGATCCCTGCGGCGTAGAGGTGTGCGCGTAGTGTGCGGTGGCAGACGGTGTCGAAGGCGGCAGAGAGGTCTAGGAGGATGAGTGCTGCGGTCTCGCCGTTGTCCAGCAGGGTCCTGATGTCGTCGGTGGCAGCAATGAGGGCAGTCTCGGTGCTGTGGTTGCTGCAGGACCCTGACTGGGAAAGTTCCAGGATTCTGTTTTCTTTGAGGGGCAAGGGGCCACATGGTGTCCCCCTCTGTATGCATGCACCCCAGTTCCTGCACGGATTGGACATCACAGTCCAAGCCATGGAGAAAGGTGCTTAGGCAGTCCCATTGTGGTGCCTATCTAACAGACACAGCCAAATCACCGCCTGCCAGACCACAAATTAATTTCTAATCTGGCAGGCGGTGTGCATATGAGTTTGGCAGTGTGGGATCGGGACAGTGGAGTGGCGGCCCACTCCCACATTGCCAAGCTCATAATCAGGCCCTTACTCTTTTGTGTTACAGTATTATTCCTATGTTCATCAAATACAAAATTCCAACAAGTATTTACAGGTAATCTAGAGAAATATTTCCAACTTTCAAGTATCACTTTAAATGCAAGAGGAATAAAGAGGTCTAATAAGAGGTCTGTTAGGCAAGGAATTAATAGAAATACATAAAGATCTTAGAAAAACATTCTGTAAGGTAAATGGTATATTACATTGAAAAACCCATTAGCATTTAGACCAAACCGAAATTCGAAAATTATAAATGTGAGAACAATTGTTTAACATATATTTTAAGGACCCAATATGTTTGGAACAAAACTAACATTATGGAGGAGCCAAAGAATTAAATGTAGTCATATGTTCCAAACTGATTACAGCTAAGCCCAGGCGTAAAACTCCACTCTGTTTGTGGAGCTTACGGAATTCAGCTCGCGGAGTTACTGCTAACTCCGCAATGAAGTGGAGTTTTTTTAGTCTGCGCGATCGAAATGCAATTTTTCAGGAGCGACTTGTCGGGCGATCACCTATGAGATTTTTAGGGCCGTTCGCGGGCCCCACAAAATTCGCTAGTCGGCCGCATCCTCCCACGAGAATTTGCATTCGCCAACACATTATTAGGGCACACTAGCATCTTACGATGGAAATTTTCTGCTGTATGCAATTCCGAACAAGAAGGAAATACAGTGGCTGCAATCTGGGGAAGATTCTGTCCTCGAGAAGCATCAAAATCTTCCAGAACAGATGATTTGGAGTAAAAAAAAAACTCAATTTGATATTTGGTGGTGGTTTTTTGTGTGAGGAGTGTTTTTGTTTTTTTACTTTTTTTCAACTGGAAGTAAGTGCCTCAGAGTCTCCAACTTCCTGTTCCTGTCCAGCAGGCTCCTCCCAGTGCTTTGTCCATTTCTGGTCACTTTTCATTTGGATTTGGAGCTGGGAGGATCCCTCTTGGTGTGTGAAGCATGTCCCATTGGATTTGAGGACTGTGAATGTGAGATTTCACAAGTACATTGAAAAACTGGTATTGTTTGTTTGATTGGGGCCATGCACCTTGATTTACTTGTACTTTTAATCGATTTTTAAAATACAATGTGGTGGATGGACTATTGTTTCAGTACGGGCCTAGTGATTTCTTTGCATTTCATTTTCCTACCTTTGTAAAGGAAAAATGTTTCACATTTTACTACATTTTCTACATGTGTTTTTTAATACATTTGAAATTTGGATTGACTATGTGGCCTAGTCTGCCAATTGGTCTTCCAGCCAGCAGACCCAGTGCTAGTCATGGGTGCATGAAACAACAGTTTCTGTGATGTTTACAGCATTTAGGCCATGGATGGATTTGGATTGAAATGCAAAATCAGCTTTTCTTGTGATATTTCTTTTTTTTCATGCAAACAGTGCATAGGAGTGAGAACTAGGTGGCGTAATTCCTTTGAAGGATGTCTTGTTCTAAAAAAGAATTTTGCCATTGCTGAATTAATGATGTTTCCTCTGTTTTACCATGCCTCCTTTGTCTGGCCAGTGGGTTTGTTTGTGTGTTTGCTATAGACCAGCATTTGCCTTTGTTCCAGATGCCATGTGGCCACTAGCCAGGGGTCTCTTTGTATAGTCAGTGCACTGTCCTGCCCTAGGCCTGCGTGTGCTGTTTGATTGTTTTACAGGTCTCCTGCCTCTCTTTATTCTGGCTTGTGAGTGACCATGTGGATTACAGCCATTTTGTGTAGGTAGCCAGTGTGCTTTTTCCATAGGCCTGCATGTGCTCTTTGTTCTAGGCTTCCAGCTTTTTGTTGTGACCATGTGTCTGATGATCATTTTGTGTAGGCAGACAGTGTGCTTCTGCCGTAGGCCTACATGCATTCTTTGTTCTACACCTCCAGCTTATTTTTGTGACCATGTGGCTGGCTGTCATTTTGTGGATCCACCCAGACCTTCATGTCTTGACTCTTCCCCTTGTTCCCAATGAATGCCTTCCTGTTCAGTGTTCTTGTTGATAACAACGTGGCACTAGTTGGCAGCTATTTTGAGCATCCAAACAAATTCAGTCCTTTTTGCCCTCGGCTCCATGGATGGTTGAGCAATGAGATAGCAGTTTATTAATAACTTATTATATATTTGAGGATAACTTATGTTTCATTATTTAAATGTTTTCAATGTTTTAAAGGAATTAGTCAATTATTTTTTCAATGTTTTACATTTTTTGTATAATTAAAATAAAATCTTTGTATATACCATTTCCCACTATATCTTGCTTCAATCAAATCAACCCCATGTCTGCTATAGGTATACAACAGCATTAATTGTCTAGGGATTATTCCTTCAATTATCATTTGTCAAGTGCATCTCCATCAGAGTTAGTGCCAAATCACACGGCGTGATTGACATGATGTCACATACCGTACATAAAACAACATTTTCATCTGTATGTTGTTGTTTTTTTCACTCTTATTCTTCGTGAGAGGTCAATCACCAAGAAAGTATATTTTTGTTGGGTTTTCCGTTTTACGAATGAGCAGATATATTTACATTGTATTGTTAATTAAGGGTGTAACAGCAGTGACCACACACTAAATGAATTCTTTTTGTTTGTGCAACTAATTGGACAGCAGCAATGCCACGTTTCACTGATGTCCTTCTCGCTTCTTTTCATTTAGGTGCATGACAAGAAGACAACAACAAGATACCACAACAGATCACTCAGAGTACTCCCAGAAAGAAGGCCTGTTCACAGCATGAACCGTAAGTGACCCACACATCAGACATCTCTTCCAAATGTGAAGCTAAGTGCCACTGCTAATTTCCAGCTTCAATATGGCCCAAAAGAAAGGTACCACTGCTAAGCCTAAAACTGATATCAAGAAAGTAGCCAGTGAGAAGAAGAAGGAGCTCTCCACCACTCGTATGTTGCCCCAGATGTTTTTTGGAAATCAAAAAACTGTGCCTGGTGCACCGACCACTGGAGAGCAAGCTGGGAGCAGCACCCCCAAATCAGTGGGCCCACCCCAATCTAGACCCAAGCCCATATCTGTCACAGAGGCAGCCAGTCTTTTTGAAGCAACGCTGATGAGCAGTGATATTGACAATGACTTATCTCTATCGCAGAGTAGAACCTAATCATAGCAGTAAAATCAGAGAAGAAGACAACAACAAGAAAAACATCCACAACCACCAATAGTAGTTCCTCCCAAGGTAGGAGCAGTTCAAGAGATTGAGCTTCATGCTGAGGAAGTAGAGAAATCTGCTCCAGAAGATCCATTGTCTTCCAGATCTCCAGCTTGAAAAAGAAGGGTTAGTGGTGCATCATCTTCTTCTTTAAGCCCATGTTTCAGAAGACGCATTCACTCACACCACTGTAGAATATTTTATACACCCACTGCTGCTTCCACGCAACTATTCACAAAGCCATTCATGAAGCCATACCAGAACTTACACACCCACTCACTGATTCATTGATCTACACACACATCCACTCACTCACCCATACTACCACTCATAGACCCAGTCACTTACTAATACAGCCATTGATATATCTACTCATGTGTGCATACAGGAGCTGACACACTGAGTGAGTCACCCATAAAACTACTCACATACCTAGACACTCACCCATACAGTCAATCATACAGCCACTTACTCCCCCAAACAGTAACACACCCACCCACTTACTTACTCATAGAAATAGGAACACATACTCACTCAGCTATACAGTTACTGATAGACGCATGAACTCATCTATTTAGCCACTCTCATACTCACTCACTTATGCGTACAGTCAATTATATACCCCTTCACTCACGTATACTGCCTTTTACATACTGACACATGCCCTAAATTACAGACACAGCCATACAGACACTTTATCACTCACACAACTTTTTACACACGCAACAATACCCCATACAGCCACTGACTCACCCACTCACTGATCCATACAGGCAGTCACACACCTCCTCACCCACACAGAAACCCAGACAACCATAGGCATAGGCAAACAACCAATCACCCATATAGTGATTTACGTACCCACTAACACACTCATACACCCACTTAGACGTTAACTGACAGACAGATACATACATTCATATAACCAGTCACTCACCCATACATTCACTGGCACACCTAATCACTCACTTATACAGTCAGTCATGTACACACTGAGTCATCCATAGAGTCACTTATAAACCCACTGATTTACAAATACATTTTGGTATATATATTTAACACAAACATTTTTTTAAAACACTCAAACTGGAACCAGCGCTCAGGAATACTGCTGCATAGGACTTACAGTAGGTACCAGGAGGACTTCTTGACCCCCAAGGTGCCTCAGGTGTAAAGTGGACTTCATCCCCCAACCAGTAGTGCACCACAAGGCTTGTTTGCAGAGTAGTGGAGAAAGGGGGCTTGGTCCCTGAAAACCTCTTAGCAATCCCAGTCTGTGTGGGACTTACTGGAGGTAACAAGAGTGGTAGTTGCCCCACAAGGTCATCCTTGGGGCCCAACTGCCACTCCTATTACCTTCAGTTAGTACCACACAGCAGGATTTCTGAGTTATGATACCAGGCCACACCTCATTTGTCCACCACTCTGCAATTGTGCCTTCCTGTGTGCTCTTGCTTGGGAGATGAAGTCCGCTTTGTTGCTGGGGGTCCTTCGAGGCAAACTAGCCTACCTGTTACCTCCAGTAAGTCCCACACAGTGGCCTTGCAGATGGGTGGTCACAGGCCACCCCCCTTTCAACACCACTCTGCAAACTCACCTTCTGGTGCGCTCTTGGTTGGGGGATGAAGTCCTACTAACACAAACAAAGATTTAGGCAGGAGGATCCTAGGGAAATTTTACAGACCTGCGTAGGATTATATCCCCAATACTATATGACAACAAAGAGTAAAATCATTGGGTCTACTTTACGCAAGACAAAGGGGGTTATGTGAGGGAGAAAGAGCACAAAAAGTCACAGACTATAACACACAGACCTAGCTGTGGGAAATTCCCTTTTTAGGACGAAATCCCTTACTCAGAGGTGACATGCTTCATCATTTGGGATTCTCCTCTCAAAGGAAACAACCTCATTTCTTTGAGGGTTACAACCCCCTCTCTGAGAGGGAGGAGCTCAGGGATGTTTTGCTGTCTACTCTACCAGGATATTCTAAATCCTCAAGTGATGAGAACTACAGTGTGAATGAGGGTGCAGCGCAAAGAAAGATAATAAATGTAACGTGAGGGATGTGACACTAAAACTAGCTAGAGAGCACACAATGTCAGCTTTATTCAGATGTACTCCCTGCAGGATTAAAAACAGTGCACCAGCGGTATGGATTTAAACTGCATGTGTGTGGTGGAAAGTAGTGGTTAACATGTTTCAGCCATAATGCCTCTAGATCGGGCAAGGCTTTCCTCAGGACCTATTTAGATGCTGCTGCTAAAGTGTCTTAGTGAAAAATCAAAAGGATACAAAACCAGTAATGTTCCTGGTTCATCTGCTTCAGAAGGTGACTGTACCTAATGGGAATAGAACCAGTAGATCAGTGATATACAACCTATAGGTGAGTGGTATATACTCGGTGGCTTTGTTAGTTATATGAATATACAAATATGAATCAAAGAAGAAAGGCTCTTACCCGCAACTGCTGGGTAAGGAACTCCACCTCAACCTGTCGATAGCTCAGGTAGGTGGCACCGCTCTGAAGAGAGAACCAATGGCGGTGCCCATGTCAGTCACACATTAATGTAATACCTACACATCATTAGCAACACTTCTAATTGACTAACCTGGGTAGGCATAATTATAGGAAGAAAGTGAGAGAGAGAGAACCTAATGTGGCAGGTTGACACTGTTTGGACCGCTAGCACTACAATAGTGCACAGGAAACACCATCATATAATCCATCATATAAACTATTGTTCCCAAAACGCAGTGCAATGTATGCTTTAAGAGAACTATGCCATCTTGACCGGTTAGGATGCACTAAATCTTTAATGGTAGTGTGCAGTAGGTACAAGTGGGGAACAGTTCGACCCGCTCCATTGCACGTGAATGTGATGTATTCTAGCCATCATAACAAATACGTGGTATGTAAGATGAGGACCTGCAGCCCAAGCTGCTCAGAGATAGTAACACAAACAAAGATTTAAGCAGAAGGGTCCCAGGCTTGTATGATGAGGAGCCGCAGCCCTTGAGGTTCCCTGGGGGCCAAATAGCCCTCCTGTTACCTCCAGTAAGCCTCACACAGCTGGGCTGCTGAGAGGCAGTCAGAGACCACGCTCCGTTTTTACACCACTCTGCAAATGTTCCAACCATTCCATAGCAAACTGCAATGACCTGGAGGTGCGCACACCAGGAAATTGTAAATGTAAATGTAAATTGATACTTGTATAGCACACTACTCACCCGCAAGGGTCTCAAGGCGATTGTACGAATACCGCTGTCGAACCCATCCTGGCTTTCCCTGTGAGGTGTCCACTCCTGGGCACCCCCAAGGTGGAGGCCAGACATCGTTAGCGTTGTGGGGGCCGTTGTGGAGATTAAGCAAGCTATTGCCCAGAGTTGCAGAGTGGGACTCCATGATTGGAATAGGCACCGAGGCGAGAATGATCAGGTCCGTGGAATTTTGAGCCCAAGACCCGCCCAGGCGGGGACTTGAACCCTGGTCCCGGGCTAGACCTCTGCATCAGGGTCTGCCGCTCTAACCATTGAGCCACACTTCTCATTGATGGAGACGGCCCTGGGGGGTGGTAGTCCACAGGGCAATGGAGGGCTCCTGGAGTGGGGTCACGCGGGCCACTCCCATCTGTGTAGCCATGGGAGATGGTGGTCTATGGGGCCGCAACGGACCCCTTCATTTAATTAGCGAATGCTCCAGGGAGGTGCTGGTCACCAGGACTGAGTGGGGGAACTCAAGCCACCCCACACTTTATTTTGCAAACATAGCCCCGGGAGGTGGTAGTACCCGGGTCTGCTGGGATAGCCGCTTGGTCCCCTGCATTTATTACTATAGCCCCTTTAAGGTGGCTGTCCCCGGAGCTGTGGGGGGGGGGCAGGAGCCCCCTCCATGCATTTTTTAAAAATAAAGCCTTTAGGGAGGTGCCATTCCCGGGGGCTGAGAGGGGGTTGTGCCCACCGCATTTAATGACAATCACCCAGGGGAGGTGTAGGTCACCGGGACTTCGGGGGCCCCCACGGGCCCCTGCATCATAATTTGGCTTTGCCCCCCGGGAACTTGCCCACGCGAGGGCTTAAAAGAAATGAAGCACTCGAGACCATGCTTCAATTCTTTTTTCCCGGCAGGATTCGTGCTCCAAGTAAGTAATATATATATATATACATTAGGAATTGTAATAATGTGCGGAAGGGTTAACCAATGAAACAACATACTTATTATTTAAATGTTTATGTGTTGAAGTCTTTTGTTTATGTCTTCTGGCACACTGTGTCGTGCCTGACACTGTCCCTTTGAATGTTTACTGAACTTGTAAGGTAGTCATGTGACCAAGACCCAGAGTGAGGTCGAAACACGTCTTTTTGTTTGCCAATAAACCCGTACATTTTCACCCCACAGCCGGAGTGGCTCATCTATTCTCGCATGCACAAGTGGGGATTATCTTCTGCAATACACAGAGCCCCCCCCTCAGCACTATCTATTGCCATTTGGTTTTATCTGCTGCAAGGCGAGAGAGGAGGCAATACGTAAATCCCGTGAAATCCGGCACTGACGAAGGCCAATGAAGAATGAAATGCATATGCCAATGCATTTCATGGACTGCTAGCACCGCACATGTTGACAACAATAAAGCCTTTCAAAAGATCCCAGAGCTGTGTCGTGCCTTTTCTACATTTGGGGTACAAAAGGGGTGGTAATGGACGGGAGCAGGCATTGATTTGCTGTTTTGTCAGCAAGCGGGTCACTGACTTACGACACACCCTATCGGTCAGGAGCACTGTGTTAGACCAGGATCATTTGGAGTTTCGCAGCATAGTCTGCAACATACAGAGCCCCCCAGCAGTATCTATTGCCATTTGTTTTTTTCTGCTGCAAGGGGAAAGAGGAGGCAATACATATTGCCTTAGAAAGGGATTTAAGAAAGGCTTATCAACACTCTTCAGGGCACCTGAGCTGGCATGTGGCCCGTGTCCATCCAATTGGGACATCACTGGCTGTTTAGAGTGTTTCTATCACGGTATAGACCCCCGACCAGACTGCAACTACCAGCATACATCTGCCCAGGAGAATGAATGCGTGAGGACACTACACCTTTAATTGGAGAAGGAGTGTCACAGCATTTAAGCAGGGATGGAACCCACATCACCTGTCCCCTGTCTGACCCCCTGAAAGAGCGTGGAGCCCGTGAAATCCGGCACTGACGAAAGCCAATGAAGGCTGAAAAGCGTATGTCAATGCGTTTCATGGACTGCCAGCACAGCGCAAGATAACAACAATAAAGCCTTTCAAAAAGATCCCGGAGTTGTGTCGTGCCTTTTCTACATTAGGGAGCCGGCGTTGGTTTGGTGTTTTGTCAGCAAGCGGGTCTCTGACTAACGACACACCCTCTCGGTCAGGAGCACCGTGTGAGGCCAGCATCTTTTGGAGTTTTGCCTAGTCTGCAAAACACGGATGCCCCCCAGCAGTATCCATTGCCATTTGGTTTTATCTGCTGCAAGGGGAGAGAGGAGGCAATACGTATTGCCTGAGAAAGGGATCTAAGAATGGCTTATCAACACTCTTCAGGGCACCTGAGCTGGCGTGTGGCCCATGTCCATTCAATTGGGACATCATTGGATGTTTGGAGTGTTTCTATCACGGTATAGACCCACAACCGGAATGCAACAGTACACCTTTAATTGGAGGAGGGGAGTAACAGCATTTAATCAGGGACGGAACCCACATCACCTGTTCCCTCTCTGACCCCCTGAAGGAGCGTGGAGCCCATGAAATCCGACACTGGCGAAAGCCAATGAAGGCTGAAATGCGTATGACAATGCGTTTCATGGACTGCCAGCACAGCGCAAGATAACAACAATAAAGCCTTTCTAAAGATCCCGGAGTTGTTTCTCACCTTTTCTACATTAGGGAGCAGCCATTAGTTTGGTGTTTTGTCAGCAAGTGGGTCACTGACTTACTACACACCCTCTCGGTCAGGAGCACCGTGTCAGACCAGCATCTTTTAGAGTTTTGCATAGTCTGCAATACACGGAGCTCCCCAGCAGTATCTATTGCCATTTGGTTTTATCTGCTGCAAGGGGAAATTGGAGGCAATACATATTGCCTGAGAAAGGTATGTAAGAAAGACCGATCAACACTCTTCAGAGCACCTGAGCTGCCGTGTGGCCCGTGTCCATTCAATTGGGACATCACTGGATGTTTTGAGTGTTTCTATCACGGTATAGACCCACAACCAATGTGCAACTCCCAGCATGCATCTGCCCAGGAAAATGAATGCGTGAGGACAGAACACCTTTAATTGGAGGAGGGGTGTAACAGCATTTAACCAGGGATGAAACTCACATCACCTGTACCCTGTCAGACCCCTGAAAGAGCGTGGAGCCCATGAAATCCGGCACTGATGAAAGCCAATGAAGGCTGAAACGTGTATGCCAATGCGTTTCATGGACTGCCAGCACAGCGCAAGATAATAACAATGAAGCCTTTCTAAAGATCCCGGAGTTGTGTCGTGCCTTTTCTACGTTTGAGAGCAGGCGTTGGTTTGGTTTTTTGTCAGCAAGCGTGTCGCTGACTTACGACACACACTTAGTACACGGAGCCCCCCAGCAGTATTTATTGCCATTTGGGTTTATCTGCTGCAATGGGCGAGAGGAGGCAATATGTATTGCCTGAGAAAGGGATCCAAGAAAGGCTTATCAACACTCTTCATGCCAATGAAGGCTGAAACACGTATACCAATGCATTTCATGGACTGCTAGCACTGCGCAAGATAACAACAATAAAGCCTTTCTAAAGATCCCGGAGTTGTGTTGTCCCTTTCCCACATTTGGGAGCAGGCGTTGGTTTGGTATATATATATATATATATATATATATATATATTACCTACTGGCGGTCGCCAGTAGGTATATATAGTTAGGATTTTTTCTCTATGGGTTTTTTGAAAATTCTATGTCTAATAACTTTGGCGTTTGTGGACGGAATTGGCTGAAATTTTCAGGAAAATGGCACATTTTGTTTCTGAGCAGCCCTTGAAAATTTGGGGGGGGTTCGTCCAGTGGGGGCCGAGAAAAAAGGGGGGTCCCAAAACGTGTTTTTAACATTGAGTTTTCCATAGGGCGGTTGGCCTCACTTTTAGCCCGAACGGCTGAATGGATTTGCACGAAACTTGGCAAAATTGTAGGGACTGGTAGCCCGATGTGCCTTTTGTAGGTCTCAATATATGTGCTCCAGTGGATTTTGAGAAATTAACGTTTAAAAAAAGATATATATCTGTAACAGCGGACCGGTTAGCGCTCTGGTTCGCGGACTTTTCGCGCAACGGAGCTTTGTGAAGCGAAGCTGATTGGTTCTCCGGCGTCTGTCAACATTCCAAACAGTCCGTAGCGGCCGCCATCTTGTCTCTCGGTAGGATCGAGAGACAAGAGGAGGTCAAAACAAAGGGGGAAATAACTATAAGGGGGCATAGTAGATCCTCGCTGACCCCCTAGGTTTGATGTGGAGGTTTTAAAAGGGCCCCGCGGGGCAAAAAAAAATAATAAAAATAATAATTGAACGGCTGAATGGATTTGCACGAAACTTGGCAAAATATTAGGGACTGGTAGCCCGATGTGCCTTTGCTAGGTCTCAATATATGTGCTCCAGTGGATTTTGAGAAATTAACGTTCAAAAAAAGATATATATCTGTAACAGCGCTCCGCTTCGCGTAACGGAGGTTTGCGAAGCTGATTGGTCATTCTGTCACTGGGCTATAGTTGGGCTACATCTGGCTGATATTTGGGCTACATTTGTTTTTTTGTGTGTCTGGCGGCCATCTTTGGGCTACATTGGGCTACATTGGGCTTCATTGGGCTACATTCGGCTAATTAGCAAATAGCTCATCGCAAACTAGGAATGGTAAAGAATCGCTATTTATTCCTTAAAGTTCGCTATTTAGGAAATGCAAATAACTTTGATGATACATATGGCGGTTCATCTCTAACAAGATAAGAAGCATAGGGATAGATTTATGATGACTGGCGCATCACCAGGGATGTGTTAGTCATTCTGTGCCGCTGTTCCGTCACCTATGGTGTGCTGCATTTACAATGCGGCGCATCATGGGGCAAAAACAGCACAGATGCGTGATGTATCTGTGCCGTAAAGGTGGCGCATTGCTGGAGTTGTATCGCAAGTGTGATGAAGGTCCAGCAAGGGTCGGGGGTGCCCCTGTCGCAGGGTTTCTGTTCTCACACAGAACTGTGGACAGAGGATTGGAACCTCGGCGAATTAGGGTGTCCCAAAACTCACGTTAGTAATCAAAAACTATTTAGCAAGCTAGGTACAGTGTCACATTGGATATAACAAACTCTCAATGTTTAGACAATCCAGAATATGAACTTATAGTACCTCAGGATACGTGGAACTCATGAACAGTCGGTCGTTATATATTTCTTAGAAACCAGAACATGGAGTTAAGAAGAACACATGTGTATTTGAAATGTTTATTTACTAATGCCGTCTTCTCAGGCGTAGTACCTTAGATAATAAAAGTACACATATTATCAGTAGCAAAATTACCAGCATAGTTACTAGTACATAAAAAGTGAATGGTGATAGTATGTTAACATGCTGTAAATGAATAAGAGTTAGCAACACTTATAAGCAGCCGCGGGCCGTGGAGGGAGTTACGGTGAGGCAGGGAGGCGGGGAGGGGGAGAAGCAGGGTGGAGAATACAAGTACACATATTATCAGTAGCAAAATTACCAGCATAGTTACTAGTACATAAAAAGCGAATGGTGACAGTATGTTAACATGCTGTAAATGAATAAGAGTTAGCAACACTTATAAGCAGCCGCGGGCCGTGGAGGGAGTTACGGTGGGGCAGGGAGGCGGGGAGGGGGAGGGGCAGGGTAGAGAGGGCTCCACCCTGCTTCTCCCCCTCCCTGCCTCCCTGCCTCACCGTAACTCCCTCCACGGCCCGCGGCTGCTTATATCTCACCCTCCCTAATACACATATTATATTATTTGCTAAGAAGGTCTCTTTGTGTTGGTTTAGGGCGTGCCCATACTTTAGTGTCTTAGATTTGAAGGAATCACATCAGCATACACCAGCTCTCTCTTCATGTGAACCGCATCAACTGTTGTGTATGTGTGTTCGGCAAAGCAATATAAAACCCGCCTCATGCCCAGAATTGGCAGAAGTTGCACTTATGTTATGAGTATGAAGTCGTGGAGATCAGACCTCATAACAATTCTGTATCGTGTTGTTCTTGAAACTTTAGCACTCGCTGTACAGATATAGTTTAACAAGTAAAGCAGATAGTAGACCAATAACATATTATTCTCATGTAAACCACGATGAACTACTAGGTGGAAAGCTAAAGCAACAACTAAGTGTCGTGTGCAGAAGTTGCAAAAAAGGAAAAATGGCGTTTAAACCGGTAATGAGCCCATGCTAACTTAACACGGTGTAAAGATATCCAGGACCTAGATGACACCTCCTCATGATCCGGAAACGAACTGAATAAGATAATAGAAGTGCCATCTCATGAGAGCAGATTGCAAGTTTATATGTGGACGGTCCGCAAGGTAAAGCATTAAAAACTAGGAAAATTCAATGCTAAAGAAAAATAAAACAGCCAAGTACTTTATCGAGTCTTAAGCCAATAGGCAAGGTAAATAATAAAAACTTGACAAATAAGTCAATGAATTGTCAATGAAATGCTAGTACTCAGCATATGAAACATGAAAAAGGTCTATGACATAACTGTGTATGCAAAATAAGCTGCAACAGCCTCCAATAGGAAGTCACCGTCTTCATCCGAAAACAGTTCAGCCATCCAATTTAAAAGCGGAAAAGAACATACGTGCTCTCCCAGCACCGGATCCTCTATCACCATCAGAGGACAGCTCGGTGGGTTTTCAAGAAAGCTGTGTTCCAAGAAAGACTGTGCTGCCGCCAGTAAATTCCAGGGACCAAGTAGTCCATGCATCAATGCCACAGCCATAATCCTTTCGCCAGGACAAATCAACTCGTGAGTAATGATAGGAGTCATCAGCTGATTAAAGTCGACGTCAGGAGAAACCGGTCCGCAGAGACACAAATCAATGGCCCAATCGAAATCACAGGTCAGGCAGTGAAATACAGGCTGGACACAGGTGAAGTAGGAGAACCGAAAAGATAATCCATATGCCGTGCTTAATATCGCCAACGGCATTGTGCCATAATATTCTAGCATGCGATTGCGGAACAGTGTCAGCAGCTGCAGGGTCGGAGGTTGCATAGGAGGGACATCCATATTTAAAAATGTAAAAAAGCACAAGAGCGTCCGCTGGTAATGCAAGTAAAAATGCAATCCACGAACCAGAGTGGAGAAAATGGAATGAAAGGGAGCAGGGATGACTCCAAAGATTTTCTCAAATGAAGTCACGAGACCACTAGTAACAACTTTAAAAAAGTGTGCCAGGGATTTTGTGGAGGATGCGTTAAAGATAGTCGGAAACATGTTGCTGAAATTGAAAGGCAAACCTGTGTACGGGTGTTCGCTATGTGAAGTACGAAAGTTTCACGGGCCGAACTCAAGGCCACCTCTCTCTGAGACAAAAGAGCTCTTATTCTTGTCATGCCGTTGAAGCGTGTCCCAAGGTTGGTATTTGTGGCCAGATTGAAAACTCCCTATGTTCATGTGTGGGAGGAAATAGAACATTTCTGCAGCAAATAACCCGTTCACTTACTGTTACGATAAAAGGAATACTTTTAATTAACTCAGAACAATCTTCATTATTGAGCATCAAATAACTACCATTTTCCAACAACTTGAACGTGGGGATGATAGCAGGAACTGGCGTGCCTTGCAACACGCAAGCCATATTTGGTCGGTGTTTGTTGCATGAATCGTGTAACTGTATGTGCCTACACATTAGTGAATGATCTGGCGTCTCAGTGCATTCCTCTCCATTCAGATAAACTTCTTGATCATCTTTGAAACATCTGTATGTGTATGGAAGCGACCAGACCTCATGAACAAAAGCACTACCTAAAGGTTCATAAAGACCTATTGGTATATATTTCATACAATTTGAAAACTTATATAAAGCAAAAGGCAGCGTTATTAAACCGTGGATAAGGCATGTTGCCAAAAAACCCGCAATCCTCTGCTGATGATGTCACTGAGCATGTCATGAATGATGTAATATGTGACATCATCAGTAGTGGATTATGGGTAATAGTATCTCTAGTTTACTCCCCTATAGCTGTCTTTCTTTTAACATAAGTGTGTGTTTCCTTCCCTTATACTTACTGTTTTTGGTTCGCTTCCAGTTCGCGTACCAGCGAGCGAACTAGGAAGCGAACTAAGAGAAATAGAGGTTGGCACAGTTCCAAATATTGTACCAATTTTTTAATAACGGGGAGGTAGTTCTGAAAAGAACTTTTTTTTTTATTTTTCTGAACATTTTTTTACTGTTTTTGAATTTTTCGGAACAGTTTTATATTTTTTTGGGGTTTTCTTGGAGGGGGCAATGAAAACGATTCATTGTAAAGGGCTCAACAGGAGCAACAAAACAAAAAAAAGAAGTATTTATTATTTTGGGCGTTTCGGACAAACTTGCATATGATAGTCAATAGCTCTGTTGATCAGAGTGATGCTTCTTTCTCCGTAGGAAATGAATCCATCGCAAAATACGCAGGTGTGTTTTACTTCACCAAATCTCATTTGTATATTTGGCACCATCTCCCTGCCCTCTGGTCCCGTTACTTCCGGTACAACAGATCTTCTGGCCATAATAGGGAGATTATCTAGGTCGTTCCGAAACTGTGCAGCACTGTAGTTGTTAGGATGCCACCTAGTCATATGGCGATGCATTGTGTAGTTTCCGAAACTGTACTTTTTGTCGGTCCCTCTGGACAGTCTATCTTGACATATAAGGCAAGTTACGTATCTTGCATTTACTTTTTTCTGACCTTTGGGAATTTTAAAAAATTGCCAAATGAAGTTTTCTTTCCGGTGAGACGTCTTGGGCTGCTCAGGCAAAAACTGCCTCTCTTCGTGCTCGTCCTCCTGTTCCTCTTCTTCTTCTTCTTGTTGAATTACAACTTGAGCAGGTGGTCCACTCTTCCTTGGATGTGGTGGAGGTGGTGGGGAAGCACCAGCTGAAGCTACTAAAGAAGCCATTGCTCAGTGATCACAAAGGGTCTTTCTCTCACAATGATGAAAGTCAGAGTGAGGAAAGAAGGAGGGATTTTCATCATTTGGGAAAAACAAGAGTTCTCAACCAATCAAAAGTGTTCATTTTAGATTATATGACCTAGTCTTACATCATTAGGAAACCAAAAGTGAAATGAACCAATGAAAAGTGTTATTACCAAGTCACATGACTTGCTGTGTTTACGTTAAGCGCTTTGCAGGGCCTCCCTGTTTGCTTCCAGAAACCTGCGCTTTGGCACTCGCTTCGCGTACCAGTTCGCTAACGTAGCACGTCATATGACGTATCAAGCGACAACGTGGAACGTCATGCGGACGGGAGGCGTCACGATGTTGTTTTCTAACGCGGCACTTGCGGTAAAGAAACGTTTACCGGCTCGCGGTCTATTTCGCGGCATCAAGGTCAGCTAACGGGAAGCTTCCTGATTCGCGAAGCGGGAACGAAGAAAAAAAAATATTTTAAAAAAAAAATATTCATAAACATATAAAATATATTTTTGGATTTAAAGAAGAATACATTTTACAGCTACAGATATTAGCTGTTAAAAAACCAATGAAATTCACAGAAAAAACCATAGGTTATAGACCATATATAGTTAGGAATTAGCATTTACAAAACCTTGAAAATTCACTGAAAAAACCATAGGTTATAGACCATATATAGTTAGGAAATAGCATTTAGAAAACCTTATTTTACTCACACAAAACCATTGAAATTCCATATATAGTTAGTTGCACTAACTATATATCGCGCACCTGCAATCCACTGCTGATGATGTCACATATTACATCATTCATGACATGGTCAGTGACATCACTGATGACATCACTGATGACATCTCAAATGACATCACTGATGACATCACTGATGACAACATCCAGTGACTGTATGCTTCTGTAAAGTTAAAATATGTCTTACATATTGAAGAATGAGTGGATGTATAAGTGTCTGGATGAAGGATTTAGTAGGTGCATGACTGACTGTATAAGTGAGTGATTAAATGTGTCTCACTGAGTGCATGGGTTAGTGACTAAACTGTTTTAAATTGTGCATCATTGTGTCTGTTGTTTTGTAATCTGATGCATGTGTTGATCATTAGCTATATGACTAACTATATGGGTTATTGATTAGTTGCCCAAGTATTTGTATGGGAGACTGAGTGTGTGTGTGGGTGTCTGGGAGGTGTATGACTCTGTGCATAGATGTGTGAGCAGTTGATTCACTAGATGTATGGGTTCAAAAGTGCATGTGGAAACATCTGTATGGGCGGTTGACTGTGTGCATGAGTGTATTGGTGAGTGAATGGATATCTCAGTGCTACATGTCAAAGTAAGTACATATGTAAAACACAGTACATGTGATAGTTGACATATATAAATAACTGTGCATAAGAGCCAGTGAATGTGTGAGTGGCTGTATGGATTATTGTGAACTTGTATCAGGGATTGTATAACAGAGTAAATATGTGTTATTATATGTTCCAATAAGTAAGGTGTGTATAACTATATAGTTGAGGAAATCGAGGTGTGATTGATTCTTTGCAAGACTGACTAGGTGTGTGAGTAACTCCATGGATGAGTGACAGTCTGTGAGTGTCTGTTTACACTGAGTGTATCTAAGGTTATATTAGAGTCTGAAGAGGTTCATTGTATCATCACATGAATGATGTCATCAGTGATGTGATCAGTAATGTCAAATGAGATGTCATCAGTGATGTCATCAGTGATGTCATTTGAGATGTCATCAGTGATGTCATCAGTGATGTCACTGACCATGTCATGAATGATGTAATATGTGACATCATCAGCAGTGGATTGCAGGTGCGCGATATATAGTTAGTGCAACTAACTATATATGGAATTTCAATGGTTTTGTGTGAGTAAAATAAGGTTTTCTAAATGCTATTTCCTAACTATATATGGTCTATAACCTATGGTTTTTTCAGTGAATTTTCAAGGTTTTGTAAATGCTAATTCCTAACTATATATGGTCTATAACCTATGGTTTTTTCTGTGAATATATATATATATATATATATATATATATTCTACTGGCGGACGCCAGTAGATAGTCCTAGTTAGGACCTAGTTTCCATAGGAAAAGCGTTCTTTCTTTTCCCAATAAATTTGGCGAATCTTCGCGAAATTTTAGACACTAGTGGCCCGCTCTGGTCAGCTCCTGTCGTGAAATCTTTAGGGGCGATTCGCCAAGCGGAGGCCGAGAAAAAATCAATTTTCCATTGGAAACTTTAGACACGGCTGCAGCCCGAACTGCTAAACAGAATTACACCAAATTTTGCAAAAAAGTAGCCCTTGGTCCAGAAAGAGCCTTTTTTGTTAAATGGTGTAAATCTGTTCAGTAGTTGCTGAGAAAATCAAAAAATAAAAGTTTCAATTTCTAGAGGTGCAGTGGATCCACGGACCCTCCCGACTACGATATTTATTCTAATTGGCTGTCAGCACTCCAAACCATGAAGTGTTGGCAGCCATCTTGTGACTCAGTAGAGCCGAGTCACAAGAAAACAGAAAAACAAATGCAAAAAACAAGAAAAGGGGGCATGGTAGAAAGATCCTGACCCACTAGGCCTGTTTAGGGGGTCCCACAAGTACACCCAGGGCCAAAAAAAAGCATTTTGTTAAAAAAACGGCAAAAGACGCAAGGATCCGCGGATCCTGCCATGAGAATAAAAAAAACGAAGCATGGCTCTCACCCTGTCATTGCAAAGTGCTTTGCTTCATTGAAGCAAGAGCAGGGAAACCTGCTCTTGCTTCAATGAAGCAAAGCAGAATTGTTTTTCCACAGGGGAGCTGCATGTCAGCAGCTCCCCATTTGGAAAAGCAATCCTTGCTACTGCTGGATGCAGGTAGCCATCGGGACCGTGGGGACATTGGGGCTCCCCCCACGGTCCCCATTAGATAGGCCCTGCCCCGGGGGATGGGGTCCCGGGGGCTAGAAGTGGCCCGGGAGGGGGGCCAAAAAAAACATTAAAAAAAATTAAAATAAAGGCCCGGCCCCGGGGGATGGTGTAGGAGAGTAGGGTCTGCTTCCTATGGTCACCCCCACTTTTTGCTGTGATTCTCTGGTTTTTCAACATTAGTGTGGCTGTGGGCCTACTAATCTGAGTGGGCTTCGGTGCAAAGGGTGCTCAAGGCTGGGGCTTCAAGCACCCCATAGCACAACTTTGAGATACCTCGTTGAAGGAGTGCAGTTTGCAAAATTCCTGTGACTGTTCCGTGGGCCCCGCTTTTGCATTTGAGCTCGACGCGTCTTCCCAGTTCCTATTCCGTTGGCTAGTGAGTCCCCTGAAGTCCTTTCTTTGAATTTAAATTGCTTTCCTGGTTGCTCCAGGCTTGCCCCAGCTTCCCTGAAAAGGAGAAGCACTACAGACCTTGCTGGTCTGCAACAGAGCCAATCTTGACATCCTGCGTGGGTTGAGGTTGCCAAGGCTTGTTGGGTCCAATTCGGATACCGGCACCGCAGTCATCTAGATCCATCACAGCTTTAATGCAGCGCCTGGTCATCGTCGGTGCCTCTTGGACCTCGTGGCTGAAGAGACAAGTTGTACTACTTTACCTGAAATCACCCGACATCGCCTGGTTCTTTCCTGGTTCCTTCCTGGTCACTGGCTAGTGACCCAGACTCTGTCCCTTCTGCTTTCAGGTTCTTCAGATCTTAGATCCACCCTTGGATCCACCCAGACACTTTTCCTCTGGTCGCCTGCAGCACTTCTTTGCAGCTCTCCATGCACCCGGCTTCCCTGGGTGAGGTAACACGAGTACTCCGGTGCTCCCGAGGGTCTTGACTCTCGAAGTGTCCTAGTTTAAAAGGGTTCCATCCTAGTCCATCCTGAAGTGTCCTTAAATTGTATATTTGTAACTTTTACATACTCCATAGAAAGTTAATGGTAACCCGCGCCCGTGTTTAGACATCACAGGTGGCTCCCATGAACCTCCTGCTTCCTAACCTTTGGTCGATTAGAGTAGCCTCAGCGATTCCACAGGCCCCAGGCCTGCTTTTAAAATTCTCTTGTGGTACTTGTACCATTTTCTTAGTATATGGTTTGTGAGGCCCCTGGGGCATAACGTATACTGTGCAACTTATCGTATATTAACTGTGTGATTTGTATTGTATTTTGACCTCTGACCTCAAAACGAGTGCAGAGGGGTTGTGTTTAGATTAAATACATATATATTTGATATATACCTTGTGTGGTGTCCTTTCATTTGGTACTCAAGGGATTATAATTGGTAAAACAACTTGCTTAACTCGCCTACTGAAGTCTTAGCCTTAAGACTGCTGGTTCATGCTACCACTAGGATAGCTTTCTATAAGGTTGACTTTACAACCACCATCAATAAGGGTTGATTAGACTGGTGCAAGGTGCCCACTAGAACTAGTGGACATCATATGCCAGGCTCACTTCTTCCAGATGGGGTCCCAGGGGCCTATAGAGGCCCCAGAACAAAGTATATGTGGCCATGCCTGGGGGGATGGGGTCCCGAGGCCGGAATTGGCCACGGGAGGGGGGCCAACGCGGTCTCCTTCCCATTCATATATATTGTTTCTTTAAAAGGGGTCAGGCCCTGGGGTATGGGGTCCCCAGGGCCCAAATAAAGGAAAAAGAAGGGGGCCACACTGCCCCTTCTAAAAAATCTTTTTTTTTAAATACTGTGATCGTGCCCAAGGCCCCGGCCCCTCCCAGCAACACTCTGCAAACGCGCCCTGTGGTGCATTTTAAGTTGGGGGATTAATTACCCTTCAATACTGGGGGTCCCTGGGGGCCAATTAGCCCACTAGGTACCTCTAATAAGCACCACAGGGCTGGGTTGCAGAGAGGTGTAAAAAGTGGCATGGCCTGGACCACCTCCCTGCAACGCAGCGCAGTGGCGCTTACTGGGGGTACCTGGTGGGCTAGGTGGCCCCCAGGGACCCTCAGGGACCCTCAGGATTGAAGTGGACTTCAATCCCCATCCAAGATCATGCCAGGGAGGTGTTTGTAGAGTGGTGGGCAAAGTGGGCATGGCCAGGTACGAGTACTTACCAATGCTGTATGGGACTGACTGGAGGTAATAGTTTGGGAAGTTGACCCCCAAGGAGGTCCTTAGGGGCCAACTACCCCTCTTGTTACCTCCAGTAAGTCCCACACAGTGGGATTGCTAAGACTTCTTCGGAGGCCATGGCTCCCTTTCTCTGCCACTCTGCAAACGTGCCTCGTGGCAGACTACGGGATGGGGGATGAAGTCCAATTTAGTCCTGAGGGAGTTTGGGGGCCAAGAATCCCTTCTGGTACCTCCTGTAAGTCCTACGCAGCGGAATTCCTAAGCGTTGGTTGGACGCCCAGCACCCTTTCTCCACACCTCTGCAAACGCGACAAGTAGATAAAGTAGCATATTTCTGCACCTCTGACTTAGAAGTAGCTTTAATCCCCCTGCCCTATTATGTACTAGGGCCTTACAGAGGAGGTCATGCTAATCACAGGGGTACCCCAACGCATAATGTTCCCTAGTGTATGTAGGTGTTTTCACTGTATTCTAAGTGTCTTGTACCATAGCACTGGCTCTAGGCCTGTTTAGTCAGAGTCAGTTACTACCAGTACCCATATGAAAAAGTTGTGGGCACAGGATGATTTTGCAACGAGGTCTTTTTCTGCTCCTCTGTTGGCTCTTTCTGCACATGTCTTGCTTCTTCCTGCACTTTTCTTTGTCCTTGTGGACTTCTGTTGCTTTTTTCTGCATTTCCTTAGCTTCTTTCTGTTTTTTTTATTCTCTCTTCACATGTCCTATCTCTGTAGGCATAATTAGAAACTGGCATTCAAAAAACCTTAGAAATTCACTTTAAAAAAAACATGGATTTCAGGGACGTTATAGTTAGAAATTAGCATTTAAAAAACCTTTGAGATTCACTAAAAAAATCATAGGTTTCAGGGGCGTTATAGTTAGTTGGACATTTCACTCGTACAAAACCAGTGAAATTCCCCGTTATAGTTAGTTCAGCTAACTATAACTCACACCCCCGCAATGCACTGCTGATGATGTCACATTTTACATCACTCATGACATGGTCAGTGACATCACTCATGACATCACTGATGACATCTCAAATGACATCACTGATGACTGAGAAATAAAAAAAATTAAAATATCGATATCTGAGCACCAAGGAGGGTTCGGGAACCCTCCCGGGCATAAGCTTCACTCCAAACCAGGTGTTGACAGCCATTTTGTCATTCGGTAGAACTGAGTCACAAGTAAACAGTGAAATACTGGTTATAAAACAAGAAAAGGGGGCAGGGTACAAACACCCTGGCACACTAGGCCAGCTCAGGGGGGTCTCACAAGGACCCCCAGGGCCAAAAAAAGTGTTTTTTCTAATAAATCGGTTGAATGCGCTCTGGGGTTTAAATTTCGAAGGTTTTTTTAATGCTAAATTCTCACTATACCGTGCCTGAAACCTATGGGTTTCAGTGACGTTATAGTTAGGGATTAGCATTTAAAAAACCTTAGAAATTCACTGAGCAAAACACAAGTTTCAGGTACATTATAGTTAGTTGTTTATTTCACTTCAATAAAACAAGAGAAATTCGGCTGTTACAGTTAGTAAAGCTAACTATAACTCGCGCCCCCGCAATGCACTGCTGATGACGTCACATATGACATCACTCATGACATGGTCAGTGACATCAATGATAACATCTCAAATTGCATCACTGATGACATCATCTAGTGACTGAGTGTTTCTAAAAAGTTCAAGAATGTTATATATATATATATGCCCAGGTGTATTGAAGAATGAGTGGGTGTCTGAGTGTCTGAATGGACGACTTAGTGGGTACGTGACTCTAAGTGAGTCATTACACATGTCTTGATGAATGCATGGGTGAATGATTCATCCGTGTGCATCTCTGTATCAGTGTGTTAGTTGGTGTGTAATTACATGGGTTGGTGAGTAGCCATATCAGTGTCTATATGGATTAATGATTGGTTGTCTGAGTGTCTGTATGGGTGCCTGAGTGTCTGTGTGGGTGGGGGGTGTGATACTCTGCATGGATGTGTGAGTGGATGAATCACTGAGTATATGGGTTTATGAGTGCGAGTGGTAGGGACTGTATGGGTGAGTGAGTATACATATAGCTGTGTTGGTGAGTGAATGGATGTCTTAGTGGTATGTGTAAGTAACTACGTGTGTGAAAGGCAGTATATGTGAGTGTTGTAGTATATAGGTGAGTATATGTGACAGTGAGTGATTGTGACAGTGGCTGCATGGATAAGTGTGTGCTTATGACAGTAATTGTTGAAGAGAGTGCGTATATGGTACTTTCTGTATGAATAAGTGAGGTGCTGTGTGTGTATAACTGTATAGGTGAGTAAATGGCAGTGTAAATCATTCTTTGGGTTACTGACTCGGAGTGTGATTAACTCTGGATGAGTGGTGGTATGTGAGTGTCTGTAACAGTGTATGAGTGGATATATCAGTGGCTGTATTGATAAATGACTGCATGTAAAAGTAACTGTATGGGTTAGTGAGTAGATGTGTGTGTAGACGTATGAATCACTGAGCGGGTATGTACTAACTGCTATTGGTCTGAATATGGTTTCGATATTGGTAGTCTGCATTTTAGAGTGGGTGTATCAAAGGTTTTATTAGGGTGTGGGGAGGTGATCAGTGATGTCATCAGTGATGTCATTTGAGATGTCATCAGTGATGTCATCAGAGATGTCACTGACCATTTCATGAATGATGTAATAGGTGGCAGAAGCAACAGAGGTGCAGAAAGAAGCAAGAGAAGTGCAGAAAGAAGCAACAGAGGTGCAGCAAGACAGATGAGGGGCAGAGAACGAGGCAAGTGAAGTGCGGAAAGAAGCAACAGAGATGACAGAAGGGGAAGAGGGGTGGAGAAAGGGGCAAGAGGGGTGAAGAGAGAAGCAAGAGAGGTACAGAAAGATTCAAAAGTGCAGATAGAAGCAACAGAGGTATAGGAAGAGGCAAAAGAGGTGCAGAAAGTAGAAGAGATGAGCAGAAAGAAGCAAAAGAAGTGCAGAAAAAAGAAAGCTGCAGAAAGAAGCAAAAGAAATGCAGGAAGTGGCAAGAGAGGCGCAGGAAGAAGCAAGAGTGGTCCGCACACCATTAGTACCAATTTAATACCCACCGTCAGCAATAAGTAACAGTTGACCATTCTAGGTTTGCAAAGGACCTTCCACCATGCTGTAACACTTGATAGATTTTGTGACAAATGAGTAAAGTGTATAACTATGCAAAAGTCGGTGCAGCCAAAGAGTCGAATAATTCCAGTGGCCCTGCTCATACCTCTGACTATGTCCAGAAATTCTCCTCAGTGGTTCCTTCTGTTTTTTAGTTTCATTAAATTTATAGTTTAGCTTCTAAAGAAATAAGGAAGACTAGACATGAGGTTACCACTCAACAACACAGACTACCATACCACGTAATTACTCTCCATAACACATAATCCCACTCTACATAATTCCTATACACTAAATACCACATACCTTCTATCCACATCAAAGTCAAAGTCTAATCACATAATTTCACTGCACATCATACCACATAATTCCACTACACACAACCTACATCCACTCCACTCCAAGAAACATTAGTAAAACACTTTTATATTTACAAGGCCCATAGCTCTAACTCTTGCAAGTGTGAAACCTATTAAATTACAAATGCTTCTTTAACTAGTAGTCACATTTGCAGATTGGTAGAGAAAGGGTGCTGCGCCTCCGACCAGCGCTCAGGAATTCCACTACATAGGACATACAGGAGGTACCAGTAGGGATTCTTGGCCCCCATAGTGAACTTCATTCCCCAACCCGCAGTGTGCTCGGAGGTGCATTTGCAGAGCTGTGGAGAAAGGGGGCGTGGTCTTCGAAGACATCTTACCAATACCACTGTGTGGGATTTACTGGAGGTAACAATTGGGGTAGTTGGCCCCCAAAGACAACCTTGTGGGCCAACTACCCCGCCTATTACTCAAGTAAGTCTCACACAGCAGCATTGCTAAGTTCTCATTGCAGGCCATGCCCCCTTTCCCCACCATTCTACAGACGCGCTCCCTGATGGGCTCTTGGATGGGGATTAAAGTCCACTTCGCTGCTGGGGGTCCTTAGGGGCCAACTAGCCTACCTGATATCTCCAGTATGCCCCAGATAGTGGGGTTGCTGACAAGTGGACACAGGCCATGTCCCCTGTTTCCAACACTCCACAAACAAGACTTCTGGCGCACTCTTTCTTTGGGGGATGAAGGCAAGTAACCCACCAGGTTCCTCCAATAAACCCCACACAGCTGGATTGCTGAGAGTGGTCCGAGGCCATGCCCCCTTTTTACACCACTCTGTAAACGCGCCTCCTGGCACACTGCTGCTCGAGGATGAAGTCCGTATATATATATATATATATATATATATATATATATATATATATATATATATATATATATATATCAAACCTCCAAGGTTCCCACCAGTTGGAGATGCACTCTGACATCCACTGCAGCAACCTTCATGATGTAAAAGCCGGATCGGCGGGCGGATCCAGTTTACAAGTCTCAATGTGGAGGCATCCATGGAGGATTGACAAGCCGGATGTGCGAATGGAGGCCCATTGGTGGGCTTGAAACGTCTCAGACAGCGGCACATAACTGAGGCACTCACTACAAGACTCACAAACCAACGCAGACGCATTCGAGTACCCCATTGGAGGGCTCATATTTTTAAGTGGGAGGTGTGACCTCTATGCCAAAATGACTGTCGCACCTCTGAAGAGTGCAATGAGCATGAAACGCGTCAGGCGTGAATCGATAGGTATGCTGTGAACTGGACCCACCCGCCGATCTGGCTTTTACCTCATGAAGGTTGTTGCAGTGGATGTCAGAGTGCGTCTCCAACAGGTGGGAACCTATATATATATATATATATATATTACTTACTGGCGGTCGCCAGTAGGTAGTTATAGTTTAGACCTATTACCCATAGGAAATCTGCAACATTCTATTTGGAATAACTTTGGCACCGATTGACGAATCTGCGTGAAATTTCGAAACTTTTGGCTAGCTCTAGTCCAGTCCTATTCTGAAAGTTTGGGGGTGATTGGTGAAGCGGGGGCCTAGAAAAAAGGGGGGACCCAAAACGCGTTTTCCCTATGCAATCTCCCAAAGGACCTTTAGCCGCAGCTACAGCCCGAACTGCTGAACAGAATTACATCAAATTTGGCAAAGAGGTACTCCTCGGTTCAGACTTGTGTCTTTTGCCTATATGATGTAAATCCGTTCAGTAGTTCCTGAGAAAATTACAGTTAAAACCATTTATTTATCTATGGGCACGGTGGATCCGCGGACTCTGTGTGCATTGTCATCGTATCATAAGCGCACCATCCCGATCACGTGCTGAATGCTAATTGGCTGTCAAGTGGTTGTCAACATTCAAAACTAGAAACTGTTGGCAGCCATTTTATGCCTCGGTAGAAGTGAGGCTGAAGAAGTCTGTGAAATATGTGTTCAAAACGCGAAAAGGGTGCAGGATAGATACACTGTGACCCCCTAGGCCTGCTCAGGGGGTCCCAGAAGGACCCCTAAGGCCCCAAATGTTATATATATTTTTTAATTGCTGATAAGCGCAGGATGTGGGCATTTCGCTGCTAAAAAAAAAATGAAGCGCGGGCTCCGTCGGTTTAAAGGTTATTAACACCAGGGTGGGCCAAATCCCGGGGGCATTTAAAAAAAAAATGTGTGTGGGGGGGTTCCAATCCCCCCCACACTGCCCCGGGGACCACCACCCCTGGAGCTGTAACTTAATATATGCGGGAGGCTCACTGGGCCCCCCCAGCCCCGGGGACCACCACCCCCGGGGCTTTAAAACATTAATTGAGAGGGGGCTCTGCGGCCCCCAGCCCCGGGTACTGCCATCCCCTGGGGATTTTTGAAAGTGTGGAAGGGGCCGCGTGGCCCCTTCCTGGAGCCCAAGATGGCCCTGGGGTCCACCGCCCCCAGGGCCGACTCCTGCAGCGTCCTGGGGTGCCCACCCCAGGGACGCTGCTGTTCGCGGCTCCCACCCTGTCATTGCAAACTGCTTTCCTATTTGGAAGAGAGAGCAGGAAACTCTCTTTCAAATAGGAAAGCAGCTTGCTTTTCCTCAGGGGGGGCAGCATGTTAGCTGCTCTCCCTGAGGTAAAGCAATGCCGGCTCCCGAAGGACGCAGGGAGGCGGCTGGGACCATGGAGGCATTTGGCCTCCCCCCACGGTCCCCAACGTATTATATATGGTTTAATCCATCACCGTTCTTTAGCCCACTCTGCCACCCCAGTTCAGACATGGCCATATGCAAATCAGTCTGACCGTGTGCCTCATGGGAACAGTCCAGCCCGAACTGCCAAGCCAAAGATTCCCTGGACCGGAATCAAGCGTCCTAGGACGGGTTTCTGGCTATCAGCCATCGTCAGCCAGGATAGCTTGACTCCAGTGGCGTAGTGAGCACGGGACCCACGTCTGGGCATACCCTTCCCACATAGGGTGAACAGCAAAACACACAAGATGATGGACGGAATGTTGCACAATGGCAAATCATTCACCCCCAATCACAGATCTGGGTTTAATCCATTGTTATTTTACTCACCAAACCACCCCAGTTCAGACATGGCCATATGCAAATCAGTCTTGACCCTGTGCCTCATGGGAACAGTCCAGCCCGAACTTCCAAGCCATGTCTTCCCTGGACCGGAATCAAGCATCCTAGGACTGGTTTCTGGCTATCAGCCATCTTCAGCCAGGCATGCTTGAATCCAGTGGCAAAGTGAGCAAGGGACTCATGTCTGAGCATACCCTGCCAACTTATGGTGAACAAAGTGGTACCAAAGGGGGTGTTGATGGACGAGGCATCTAGCCCACACTGCCACCCCATCCTGCCTGAAGACGGCTGATAGCCAGAAACCGGTCCTAGGAAGCTTGATTCCGGTCCAGGGAAGACATGGCTTGGCTGTTTGGGTTTTGCCATTGTGCAACATTCTGTCCATCCTCTTGTGTGTTTTGCTGTTCACCCTATGTGGGAAGGGTATGCCCAGACGTGGGTCCCATGCTCACTACACCACTGGAGTCAAGCTATCCTGGCTGACGATGGCTGATAGCCAGAAACCGGTCCTAGGACGCTTGATTCCGGTCCAGGGAATCTTTGGCTTGCCAGTTCGGGCTGGACTGTTCCAATGAGGCACATGGTCAGACTGATTTGCATATGGACATGTCTGAACTGGGGTGGCAGAGTGGGCTAAAGAACAGTGATAGATTAAACCCAGATCTGTTGACTGAGTGTGAGTGTTTGATTGGTTCAGATGCTCCATCCATCACCACCCCCTTTTGTACCACTTTGCTTGCCATACATTGGCAGGGTATGCTCAGACGTGAGTCCCTTGCTCACTTTGCCACTGGATTCAAGCAAGCCTGGCTGAAGACGGCTGAAATGCCAGAAACCGGTCCTAGGAAGCTTGTTTCCGGTCCAAGGGAGGCATGGCTTGGCAGTTCAGGCTGGACTGTTCCCATGAGGCACAGGGTCAGACTGATTTGCATATGGCCATGCCTGAACTGGGTGGCTTGGTGAGCAAAATAACGATGGATTGAACCTAGATCTGTGACTGGGGGTGAATGTTTTGCCATTGTACAACATTCGTCCATCATCTTGTGTGTTTTGCTGTTCACCCTATGTGGGAAGGGTATGCCCAGACGTGGGTCCCGTGCTCACTACGCCACTGGAGTCAAGCCATCCTGACTGAAGACTGCTGATAGCCAGAAACCGGTCCTAGGATGCTTGATTGCGGTCCAGGGAAGACATGGCTTGGAAGTTCGGGCTGGACTGTTCCCATGAGGCACAGGGTCAAGACTGATTTGCATATTGCCATGTCTGAACTGGGGTGGCTTGGTGAGCAAAATAACTATGGATTAAACCCAGATCTGTGACTGGGGGTGAATGTTTTGCCATTGTGCAACATTCCGTCCATCATCTTGTGTGTTTTGCTGTTCACCGTATGTGGGAAGGGTATGCCCAGACGTGGGTCCCGTGCTCACTACGCCACTGGAGTCAAGCTATCCTGGCTTAAGACGGTTGATAGCCAGAAACCAGTCATAGGAAGCTTGTTTCCGGGCCAAGGAAGGCATGATTTGGCAGTTCGGGCTGGACTGTTCCAATGAGGCACAGGGTCAGACTGATTTGCATATGGACATGTCTGAACTGGGGTGGCAGAGTGGGCTAAAGAACGGTGATAGATTAAACCCAGATCTGTTGACTGGGTGTGAGTGTTTGATTGGTTCAGATGCTCCATCCATCACCACCCCCTTTTGTACCACTTTGTTTGCCATACATTGGCAGGGTATGCTCAGACGTTACATTGGCAGGGTATGCTCAGACGTGAGTCCCTTGCTCACTTTGCCACTGGATTCAAGCAAGCCAGGCTGAAGACGGCTGAAATGCCAGAAACCGGTCCTAGGAAGCTTGTTTCCGGTCCAGGGAAGGCATGGCTTGGCAGTTCAGGCTGGACTGTTCCCATGAGGCACAGGGTCAGACTGATTTGCATATGGCCATGCCTGAACTGGGTGGCTTGGTGAGCAAAATAACAATGGATTGAACCCAGATCTGTGACTGGGGGTGAATGTTTTGCCATTGTACAACATTCCGTCCATCATCTTGTGTGTTTTGTTGTTCACCCTATGTGGGAAGGGTATGCCCAGACGTGGGTCCCGTGCTCACTACGCCACTGGAGTCAAGCTATCCTGGCTGAAGACGGCTGATAGCCAGAAACCGGTCCTAGGATGCTTGATTCCGGTCCAGGGAAGACATCGCTTGGCAGTTCGGGCTGGACTGTTCCCATGAGGCACAGGGTCAAGACTGATTTGCCTATGGCCATGTCTGAACTGGGGTGGCTTGGTGAGCAAAATAACGATGGATTAAACCCAGATCTGTGACTGGGGGTGAATGTTTTGCCATTGTGCAACATTCCGTCCATCATCTTGTGTGTTTTGCTGTTCACCCTATGCGAGAAGGGTATGCCCAGACGTGGGTCCCGTGCTCACTACGCCACTGGAGTCAAGCTATCCTGGCTGACGATGGCTGATAGCCAGAAACCGGTCCTAGGACGCGTGATTCCGGTCCAGGGAATCTTTGGCTTGGCAGTTCGGGGTGGACTGTTCCCATGAGGCACAGGGTCAAGACTGATTTGCATATGGCCATGTCTGAACTGGGGTGGCTTGGTGAGCAAAATAACTATGGATTAAACCCAGATCTGTGACTGGGGTGAATGTTTTGCCATTGTGCAACATTCCGTCCATCATCTTGTGTGTTTTGCTGTTCACCCTATGTGGGAAGGGTATGCCCAGACGTGGGTCCCATGCTCACTACGCCACTGGAGTCAAGCTATCCTGGCTGAAGATGGCTGATAGCCAGAAACAAGTACTAGGATGCTTGATTCCGGTCCAGGGAAGACATGGCTTGGCAGTTCGGGCTGGACTGTTCCCGTGAGGCACAGGGTCAAGACTGATTTGCATATGGCCATGCCTGAACTAGGGTGGCTTGGTGAGCAAAATAACGGTGGATTAAAACCAGATCTGTGACTGGGGGTGAATGTTTTGCCATTGTGAAACATTCCATCCATCATCTTGTGTGTTTTGCTGTTCACCCTATGTGGGAAGGGTATGCCTAGACGTGGGTCCCGTGCTCACTACGCCACTGGAGTCAAGCCATCCTGACTGAAGACTGCTGATAGCCAGAAACCAGTCCTAGGATGCTTGATTCCGGTCCAGGGAAGACATGGCTTGGAAGTTCGGGCTGGACTGTTCCCATGAGGCACAGGGTCAAGACTGATTTGCATATGGCCATGTCTGAACTGGGGTGGTTTGGTGAGTAAAATAACAATGCATTAAACCCAGATCTGTGATTGGGGGTGAATGTTTTGCCATTGTGCAACATTCCGTCCATCATCTTGTGTGTTTTGCTGTTCACCCTATGTGCGTAGGGTATGCCCAGACGTGGGTCCCGTGCTCACTACGCCACTGGAGTCAAGCTATCCTGGCTGACGATGGCTGATAGCCAGAAACCCATCCTAGGACGCTTGATTCCGGTCCAGGGAATCTTTGGCTTGGCAGTTCAGGGTGGACTGTTCCCATGAGGCACAGGGTTAAGACTGATTTGCATAAGGCCATGTCTGAACTGGGGTGGCTTGGTGAGCAAAATAACGATGGATTGAACCCAGATCTGTGACTGGGGGTGAATGATTTGCCATTGTACAACATTCCGTCCATCATCTTGTGTGTTTTGCTGTTCACCCTATGTGGGAAGGGTATGCCGAGACGTGGGTCCCGTGCTCACTACGCCACTGGAGTCCAGCTATCCTGGCTAAAGATGGCTGATAGCCAGAAACCGGTCCTAGGGTGCTTGATTCCTGTCCAAGGAAGACATGGCTTGGCAGTTCGGGCTGGACTGTTCCCATGAGGCACAGGGTCAGACTGATTTGCATATGGCCATGCCTGAACTGGGTGGCTTGGTGAGCAAAATAACGATGGATTGAACCCAGATCTGTGACTGGGGGGTGAATGATTTGCCATTGTACAACATTCCGTCCATCATCTTGTGTGTTTTGCTGTTCACCCTATGCGGGAAGGGTATGCCCAGACGTGGGTCCCATGCTCACTACGCCACTGTAGTCAAGCTATCCTGGCTGAAGATGGCTGATAGCCAGAAACAAGTACTAGGATGCTTGATTCCGGTCCAGGGAAGACATGGCTTGGCAGTTCGGGCTGGACTGTTCCCGTGAGGCACAGGGTCAAGACTGATTTGCATATGGCCATGCCTGAACTAGGGTGGCTTGGTGAGCAAAATAACGGTGGATTAAAACCAGATCTGTGACTGGGGGTGAATGTTTTGCCATTGTGAAACATTCCATCCATCATCTTGTGTGTTTTGCTGTTCACCCTAAGTGGGAAGGGTATGCCTAGACGTGGGTCCCGTGCTCACTACGCCACTGGAGTCAAGCCATCCTGACTGAAGACTGCTGATAGCCAGAAACCAGTCCTAGGATGCTTTATTCCGGTCCAGGGAAGACATGGCTTGGAAGTTCGGGCTGGACTGTTCCCATGAGGCACAGGGTCATGACTGATTTGCATATGGCCATGTCTGAACTGGGGTGGTTTGGTGAGTAAAATAACAATGGATTAAACCCAGATCTGTGATTGGGGGTGAATGTTTTGCCATTGTGCAACATTCCGTCCATCATCTTGTGTGTTTTGCTGTTCACCCTATGTGGGAAGGGTATGCCCAGACGTGGGTCCCGTGCTCACTACGCCACTGTAGTCAAGCTATCCTGGCTGACGATGGCTGATAGCCAGAAACCCGTCCTAGGACGCTTGATTCCGGTCCAGGGAATCTTTGGCTTTGCAGTTCAGGGTGGACTGTTCCCATGAGGCACAGGGTCAAGACTGATTTGCATATGGCCATGTCTGAACTGGGGTGGCTTGGTGAGCAAAAAAACGATGGATTGAACCCAGATCTGTGACTGGGGGTGAATGATTTGCCATTGTACAACATTCCGTCCATCATCTTGTGTGTTTTGCTGTTCACCCTATGTGGGAAGGGTATGCCCAGACTTGGGTCCCGTGCTCACTACGCCACTGGAGTCAAGCTATCCTGGCAGACGATGGCTGATAGCCAGAAACAAGTACTAGGATGCTTGATTCCGGTCCAGGGAAGACATGGCTTGGCAGTTCGGGCTGGACTGTTCCCGTGAGGCACAGGGTCAAGACTGATTTGCATATGGCCATGCCTGAACTAGGGTGGCTTGGTGAGCAAAATACCGGTGGATAAAAACCAGATCTGTGACTGGGGGTGAATGTTTTGCCATTGTGAAACATTCCATCCATCATCTTGTGTGTTTTGCTGTTCACCCTATGTGGGAAGGGTATGCCTAGAAGTGGGTCCCGTGCTCACTACGCCACTGGAGTCAAGCCATCCTGACTGAAGACTGCTGATAGCCAGAAACCAGTCCTAGGATGCTTTATTCCGGTCCCGGGAAGACATGGCTTGGAAGTTCGGGCTCGACTGTTCCCATGAGGCACAGGGTCAAGACTGATTTGCATATGGCCATGTCTGAACTGGGGTGGTTTGGTGAGTAAAATAACAATGGATTAAACCCAGATCTGTGATTGGGGGTGAATGTTTTGCCATTGTGCAACATTCCGTCCATCATCTTGTGTGTTTTGCTGTTCACCCTATGTGGGAAGGGTATGCCCAGACGTGGGTCCCGTGCTCACTACGCCACTGTAGTCAAGCTATCCTGGCTGACGATGGCTGATAGCCAGAAACCCGTCCTAGGACGCTTGATTCCGGTCCAGGGAATCTTTGGCTTGGCAGTTCAGGGTGGACTGTTCCCATGAGGCACAGGGTCAAGACTGATTTGCATATGGCCATGTCTGAACTGGGGTGGCTTGGTGAGCAAAATAACGATGGATTGAACCCCGATCTGTGACTGGGGGTGAATGATTTGCCATTGTACAACATTCCGTCCATCATCTTGTGTGTTTTGCTGTTCACCCTATGTGGGAAGGGTATGCCCAGACGTGGGTCCCGTGCTCACTACGCCACTGGAGTCAAGCTATCCTGGCTAAAGACGGCTGATAGCCAGAAACCGGTCCTAGGGTGCTTGATTCCGGTCCAGGGAAGACATGGCTTGGCAGTTCGGGCTGGACTGTTCCCATGAGGCACAGGGTCAGACTGATTTGCATATGGCCATGCCTGAACTAGGGTGGCTTGGTGAGCAAAATAACGATGGATTAAAACCAGATCTGTGACTGGGGGTGAATGTTTTGCCATTTTGAAGCATTCCATCCATCATCTTGTGTGTTTTGTTGTTCACCGTATGTGGGAAGGGTATACCCAGACGTGGGTCCCGTGCTCACTATGCCACTGGAGTCAAGCCATCCTGACTGAAGACTGCTGATAGCCAGAAACCAGTCATAGGAAGCTTGTTTCTGGGACAAGGAAGGCATGATTTGGCAGTTCGGGCTGGACTGTTCCAATGAGGCACAGGGTCAGACTGATTTGCATATGGACATGTCTGAACTGGGGTGGCAGAGTGGGCTAAAGAACGGTGATAGATTAAACCCAGATCTGTTGACTGGGTGTGAGTGTTTGATTGGTTCAGATGCTCCATCCATCACCACCCCCTTTTGTACCACTTTGTTTGCCATACATTGGCAGGGTATGCTCAGACGTTACATTGGCAGGGTATGCTCAGACGTGAGTCCCTTGCTCACTTTGCCACTGGATTCAAGCAAGCCTGGCTGAAGACGGCTGAAATGCCAGAAACCGGTCCTAGGAAGCTTGTTTCCGGTCAGGGAAGGCATGGCTTGGCAGTTCAGGCTGGACTGTTCCCATGAGGCACAGGGTCAGCCTGATTTGCATATGGCCATGCCTGAACTGGGTGGCTTGGTGAGCAAAATAACAATGGATTGAACCCAGATCTGTGACTGGGGTGAATGTTTTGCCATTGTACAACATTCCGTCCATCATCTTGTGTGTTTTGTTGTTCACCCTATGTGGGAAGGGTATGCCCAGACGTGGGTCCCGTGCTCACTACGCCACTGGAGTCAAGCTATCCTGGCTGAAGACGGCTGATAGCCAGAAACCGGTCCTAGGATGCTTGATTCCGGTCCAGGGAAGACATCGCTTGGCAGTTCGGGCTGGACTGTTCCCATGAGGCACAGGGTCAAGACTGATTTGCCTATGGCCATGTCTGAACTGGGGTGGCTTGGTGAGCAAAATAACGATGGATTAAACCCAGATCTGTGACTGGGGGTGAATGTTTTGCCATTGTGCAACATTCCGTCCATCATCTTGTGTGTTTTGCTGTTCACCCTATGCGAGAAGGGTATGCCCAGACGTGGGTCCCGTGCTCACTACGCCACTGGAGTCAAGCTATCCTGGCTGACGATGGCTGATAGCCAGAAACCGGTCCTAGGACGCGTGATTCCGGTCCAGGGAATCTTTGGCTTGGCAGTTCGGGGTGGACTGTTCCCATGAGGCACAGGGTCAAGACTGATTTGCATATGGCCATGTCTGAACTGGGGTGGCTTGGTGAGCAAAATAACTATGGATTAAACCCAGATCTGTGACTGGGGTGAATGTTTTGCCATTGTGCAACATTCCGTCCATCATCTTGTGTTTTTTGCTGTTCACCCTATGTGGGAAGGGTATGCCCAGACGTGGGTCCCATGCTCACTACACCACTGGAGTCAAGCTATCCTGGCTGAAGATGGCTGATAGCCAGAAACAAGTACTAGGATGCTTGATTCCGGTCCAGGGAAGACATGGCTTGGCAGTTCGGGCTGGACTGTTCCCATGAGGCACAGGGTCAAGACTGATTTGCATATGGCATTGCCTGAACTAGGGTGGCTTGGTGAGCAAAATAACGATGGATTAAAACCAGATCTGTGACTGGGGGTGAATGTTTTGCCATTGTGAAGCATTCCATCCATCATCTTGTGTGTTTTGTTGTTCACCGTATGTGGGAAGGGTATACCCAGACGTGGGTCCCGTGCTCACTATGCCACTGGAGTCAAGCCATCCTGACTGAAGACTGCTGATAGCCAGAAACCAGTCCTAGGATGCTTGATTCCGGTCCAGGGAAGACATGGCTTGGCAGTTCGGGCTGGACTGTTCCCATGAGGCACAGGGTCAAGACTGATTTGCATATGGCCATGTCTGAACTGGGGTGGCTTGGTGAGCAAAATAACAATGGATTAAACCCAGATCTGTGATTGGGGGTGAATGTTTTGCCATTGTGCAACATTCCGTCCATCATCTTGTGTGTTTTGCTGTTCACCCTATGTGGGAAGGGTATGCCCAGACGTGGGTCCCGTGCTCACTACGCCCCTGGAGTCAAGCTATCCTGGCTTAAGACGGCTGATAGCCAGAAACCAGTCATAGGAAGCTTGTTTCTGGGCCAAGGAAGGCATGATTTGGCAGTTCGGGCTGGACTGTTCCAATGAGGCACAGGGTCAGACTGATTTGCATATGGACACGTCTGAACTGGGGTGGCTGAGTGGGCTAAAGAACGGTGATAGATTAAACCCAGATCTGTTAACTGGGTGTGAGTGTTTGATTGGTTCAGATGCTCCATCCATCACCACCCCCTTTTGTACCACTTTGTTTGCCTTACATTGGCAGGGTATGCTCAGACGTTACATTGGCAGGGTATGCTCAGACGTGAGTCCCTTGCTCACTTTGCCACTGGATTCAAGCAAGCCTGGCTGAACATCTTGTGTGTTTTGTTGTTCACCCTATGTGGGAAGGGTATGCCCAGACGTGGGTCCCGTGCTCACTACGCCACTGGAGTCAAGCTATCCTGGCTGAAGACGGCTGATAGCCAGAAACCGGTCCTAGGATGCTTGATTCCGGTCCAGGGAAGACATCGCTTGGCAGTTCGGGCTGGACTGTTCCCATGAGGCACAGGGTCAAGACTGATTTGCCTATGGCCATGTCTGAACTGGGGTGGCTTGGTGAGCAAAATAACGATGGATTAAACCCAGATCTGTGACTGGGGGTGAATGTTTTGCCATTGTGCAACATTCCGTCCATCATCTTGTGTGTTTTGCTGTTCACCCTATGTGAGAAGGGTATGCCCAGACGTGGGTCCCGTGCTCACTACGCCACTGGAGTCAAGCTATCCTGGCTGACGATGGCTGATAGCCAGAAACCGGTCCTAGGACGCGTGATTCCGGTCCAGGGAATCTTTGGCTTGGCAGTTCGGGGTGGACTGTTCCCATGAGGACCAGAGTCAAGACTGATTTGCATATGGCCATGTCTGAACTGGGGTGGCTTGGTGAGCAAAATAACTATGGATTTAACCCAGATCTGTGACTGGGGTGAATGTTTTGCCATTGTGCAACATTCCGTCCATCATCTTGTGTGTTTTGCTGTTCACCCTATGTGGGAAGGGTATGCCCAGACGTGGGTCCCGTGCTCACTACGCCACTGGAGTCAAGCTATCCTGGCTTAAGACGGCTGATAGCCAGAAACCAGTCATAGGAAGCTTGTTTCTGGGCCAAGGAAGGCATGATTTGGCAGTTCGGGCTGGACTGTTCCAATGAGGCACAGGGTCAGAGTGATTTGCATATGGACATGTCTGAACTGGGGTGGCAGAGTGGGCTAAAGAACGGTGATAGATTAAACCCAGATCTGTTGACTGGGTGTGAGTGTTTGATTGGTTCAGATGCTCCATCCATCACCACCCCCTTTTGTACCACTTTGCTTGCCATACATTGGCAGGGTATGCTCAGACGTGAGTCCCTTGCTCACTTTGCCACTGGATTCAAGCAAGCCTGGCTGAAGACGGCTGAAATGCCAGAAACCGGTCCTAGGAAGCTTGTTTCCGGTCCAAGGGAGGCATGGCTTGGCAGTTCAGGCTGGACTGTTCCCATGAGGCACAGGGTCAGACTGATTTGCATATGGCCATGCCTGAACTGGGTGGCTTGGTGAGCAAAATAACGATGGATTGAACCTAGATCTGTGACTGGGGGTGAATGTTTTGCCATTGTACAACATTCCGTCCATCATCTTGTGTGTTTTGCTGTTCACCCTATGTGGGAAGGGTATGCCCAGACGTGGGTCCCGTGCTCACTACGCCACTGGAGTCAAGCTATCCTGGCTGAAGACGGCTTATAGCCAGAAACCGGTCCTAGGATGCTTGATTCCGGTCCAGGGAAGACACGGCTTGGCAGTTCAGGCTGGACTGTTCCCATTAGGCACAGGGTCAAGACTGATTTGCATATGGCCATGTCTGAACTGGGGTGGCTTGGTGAGCAAAATAACGATGGATTAAACCCAGATCTGTGACTGGGGGTGAATGTTTAGCCATTGTGAAACATTCCATCCATCATCTTGTGTGTTTTGCTGTTCACCCTATGTGGGAAGGGTATGCCCAGACGTGGGTCCCGTGCTCACTACGCCACTGGAGTCAAGCCATCCTGACTGAAGACTGCTGATAGCCAGAAACCAGTCCTAGGATGCTTGATTCCGGTCCAGGGAAGACATGGCTTGGAAGTTCGGGCTGGACTGTTCCCATGAGGCACAGGGTCAAGACTGATTTGCATATTGCCATGTCTGATCTGGGGTGGCTTGGTGAGCAAAATAACAATGGATTAAACCCAGATCTGTGACTGGGGGTGAATGTTTTGCCATTGTGCAACATTCTGTCCATCATCTTGTGTGTTTTGCTGTTCACCCTATGTGGGAAGGGTATGCCCAGACGTGGGTCCCGTGCTCACTACGCCACTGGAGTCAAGCTATCCTGGCTTAAGACGGCTGATAGCCAGAAACCAGTCATAGGAAGCTTGTTTCTGGGCCAAGGAAGGCATGATTTGGCAGTTCGGGCTGGACTGTTCCAATGAGGCACAGGGTCAGACTGATTTGCATATGGACATGTCTGAACTGGGGTGGCAGAGTGGGCTAAAGAACGGTGATAGATTAAACCCAGATCTGTTGACTGGGCGTGAGTGTTTGATTGGTTCAGATGCTCCATCCATCACCACCCCCTTTTGTACCACTTTGTTTGCCATACATTGGCAGGGTATGCTCAGACGTTACATTGACAGGGTATGCTCAGACGTGAGTCCCTTGCTCACTTTGCCACTGGATTCAAGCAAGCCTGGCTGAAGACGGCTGAAATGCCAGAAACCGGTCCTAGGAAGCTTGTTTCCGGTCCAGGGAAGGCATGGCTTGGCAGTTCAGGCTGGACTGTTCCCATGAGGCACAGGGTCAGACTGATTTGCATATGGCCATGCCTGAACTGGGTGGCTTGGTGAGCAAAATAACAATTGATTGAACCCAGATCTGTGACTGGGGGTGAATGTTTTGCCATTGTACAACATTCCGTCCATCATCTTGTGTGTTTTGTTGTTCACCCTATGTGGGAAGGGTATGCCCAGACGTGGGTCCCGTGCTCACTACGCCACTGGAGTCAAGCTATCCTGGCTGAAGACGGCTGATAGCCAGAAACCGGTCCTAGGATGCTTGATTCCGGTCCAGGGAAGACATCGCTTGGCAGTTCGGGCTGGACTGTTCCCATGAGGCACAGGGTCAAGAAAGATTTGCCTATGGCCATGTCTGAACTGGGGTGGCTTGGTGAGCAAAATAACGATGGATTAAACCCAGATCTGTGACTGGGGGTGAATGTTTTGCCATTGTGCAACATTCCGTCCATCATCTTGTGTGTTTTGCTGTTCACCCTATGCGAGAAGGGTATGCCCAGACGTGGGTCCCGTGCTCACTACGCCACTGGAGTCAAGCTATCCTGGCTGACGATGGCTGATAGCCAGAAACCGGTCCTAGGACGCGTGATTCCGGTCCAGGGAATCTTTGGCTTGGCAGTTCGGGGTGGACTGTTCCCATGAGGCACAGGGTCAAGACTGATTTGCATATGGCCATGTCTGAACTGGGGTGGCTTGGTGAGCAAAATAACTATGGATTTAACCCAGATCTGTGACTGGGGTGAATGTTTTGCCATTGTGCAACATTCCGTCCATCATCTAGTGTGTTTTGCTGTTCACCCTATGTGGGAAGGGTATGCCCAGACGTGGGTCCCGTGCTCACTACGCCACTGGAGTCAAGCTATCCTGGCTGAAGAGGGCTGATAGCCAGAAACAAGTACTAGGATGCTTCATTCCGGTCCAGGGAAGACATGGCTTGGCAGTTCGGGCTGGACTGTTCCCGTGAGGCACAGGGTCAAGACTGATTTGCATATGGCCATGCCTGAACTAGGGTGGCTTGGTGAGCAAAATAACGGTGGATTAAAACCAGATCTGTGACTGGGGGTGAATGTTTTGCCATTGTGAAACATTCCATCCATCATCTTGTGTGTTTTGCTGTTCACCCTATGTGGGAAGGGTATGCCTAGACGTGGGTCCCGTGCTCACTACGCCACTGGAGTCAAGCCATCCTGACTGAAGACTGCTGATAGCCAGAAACCAGTCCTAGGATGCTTGATTCCGGTCCAGGGAAGACATGGCTTGGAAGTTCGGGCTGGATTGTTCCCATGAGGCACAGGGTCAAGACTGATTTACATATGGCATGCCTGAACTAGGGTGGCTTGGTGAGCAAAATAACGATGGATTAAAACCAGATCTGTGACTGGGGGTGAATGTTTTGCCATTGTGAAGCATTCCACCCATCATCTTGTGTGTTTTGTTGTTCACCGTATGTGGGAAGGGTATACCCAGACGTGGGTCCCGTGCTCACTATGCCACTGGAGTCAAGCCATCCTGACTGAAGACTGCTGATAGCCAGAAACCAGTCCTAGGATGCTTGATTCCGGTCCAGGGAAGACATGGCTTGGAAGTTCGGGCTGGACTGTTCCCATGAGGCACAGGGTCAAGACTGATTTGCATATTGCCATGTCTGATCTGGGGTGGCTTGGTGAGCAAAATAACAATGGATTAAACCCAGATCTGTGACTGGGGGTGAATGTTTTGCCATTGTGCAACATTCCGTCCATCATCTTGTGTGTTTTGCTGTTCACCCTATGTGGGAAGGGTATGCCCAGACGTGGGTCCCGTGCTCACTACGCCACTGGAGTCAAGCTATCCTGGCTTAAGACGGCTGATAGCCAGAAACCAGTCATAGGAAGCTTGTTTCTGGGCCAAGGAAGGCATGATTTGGCAGTTCAGGCTGGACTGTTCCAATGAGGCACAGGGTCAGACTGATTTGCATATGGACATGTCTGAACTGGGGTGGCAGAGTGGGCTAAAGAACGGTGATAGATTAAACCCAGATCTGTTGACTGGGTGTGAGTGTTTGATTGGTTCAGATGCTCCATCCATCACCACCCCCTTTTGTACCACTTTGTTTGCCATACATTGGCAGGGTATGCTCAGACGTTACATTGGCAGGGTATGCTCAGACGTGAGTCCCTTGCTCACTTTGCCACTGGATTCAAGCAAGCCTGGCTGAAGACGGCTGAAATGCCAGAAACCGGTCCTAGGAAGCTTGTTTCCGGTCCAGGGAAGGCATTGCTTGGCAGTTCAGGCTGGACTGTTCCCATGAGGCACAGGGTCAGACTGATTTGCATATGGCCATGCCTGAACTGGGTGGCTTGGTGAGCAAAATAACAATTGATTGAACCCAGATCTGTGACTGGGGGTGAATGTTTTGCCATTGTACAACATTCCGTCCATCATCTTGTGTGTTTTGTTGTTCACCCTATGTGGGAAGGGTATGCCCAGATGTGGGTCCCGTGCTCACTACGCCACTGGAGTCAAGCTATCCTGGCTGAAGACGGCTGATAGCCAGAAACCGGTCCTAGGATGCTTGATTCCGGTCCAGGGAAGACATCGCTTGGCAGTTCGGGCTGGACTGTTCCCATGAGGCACAGGGTCAAGAAAGATTTGCCTATGGCCATGTCTGAACTGGGGTGGCTTGGTGAGCAAAATAACGATGGATTAAACCCAGATCTGTGACTGGGGGTGAATGTTTTGCCATTGTGCAACATTCCGTCCATCATCTTGTGTGTTTTGCTGTTCACCCTATGCGAGAAGGGTATGCCCAGACGTGGGTCCTGTGCTCACTACGCCACTGGAGTCAAGCTATTCTGGCTGACTATGGCTGATAGCCAGAAACCGGTCCTAGGACGCGTGATTCCGGTCCAGGGAATCTTTGGCTTGGCAGTTCGGGGTGGACTGTTCCCATGAGGCACAGGGTCAAGACTGATTTGCATATGGCCATGTCTGAACTGGGGTGGCTTGGTGAGCAAAATAACTATGGATTTAACCCAGATCTGTGACTGGGGTGAATGTTTTGCCATTGTGCAACATTCCGTCCATCATCTTGTGTGTTTTGCTGTTCACCCTATGTGGGAAGGGTATGCCCAGACGTGGGTCCCGTGCTCACTACGCCACTGGAGTCAAGCTATCCTGGCTGAAGATGGCTGATAGCCAGAAACAAGTACTAGGATGCTTGATTCCGGTCCAGGGAAGACATGGCTTGGCAGTTCGGGCTGGACTGTTCCCGTGAGGCACAGGGTCAAGACTGATTTGCATTTGGCCATGCCTGAACTAGGGTGGCTTGGTGAGCAAAATAACGGTGGATTAAAACCAGATCTGTGACTGGGGGTGAATGTTTTGCCATTGTGAAACATTCCATCCATCATCTTGTGTGTTTTGCTGTTCACCCTATGTGGGAAGGGTATGCCTAGACGTGGGTCCCGTGCTCACTACGCCACTGGAGTCAAGCCATCCTGACTGAAGACTGCTGATAGCCAGAAACCAGTCCTAGGATGCTTTATTCCGGTCCAGGGAAGACATGGCTTGGAAGTTCGGGCTGGACTGTTCCCATGAGGCACAGGTTCATGACTGATTTGCATATGGCCATGTCTGAACTGGGGTGGTTTGGTGAGTAAAATAACAATGGATTAAACCCAGATCTGTGATTGGGGGTGAATGTTTTGCCATTGTGCAACATTTCGTCCATCACCTTGTGTGTTTTGCTGTTCACCCTATGTGGGAAGGGTATGCCCAGACGTGGGTCCCGTGCTCACTACGCCACTGTAGTCAAGCTATCCTGGCTGACGATGGCTGATAGCCAGAAACCCGTCCTAGGACGCTTGATTCCGGTCCAGGGAATCTTTGGCTTGGCAGTTCAGGGTGGACTGTTCCCATGAGGCACAGGGTCAAGACTGATTTGCATATGGCCATGTCTGAACTGGGGTGGCTTGGTGAGCAAAATAACGATGGATTGAACCCAGATCTGTGACTGGGGGTGAATGATTTGCCATTGTACAACATTCCGTCCATCATCTTGTGTGTTTTGCTGTTCACCCTATGTGGGAAGGGTATGCCCAGACGTGGGTCCCGTGCTCACTACGCCACTGGAGTCAAGCTATCCTGGCTAAAGACGGCTGATAGCCAGAAACCGGTCCTAGGGTGCTTGATTCCGGTCCAGGGAAGACATGGCTTGGCAGTTCGGGCTGGACTGTTCCCATGAGGCACAGGGTCAGACTGATTTGCATATGGCCATGCCTGAACTGGGTGGCTTGGTGAGCAAAATAACGATGGATTGAACCCAGATCTGTGACTGGGGGTAAATGATTTGCCATTGTACAACATTCCGTCCATCATCTTGTGTGTTTTGCTGTTCACCCTATGCGGGAAGGGTATGCCCAGACGTGGGTCCCATGCACACTACGCCACTGGAGTCAAGCTATCCTGGCTGAAGATGGCTGATAGCCAGAAACAAGTACTAGGATGCTTGATTCCGGTCCAGGGAAGACATGGCTTGGCAGTTCGGGCTGGACTGTTCCCGTGAGGCACAGGGTCAAGACTGATTTGCATATGGCCATGCCTGAACTAGGGTGGCTTGGTGAGCAAAATAACGGTGGATTAAAACCAGATCTGTGACTGGGGGTGAATGTTTTGCCATTGTGAAACATTCCATCCATCATCTTGTGTGTTTTGCTGTTCACCCTATGTGGGAAGGGTATGCCTAGACGTGGGTCCCGTGCTCACTACGCCACTGGAGTCAAGCCATCCTGACTGAAGACTGCTGATAGCCAGAAACCAGTCCTAGGATGCTTTATTCCGGTCCAGGGAAGACATGGGTTGGAAGTTCGGGCTGGACTGTTCCCATGAGGCACAGGTTCATGACTGATTTGCATATGGCCATGTCTGAACTGGGGTGGTTTGGTGAGTAAAATAACAATGGATTAAACCAAGATCTGTGATTGGGGGTGAATGTTTTGCCATTGTGCAACATTCCGTCCATCACCTTGTGTGTTTTGCTGTTCACCCTATGTGGGAAGGGTATGCCCAGACGTGGGTCCCGTGCTCACTACGCCACTGTAGTCAAGCTATCCTGGCTGACGATGGCTGATAGCCAGAAACCCGTCCTAGGACACTTGATTCCGGTCCAGGGAATCTTTGGCTTGGCAGTTCAGGGTGGACTGTTCCCATGAGGCACAGGGTCAAGACTGATTTGCATATGGCCATGTCTGAACTGGGGTGGCTTGGTGAGCAAAATAACGATGGATTGAACCCAGATCTGTGACTGGGGGTGAATGATTTGCCATTGTACAACATTCCGTCCATCATCTTGTGTGTTTTGCTGTTCACCCTATGTGGGAAGGGTATGCCCAGACGTGGGTCCCGTGCTCACTACGCCACTGGAGTCAAGCTATCCTGGCTAAAGACGGCTGATAGCCAGAAACCGGTCCTAGGGTGCTTGATTCCGGTCCAGGGAAGACATGGCTTGGCAGTTCGGGCTGGACTGTTCCCATGAGGCAGAGGGTCAGACTGATTTGCATATGGCCATGCCTGAACTGGGTGGCTTGGTGAGCAAAATAACGATGGATTGAACCCAGATCTGTGACTGGGGGTGAATGATTTGCCATTGTACAACATTCCGTCCATCATCTTGTGTGTCTTGCTGTTCACCCTATGTGGGAAGGGTATGCCCAGACGTGGGTCCCATGCTCACTACGCCACTGGAGTCAAGCTATCCTGGCTGACGATGGCTGATAGCCAGAAACAAGTACTAGGATGCTTGATTCCGGTCCAGGGAAGACATGGCTTGGCAGTTCGGGCTGGACTGTTCCCGTGAGGCACAGGGTCAAGACTGATTTGCATATGGCCATGCCTGAACTAGGGTGGCTTGGTGAGCAAAATACCGGTGGATTAAAACCAGATCTGTGACTGGGGGTGAATGTTTTGCCATTGTGAAACATTCCATCCATCATCTTGTGTGTTTTGCTGTTCACCCTATGTGGGAAGGGTATGCCTAGACGTGGGTCCCGTGCTCACTACGCCACTGGAGTCAAGCCATCCTGACTGAAGACTGCTGATAGCCAGAAACCAGTCCTAGGATGCTTTATTCCGGTCCCGGGAAGACATGGCTTGGAAGTTCGGGCTGGACTGTTCCCATGAGGCACAGGGTCAAGACTGATTTGCATATGGCCATGTCTGAACTGGGGTGGTTTGGTGAGTAAAATAACAATGGATTAAACCCAGATCTGTGATTGGGGGTGAATGTTTTGCCATTGTGCAACATTCCGTCCATCATCTTGTGTGTTTTGCTGTTCACCCTATGTGGGAAGGGTATGCCCAGACGTGGGTCCCGTGCTCACTACGCCACTGTTGTCAAGCTATCCTGGCTGACGATGGCTGATAGCCAGAAACCCGTCCTAGGACGCTTGATTCCGGTCCAGGGAATCTTTGGTTTGGCAGTTCAGGGTAGACTGTTCCCATGAGGCACAGGGTCAAGACTGATTTGCATATGGCCATGTCTGAACTGGGGTGGCTTGGTGAGCAAAATAACGATGGATTGAACCCCGATCTGTGACTGGGGGTGAATGATTTGCCATTGTACAACATTCCGTCCATCATCTTGTGTGTTTTGCTGTTCACCCTATGTGGGAAGGGTATGCCCAGACGTGGGTCCCGTGCTCACTACGCCACTGGAGTCAAGCTATCCTGGCTAAAGACGGCTGATAGCCAGAAACCGGTCCTAGGGTGCTTGATTCCGGTCCAGGGAAGACATGGCGTGGCAGTTCGGGCTGGACTGTTCCCATGAGGCACAGGGTCAGACTGATTTGCATATGGCCATGCCTGAACTGGGTGGCTTGGTGAGCAAAATAACGATGGATTGAACCCAGATCTGTGACTGGGGGTAAATGATTTGCCATTGTACAACATTCCGTCCATCATCTTGTGTGTTTTGCTGTTCACCCTATGCGGGAAGGGTATGCCCAGACGTGGGTCCCATGCACACTACGCCACTGGAGTCAAGCTATCCTGGCTGAAGATGGCTGATAGCCAGAAACAAGTACTAGGATGCTTGATTCCGGTCCAGGGAAGACATGGCTTGGCAGTTCGGGCTGGACTGTTCCCGTGAGGCACAGGGTCAAGACTGATTTGCATATGGCCATGCCTGAACTAGGGTGGCTTGGTGAGCAAAATAACGGTGGATTAAAACCAGATCTGTGACTGGGGGTGAATGTTTTGCCATTGTGAAACATTCCATCCATCATCTTGTGTGTTTTGCTGTTCACCCTATGTGGGAAGGGTATGCCTAGACGTGGGTCCCGTGCTCACTACGCCACTGGAGTCAAGCCATCCTGACTGAAGACTGCTGATAGCCAGAAACTAGTCCTAGGATGCTTTATTCCGGTCCAGGGAAGACATGGGTTGGAAGTTCGGGCTGGACTGTTCCCATGAGGCACAGGTTCATGACTGATTTGCATATGGCCATGTCTGAACTGGGGTGGTTTGGTGAGTAAAATAACAATGGATTAAACCCAGATCTGTGATTGGGGGTGAATGTTTTGCCATTGTGCAACATTCCGTCCATCACCTTGTGTGTTTTGCTGTTCACCCTATGTGGGAAGGGTATGCCCAGACGTGGGTCCCGTGCTCACTACGCCACTGTAGTCAAGCTATCCTGGCTGACGATGGCTGATAGCCAGAAACCCGTCCTAGGACGCTTGATTCCGGTCCAGGGAATCTTTGGCTTGGCAGTTCAGGGTGGACTGTTCCCATGAGGCACAGGGTCAAGACTGATTTGCATATGGCCATGTCTGAACTGGGGTGGCTTGGTGAGCAAAATAACGATGGATTGAACCCAGATCTGTGACTGGGGGTGAATGATTTGCCATTGTACAACATTCCGTCCATCATCTTGTGTGTTTTGCTGTTCACCCTATGTGGGAAGGGTATGCCCAGACGTGGGTCCCGTGCTCACTACGCCACTGGAGTCAAGCTATCCTGGCTAAAGACGGCTGATAGCCAGAAACCGGTCCTAGGGTGCTTGATTCCGGTCCAGGGAAGACATGGCTTGGCAGTTCGGGCTGGACTGTTCCCATGAGGCAGAGGGTCAGACTGATTTGCATATGGCCATGCCTGAACTGGGTGGCTTGGTGAGCAAAATAACGATGGATTGAACCCAGATCTGTGACTGGGGGTGAATGATTTGCCATTGTACAACATTCCGTCCATCATCTTGTGTGTCTTGCTGTTCACCCTATGTGGGAAGGGTATGCCCAGACGTGGGTCCCATGCTCACTACGCCACTGGAGTCAAGCTATCCTGGCTGACGATGGCTGATAGCCAGAAACAAGTACTAGGATGCTTGATTCCGGTCCAGGGAAGACATGGCTTGGCAGTTCGGGCTGGACTGTTCCCGTGAGGCACAGGGTCAAGACTGATTTGCATATGGCCATGCCTGAACTAGGGTGGCTTGGTGAGCAAAATACCGGTGGATTAAAACCAGATCTGTGACTGGGGGTGAATGTTTTGCCATTGTGAAACATTCCATCCATCATCTTGTGTGTTTTGCTGTTCACCCTATGTGGGAAGGGTATGCCTAGACGTGGGTCCCGTGCTCACTACGCCACTGGAGTCAAGCCATCCTGACTGAAGACTGCTGATAGCCAGAAACCAGTCCTAGGATGCTTTATTCCGGTCCCGGGAAGACATGGCTTGGAAGTTCGGGCTGGACTGTTCCCATGAGGCACAGGGTCAAGACTGATTTGCATATGGCCATGTCTGAACTGGGGTGGTTTGGTGAGTAAAATAACAATGGATTAAACCCAGATCTGTGATTGGGGGTGAATGTTTTGCCATTGTGCAACATTCCGTCCATCATCTTGTGTGTTTTGCTGTTCACCCTATGTGGGAAGGGTATGCCCAGACGTGGGTCCCGTGCTCACTACGCCACTGTAGTCAAGCTATCCTGGCTGACGATGGCTGATAGCCAGAAACCCGTCCTAGGACGCTTGATTCCGGTCCAGGGAATCTTTGGTTTGGCAGTTCAGGGTGGACTGTTCCCATGAGGCACAGGGTCAAGACTGATTTGCATATGGCCATGTCTGAACTGGGGTGGCTTGGTGAGCAAAATAACGATGGATTGAACCCCGATCTGTGACTGGGGGTGAATGATTTGCCATTGTACAACATTCCGTCCATCATCTTGTGTGTTTTGCTGTTCACCCTATGTGGGAAGGGTATGCCCAGACGTGGGTCCCGTGCTCACTACGCCACTGGAGTCAAGCTATCCTGGCTAAAGACGGCTGATAGCCAGAAACCGGTCCTAGGGTGCTTGATTCCGGTCCAGGGAAGACATGGCGTGGCAGTTCGGGCTGGACTGTTCCCATGAGGTACAGGGTCAGACTGATTTGCATATGGCCATGCCTGAACTGGGTGGCTTGGTGAGCAAAATAACGATGGATTGAACCCAGATCTGTGACTGGGGGTGAATGATTTGCCATTGTACAACATTCCGTCCATCATCTTGTGTGTTTTGCTGTTCACCCTATGCGGGAAGGGTATGCCCAGACGTGGGTCCCATGCTCACTACGCCACTGGAGTCAAGCTATCCTGGCTGAAGATGGCTGATAGCCAGAAACAAGTACTAGGATGCTTGATTCCGGTCCAGGGAAGACATGGCTTGGCAGTTCGGGCTGGACTGTTCCCGTGAGGCACAGGGTCAAGACTGATTTGCATATGGCCATGCCTGAACTAGGGTGGCTTGGTGAGCAAAATAACGGTGGATTAAAACCAGATCTGTGACTGGGGGTGAATGTTTTGCCATTGTGAAACATTCCATCCATCATCTTGTGTGTTTTGCTGTTCACCCTATGTGGGAAGGGTATGCCTAGACGTGGGTCCCGTGCTCACTACGCCACTGGAGTCAAGCCATCCTGACTGAAGACTGCTGATAGCCAGAAACCAGTCCTAGGATGCTTTATTCCGGTCCAGGGAAGACATGGCTTGGAAGTTCGGGCTGGACTGTTCCCATGAGGCACAGGTTCATGACTGATTTGCATATGGCCATGTCTGAACTGGGGTGGTTTGGTGAGTAAAATAACAATGGATTAAACCCAGATCTGTGATTGGGGGTGAATGTTTTGCCATTGTACAACATTCCGTCCATCATCTTGTGTGTTTTGCTGTTCACCCTATGCGGGAAGGGTATGCCCAGACGTGGGTCCCATGCTCACTACACCACTGGAGTCAAGCTATCCTGGCTGAAGATGGCTGATAGCCAGAAACAAGTACTAGGATGCTTGATTCCGGTCCAGGGAAGACATGGCTTGGCAGTTCGGGCTGGACTGTTCCCGTGAGGCACAGGGTAAAGACTGATTTGCATATGGCCATGCCTGAACTAGGGTGGCTTGGTGAGCAAAATAACGGTGGATTAAAACCAGATCTGTGACTGGGGGTGAATGTTTTGCCATTGTGAAACATTCCATCCATCATCTTGTGTGTTTTGCTGTTCACCCTATGTGGGAAGGGTATGCCTAGACGTGGGTCCCGTGCTCACTACGCCACTGGAGTCAAGACATCCTGACTGAAGACTGCTGATAGCCAGAAACCAGTCCTAGGATGCTTTATTCCGGTCCAGGGAAGACATGGCTTGGAAGTTCGGGCTGGACTGTTCCCATGAGGCACAGGTTCATGACTGATTTGCATATGGCCATGTCTGAACTGGGGTGGTTTGGTGAGTAAAATAACAATGGATTAAACCCAGATCTGTGATTGGGGGTGAATGTTTTGCCATTGTGCAACATTCCGTCCATCACCTTGTGTGTTTTGCTGTTCACCCTATGTGGGAAGGGTATGCCCAGACGTGGGTCCCGTGCTCACTACGCCACTGTAGTCAAGCTATCCTGGCTGACGATGGCTGATAGCCAGAAACCCGTCCTAGGACGCTTGATTCCGGTCCAGGGAATCTTTGGCTTGGCAGTTCAGGGTGGACTGTTCCCATGAGGCACAGGGTCAAGACTGATTTGCATATGGCCATGTCTGAACTGGGGTGGCTTGGTGAGCAAAATAACGATGGATTGAACCCAGATCTGTGACTGGGGGTGAATGATTTGCCATTGTACAACATTCCGTCCATCATCTTGTGTGTTTTGCTGTTCACCCTATGTGGGAAGGGTATGCCCAGACGTGGGTCCCGTGCTCACTACGCCACTGGAGTCAAGCTATCCTGGCTAAAGACGGCTGATAGCCAGAAACCGGTCCTAGGGTGCTTGATTCCGGTCCAGGGAAGACATGGCTTGGCAGTTCGGGCTGGACTGTTCCCATGAGGCACAGGGTCAGACTGATTTGCATATGGCCATGCCTGAACTGGGTGGCTTGGTGAGCAACATAACGATGGATTGAACCCAGATCTGTGACTGGGGGTGAATGATTTGCCATTGTACAACATTCCGTCCATCATCTTGTGTGTTTTGCTGTTCACCCTATGCGGGAAGGGTATGCCCAGACGTGGGTCCCATGCTCACTACGCCACTGGAGTCAAGCTATCCTGGCTGACGATGGCTGATAGCCAGAAACAAGTACTAGGATGCTTGATTCCGGTCCAGGGAAGACATGGCTTGGCAGTTCGGGCTGGACTGTTCCCGTGAGGCACAGGGTCAAGACTGATTTGCATATGGCCATGCCTGAACTAGGGTGGCTTGGTGAGCAAAATACCGGTGGATTAAAACCAGATCTGTGACTGGGGGTGAATGTTTTGCCATTGTGAAACATTCCATCCATCATCTTGTGTGTTTTGCTGTTCACCCTATGTGGGAAGGGTATGCCTAGACGTGGGTCCCGTGCTCACTACGCCACTGGAGTTAAGCCATCCTGACTGAAGACTGCTGATAGCCAGAAACCAGTCCTAGGATGCTTTATTCCGGTCCCGGGAAGACATGGCTTGGAAGTTCGGGCTGGACTGTTCCCATGAGGCACAGGGTCAAGACTGATTTGCATATGGCCATGTCTGAACTGGGGTGGTTTGGTGAGTAAAATAACAATGGATTAAACCCAGATCTGTGATTGGGGGTGAATGTTTTGCCATTGTGCAACATTCCGTCCATCATCTTGTGTGTTTTGCTGTTCACCCTATGTGGGAAGGGTATGCCCAGACGTGGGTCCCGTGCTCACTACGCCACTGTAGTCAAGCTATCCTGGCTGACGATGGCTGATAGCCAGAAACCCGTCCTAGGACGCTTGATTCCGGTCCAGGGAATCTTTGGTTTGGCAGTTCAGGGAGGACTGTTCCCATGAGGCACAGGGTCAAGACTGATTTGCATATGGCCATGTCTGAACTGGGGTGGCTTGGTGAGCAAAATAACGATGGATTGAACCCCGATCTGTGACTGGGGGTGAATGATTTGCCATTGTACAACATTCCGTCCATCATCTTGTGTGTTTTGCTGTTCACCCTATGTGGGAAGGGTATGCCCAGACGTGGGTCCCGTGCTCACTACGCCACTGGAGTCAAGCTATCCTGGCTAAAGACGGCTGATAGCCAGAAACCGGTCCTAGGGTGCTTGATTCCGGTCCAGGGAAGACATGGCTTGGCAGTTCGGGCTGGACTGTTCCCATGAGGCACAGGGTCAGACTGATTTGCATATGGCCATGCCTGAACTGGGTGGCTTGGTGAGCAAAATAACGATGGATTGAACCCAGATCTGTGACTGGGGGTGAATGATTTGCCATTGTACAACATTCCGTCCATCATCTTGTGTGTTTTGCTGTTCACCCTATGCGGGAAGGGTATGCCCAGACGTGGGTCCCATGCTCACTACGCCACTGGAGTCAAGCTATCCTGGCTGACGATGGCTGATAGCCAGAAACCGGTCCTAGGACACTTGATTCCGGTCCAGGGAATCTTTGGCTTGGCAGTTCGGGGTGGACTGTTCCCATGAGGCACAGGGTCAAGACTGATTTGCATATGGCCATGTCTGAACTGGGGTGGCTTGGTGAGCAAAATAACTATGGATTAAACCCAGATCTGTGACTGGGGTGAATGTTTTGCCATTGTGCAACATTCCGTCCATCCTCTTGTGTTTTTTGCTGTTCACCCTATGTGGGAAGGGTATGCCCAGACGTGGGTCCCATGCTCACTACACCACTGGAGTGTGGTAAATAAATAAATAATACCTCTATTTTTGACTGGATATAACAATAACAGATAGCTCAATAAATAAGAGTCAAGATTCGAGGTAGTAGGAGTTTGCAGGTTTAATACAGCATAAGGACAGGAACAGGACAACCTGCACGGGCAAGATCTGGGATGGCTAGCCAACAGGGGGCCCCGACAGCTGTCGGGCAGGATCTGGAATGAGCGCGCTGTCTTTTAATAACAATACACAAGTATATATACTAAAACAATTGCATTACAGTACATACAGTAGGTGTGACAGTGGGTGGGGCCTGTAACAGTCGCGAAAGATAAGGGTGAAAGTAGGTGTAACAGGAGGCGTGAACATAGACATGTGATGTAAACGTAACGGAATATGTCACAAATGGGGCGGAAACATGGAGGGGGCTACCTAAGGAGCCGGGACCTCTAACCTAGTGGTGCGCGCAAGCTGGCAATGACGTGTGACTAGGGAGAAGCTGGGGGCTATGACTTCTGCGCTAGGAGCAGAGACTGAAGTCTGGAGAGTCAGAGCGACATGTACCTAAACACTATCTAGTATCTGATGTTTAGAGAACATGTTGATAGAATCCAAAAGTTATCAGGGTAAAGGCTAACAGACTCTAAGACTGGTGCATGCATTATTTTACATGTAGTGTGTGTTGAGGAAATTAAATGACCATTAATACAGTATTTCTCTTACATGGAGACGTAAAGGCTAGACTGTGACGGAAACTATTGATGCGATTCAGTAGCTTAGGAATGCAGAGAAGGAGGGCTGGAATGATAACTAGAATCATAACATACTCTTGGCAGACTGGCAGGCAGAGCCAGGACGAGCCGGGCACTGTAAGGCAGGAAGTAAGTGAAGGGTCAGGGATACAGGTGGGGGCTGTATCGCTCCTCAGCGAGGGTTCAGAAGACAGGATCTGAATCTGATGTCCGGGCCCTTTTGAGGCCTAGGAACGGGGACTTTACAATGAAATAACGTGCACACTGAGAAACGTGGCAACGTAGCTTTACATAGGCCTGATACTCGTAGCTTTCACGAGAACTGGAAACTGGCATACTAGAGATGGACACAACTGTAATTGCGTCTTTAATCGATCATGGGGAATACATATGCATATTAATCATGCACACATAACATAAGATGGGGAACACGTAGGGACACAGAACATGGCAAAATTTACTTTTCCACATTCCCTCCTTGTCACTACGTTTCCATCAGGAAACATCAATATTCATGATACCATCTATCATTTCATACAGTATCATTTGCTCGTCTCGAATTGTCTTGGAACGGGATTTAGGACGGGACTTGGGACCAGGAATACAAGAGGTAGCACAAATGCCGCAAATCGCAGGGCCACATTGTATACAGAGGCAGCAACTGAATATGATCGCTACTGCAATACCTAGAAGTGACAATATTTTCCATCCCCAGGCAGAAATTATACTCCAGAACCAACCGGACCATGTCCAGGTGCCTGGATTCTGGTGTAACTGATGGGCAATTTTATGAAGTCTGGTTATAGCTGAATAAACAGACGGCGCGTTATTAGGAATAAAAATGCAGCAACTAGATCCGATGGCTCTACATGCTCCTCCTCTATCGGCCAGTATGACATCAAGAACGAGACGATTTTGGAACACGACAAATCTCATAGCAGATTGCTCTTCGGTTAAGTTACCTAGAGCAGAGGCAGTCTCATTAACTACTGCTTCAAGGGTTCTGGTTAATCTACGTATTAACTTACTATTCTGGATAGGGCCTATAAAGAAGAAGAATCCTTTATTGAAATCTGTATATTGTTCTAGAGCAGTTTCAGTGTAATCGACAATTGGGGACTCGATCTCCCTTCTATGTCTAATGTGTACTAGATGTGTGTTTCTGTGATAATCAGATGGGGCTAGAAAAACTGGTGGCAGTAGGAAGGCAATGTAACAGGTTCCCTCCCAATCGAGGGGCAGACGAACATATGCGGTCTGACCACAAACAAAATATGAATGACGTGAAGCTTTGAAAATAGATTTCCCACTGTCACTATACTTGACAATAGTAGTGCAATCACTATGTCCTACATGTACAGAACCATTATTTCGGACACATAATTCGCCTTTAACTGGTAATACTGAAATAGCAGGTAAGTCTGGAGTAGGATCAGACTGAACATTCAGGACCATGAAATTCGAAGAATAATTACCCAAATTATAAACTTCATTTTCTAGATCTAACCCTGTTCTGTGGGGAAGACCTTGCTTGTCTGGAAAACATGTACTGTTCAGAAAGGACATATCAGTTGAGGATGACGTTAACATGGACCAGGCTCCACATGAACCATTATGTGAAAATGGATAAGGAAAGAGTGGCAGAACTCCCTTCGGTGTCTGGAAAGGGGGGAGTCGACCACACACCCAACAATTAGTGGCATTGCTGGTCTGGTGTGAATAATGTAACATACGGATAAATGTATTGTTGCGCATAGCAAGACGATAAGATAGTTCACGAGGAGGCAGATCACTAAACGTGTGCTCTACTGTAGCATTAGAAAACTTATTTACATGAGAAATTGGAAAACACAAATGAAATGCATAACTCGTGCAGGTAACCATCAGGCTTAAAAATAATATGAAACTTAGAAAAACGATACATCGGATTGAGTTTTGACTAACTCTCTCGCTATGGGGGTCTATTTCATACATGTCAGAAACCTGTCTAACCGTTTCACCTAGGGGAGGACTTAGACAATTAAACTGGCTGACTTATTTTACTAGACCGTAACTTCTTTTTATACTCCTGCTGCAGAGTTTCCTCTAACAGGGGAGGCTTGGTATCAATGTCATTTGCGGGACAGTCCTTGAGAATAGTATTTTGGCAGTCTTTAGGTAAAATGCAATCCTTGGCAAAAGTTTTAGGTTTTAGTCCATGAAATTCCTTGACGTGAGACAGATGAACCCACCCCTTACGGCCCTCCAACTTCACGGCCGTACGGGTGGTCAGAAGGACTTGCTTCGGTTCCTTCCAGCGAGGCTCCAGCGGACTTGAACGATCAAAGTTGCGGACGAGGACCAAGCTTCCTGGAACGATTTCATGCGGTTTCACCTCGGTATTGTCTGGAAATGCGGCGGCAACCTGTGAACGACAAGAGTGGAGGGCAGACATCAAGGAAGCTAGGTAATCTGTCAGCATATTACTGGAAACATCTGTAATACTTCGGGGTCTGGGTGTACCCCACATATTTGGGGGGCGGCCGAATACGACCTCATACGGGGACAGACCTGATCTGGAATGTGCGACCATGCGCATATAAAATAGGGCGACTGGCAGAGCTACTAGCCAGTCCACACCTTTCTCTTTACATATTTTAGCAATACGTATTTTCAAGGTTTGATTATGTCTCTCTACGAGACCGGCTGCTTCAGGATGGCGTACACAATGAAACTTCCACTGGTACCCTAACAAAAGGGAAACGTGCTTCATTAATTCAGATGAGAATGGCTGGCCGTTATCAGAATACACGACCCTAGGGAGTCCATAACGGGGGAAGAATTCACAAACCAGCTGCTTGGCAGTGGTCGCGGCTGTGTAATCTGGGACTGGATATGCTTCTGTCCACCTGGACAAAGCGCATACAACTACAAGGACATACTTGAAACCTCGACATCGCTCCATCTGAATATAATCCATCTGGAGGACTTCAAAAGGGTGGTCAGGGGGCTGGAATCCACCTTGTTCCACCGGGACACTTTTACCTGGATTAAACTGACAACATATCATACAGGTACGGACTTTCTGCTTGGCTGCAGCTCGTAAATGCTTGTTAAACCAAATGTTCTGGATACTGTCTAACATGGCTTTTTCCCCTAAATGTGCTGGACTATGTGCGGTATTGATAATGACTTGAACCATTGAGTCGGGGAGAAACCATGTGGCTTTTCCCTTCGTCAACCATCCTTGATCTGTCTGGACCCCTCCTTGTTCGGACCATTTCTTGATTTCTTCAGGAGTAGCATGTAACTGGATATCTATGACATCTTGAGTGGGGTCCTTAACTGTCATACAAGTAGTCGGATCTAGAGTGGATGTCGGTGTCTTGTTAACTGGTATGTCTGGTGTCTGAGCTGTAAGCTTGGCTGTTCGATCCGCTAGATCATTACCTTGGGAAATAATGTCTGTAACTTTAGTATGTGCTTTGCATTTCATGATAGCGATAGCTGTCGGTAAATGTATTGCATCTAACAGAGCTTGAATAAGGAGACCATGCTGAATCTTGGTTCCATGAGAAGTCATAAAACCTCTCTCCTGCCAGAGCACTCCAAAGTCGTGTACGACTCCGAATGCGTAACGTGAATCTGTGTAAATATTAACTTTCAGGTTCTTGGCGTGTATGCAGCCTTGAGTCAGAGCAACTAGCTCTGCTGCTTGGGCAGACAGGGTGTCAATACGGTGTGTTTCAATAACTTTAGTGTCAGTGGTCACTGCATACGCGGCTACTAGTTCTCCTGTACTTGTTCTCATACATGAACCATCCACATAAAGTGTCAGGTCAGGATCTGGTAATGGAATATCTGTCAGGTCTTGTCTTGGCTTGGTCATGGTGTTAACTACTTCCACACAGTCATGTGTGGCAGGACTGGAAGTAACTGACGGTAACAGTGTAGCAGGATTTAGAACATTGCAGCGTCGGATTTCTATGTGAGGCTGGAACAGTGTCAATTCATAACCTGTTAAACGTGCAATTGTCAAGTGCTGAGTCTGTGTTCGGTTTAAAAGTACTTCCACGGAGTGTGGAACTTGTACTGTCAAGGAATGTCCTAATACTATGGAGTCACTTTGTCTGATAGCTAGTGCTGTGGCTGCAACTGACTTGAGGCACGCAGGCAGAGCCTGGGCTACAGGATCTAGTGTGCTCGAAAAATAAGCACAGGGCTTGTATTGTCCTGCTTGATCTTGTGTAAGAACAGATAATGCTGTACCATTACATTCTGTGACAAAAAGTGTAAAAGGCTTACTGTAGTTCGGTGTAGCTAGAACAGGTGCTTGGCATAAAGCTTTCTTTAGCTCATTAAAACTAAGTGTATGTTCAGATGTCCAAGGGAGGACAGTCGATACGGCTGCCTCCTGTGTCGTTAACTGTATCAGTGGCTTGGCTAGAAATGCATACTGAGGAATCCATTGTCTGCAATAAGAAGTGAGGCCAATAAAAGCTCGTACCTCCTTCTGTGTCTTGGGCTGAGGAAGACTCGCTATTAACTGGATACGGTCAGGTGTCAACTGCCTACCCCACTTGGACAGCAAGTGGCCTAAGTAGATCACTTGCTGGACACAGAATTGAAGCTTCGAAGGGGACACCTTGTGCCCCATCTCGGCTAGGAAATACAGAACTGTAAGTGACGCTCGCTCGCAAGCACGTTCAGAACGGGCTGTGATCAGTAGATCATCGACATACTGGAGCAGGGCAGTGTCAGTTGGCATGTGAATGTTGTCTAGTTGTCTCTTAAGTGCTTGACTGTAAATACTAGGACTTTCTGTGAAACCTTGAGGAGCTCGTGTAAATTTATAGCTCCTTCCATTTAAACAAAAAACGAAAAGGTACTGGCTGTCTGGATGAATGGGGACACTGAAAAATGCGTTCTTGAGGTCTATGACTGTGAAAAATGTGGCTTCAGAATCAATAGCTGTCAATAGGGAAGAAATATCTGGAACAACTGGGTACTGGGGAATGATACATTTATTGAGTTCTCGAAGGTCAATCACTAATCGATATACTGGGGGTGCATTTGGATCAGTACGTTTCATGACTGGAATGATCGGAGAATTACATACATTGGAGTCAGTTTCTACAACTACTCCTTGAGCTATGAGCTCGTCAATAATTTTGGATAAGGCTGCTACAGCCTCAGGTGGCAGTCTGTACTGTCTGATTCGTGGTAACACTACACCTTGCTTGAGAGTCACACGATGGGGTGTGATTTGCATAAAACCAACATCAGTTGGACCTTGCGCCCATAGATGCTGCGGAACATTAGACAATCTCGGATCAAAATCTCGTAAAACATAGTGACCCTTGAAGTCACGTAAAAACAAACGTATCCCCTCTGGGGAACAGCAAATAACTGCACCTAATTCTTTCAGTGTCTTAATGCCTAACAAATTTTCTGGACATGACTTCGTAAGCAGTAGATCAGTAGTTCGGGACAATGGACCTACTTCTAGAGTAACTGGTTTGGAAATCTCGTTAACAATAGGCTTTCCTGAAAATCCAAGGGAAACATTTTTAGAGCCTGAGAGCGGAGCCCCTGGAACCTCGTCGTGACTAATGGTAGTCCTACTTGCCCCTGTATCAATCAGAAACTTTCTGTCTTTCCCTAATACTTGACTGTGAACATAGGGACCTTCTTGATCTACAGGAATCTCGATGAGAGGCAAGCCTACCTCCCTCTCTAGGCTGTTTCATGAATACTGCTGGTACTCTGGATACTCGGACTGTGCATACTGGTACATCTGCTGTGTAACATGCTGAGTTGCAGCAATAGGCTGCGGTGCTGGAACTGTCTGTTGTGCATTCTGTGGCTGAGAAGTCTGTGGAACTTGTTCTTGTCTAGGCGGACGTGGTCTTTCTTTAGTCTTACCAGTGGCTATATTGTGTTTCAGAACTGCACACTCGTTTATAAAATGACCTGGCTGTTTACAATAATTGCATGTCCCTTTAACGGGAGCTGCAGGATGACTGGCTTGATTCGGACCCCTCTTCTGACTGTCTTGAGGAACAGATTGTGCAACTAGTACTTTCATTTTCGTGTCCTTCATACGTCTCCTTTCGTGTTCTTGCTCTTCTCTGATTCTATTCTGGTGATACTGGAGCATCTGTAACATCTGGGACGGGGTACTAGCTTGCCAAGTACTTTCGACTTTCAAAACTCGATTTTTAACTTGTGGACTTGAATTCTCGACTAATTTAGTAACAAAAAGATCAGGGTATGACTCGCTACTCGTCTTCAAACCACTGTTTATTATGAAACATTTCTCAAATCTGGAATAAAAATCACTAGTGTCTTCGTCTTGTTTCTGTTTACAGGCTGAGATTGCATCCCAGTCTTCCTTTTTAGTGGCTAATAACCTAGGCAAAACTTGTATTAACAATTCAGGTAATTCTTTACATTTATCTCCAAGACCGGTACCTGGTACACGTGTATTTTCTTCAGCTTCTAGAGCTGTCCAATCTATCTTTTTCTCTCCCACCTCCCAATCTTTTTCCTTGAGTTTTTCGTATATGCCCGCAGACAACAGGACTTTTAGCATTTTAATGATATCTGGATACGTGTATTCTCCCATACGGAGCATGTCTTTTAATTCTCGGTGGAACCCTGCTGGATCTTTGTCGTGACAGGGAATTAATTTCTTCATTTCTAAGAGTTCCATCTTGGTAACTGGGGTGTAAACAAATACTCGTTGCATTTCATCACCCGCTGTCCTAACTGGGTGTACTTCTCGTAACGGATTCTGTCTGTCTATGTAAAACGGTTTACTTTCTGGGGGTGAGACATGAACAAAATGCGGGTTCAGAAACGTTCTATATTTATGGCGTTGTTCTAGAATGACACTAATTAAATCGGTACCTAAACCTTTCCATCTATACTGGAGTAACTCGTTCAGGATATCATGTAACGGACCTGGATCAGAATGCTGACCCTCATACAGTGTAATGAGGTGTTGGATCATATACATACCCACCAGTCGCTGCTCGGCTGGGGGCAGTTTCAGAAACATTTGTGCCACTATTTCGTCTGGAAATGTGGTAGAATCAGTAATCCATCGGACTGCTGATCGGGCTAGTTCTTGTTCATGCATAGTACTTAACTCACTATAACCGATTCGTGATTTCAGAATTTGATCGGTAACTTGAAATACTTGTTCTAGAGAACCTTGTTCCGGTGCTGGAAGATTGAAGACTTTCTTGTGTTCTAGGCGTAAATGTCGGTCTGGAAATCTAGATTTACCTACATACGCTATTCTGGCGGTATTCTCGTTGTCTACCTCTTCAGTATAAGAGTCATTTTCTTTCTCGCTCCCTAGAGCTTCATTGCGTTGTTCGTGTAACCTTATTATTTCTTTACGTATTTTCTTGTACATACTCTCTATACTATTGAGGGTCTTATGCTTACCCTCGGCTATATTATCACTCCACCTTGTCAGAACTTTCATTTCGACCGGATCTTTAGTCGGGGAATCTTGTTCCCGTATTAAACAATTGATCAGAAACTTTAATAACATCAACTGGATCTCAGCTTTTCTGAGAGACATGACTTCACCAATACTTTCTGGATCTTGTCCTGTACGAATGAAACGATACATTCTGTCTAAATCTTCTTTCATGTTCGGTAGGGTGACCAAATACTCGGACACCTGTCTTATACGTATGGAATATAGAACCATACTATCCTCGCCTGGAACTGGATCATAACCGCATTCAGTAAGAGCTCGCCTGATTTCTGCAACGGACTTATATTTGGGCGTACGCTGTAACGCACGTTCATGTAACTCGACTGTTCCTAGACGTCTACTTGGCGGCGGGGTGCCAGGAGGACCTCCTCCTGCGGCCCCTATACTGGAATCATCGACTGATACTCTTCGTGCTGGCAGAGTGACTGATGTGGCGGGAATTTGTACTACGGGCTGGACCGGGGGTACCGTAGCAGGTACTGCAAAAGGTGCCCCGGTGTCTGGAGGAACAGGAATTACATGATTTACAGGGACTGGCGGAACAGGATTTGCATATTCTGGGACTGTGTCGTCCAAATAGGACGAGAGAAAAATATCAGCTGCGGTCGGTTTGTGACGTAACTTGGTCGGGACTAAAGGTGGCGGAAGATTACTGGATGCTTCCGGGGTTGCTTTTGGCAAGCCCTCGGCAAGAAGAGGATACATACCCTTAATAAGGGCATTTCTCTGTCTGTCTGACTGTTCGGTTTTAACTCGTTCACCTATTTCGATTAGTTCCCTTTCCTGGGCTCTTTCTGTGGATTCTCTACTTAATTCTGACTTTCTGATTTCTTTTTTTGTTCTTTTATGAGATTCTTTGCGCCATAACTCGATGGCATCTTTCTGTGACTGTCTGGCTTTCTTTTTCCATAATACTTCTTCTACTCGCATGATGCACTCGGCATCCCACGTACCCGATACGGACCATCTGTACTTTTCTTCTAACTGTTTGGTGTACTCCACCCACAAATCTAGATACAATATGGCGCTTATGCCATGCTTTTGATACATAAAATGACCTGGACTGTCCCTAGGCGGGACAGGAACTGCTTCTTCTAACAGACCTTTTCTAGTTCTTAACTGACGTAATTTGGAAAACAAAGGCATGACTGGGCTGGAGCCTAGACACAATACAATACACAATAAACACGATAATTACACCACTTTCATACCACGACATTGAAATACATGAATGACATTTAAAATAACAGTTCGGACAAAGTTCCACCTGGAATACTGAAAACAGAATACATGAATTTCTCGAGAACAGAACGGACTAGAACAGAAACTAGATGCACTGCTAAAACAGTACGAAACTTACCAGTCTCATAAAGAGACACGTCAGGACCCGCATCCACCTAAGTGGACACTTCGTGTTGGATCTGTGTACCCCAAACCCACGGACCAGAGACAATACAATTGACCCTGTCTAGATACTACCCCAGCAACGGTACTCACCGGGCAGCAAGAACGGAAGGCCTCGGACTGGACTGGACTGCTACGACGCCGGACGGACGAACTTCGGACTTCTGTTACGGGTGGGTCTCCGGATACCTCGGACCTTGGACTCTCGGCTTGGGCTCTGGTCGGGACTCGCCGCGTTCCTCCACCGCCTCGTCTGGATGCTGGACCGCAACCTCCGTCTCCTCCGTGGGCCTGAGGGATACTTGAAGCAGAAATATCTGCCACTGCGCAGGATGGTTCCGTCACGACTGCAGAGGATCAGGGGGCTTGCGTGGCTTCTCCGGCGCGTGGGGAAAGGGCAAGTCCCTATTCGGGCGCCATTATGTGGTAAATAAATAAATAATACCTCTATTTTTGACTGGATATAACAATAACAGATAGCTCAATAAATAAGAGTCAAGATTCGAGGTAGTAGGAGTTTGCAGGTTTAATACAGCATAAGGACAGGAACAGGACAACCTGCACGGGCAAGATCTGGGATGGCTAGCCAACAGGGGGCCCCGACAGCTGTCGGGCAGGATCTGGAATGAGCGCGCTGTCTTTTAATAACAATACACAAGTATATATACTAAAACAATTGCATTACAGTACATACAGTAGGTGTGACAGTGGGTGGGGCCTGTAACAGTCGCGAACGATAAGGGTGAAAGTAGGTGTAACAGGAGGCGTGAACATAGACATGTGATGTAAACGTAACGGAATATGTCACAAATGGGGCGGAAACATGGAGGGGGCTACCTAAGGAGCCGGGACCTCTAACCTAGTGGTGCGCGCAAGCTGGCAATGACGTGTGACTAGGGAGAAGCTGGGGGCTATGACTTCTGCGCTAGGAGCAGAGACTGAAGTCTGGAGAGTCAGAGCGACATGTACCTAAACACTATCTAGTATCTGATGTTTAGAGAACATGTTGATAGAATCCAAAAGTTATCAGGGTAAAGGCTAACTGACTCTAAGACTGGTGCATGCATTATTTTACATGTAGTGTGTGTTGAGGAAATTAAATGACCATTAATACAGTATTTCTCTTACATGGAGACGTAAAGGCTAGACTGTGACGGAAACTATTGATGCGATTCAGTAGCTTAGGAATGCAGAGAAGGAGGGCTGGACTGATAACTAGAATCATAACATACTCTTGGCAGACTGGCAGGCAGAGCCAGGACGAGCCGGGCACTGTAAGGCAGGAAGTAAGTGAAGGGTCAGGGATACAGGTGGGGGCTGTATCGCTCCTCAGCGAGGGTTCAGAAGACAGGATCTGAATCTGATGTCCGGGCCCTTTTGAGGCCTAGGAACGGGGACTTTACAATGAAATAACGTGCACACTGAGAAACGTGGCAACGTAGCTTTACATAGGCCTGATACTCGTAGCTTTCACGAGAACTGGAAACTGGCATACTAGAGATGGACACAACTGTAATTGCGTCTTTAATCGATCATGGGGAATACATATGCATATTAATCATGCACACATAACATAAGATGGGGAACACGTAGGGACACAGAACATGGCAAAATTTACTTTTCCACAGGAGTCAAGCTATCCTGGCTGAAGATGGCTGATAGCCAGAAACAAGTACTAGGATGCTTGATTCCGGTCCAGGGAAGACATGGCTTGGCAGTTCGGGCTGGACTGTTCCCATGAGGCACAGGGTCAAGACTGATTTGCACATGGCCATGCCTGAACTAGGGTGGCTTGGTGAGCAAAATAACGATGGATTAAAACCAGATCTGTGACTGGGGGTGAATGTTTTGCCATTGTGAAGCATTCCATCCATCATCTTGTGTGTTTTGTTGTTCACCGTATGTGGGAAGGGTATACCCAGACGTGGGTCCCGTGCTCACTATGCCACTGGAGTCAAGCCATCCTGACTGAAGACTGCTGATAGCCAGAAACCAGTCCTAGGATGCTTGATTCCGGTCCAGGGAAGACATGGCTTGGCAGTTCGGGCTGGACTGTTCCCATGAGGCACAGGGTCAAGACTGATTTGCATATGGCCATGTCTGAACTGGGGTGGCTTGGTGAGCAAAATAACAATGGATTAAACCCAGATCTGTGATTGGGGGTGAATGTTTTGCCATTGTGCAACATTCCGTCCATCATCTTGTGTGTTTTGCTGTTCACCCTATGTGGGAAGGGTATGCCCAGACGTGGGTCCCGTGCTCACTACGCCACTGGAGTCAAGCTATCCTGGCTTAAGACGGCTGATAGCCAGAAACCAGTCATAGGAAGCTTGTTTCTGGGCCAAGGAAGGCATGATTTGGCAGTTCGGGCTGGACTGTTCCAATGAGGCACAGGGTCAGACTGATTTGCATATGGACATGTCTGAACTGGGGTGGCAGAGTGGGCTAAAGAACGGTGATAGATTAAACCCAGATCTGTTGACTGGGTGTGAGTGTTTGATTGGTTCAGATGCTCCATCCATCACCACCCCCTTTTTTACCACTTTGTTTGCCATACATTGGCAGGGTATGCTCAGACGTTACATTGGCAGGGTATGCTCAGACGTGAGTCCCTTGCTCACTTTGCCACTGGATTTAAGCAAGCCTGGCTGAAGACGGCTGAAATGCCAGAAACCGGTCCTAGGAAGCTTGTTTCCGGTCAGGGAAGGCATGGCTTGGCAGTTCAGGCTGGACTGTTCCCATGAGGCACAGGGTCAGACTGATTTGCATATGGCCATGCCTGAACTGGGTGGCTTGGTGAGCAAAATAACAATGGATTGAACCCAGATCTGTGACTGGGGGTGAATGTTTTGCCATTGTACAACATTCCGTCCATCATCTTGTGTGTTTTGTTGTTCACCCTATGTGGGAAGGGTATGCCCAGACGTGGGTCCCGTGCTCACTACGCCACTGGAGTCAAGCTATCCTGGCTGAAGACGGCTGATAGCCAGAAACCGGTCCTAGGATGCTTGATTCCGGTCCAGGGAAGACATCGCTTGGCAGTTCGGGCTGGACTGTTCCCATGAGGCACAGGGTCAAGACTGATTTGCCTATGGCCATGTCTGAACTGGGGTGGCTTGGTGAGCAAAATAACGATGGATTAAACCCAGATCTGTGACTGGGGGTGAATGTTTTGCCATTGTGCAACATTCCGTCCATCATCTTGTGTGTTTTGCTGTTCACCCTATGCGAGAAGGGTATGCCCAGACGTGGGTCCCGTGCTCACTACGCCACTGGAGTCAAGCTATCCTGGCTGACGATGGCTGATAGCCAGAAACCGGTCCTAGGACGCGTGATTCCGGTCCAGGGAATCTTTGGCTTGGCAGTTCGGGGTGGACTGTTCCCATGAGGCACAGGGTCAAGACTGATTTGCATATGGCCATGTCTGAACTGGGGTGGCTTGGTGAGCAAAATAACTATGGATTTAACCCAGATCTGTGACTGGGGTGAATGTTTTGCCATTGTGCAACATTCCGTCCATCATCTTGTGTGTTTTGCTGTTCACCCTATGTGGGAAGGGTATGCCCAGACGTGGGTCCCATGCTCACTACGCCACTGGAGTCAAGCTATCCTGGCTGAAGATGGCTGATAGCCAGAAACAAGTACTAGGATGCTTGATTCCGGTCCAGGGAAGACATGGCTTGGCAGTTCGGGCTGGACTGTTCCCGTGAGGCACAGGGTCAAGACTGATTTGCATATGGCCATGCCTGAACTAGGGTGGCTTGGTGAGCAAAATAACGGTGGATTAAAACCAGATCTGTGACTGGGGGTGAATGTTTTGCCATTGTGAAACATTCCATCCATCATCTTGTGTGTTTTGCTGTTCACCCTATGTGGGAAGGGTATGCCCAGACGTGGGTCCCGTGCTCACTACGCCACTGGAGTCAAGCCATCCTCCTGACTGAAGTCTGCTGATAGCCAGAAACCAGTCCTAGGATGCTTGATTCCGGTCCAGGGAAGACATGGCTTGGAAGTTCGGGCTGGACTGTTCCCATGAGGCACAGGGTCAAGACTGATTTGCATATGGCCATGTCTGAACTGGGGTGGTTTGGTGAGTAAAATAACAATGGATTAAACCCAGATATGTGATTGGGGGTGAATGTTTTGCCATTGTGCAACATTCCGTCCATCATCTTGTGTGTTTTGCTGTTCACCCTATGTGGGTAGGGTATGCCCAGACGTGGGTCCCGTGCTCACTACGCCACTGGAGTCAAGCTATCCTGGCTGACGATGGCTGATAGCCAGAAACCCGTCCTAGGACGCTTGATTCCGGTCCAGGGAATCTTTGGCTTGGCAGTTCAGGGTGGACTGTTCCCATGAGGCACAGGGTTAAGACTGATTTGCATATGGCCATGTCTGAACTGGGGTGGCTTGGTGAGCAAAATAACAATGGATTGAACCCAGATCTGTGACTGGGGGTGAATGATTTGCCATTGTACAACATTCCGTCCATCATCTTGTGTGTTTTGCTGTTCACCCTATGTGGGAAGGGTATGCCCAGACGTGGGTCCCGTGCTCACTACGCCACTGGAGTCAAGCTATCCTGGCTAAAGACGGCTGATAGCCAGAAACCGGTCCTAGGGTGCTTGATTCCGGTCCAGGGAAGACATGGCTTGGCAGTTCGGGCTGGACTGTTCAAATGAGGCACAGGGTCAGACTGATTTGCATATGGCCATGCCTGAACTGGGTGGCTTGGTGAGCAAAATAACGATGGATTGAACCCAGATCTGTGACTGGGGGTGAATGATTTGCCATTGTACAACATTCCGTCCATCATCTTGTGTGTTTTGCTGTTCACCCTATGCGGGAAGGGTATGCCCAGACGTGGGTCCCATGCTCACTACGCCACTGGAGTCAAGCTATCCTGGCTGAAGATGGCTGATAGCCAGAAACAAGTACTAGGATGCTTGATTCCGGTCCAGGGAAGACATGGCTTGGCAGTTCGGGCTGGACTGTTCCCGTGAGGCACAGGGTCAAGACTGATTTGCATATGGCCATGCCTGAACTAGGGTGGCTTGGTGAGCAAAATAACGGTGGATTAAAACCAGATCTGTGACTGGGGGTGAATGTTTTGCCATTGTGAAACATTCCATCCATCATCTTGTGTGTTTTGCTGTTCACCCTATGTGGGAAGGGTATGCCTAGACGTGGGTCCCGTGCTCACTACGCCACTGGAGTCAAGCCATCCTGACTGAAGACTGCTGATAGCCAGAAACCAGTCCTAGGATGCTTTATTCGGGTCCAGGGAAGACATGGCTAGGAAGTTCGGGCTGGACTGTTCCCATGAGGCACAGGGTCATGACTGATTTGCATATGGCCATGTCTGAACTGGGGTGGTTTGGTGAGTAAAATAACAATGGATTAAACCCAGATCTGTGATTGGGGGTGAATGTTTTGCCATTGTGCAACATTCCGTCCATCATCTTGTGTGTTTTGCTGTTCACCCTATGTGGGAAGGGTATGCCCAGACGTGGGTCCCGTGCTCACTACGCCACTGTAGTCAAGCTATCCTGGCTGACGATGGCTGATAGCCAGAAACCCGTCCTAGGACGCTTGATTCCGGTCCAGGGAATCTTTGGCTTGGCAGTTCAGGGTGGACTGTTCCCATGAGGCACAGGGTCAAGACTGATTTGCATATGGCCATGTCTGAACTGGGGTGGCTTGGTGAGCAAAATAACGATGGATTGAACCCAGATCTGTGACTGGGGGTGAATGATTTGCCATTGTACAACATTCCGTCCATCATCTTGTGTGTTTTGCTGTTCACCCTATGTGGGAAGGGTATGCCCAGACGTGGGTCCCGTGCTCACTACGCCACTGGAGTCAAGCTATCCTGGCTAAAGACGGCTGATAGGCAGAAACCGGTCCTAGGGTGCTTGATTCCGGTCCAGGGAAGACATGGCTTGGCAGTTCGGGCTGGACTGTTCCCATGAGGCACAGGGTCAGACTGATTTGCATATGGCCATGCCTGAACTGGGTGGCTTGGTGAGCAAAATAACGATGGATTGAACCCAGATCTGTGACTGGGGGTGAATGATTTGCCATTGTACAACATTCCGTCCATCATCTTGTGTGTTTTGCTGTTCACCCTATGCGGGAAGGGTATGCCCAGACGTGGGTCCCATGCTCACTACGCCACTGGAGTCAAGCTATCCTGGCTGACGATGGCTGAAAGCCAGAAACAAGTACTAGGATGCTTGATTCCGGTCCAGGGAAGACATGGCTTGGCAGTTCGGGCTGGACTGTTCCCGTGAGGCACAGGGTCAAGACTGATTTGCATATGGCCATGCCTGAACTAGGGTGGCTTGGTGAGCAAAATAACGGTGGATTAAAACCAGATCTGTGACTGGGGGTGAATGTTTTGCCATTGTGAAACATTCCATCCATCATCTTGTGTGTTTTGCTGTTCACCCTATGTGGGAAGGGTATGCCTAGACGTGGGTCCCGTGCTCACTATGCCACTGGAGTCAAGCCATCCTGACTGAAGACTGCTGATAGCCAGAAACCAGTCCTAGGATGCTTTATTCTGGTCCAGGGAAGACATGGCTTGGAAGTTCAGGCTGGACGGTTCCCATGAGGCACAGGGTCAAGACTGATTTGCATATGGCCATGTCTGAACTGGGGTGGTTTGGTGAGTAAAATAACAATGGATTAAACCCAGATCTGTGATTGGGGGTGAATGTTTTGCCATTGTGCAACATTCCGTCCATCATCTTGTGTGTTTTGCTGTTCACCCTATGTGGGAAGGGTATGCCCAGACGTGGGTCCCGTGCTCACTACGCCACTGTAGTCAAGCTATCCTGGCTGACGCTGGCTGATAGCCAGAAACCCGTCCTAGGACGCTTGATTCCGGTCCAGGGAATCTTTGGCTTGGCAGTTCAGGGTGGACTGTTCCCATGAGGCACAGGGTCAAGACTGATTTGCATATGGCCATGTCTGAACTGGGGTGGCTTGGTGAGCAAAATAACGATGGATTGAACCCCGATCTGTGACTGGGGGTGAATGATTTGCCATTGTACAACATTCCGTCCATCATCTTGTGTGTTTTGCTGTTCACCCTATGTGGGAAGGGTATGCCCAGGCGTGGGTCACGTGCTCACTACGCCACTGGAGTCAAGCTATCTGGCTAAAGACGGCTGATAGCCAGAAACCGGTCCTAGGGTGCTTGATTCCGGTCCAGGGAAGACATGGCTTGGCAGTTCGGGCTGGACTGTTCCCATGAGGCACAGGGTCAGACTGATTTGCATATGGCCATGCCTGAACTGGGTGGCTTGGTGAGCAAAATAACGATGGATTGAACCCAGATCTGTGACTGGGGGTGAATGATTTGCCATTGTACAACATTCCGTCCATCATCTTGTGTGTTTTGCTGTTCACCCTATGCGGGAAGGGTATGCCCAGACGTGGGTCCCATGCTCACTACGCCACTGAAGTCAAGCTATCCTGGCTGACGATGGCTGATAGCCAGAAACCGGTCCTAGGACACTTGATTCCGGTCCAGGGAATCATTGGCTTGGCAGTTCGGGGTGGACTGTTCCCATGAGGCACAGGGTCAAGACTGATTTGCATATGGCCATGTCTGAACTGGGGTGGCTTGGTGAGCAAAATAACTATGGATTAAACCCAGATCTGTGACTGGGGTGAATGTTTTGCCATTGTGCAACATTCCGTCCATCATCTTGTGTTTTTTGCTGTTCACCCTATGTGGGAAGGGTATGCCCAGACGTGGGTCCCATGCTCACTACACCACTGGAGTCAAGCTATCCTGGCTGAAGATGGCTGATAGCCAGAAACAAGTACTAGGATGCTTGATTCCGGTCCAGGGAAGACATGGCTTGGCAGTTCGGGCTGGACTGTTCCCATGAGGCACAGGGTCAAGACTGATTTGCATATGGCCATGCCTGAACTAGGGTGGCTTGGTGAGCAAAATAACGATGGATTAAAACCAGATCTGTGGCTGGGGGTGAATGTTTTGCCATTGTGAAGCATTCCATCCATCATCTTGTTTGTTTTGTTGTTCACCGTATGTGGGAAGGTATACCCAGACGTGGGTCCCGTGCTCACTATGCCACTGGAGTCAAGCCATCCTGACTGAAGACTGCTGATAGCCAGAAACCAGTCCTAGGATGCTTGATTCCGGTCCAAGGAAGACATGGCTTGGCAGTTCGGGCTGGACTGTTCCCATGAGGCACAGGGTCAGACTGATTTGCATATGGCCATGCCTGAACTGGGTGGCTTGGTGAGCAAAATAACAATGGATTGAACCCAGATCTGTGACTGGGGGTGAATGTTTTGCCATTGTACAACATTCCGTCCATCATCTTGTGTGTTTTGTTGTTAACCCTATGTGGGAAGGGTATGCCCAGACGTGGGTCCCGTGCTCACTACGCCACTGGAGTCAAGCTATCCTGGCTGAAGACGGCTGATAGCCAGAAACCGGTCCTAGGATGCTTGATTCCGGTCCAGGGAAGACATCGCTTGGCAGTTCGGGCTGGACTGTTCCCATGAGGCACAGGTTCAAGACTGATTTGCCTATGGCCATGTCTGAACTGGGGTGGCTTGGTGAGCAAAATAACGATGGATTAAACCCAGATCTGTTACTGGGGGTGAATGTTTTGCCATTGTGCAACATTCCGTCCATCATCTTGTGTGTTTTTCTGTTCACCCTTTGCGAGAAGGGTATGCCCAGACGTGGGTCCCGTGCTCACTACGCCACTGGAGTCAAGCTATCCTGGCTGACGATGGCTGATAGCCAGAAACCGGTCCTAGGACGCGTGATTCCGGTCCAGGGAATCTTTGGCTTGGCAGTTCGGGGTGGACTGTTCCCATGAGGCACAGGGTCAAGACTGATTTGCATATGGCCATGTCTGAACTGGGGTGGTTTGGTGAGTAAAATAACAATGGATTAAACCCAGATATGTGATTGGGGGTGAATGTTTTGCCATTGTGCAACATTCCGTCCATCATCTTGTGTGTTTTGCTGTTCACCCTATGTGGGTAGGGTATGCCCAGACGTGGGTCCCGTGCTCACTACGCCACTGGAGTCAAGCTATCCTGGCTGACGATGGCTGATAGCCAGAAACCCGTCCTAGGACGCTTGATTCCGGTCCAGGGAATCTTTGGCTTGGCAGTTCAGGGTGGACTGTTCCCATGAGGCACAGGGTTAAGACTGATTTGCATATGGCCATGTCTGAACTGGGGTGGCTTGGTGAGCAAAATAACAATGGATTGAACCCAGATCTGTGACTGGGGGTGAATGATTTGCCATTGTACAACATTCCGTCCATCATCTTGTGTGTTTTGCTGTTCACCCTATGTGGGAAGGGTATGCCCAGACGTGGGTCCCGTGCTCACTACGCCACTGGAGTCAAGCTATCCTGGCTAAAGACGGCTGATAGCCAGAAACCGGTCCTAGGACGCGTGATTCCGGTCCAGGGAATCTTTGGCTTGGCAGTTCGGGGTGGACTGTTCCCATGAGGCACAGGGTCAAGACTGATTTGCATATGGCCATGTCTGAACTGGGGTGGCTTGGTGAGCAAAATAACTATGGATTAAACCCAGATCTGTGACTGGGGTGAATGTTTTGCCATTGTGCAACATTCCGTGCATCATCTTGTGTTTTTTGCTGTTCACCCTATGTGGGAAGGGTATGCCCAGATGTGGGTCCCATGCTCACTACACCACTGGAGTCAAGCTATCCTGGCTGAAGATGGCTGATAGCCAGAAACAAGTACTAGGATGCTTGATTCCGGTCCAGGGAAGACATGGCTTGGCAGTTCGGGCTGGACTGTTCCCATGAGGCACAGGGTCAAGACTGATTTGCATATGGCCATGCCTGAACTAGGGTGGCTTGTTGAGCAAAATAACGATGGATTAAAACCAGATCTGTGACTGGGGGTGAATGTTTTGCCATTGTGAAGCATTCCATCCATCATCTTGTGTGTTTTGTTGTTCACCGTATGTGGGAAGGGTATACCCAGACGTGGGTCCCGTGCTCACTATGCCACTGGAGTCAAGCCATCCTGACTGAAGACTGCTGATAGCCAGAAACCAGTCCTAGGATGCTTGATTCCGGTCCAGGGAAGACATGGCTTGGCAGTTCGGGCTGGACTGTTCCCATGAGGCACAGGGTCAAGACTGATTTGCATATGGCCATGTCTGAACTGGGGTGGCTTGGTGAGCAAAATAACAATGGATTAAACCCAGATCTGTGATTGGGGGTGAATGTTTTGCCATTGTGCAACATTCCGTCCATCATCTTGTGTGTTTTGCTGTTCACCCTATGTGGGAAGGGTATGTTCAGACGTGGGTCCCGTGCTCACTACGCCACTGGAGTCAAGCTATCCTGGCTTAAGACGGCTGATAGCCAGAAACCAGTCATAGGAAGCTTGTTTCTGGGCCAAGGAAGGCATGATTTGGCAGTTCGGGCTGGACTGTTCCAATGAGGCACAGGGTCAGACTGATTTGCATATGGACATGTCTGAACTGGGGTGGCAGAGTGGGCTAAAGAACGGTGATAGATTAAACCCAGATCTGTTAACTGGGTGTGAGTGTTTGATTGGTTCAGATGCTCCATCCATCACCACCCCCTTTTGTACCACTTTGTTTGCCATACATTGGCAGGGTATGCTCAGACGTTACATTGGCAGGGTATGCTCAGACGTGAGTCCCTTGCTCACTTTGCCACTGGATTCAAGCAAGCCTGGCTGAAGACGGCTGAAATGCCAGAAACCGGTCCTAGGAAGCTTGTTTCCGGTCAGGGAAGGCATGGCTTGGCAGTTCAGGCTGGACTGTTCCCATGAGGCACAGGGTCAGACTGATTTGCATATGGCCATGCCTGAACTGGGTGGCTTGGTGAGCAAAATAACAATGGATTGAACCCAGATCTGTGACTGGGGGTGGATGTTTTGCCATTGTACAACATTCCGTCCATCATCTTGTGTGTTTTGTTGTTCACCCTATGTGGGAAGGGTATGCCCAGACGTGGGTCCCGTGCTCACTACGCCACTGGAGTCAAGCTATCCTGGCTGAAGACGGCTGATAGCCAGAAACCGGTCCTAGGATGCTTGATTCCGGTCCAGGGAAGACATCGCTTGGCAGTTCGGGCTGGACTGTTCCCATGAGGCACAGGGTCAAGACTGATTTGCCTATGGCCATGTCTGAACTGGGGTGGCTTGGTGAGCAAAATAACGATGGATTAAACCCAGATCTGTGACTGGGGGTGAATGTTTTGCCATTGTGCAACATTCCGTCCATCATCTTGTGTGTTTTGCTGTTCACCCTATGCGAGAAGGGTATGCCCAGACGTGGGTCCCGTGCTCACTACGCCACTGGAGTCAAGCTATCCTGGCTGACGATGGCTGATAGCCAGAAACCGGTCCTAGGACGCGTGATTCCGGTCCAGGGAATCTTTGGCTTGGCAGTTCGGGGTGGACTGTTCCCATGAGGCACAGGGTCAAGACTGATTTGCATATGGCCATGTCTGAACTGGGGTGGCTTGGTGAGCAAAATAACTATGGATTTAACCCAGATCTGTGACTGGGGTGAATGTTTTGCCATTGTGCAACATTCCGTCCATCATCTTGTGTGTTTTGCTGTTCACCCTATGTGGGAAGGGTATGCCCAGACGTGGGTCCCATGCTCACTACGCCACTGGAGTCAAGCTATCCTGGCTGAAGATGGCTGAATGCCAGAAACAAGTACTAGGATGCTTGATTCCGGTCCAGGGAAGACATGGCTTGGCAGTTCGGGCTGGACTGTTCCCGTGAGGCACAGGGTCAAGACTGATTTGCATATGGCCATGCCTGAACTAGGGTGGCTTGGTGAGCAAAATAACGGTGGATTAAACCAGATCTGTGACTGGGGGTGAATGTTTTGCCATTGTGAAACATTCCATCCATCATCTTGTGTGTTTTGCTGTTCACCCTATGTGGGAAGGGTATGCCTAGACGTGGGTCCCGTGCTCACTACGCCACTGGAGTCAAGCCATCCTGACTGAAGACTGCTGATAGCCAGAAACCAGTCCTAGGATGCTTGATTCCGGTCCAGGGAAGACATGGCTTGGAAGTTCGGGCTGGACTGTTCCCATGAGGCACAGGGTCAAGACTGATTTGCATATGGCCATGTCTGAACTGGGGTGGTTTGGTGAGTAAAATAACAATGGATTAAACCCAGATATGTGATTGGGGGTGAATGTTTTGCCATTGTGCAACATTCCGTCCATCATCTTGTGTGTTTTGCTGTTCAACCTATGTGGGTAGGGTATGCCCAGACGTGGGTCACGTGCTCACTACGCCACTGGAGTCAAGCTATCCTGGCTGACGATGGCTGATAGCCAGAAACCCGTCCTAGGACGCTTGATTCCGGTCCAGGGAATCTTTGGCTTGGCAGTTCAGGGTGGACTGTTCCCATGAGGCACAGCGTTAAGACTGATTTGCATATGGCCATGTCTGAACTGGGGTGGCTTGGTGAGCAAAATAACGATGGATTGAACCCAGATCTGTGACTGGGGGTGAATGATTTGCCATTGTACAACATTCCGTCCATCATCTTGTGTGTTTTGCTGTTCACCCTATGCGGGAAGGGTATGCCCAGACGTGGGTCCCATGCTCACTACGCCACTGGAGTCAAGCTATCCTGGCTGAAGATGGCTGATAGCCAGAAACACGTACTAGGATGCTTGATTCCGGTCCAGGGAAGACATGGCTTGGCAGTTCGGGCTGGACTGTTCCCGTGAGGCACAGGGTCAAGACTGATTTGCATATGGCCATGCCTGAACTAGGGTGGCTTGGTGAGCAAAATAACGGTGGATTAAAACCAGATCTGTGACTGGGGGTGAATGTTTTGCCATTGTGAAACATTCCATCCATCATCTTGTGTGTTTTTCTGTTCACCCTATGTGGGAAGGGTATGCCTAGACGTGGGTCCCGTGCTCACTACGCCACTGGAGTCAAGCCATCCTGACTTAAGACTGCTGATAGCCAGAAACCAGTCCTAGGATGCTTTATTCCGGTCCAGGGAAGACATGGCTTGGAAGTTCGGGCTGGACTGTTCCCATGAGGCACAGGGTCATGACTGATTTGCATATGGCCATGTCTGAACTGGGGTGGTTTGGTGAGTAAAATAACAATGGATTAAACCCAGATCTGTGATTGGGGGTGAATGTTTTGCCATTGTGCAACATTCCGTCCATCATCTTGTGTGTTTTGCTGTTCACCCTATGTGGGAAGGGTATGCCCAGACGTGGGTCCCGTGCTCACTACGCCACTGTAGTCAAGCTATCCTGGCTGACGATGGCTGATAGCCAGAAACCCGTCCTAGGACGCTTGATTCCGGTCCAGGGAATCTTTGGCTTGGCAGTTCAGGGTGGACTGTTCCCATGAGGCACAGGGTCAAGACTGATTTGCATATGGCCATGTCTGAACTGGGGTGGCTTGGTGAGCAAAATAACGATGGATTGAACCCAGATCTGTGACTGGGGGTGAATGATTTGCCATTGTACAACATTCCGTCCATCATCTTGTGTGTTTTGCTGTTCACCCTATGTGGGAAGGGTATGCCCAGACGTGGGTCCCGTGCTCACTACGCCACTGGAGTCAAGCTATCCTGGCTAAAGACGGCTGATAGCCAGAAACCGGTCCTAGGGTGCTTGATTCCGGTCCAGGGAAGACATGGCTTGGCAGTTCGGGCTGGACTGTTCCCATGAGGCACAGGGTCAGACTGATTTGCATATGGCCATGCCTGAACTGGGTGGCTTGGTGAGCAAAATAACGATGGATTGAACCCAGATCTGTGACTGGGGGTGAAGGATTTGCCATTGTACAACATTCCGTCCATCATCTTGTGTGTTTTGCTGTTCACCCTATGCGGGAAGGGTATGCCCAGACGTGGGTCCCATGCTCACTACGCCACTGGAGTCAAGCTATCCTGGCTGACGATTGCTGATAGCCAGAAACAAGTACTGGAATGCTTGATTCCGGTCCAGGGAAGACATGGCTTGGCAGTTCGGGCTGGACTGTTCCCGTGAGGCACAGGGTCAAGACTGATTTGCATATGGCCATGCCTGAACTAGGGTGGCTTGGTGAGCAAAATAACGGTGGATTAAAACCAGATCTGTGACTGGGGGTGAATGTTTTGCCATTGTGAAACATTCCATCCATCATCTTGTGTGTTTTGCTGTTCACCCTATGTGGGAAGGGTATGCCTAGACGTGGGTCCCGTGCTCACTACGCCACTGGAGTCAAGCCATCCTGACTGAAGACTGCTGATAGCCAGAAACCAGTCCTAGGATGCTTTATTCCGGTCCAGGGAAGACATGGCTTGGAAGTTCGGGCTGGACTGTTCCCATGAGGCACAGGGTCAAGACTGATTTGAATATATGGCCATGTCTGAACTGGGGTGGTTTGGTGAGTAAAATAACAATGGATTAAACCCAGATCTGTGATTGGGGGTGAATGTTTTGCCATTGTGCAACATTCCGTCCATCATCTTGTGTGTTTTGCTGTTCACCCTATGTGGGAAGGGTATGCCCAGACGTGGGTCCCGTGCTCACTACGCCACTGTAGTCAAGCTATCCTGCCTGACGATGGCTGATAGCCAGAAACCCGTCCTAGGACGCTTGATTCCGGTCCAGGGAATCTTTGGCTCGGCAGTTCAGGGTGGACTGTTCCCATGAGGCACAGGGTCAAGACTGATTTGCATATGGCCATGTCTGAACTGGGGTGGCTTGGTGAGCAAAATAACGATGGATTGAACCCCGATCTGTGACTGGGGGTGAATGATTTGCCATTGTACAACATTCCGTCCATCATCTTGTGTGTTTTGCTGTTCACCCTATGTGGGAAGTGTATGCCCAGACGTGGGTCCCCTGCTCACTACGCCACTGGAGTCAAGCTATCCTGGCTAAAGATGGCTGATAGCCAGAAACCGGTCCTAGGGTGCTTGATTCCGGTCCAGGGAAGACATGGCTTGGCAGTTCGGGCTGGACTGTTCCCATGAGGCACAGGGTCAGACTGATTTGCATATGGCCATGCCTGAACTGGGTGGCTTGGTGAGCAAAATAACGATGGATTGAACCCAGATCTGTGACTGGGGGTGAATGATTTGCCATTGTACAACATTCCGTCCATCATCTTGTGTGTTTTGCTGTTCACCCTATGCGGGAAGGGTATGCCCAGACGTGGGTCCCATGCTCACTACGCCACTGGAGTCAAGCTATCCTGGCTGACGATGGCTGATAGCCAGAAACCGGTCCTAGGACACTTGATTCCGGTCCAGGGAATCATTGGCTTGGTAGTTCGGGGTGGACTGTTCCCATGAGGCACAGGGTCAAGACTGGTTTGCATATGGCCATGTCTGAACTGGGGTGGCTTGGTGAGCAAAATAACTATGGATTAAACCCAGATCTGTGACTGGGGTGAATGTTTTGCCATTGTGCAACATTCCGTCCATCATCTTGTGTTTTCTGCTGTTCACCCTATGTGGGAAGGGTATGCCCAGACGTGGGTCCCATGCTCACTACACCACTGGAGTCAAGCTATCCTGGCTGAAGATGGCTGATAGCCAGAAACAAGTACTAGGATGCTTGATTCCGGTCCAGGGAAGACATGGCTTGGCAGTTCGGGCTGGACTGTTCCCATGAGGCACAGGGTCAAGACTGATTTGCATATGGCCATGCCTGAACTAGGGTGGCTTGGTGAGCAAAATAACGATGGATTAAAACCAGATCTGTGCCTGGGGGTGAATGTTTTGCCATTGTGAAGCATTCCATCCATCATCTTGTGTGTTTTGTTGTTCACCGTATGTGGGAAGGTATACCCAGACGTGGGTCCCGTGCTCACTATGCCACTGGAGTCAAGCCATCCTGACTGAAGACTGCTGATAGCCAGAAACCAGTCCTAGGATGCTTGATTCCGGTCCAAGGAATACATGGCTTGGCAGTTCGGGCTGGACTGTTCCCATGAGGCACAGGGTCAAGACTGATTTGCATATGGCCATGTCTGAACTGGGGTGGCTTGGTGAGCAAAATAACAATGGATTAAACCCAGATCTGTGATTGGGGGTGAATGTTTTGCCATTGTGCAACATTCCGTCCATCATCTTGTGTGTTTTGCTGTTCACCCTATGTGGGAAGGGTATGCCCAGACGTGGGTCCCGTGCTCACTACGCCACTGGAGTCAAGCTATCCTGGCTTAAGACGGCTGATAGCCAGAAACCAGTCATAGGAAGCTTGTTTCTGGGCCAAGGAAGGCATGATTTGGCAGTTCGGGCTGGACTGTTCCAATGAGGCACAGGGTCAGACTGATTTGCATATGGACATGTCTGAACTGGGGTGGCAGAGTGGGCTAAAGAACGGTGATAGATTAAACCCAGATCTGTTGACTGGGTGTGAGTGTTTGATTGGTTCAGATGCTCCATCCATCACCACCCCCTTTTGTACCACTTTGTTTGCCATACATTGGCAGGGTATGCTCAGACGTTACATTGGCAGGGTATGCTCAGACGTGAGTCCCTTGCTCTCTTTGCCACTGGATTCAAGCAAGCCTGGCTGAAGACGGCTGAAATGCCAGAAACCGGTCCTAGGAAGCTTGTTTCCGGTCAGGGAAGGCATGGCTTGGCAGTTCAGGCTGGACTGTTCCCATGAGGCACAGGGTCAGACTGATTTGCATATGGCCATGCCTGAACTGGGTGGCTTGGTGAGCAAAATAACAATGGATTGAACCCAGATCTGTGACTGGGGGTGAATGTTTTGCCATTGTACAACATTCCGTCCATCATCTTGTGTGTTTTGTTGTTCACCCTATGTGGGAAGGGTATGCCCAGACGTGGGTCCCGTGCTCACTACGCCACTGGAGTCAAGCTATCCTGGCTGAAGACGGCTGATAGCCAGAAACCGGTCCTAGGATGCTTGATTCCGGTCCAGGGAAGACATCGCTTGGCAGTTCGGGCTGGACTGTTCCCATGAGGCACAGGGTCAAGACTGATTTGCCTATGGCCATGTCTGAACTGGGGTGGCTTGGTGAGCAAAATAACGATGGATTAAACCCAGATCTGTGACTGGGGGTGAATGTTTTGCCATTGTGCAACATTCCGTCCATCATCTTGTGTGTTTTGCTGTTCACCCTATGCGAGAAGGGTATGCCCAGACGTGGGTCCCGTGCTCACTACGCCACTGGAGTAAAGCTATCCTGGCTGACAATGGCTGATAGCCAGAAACCGGTCCTAGGACGCGTGATTCCGGTCCAGGGAATCTTTGGCTTGGCAGTTCGGGGTGGACTGTTCCCATGAGGCACAGGGTCAGACTGATTTGCATATGGCCATGCCTGAACTGGGTGGCTTGGTGAGCAAAATAACTATGGATTTAACCCAGATCTGTGACTGGGGTGAATGTTTTGCCATTGTGCAACATTCCGTCCATCATCTTGTGTGTTTTGCTGTTCACCCTATGTGGGAAGGGTATGCCCAGACGTGGGTCCCATGCTCACTACGCCACTGGAGTCAAGCTATCCTGGCTGAAGATGGCTGATAGCCAGAAACAAGTACTAGGATGCTTGATTCCGGTCCAGGGAAGGCATGGCTTGGCAGTTCGGGCTGGACTGTTCCCGTGAGGCACAGGGTCAAGACTGATTTGCATATGGCCATGCCTGAACTAGGGTGGCTTGGTGAGCAAAATAACGGTGGATTAAAACCAGATCTGTGACTGGGGGTGAATGTTTTGCCATTGTGAAACATTCCATCCATCATCTTGTGTGTTTTGCTGTTCACCCTATGTGGGAAGGGTATGCCTAGACGTGGGTCCCGTGCTCACTACGCCACTGGAGTCAAGCCATCCTGACTGAAGACTGCTGATAGCCAGAAACCAGTCCTAGGATGCTTGATTCCGGTCCAGGGAAGACATGGCTTGGAAGTTCGGGCTGGACTGTTCCCATGAGGCACAGGGTCAAGACTGATTTGCATATGGCCATGTCTGAACTGGGGTGGTTTGGTGAGTAAAATAACAATGGATTAAACCCAGATCTGTGATTGGGGGTGAATGATTTGCCATTGTGCAACATTCCGTCCATCATCTTGTGTGTTTTGCTGTTCACCCTATGTGGGAAGGGTATGCCCAGACGTGGGTCCCGTGCTCACTACGCCACTGGAGTCAAGCTATCCTGGCTGACGATGGCTGATAGCCAGAAACCCGTCCTAGGACGCTTGATTCCGGTCCAGGGAATCTTTGGCTTGGCAGTTCAGGGTGGACTGTTCCCATGAGGCACAGGGTCAAGACTGATTTGCATATGGCCATGTCTGAACTGGGGTGGCTTGGTGAGCAAAATAACGATGGATTGAACCCAGATCTGTGACTGGGGGTGAATGATTTGCCATTGTACAACATTCCATCCATCATCTTGTGTGTTTTGCTGTTCACCCTATGTGGGAAGGGTATGCCCAGACGTGGGTCCCGTGCTCACTACGCCACTGGAGTCAAGCTATCCTGGCTAAAGATGGCTGATAGCCAGAAACCGGTCCTAGGGTGCTTGATTCCGGTCCAGGGAAGACATGGCTCGGCAGTTCGGGCTGGATTGTTCCCATGAGGCACAGGGTCAGACTGATTTGCATATGGCCATGCCTGAACTGGGTGGCTTGGTGAGCAAAATAACGATGGATTGAACCCAGATCTGTGACTGGGGGTGAATTATTTGCCATTGTACAACATTCCGTCCATCATCTTGTGTGTTTTGCTGTTCACCCTATGCGGGAAGGGTATGCCCAGACGTGGGTCCCATGCTCACTACGCCACTGGAATCAAGCTATCCTGGCTGACGATGGCTGATAGCCAGAAACCGGTCCTAGGACGCTTGATTCCGGTCCAGGGAATCTTTGGCTTGGCAGTTCGGGGTGGACTGTTCCCATGAGGCACAGGGTCAAGACTGATTTGCATATGGCCATGTCTGAACTGGGGTGGCTTGGTGAGCAAAATAACGATGGATTGAACCCAGATCTGTGACTGGGGGTGAATGATTTGCCATTGTACAACATTCCGTCCATCATCTTGTGTGTTTTGCTGTTCACCCTATGTGGGAAGGGTATGCCCAGACGTGGGTCCCGTGCTCACTACGCCACTGGAGTCAAGCTATCCTGCCTAAAGATGGCTGATAGCCAGAAACCGGTCCTAGGGTGCTTGATTCCGGTCCAGGGAAGACATGGCTTGGCAGTTCGGGCTGGACTGTTCCCATGAGGCACAGGATCAGACTGATTTGCATATGGCCATGCCTGAACTGGGTGGCTTGGTGAGCAAAATAACGATGGATTGAACCCAGATCTGTGACTGGGGTGAATGATTTGCCATTGTACAACATTCCGTCCATCATCTTGTGTGTTTTGCTGTTCACCCTATGCGGGAAGGGTATGCCCAGACGTGGGTCCCATGCTCACTACGCCACTGAAGTCAAGCTATCCTGGCTGACGATGGCTGATAGCCAGAAACCGGTCCTAGGACGCTTAATTCCGGTCCAGGGAATCTTTGGCTTGGCAGTTCGGGGTGGACTGTTCCCATGAGGCACAGGGTCAAGACTGATTTGCATATGGCCATGTCTGAACTGGGGTGGCTTGGTGAGCAAAATAACGATGGATTGAACCCCGATCTGTGACTGGGGGTGAATGATTTGCCATTGTACAACATTCCGTCCATCATCTTGTGTGTTTTGCTGTTCACCCTATGTGGGAAGTGTATGCCCAGACGTGGGTCCCCTGCTCACTACGCCACTGGAGTCAAGCTATCCTGGCTAAAGATGGCTGATAGCCAGAAACCGGTCCTAGGGTGCTTGATTCCGGTCCAGGGAAGACATGGCTTGGCAGTTCGGGCTGGACTGTTCCCATGAGGCACAGGGTCAGACTGATTTGCATATGGCCATGCCTGAACTGGGTGGCTTGGTGAGCAAAATAACGATGGATTGAACCCAGATCTGTGACTGGGGGTGAATGATTTGCCATTGTACAACATTCCGTCCATCATCTTGTGTGTTTTGCTGTTCACCCTATGCGGGAAGGGTATGCCCAGACGTGGGTCCCATGCTCACTACGCCACTGGAGTCAAGCTATCCTGGCTGACGATGGCTGATAGCCAGAAACCGGTCCTAGGACACTTGATTCCGGTCCAGGGAATCATTGGCTTGGTAGTTCGGGGTGGACTGTTCCCATGAGGCACAGGGTCAAGACTGGTTTGCATATGGCCATGTCTGAACTGGGGTGGCTTGGTGAGCAAAATAACTATGGATTAAACCCAGATCTGTGACTGGGGTGAATGTTTTGCCATTGTGCAACATTCCGTCCATCATCTTGTGTTTTCTGCTGTTCACCCTATGTGGGAAGGGTATGCCCAGACGTGGGTCCCATGCTCACTACACCACTGGAGTCAAGCTATCCTGGCTGAAGATGGCTGATAGCCAGAAACAAGTACTAGGATGCTTGATTCCGGTCCAGGGAAGACATGGCTTGGCAGTTCGGGCTGGACTGTTCCCATGAGGCACAGGGTCAAGACTGATTTGCATATGGCCATGCCTGAACTAGGGTGGCTTGGTGAGCAAAATAACGATGGATTAAAACCAGATCTGTGCCTGGGGGTGAATGTTTTGCCATTGTGAAGCATTCCATCCATCATCTTGTGTGTTTTGTTGTTCACCGTATGTGGGAAGGTATACCCAGACGTGGGTCCCGTGCTCACTATGCCACTGGAGTCAAGCCATCCTGACTGAAGACTGCTGATAGCCAGAAACCAGTCCTAGGATGCTTGATTCCGGTCCAAGGAATACATGGCTTGGCAGTTCGGGCTGGACTGTTCCCATGAGGCACAGGGTCAAGACTGATTTGCATATGGCCATGTCTGAACTGGGGTGGCTTGGTGAGCAAAATAACAATGGATTAAACCCAGATCTGTGATTGGGGGTGAATGTTTTGCCATTGTGCAACATTCCGTCCATCATCTTGTGTGTTTTGCTGTTCACCCTATGTGGGAAGGGTATGCCCAGACGTGGGTCCCGTGCTCACTACGCCACTGGAGTCAAGCTATCCTGGCTTAAGACGGCTGATAGCCAGAAACCAGTCATAGGAAGCTTGTTTCTGGGCCAAGGAAGGCATGATTTGGCAGTTCGGGCTGGACTGTTCCAATGAGGCACAGGGTCAGACTGATTTGCATATGGACATGTCTGAACTGGGGTGGCAGAGTGGGCTAAAGAACGGTGATAGATTAAACCCAGATCTGTTGACTGGGTGTGAGTGTTTGATTGGTTCAGATGCTCCATCCATCACCACCCCCTTTTGTACCACTTTGTTTGCCATACATTGGCAGGGTATGCTCAGACGTTACATTGGCAGGGTATGCTCAGACGTGAGTCCCTTGCTCTCTTTGCCACTGGATTCAAGCAAGCCTGGCTGAAGACGGCTGAAATGCCAGAAACCGGTCCTAGGAAGCTTGTTTCCGGTCAGGGAAGGCATGGCTTGGCAGTTCAGGCTGGACTGTTCCCATGAGGCACAGGGTCAGACTGATTTGCATATGGCCATGCCTGAACTGGGTGGCTTGGTGAGCAAAATAACAATGGATTGAACCCAGATCTGTGACTGGGGGTGAATGTTTTGCCATTGTACAACATTCCGTCCATCATCTTGTGTGTTTTGTTGTTCACCCTATGTGGGAAGGGTATGCCCAGACGTGGGTCCCGTGCTCACTACGCCACTGGAGTCAAGCTATCCTGGCTGAAGACGGCTGATAGCCAGAAACCGGTCCTAGGATGCTTGATTCCGGTCCAGGGAAGACATCGCTTGGCAGTTCGGGCTGGACTGTTCCCATGAGGCACAGGGTCAAGACTGATTTGCCTATGGCCATGTCTGAACTGGGGTGGCTTGGTGAGCAAAATAACGATGGATTAAACCCAGATCTGTGACTGGGGGTGAATGTTTTGCCATTGTGCAACATTCCGTCCATCATCTTGTGTGTTTTGCTGTTCACCCTATGCGAGAAGGGTATGCCCAGACGTGGGTCCCGTGCTCACTACGCCACTGGAGTAAAGCTATCCTGGCTGACAATGGCTGATAGCCAGAAACCGGTCCTAGGACGCGTGATTCCGGTCCAGGGAATCTTTGGCTTGGCAGTTCGGGGTGGACTGTTCCCATGAGGCACAGGGTCAGACTGATTTGCATATGGCCATGCCTGAACTGGGTGGCTTGGTGAGCAAAATAACTATGGATTTAACCCAGATCTGTGACTGGGGTGAATGTTTTGCCATTGTGCAACATTCCGTCCATCATCTTGTGTGTTTTGCTGTTCACCCTATGTGGGAAGGGTATGCCCAGACGTGGGTCCCATGCTCACTACGCCACTGGAGTCAAGCTATCCTGGCTGAAGATGGCTGATAGCCAGAAACAAGTACTAGGATGCTTGATTCCGGTCCAGGGAAGGCATGGCTTGGCAGTTCGGGCTGGACTGTTCCCGTGAGGCACAGGGTCAAGACTGATTTGCATATGGCCATGCCTGAACTAGGGTGGCTTGGTGAGCAAAATAACGGTGGATTAAAACCAGATCTGTGACTGGGGGTGAATGTTTTGCCATTGTGAAACATTCCATCCATCATCTTGTGTGTTTTGCTGTTCACCCTATGTGGGAAGGGTATGCCTAGACGTGGGTCCCGTGCTCACTACGCCACTGGAGTCAAGCCATCCTGACTGAAGACTGCTGATAGCCAGAAACCAGTCCTAGGATGCTTGATTCCGGTCCAGGGAAGACATGGCTTGGAAGTTCGGGCTGGACTGTTCCCATGAGGCACAGGGTCAAGACTGATTTGCATATGGCCATGTCTGAACTGGGGTGGTTTGGTGAGTAAAATAACAATGGATTAAACCCAGATCTGTGATTGGGGGTGAATGATTTGCCATTGTGCAACATTCCGTCCATCATCTTGTGTGTTTTGCTGTTCACCCTATGTGGGAAGGGTATGCCCAGACGTGGGTCCCGTGCTCACTACGCCACTGGAGTCAAGCTATCCTGGCTGACGATGGCTGATAGCCAGAAACCCGTCCTAGGACGCTTGATTCCGGTCCAGGGAATCTTTGGCTTGGCAGTTCAGGGTGGACTGTTCCCATGAGGCACAGGGTCAAGACTGATTTGCATATGGCCATGTCTGAACTGGGGTGGCTTGGTGAGCAAAATAACGATGGATTGAACCCAGATCTGTGACTGGGGGTGAATGATTTGCCATTGTACAACATTCCATCCATCATCTTGTGTGTTTTGCTGTTCACCCTATGTGGGAAGGGTATGCCCAGACGTGGGTCCCGTGCTCACTACGCCACTGGAGTCAAGCTATCCTGGCTAAAGATGGCTGATAGCCAGAAACCGGTCCTAGGGTGCTTGATTCCGGTCCAGGGAAGACATGGCTCGGCAGTTCGGGCTGGATTGTTCCCATGAGGCACAGGGTCAGACTGATTTGCATATGGCCATGCCTGAACTGGGTGGCTTGGTGAGCAAAATAACGATGGATTGAACCCAGATCTGTGACTGGGGGTGAATTATTTGCCATTGTACAACATTCCGTCCATCATCTTGTGTGTTTTGCTGTTCACCCTATGCGGGAAGGGTATGCCCAGACGTGGGTCCCATGCTCACTACGCCACTGGAATCAAGCTATCCTGGCTGACGATGGCTGATAGCCAGAAACCGGTCCTAGGACGCTTGATTCCGGTCCAGGGAATCTTTGGCTTGGCAGTTCGGGGTGGACTGTTCCCATGAGGCACAGGGTCAAGACTGATTTGCATATGGCCATGTCTGAACTGGGGTGGCTTGGTGAGCAAAATAACGATGGATTGAACCCAGATCTGTGACTGGGGGTGAATGATTTGCCATTGTACAACATTCCGTCCATCATCTTGTGTGTTTTGCTGTTCACCCTATGTGGGAAGGGTATGCCCAGACGTGGGTCCCGTGCTCACTACGCCACTGGAGTCAAGCTATCCTGCCTAAAGATGGCTGATAGCCAGAAACCGGTCCTAGGGTGCTTGATTCCGGTCCAGGGAAGACATGGCTTGGCAGTTCGGGCTGGACTGTTCCCATGAGGCACAGGATCAGACTGATTTGCATATGGCCATGCCTGAACTGGGTGGCTTGGTGAGCAAAATAACGATGGATTGAACCCAGATCTGTGACTGGGGTGAATGATTTGCCATTGTACAACATTCCGTCCATCATCTTGTGTGTTTTGCTGTTCACCCTATGCGGGAAGGGTATGCCCAGACGTGGGTCCCATGCTCACTACGCCACTGAAGTCAAGCTATCCTGGCTGACGATGGCTGATAGCCAGAAACCGGTCCTAGGACGCTTAATTCCGGTCCAGGGAATCTTTGGCTTGGCAGTTCGGGGTGGACTGTTCCCATGAGGCACAGGGTCAAGACTGATTTGCATATGGCCATGTCTGAACTGGGGTGGCTTGGTGAGCAAAATAACTATGGATTAAACCCAGATCTGTGACTGGGGTGAATGTTTTGCCATTGTGCAACATTCCGTCCATCATCTTGTGTGTTTTGCTGTTCACCCTATGTGGGAAGGGTATGCCCAGACGTGGGTCCCATGCTCACTAGACCACTGGAGTCAAGCTATCCTGGCTGAAGATGGCTGATAGCCAGAAACAAGTACTAGGATGTTTGATTCCGGTCCAGGGAAGACATGGCTTAGCAGTTCGGGCTGGACTGTTCCCATGAGGCACAGGGTCAAGACTGATTTGCATATGGCCATGCCTGAACTAGGGTGGCTTGGTGAGCAAAATAACGATGGATTAAAACCAGATCTGTGACTGGGGGTGAATGTTTTGCCATTGTGAAGCATTCCATCCATCATCTTGTGTGTTTTGTTGTTCACCGTATGTGGGAAGGGTATACCCAGACGTGGGTCCCGTGCTCACTATGCCACTGGAGTCAAGCCATCCTGACTGAAGACTGCTGATAGCCAGAAACCAGTCCTACGATGCTTGATTCCGGTCCAGGGAAGACATGGCTTGGCAGTTCGGGCTGGACTGTTCCCATGAGGCACAGGGTCAAGACTCATTTGCATATGGCCATGTCTGAACTGGGGTGGCTTGGTGAGTACAATAACAATGGATTAAACCCAGATCTGTGATTGGGGGTGAATGTTTTCCCATTGTGCAACATTCCGTCCATCATCTTGTGTGTTTTGCTGTTCACCCTATGTGGGAAGGGTATGCCCAGACGTGGGTCCCGTGCTCACTATGCCACTGGAGTCAAGCTATCCTGGCTTAAGACGGCTGATAGCCAGAAACCAGTCATAGGAAGCTTGTTTCTGGGCCAAGGAAGGCATGATTTGGCAGTTCGGGCTGGACTGTTCCAATGAGGCACAGGGTCAGACTGATTTGCATATGGACATGTCTGAACTGGGGTGGCAGAGTGGGCTAAAGAACGGTGATAGATTAAACCCAGATCTGTTGACTGGGTGTGAGTGTTTGATTGGTTCAGATGCTCCATCCATCACCACCCCCTTTTGTACCACTTTGTTTGCCATACATTGGCAGGGTATGCTCAGACGTTACATTGGCAGGGTATGCTCAGACGTGAGTCCCTTGCTCACTTTGCCACTGGATTCAAGAAAGCCTGGCTGAAGACGGCTGAAATGCCAGAAACCGGTCCTAGGAAGCTTGTTTCCGGTCCTGGGAAGGCATGGCTTGGCAGTTCAGGCTGGACTGTTCCCATGAGGCACAGGGTCAGACTGATTTGCATATGGCCATGCCTGAACTGGGTGGCTTGGTGAGCAAAATAACAATGGATTGAACCCAGATCTGTGACTGGGGGTGAATATTTTGCCATTGTACAACATTCCGTCCATCATCTTGTGTGTTTTGTTGTTCACCCTATGTGGGAAGGGTATGCCCAGACATGGGTCCCGTGCTCACTACGCCACTGGAGTCAAGCTATCCTGGCTGAAGACGGCTGATAGCCAGAAACCGGTCCTAGGATGCTTGATTCCGGTCCAGGGAAGACATCGCTTGGCAGTTCGGGCTGGACTGTTCCCATGAGGCACAGGGTCAAGACTGATTTGCCTATGGCCATGTCTGAACTGGGGTGGCTTGGTGAGCAAAATAACGATGGATTAAACCCAGATCTGTGACTGGGGGTGAATGTTTTGCCATTGTGCAACATTCCGTCCATCATCTTGTGTGTTTTGCTGTTCACCCTATGCGAGAAGGGTATGCCCAGACGTGGGTCCCGTGCTCACTACGCCACTGGAGTCAAGCTATCCTGGCTGACGATGGCTGATAGCCAGAAACCGGTCCTAGGACGCGTGATTCCGGTCCAGGGAATCTTTGGCTTGGCAGTTCGGGGTGGACTGTTCCCATGAGGCACAGGGTCAAGACTGATTTGCATATGGCCATGTCTGAACTGGGGTGGCTTGGTGAGCAACATAACTATGGATTAAACCCAGATCTGTGACTGGGGTGAATGTTTTGCCATTGTGCAACATTCCGTCCATCATCTTGTGTGTTTTGCTGTTCACCCTAAGTGGGAAGGGTATGCCCAAACGTGGGTCCCATGCTCACTACGCCACTGGAGTCAAGCTATCCTGGCTGAAGATGGCTGATAGCCAGAAAAAAGTACTAGGATGCTTGATTCCGGTCCAGGGAAGACATGGCTTGGCAGTTCGGGCTGGACTGTTCCCGTGAGGCACAGGGTCAAGACTGATTTGCATATGGCCATGCCTGAACTAGGGTGGCTTGGTGAGCAAAATAACGGTGGATTAAAACCAGATCTGTGACTGAGGGTGAATGTTTTGCCATTGTGAAACATTCCATCCATCATCTTGTGTGTTTTGCTGTTCACCCTATGTGGGAAGGGTATGCCTAGACGTGGGTCCCGTGCTCACTACGCCACTGGAGTCAAGCCATCCTGACTGAAGACTGCTGATAGCCAGAAACCAGTCCTAGGATGCTTGATTCCGGTCCAGGGAAGACATGGCTTGGAAGTTCGGGCTGGACTGTTCCCATGAGGCACAGGGTCAAGACTGATTTGCATATGGCCATGTCTGAACTGGGGTGGTTTGGTGAGTAAAATAACAATGGATTAAACCCAGATCTGTGATTGGGGGTGAATGTTTTGCCATTGTGCAACATTCCGTCCATCATCTTGTGTGTTTTGCTGTTCACCCTATGTGGGAAGGGTATGCCCAGACGTGGGTCCCGTGCTCACTACCCCACTGGAGTCAAGCTATACTGGCTGACGATGGCTGATAGCCAGAAACCCGTCCTAGGACGCTTGATTCCGGTCCAGGGAATCTTTGGCTTGGCAGTTCAGGGTGGACTGTTCCCATGAGGCACAGGTTCAAGACTGATTTGCATATGGCCATGTCTGAACTGGGGTGGCTTGGTGAGCAAAATAACGATGGATTGAACCCAGATCTGTGACTGGGGGTGAATGATTTGCCATTGTACAACATTCCGTCCATCATCTTTGTGTGTTTTGCTGTTCACCCTATGTGGGAAGGGTATGCCCAGACGTGGGTCCCGTGCTCACTACGCCACTGGAGTCAAGCTATCCTGGCTAAAGACGGCTGATAGCCAGAAACCGGTCCTAGGGTGCTTGATTCCGGTCCAGGGAAGACATGGCTTGGCAGTTCGGGCTGGACTGTTCCCATGAGGCACAGGGTCAGACTGATTTGCATATGGCCATGCCTGACTGGGTGGCTTGGTGAGCAAAATAACGATGGATTGAACCCAGATCTGTGACTGGGGGTGAATGATTTGCCATTGTACAACATTCCGTCCATCATCTTGTGTGTTTTGCTGTTCACCCTATGCGGGAAGGGTATGCCCAGACGTGGGTCCATGCTCACTACGCCATTGGAGTCAAGCTATCCTGGCTGACGATGGCTGATAGCCAGAAACCGGTCCTAGGACGCTTGATTCCGGTCCAGGGAATCTTTGGCTTGGCAGTTCGGGGTGGACTGTTCCCATGAGGCACAGGGTCAAGAATGATTTTCATATGGCCATGTCTGAACTGGGGTGGCTTGGTGAGCAACATAACTATGGATTAAACCCAGATCTGGGACTGGGGTGAATGTTTTGCCATTGTGCAACATTCCGTCCATCATCTTGTGTGTTTTGCTGTTCACCCTATGTGGGAAGGGTATGCCCAGACGTGGGTCCCATGCTCACTACACCACTGGAGTCAAGCTATCCTGGCTGAAGATGGCTGATAGCCAGAAACAAGTACTAGGATGCTTGATTCCGGTCCAGGGAAGACATGGCTTGGCAGTTCGGGCTGGACTGTTCCCATGAGGCACAGGGTCAAGACTGATTTGCATATGGCCATGCCTGAACTAGGGTGGCTTGGTGAGCAAAATAACAATGGATTAAAACCAGATCTGTGACTGGGGGTGAATGTTTTGCCATTGTGCAACATTCCGTCCATCATCTTGTGTGTTTTGCTGTTCACCCTATGTGGGAAGGGTATGCCCAGACGTGGGTCCCGTGCTCACTACGCCACTGGAGTCAAGCTATCCTGGCTGAAGACGGCTGATAGCCAGAAACCGGTCCTAGGATGCTTGATTCCGGTCCAGGGAAGACATGGCTTGGAAGTTCGGGCTGGACTGTTCCCATGAGGCACAGGGTCAAGACTGATTTGCATATGGCCATGTCTGAACTGGGGTGGTTTGGTGAGTAAAATAACAATGGATTAAACCCAGATCTGTGATTGGGGGTGAATGTTTTGCCATTGTGCAACATTCCGTCCATCATCTTGTGTGTTTTGCTGTTCACCCTATGTGGGAAGGGTATGCCCAGACGTGGGTCCCGTGCTCACTACGCCACTGGAGTCAAGCTATACTGGCTGACGATGGCTGATAGCCAGAAACCCGTCCTAGGACGCTTGATTCCGGTCCAGGGAATCTTTGGCTTGGCAGTTCAGGGTGGACTGTTCCCATGAGGCACAGGTTCAAGACTGATTTGCATATGGCCATGTCTGAACTGGGGTGGCTTGGTGAGCAAAATAACGATGGATTGAACCCAGATCTGTGACTGGGGGTGAATGATTTGCCATTGTACAACATTCCGTCCATCATCTTTGTGTGTTTTGCTGTTCACCCTATGTGGGAAGGGTATGCCCAGACGTGGGTCCCGTGCTCACTACGCCACTGGAGTCAAGCTATCCTGGCTAAAGACGGCTGATAGCCAGAAACCGGTCCTAGGGTGCTTGATTCCGGTCCAGGGAAGACATGGCTTGGCAGTTCGGGCTGGACTGTTCCCATGAGGCACAGGGTCAGACTGATTTGCATATGGCCATGCCTGAACTGGGTGGCTTGGTGAGCAAAATAACGATGGATTGAACCCAGATCTGTGACTGGGGGTGAATGATTTGCCATTGTACAACATTCCGTCCATCATCTTGTGTGTTTTGCTGTTCACCCTATGCGGGAAGGGTATGCCCAGACGTGGGTCCATGCTCACTACGCCATTGGAGTCAAGCTATCCTGGCTGACGATGGCTGATAGCCAGAAACCGGTCCTAGGACGCTTGATTCCGGTCCAGGGAATCTTTGGCTTGGCAGTTCGGGGTGGACTGTTCCCATGAGGCACAGGGTCAAGAATGATTTTCATATGGCCATGTCTGAACTGGGGTGGCTTGGTAAGCAAAATAACTATGGATTAAACCCAGATCTGTGACTGGGGTGAATGTTTTGCCATTGTGCAACATTCCGTCCATCATCTTGTGTGTTTTGCTGTTCACCCTATGTGGGAAGGGTATGCCCAGACGTGGGTCCCATGCTCACTACACCACTGGAGTCAAGCTATCCTGGCTGAAGATGGCTGATAGCCAGAAACAAGTACTAGGATGCTTGATTCCGGTCCAGGGAAGACATGGCTTGGCAGTTCGGGCTGGACTGTTCCCATGAGGCACAGGGTCAAGACTGATTTGCATATGGCCATGCCTGAACTAGGGTGGCTTGGTGAGCAAAATAACAATGGATTAAAACCAGATCTGTGACTGGGGGTGAATGTTTTGCCATTGTGCAACATTCCGTCCATCATCTTGTGTGTTTTGCTGTTCACCCTATGTGGGAAGAGTATGCCCAGACGTGGGTCCCGTGCTCACTACGCCACTGGAGTCAAGCTATCCTGGCTGAAGACGGCTGATAGCCAGAAACCGGTCCTAGGATGCTTGATTCCGGTCCAGGGAAGACATGGCTTGGCAGTTCGGGCTGGACTGTTCCCATGAGGCACAGGGTCACGTCTGATTTGCATATGGCCATATCTGAACTGGGGTGGCTTGGTGAGCAAAATAACGATGGATTAAACCCAGATCTGTGACTGGGGGTGAATGTTTTGCCATTGTGCAACATTCCGTCCATCATCTTGTGTGTTTTGCTGTTTACCCTATGTGGGAAGAGTATGCCAAGACGTGGGTCCCGTGCTCACTACGCCACTGGAGTCAAGCTATCCTGGCTGAAGACGGCTGATAGCCAGAAACCGGTCATAGGAAGCTTGTTTCTGGGCCAAGGAAGGCATGGCTTGGCAGTTCGGGCTGGACGGTTCCAATGAGGCACAGGGTCAGACTGATTTGCATATGGACATGTCTGAACTGGGGTGGCAGAGTGGGCTAAAGAACGGTGATAGATTAAACCCAGATCTGTTGACTGGGTGTGAGTGTTTAATTGGTTCAGATGCTCCATCCATCACCACCCCCTTTTGTATCGCTTTGTTTGCCATACATTGGCAGGGTATGCTCAGACGTGAGTCCCTTGCTCACTTTGCCACTGGATTCAAGCAAGCCTGGCTGAAGATGGCTGAAATGCCAGAAACCGGTCCTAGGAAGCTTGTTTCCGGTCCAGGGAAGGCATGGCTTGGCAGTTCAGGCTGGACTGTTCCCATGAGGCACATGGTCAGACTGATTTGCATATGGCCATCCCTGAACTGGGGTGGCTTGGTGAGCAAAATAACGATGGATTGAACCCAGATATGTGACTGAGGGTGAATGTTTTGCCATTGTGCAACATTCCGTCCATCATCTTGTGTGTTTTTCTGTTCACCCTATGTGGGTAGGGTATGCCCAGACGTGGGTCCCGTGCTCACTACGCCACTGGAGTCAAGCTATCCTGGCTGAATACGGCTGATAGCCAGAAACCGGTCCTAGGATGCTTGATTCCGGTCCAGGGAAGACATGGCTTGGCAGTTTGGGCTGGACTGTTCCCATGAGGCACAGGGTCAAGACTGATTTGCATATGGCCATTTCTGAACTGGGGTGGCTTGGTGAGCAAAATAACGATGGATTAAACCCAGATCTGTGACTGGGGGTGAATGTTTTGCCATTGTGCAACATTCCGTCCATCATCTTGTGTGTTTTGCTGTTCACCCTATGCGGGAAGGGTATGCCCAGACGCAATGTGAATGGGTAGAGGTGTTGTTGGATTGTGTTTTAATAAGCTCAAACAGTCCTTTCAGGCGATTTTTGGCTAGGTCAAGTTGGTGCATGAATAAATTGGCTTTCATCGTTTTAATGAGTTTGTTGTATTTGCTTCTTTGGGATCTTAGAGTTTAAAGAAGATCCAAGGAGGGAGAGGCTCTCCACTTGCGTTCAGCTAGTCTAAGACTATGTCTGTCCTCATTTAGTCTGTCATTGGACCACGGTTTGGAGTCTTTTATGGGAATTATTTTTGTTGAAGAGGGGCCGTATCATTCAGGGCAGATAGGAAGGTGTTGTTATAATGGTCGGTGAGGTCATGGACGTCAGTCATGTTAGAAGGCGGCGGAAGGGAGAGATTGCAGCGTTCTATGAGCTCATTCACGCTCGTGTTATGGAGGGGTCTTTTCCAGTGTTTAAGTTTGAGTGGTTGAGCAGAATTGTGGTTCCAGCTTTCAGGTATCATGAAGTTGATAACATTATGGTCAAACCAATCACAGGGGAGAATGGATTTGAGATGAATGGAGTTGGGGTTGGAGATGATGAGATCCAGTGTCAAACCTAAGTTGTGAGTGGGGCTGTCTCAGAATTGAATGAGAGATATGTCGGTAATGAAGTATTTGACTGTAGTAGCAGCCTGATCATGAGGGTTGTTCAAGTGGAGATTGAAATCACCAAGGAAGATCTGGGGGGAGTGATGCCCCAGGTTGGAGGAGATGGTTTCCATAACTTGTTTGATTAGGAGGAGGTTATCACCTGGGGGTGGTAGAAGATGTGAAGGCTGCAGGGTTTGTGAGTGCTGTTGATGTCTATGGAAAGGTATTCACAGGAGGAGAGATTAGCTGAGGGGGACTGTTTTGCTGTTAGAGAGTTGCAGAAGATACAGGCAATGTCACCTCCTAATTTCTTAACTCGGTCGAGTCTCATAATGTTGTGACTAGGAGGGACTAATCGGTCAAGGATGGGGCCAGAGGAGTCGTTGAGCCATGTTTCTGTGAGGATAAGGAGGTCCAGATCTTGGGCTAGGGTGAGATCGGCAAGGTCTGTTGAATGTTTCACTGCTGATCTACAGTTGAATAGCATGCATTTCAGGTGAGATTTGTGTATGGTGTCCGTGGGCACAGGTTGTGAAGTGGGGATCTGCAGGAGGTTATTGAAGTTTATGGAATTGGCATTGAGTCTGGTCGCTCTATTGGGGTTGGGGTGATGGTTCGGATGGGATCCGCAATATCATGGATAGGGAGTGTTAAGTTAAGTGCAGTCAGTGGGGCTCTATGAGAGCATATAGCTCAGCTAGAGATGTTCGAAGGAGAAGAGGTGTACTCAAGGAGGAGGGAGAGAATATCAGGATCTGAATAAGGATTTAAGGCTCTGGTGGGTTTAGACTGTGCGTCAGGGTAGGGGTTGGAGTTCAAATTTTGGATAGTGAGACTTGGGGGGATCAAACGTGGGATCTCCAGCGTTGGCCTGGTGGAAGAGAGATGGGGGATCTCTAGTGTGGGCAAGTTGTGACTCCCTATACTACCTAAACTCCCTACCCTAAAGCTTAAATCTATCACAGCAGGACTCCTTACACTACCCAAACACCACTATACTACCCTACTACTGCATTTATAAGAAATATTGTTATTTGTCTAGAATCACACTGTGAGTCAGTGTTCATTTGGGGAAATTGAGAGACACTGATTTGGTTGGTTTATGTGTTTGCAGACATAAATACATGTACTCTTGCAGTGACACTATCCCTAGCATGATTCCCTACACTACACAAAGAGCAGTGGACTAACCTAAACCCTTAATCTACCTCCAGCACGATCACCTACTCTAGCCATTCACTACTGCAGTGCCCTAATCCCTAAAACACTATTCCAGCACAGCTACCTACAGTACTCCAACACCATTGCACTACCCTAAACCTTAAATTAACTCCAGTACAACCTCTTACACTACCCAAACACCAGACTACTTTCCTAGAACAGCATCCTACCATGAGCCCCTACACTGCACAATCACCAATGCACTACCTTAAACCATAAAACACTATCCGTAGCATGACCGCGTACAGTACATACACACCACTGCACTATGCTAGAACACTACCCCAACATGACTTCCTACACTACTTACACATCATTTCACTACCCTAAAGCTTAACTCTATCACAGCAGGACTCCTTACACTACCCAAACACCACTATACTAGCCTACTACTGTATTTATAAGAAATATTGTTATTTGTCTAGAATCACACTGTGAGTCAGGGTCCATTTGAGGAAATTGAGAGACAATGATTTTGTTGCTTTATGTGGTTGCAAACATATAAATACATGTACTCTTGCAGTGACACTATCCCTAGCATAATTCCCTATACTACACAAAGAGCAGTGCACTACACTAAACCCTTATTCTAACTCCAGCACAATCACCTACACTACCCATTCACTACTGCAGTACTCTGAACCCTAAAACACTTCTCCAGCACGACTGCCTTCACTACTCAAACACTATTGCACTACCCTAAACCCTAAATGTACCCCAGTACAACCTCATACACTACCCAAACACCAGTGTACTTTCCTAGAACAGTACCCTACCACGACCCCCTACACTACACAAAGACCAGTGCACTACCCTAAACCCTTAATCTATCTCCAGCACGATCACCTACACTTCCCATTCACTACTGCAGTACCCTAAACCCTAAAACACTACCCCAGCACGACTTTTGACACTACTCAAACACCACTGCACTACCTAGAACAGTACTGCACAACTATCCCCTACACTATACAAACACCACTGCATTACTGTAAACTGTAAATCTGTACTGTTGGTAAACGATAGTGACTGTTTATGTACCATGTAGTAATCTATTTAACAAAGTAAAAGTGAGCCAATAATGAATTCACTGAGTGTCTCTCCTTATAGTATTGTGATCATTTTCTTAATATGCATGTACTCAAGAAGTGCTTCAGGTTTTATTTTTATGGAGTGCTTCAAAGTGGTATGTACTATGTATGTACTGCTGTTACCAACTTTACAGTTGTGATTCAGGCCTAACATTTCTTAGTTAGAATTTAAATGAAATGTGTTTGTATAGTAATACAAAAGTATGCCTTAAAGTTATTAACAAATATTCATTTATGATTATTTTTTACAGATACTGTTTATCATCATTAAAAAAAAGTTATCATGCCAGAGAAAAAAGAAGAAGAAAAGCTCAGAAGAAAAAAACTTACTTGAAAAAGCATCAACCACAAGTATTGGAAGACCAACATAATGTGTCTAAAAAGAGAAAAAATTCTGGTAAGACCACAAAGGATTTCATAAAAAATATCACTAGATTCAGAAAAAAAAAATGAAAATGTTGAAAGCAGTGTAAATGTTCCAAACCCAGAAAAAAGTGCAAAGATTAGGAAAGGGAAAAAAGGCAATGTTCATACAAAGGATACAACTTATAGTAAAAGAAGTGAAAATCAATATAAAGAAATGCGCAAAAAAATATTTTACAACAGAGTAGTCCATAATATACTGAAACATACAAAGACATGTAGAAAGAGAACACGGTTTTATAAAAAGAAGAAGCATATCAAATCCATTGTTGAAAAGGCTTTTGAAGTAAAGAGGAGATTATTCATTTTGGTAATAAAGTAAATTCAATCAACAGATAAACCAATCCATTTAATAAAGTCCAAAAGTAAGAGGAAAAGAGTAATTAACAAAATGAATTTTTGTGATTTTTTTGAGGGCAATGGAAACACAGTTCAAGTTCTGGGCCTTTTTTTAATGAAGGGAGTTATTTATAGAGCAATAATTTGTTGCATGCAGTTGACTCCAGAGGTCGAGCTTATGAGGTTAGAGATGGTTGTCCAATTGAGAAAGAGCAAATGGTTCCTAGAAATGCAGAAGAAGTGATAGCTGATGAAGTTCTAGGCAGATGTCCTAAAGCCCCAGTGTACACTTGGGACTGTAGTAGTATTTGTAGTGTACAACAAGAATCTATTGATAGATTACGCAATTTATTACAAGCATATTGTAAAAAAAAGTGTTAAACAAAGGATTAAGCTGTTGCAAGGACTAGACCCTTGCAGAGTGAGAAAACATACTGGTTTGCAAGGTCATTCTCTGGCTTGTCTTTCTAGGAAAGTATTTCAAAGTGTTTTTCACCATTTCAGGATGTTGGCAGTACATCATACTCAAATGCGGAAGTTAGTGAGAAGATTGTATTATGCAAAAAGTCCAGCACTAAAGTTAAATGAGTTGAACAGTGCTCTTTTGCGAGGGTCAGTATCAGATGTGAAAAAGGTTTGTGATGATATTGAGTTTTGTTACTTTGGTCCTGAAGAAGAGTGAAGAAACTCAGACGTTAATAAAAGAAAATGTTGGAGACAATGTTGAACATAGTTGTACAAACATTTTTGTGAATGAAATTACAAAGTTTAAGGTGATTTCAGGTGAAAGGCCACATTTTTCTTGTATTTGTTGTCACCGAGCTCACTACAAAAATCAGACTAGGAGTGTTTATCTGTATTTAAAAAGTGAAAAAGAAAATAATGATACGTGGAAAGAATTTGCAACTCATTTGTTGGTAGAGAATTGTTTTGATTTGGGTTCTGATCAACGTATTTGTAAATATTGTTATAACAAGATAGATGAGAATAAAATGCCTGCTGGAGTTGTTCATAATAATCTAGAGTTGATTGCTATTCCTCCAGAATTGATATATTTAAACACCTATGAGTCTATTCTTATTCAATGTGTGCACCCGTTTCAGGCAATTGTTCGTATGGAAGAGTTGTGTATTTACCGTTAGAGTTAAAGAAAAATATTGAAACTATTGGTGTAGAGAGTGTAGAAAGTGAACCACTAGTTATTCTTGTTAATGGTGTGCCGACTAAGAATAAGAAAATCTGGCAGGAGTTAGTGGATGTTAGGAAAGTGCAAAAGGCAACATTGTATTTGATAAAGAACAATACATACTATAAGGATGTTTATATGAGAGAAGAAGAAATAATTTTAGCAGAAGATACTGAAATGTCAAGTGGACAAATTGAAAAAGTGGATATGTTAAGATGTAAAGAAATCTATGAACATTACAGTATGCATCCACCTCATGCAAAAGAAGTGGTGGGGAACACTATTGATTTGTTCCAAATGAAAAAAGCAAAAGGAACTCCAATCAGTGTATGGGAAGAGAGCTTGGAAGCTCGTTGTTTTCCACAGTTGTTCCCAACTGGAAAAGGAGGACGATATGATGAACGTTCTGTGCATATTCCTGCTTCTGAATATCGGACAACAAGATTATATGCAGAAGATCCAAGATTTTGACAATGTATCCCTTATATATTTCATCTTTTGTTTGAAAGTGACTTGTCTGGACTTTCATATGCAGTGAATCGTATTCTAAAAACTGGAATACATCTGCAAAATGTATCTGCAAAAGATTTTATGGATAAAGTGCACCAGAGAGGTGATCATCTAGAATCTCAGCTCAGTAATTAAATGGCATGCCAGCGAGGGACTAATGAATATTGGTACCGTCGTCATGAAGAACTGAAATGTATTCTACGGAACTTAGGAACTCCAACATGGTTCCTTACCCTAAGCTGTGCTGAGTACGCTTGGGATGATTTGCTAGAGTTTCTTCAAGAGGCAAATTCCAATATAAAAAATATTGAATACAAGACACCTGGAGAATTGTACTCTTTGCATCCTGTTAATATATGCAGGTATATTAATCATAGATTTGAGGCTAGGATGTCTTTTATCTGCAATAAAAAAAATCCTCCTCTTGGAGAAGTTGTGGATTTCTTTTGGAGAATCAAGCAAGAGGTTCTCCTCATGTACATATGCTGTTATGGGTTAAGGATGCTCCCAAATTCGGAACAGATGCGGATGATTCTGTTTTGAGTTTTATTGAACAATATGCAACATGTGATGTACCCAAAAGCACAGATGAAAACAACTTAAGAGCACAAGTGTTACGATTCCAAAGCCAACGATGTGGAAAATACTGTAGATGAAATTACAAATCTAAGGACAAGTTCTACACCAAATGTCGTTTTGCATTTCCATGTCCTGTAATGTCCAAAGGAAGAGTGAACGGTTTTATGTCATCTTTGTGACATACTATCACAAGAAAGTCTCCAAAAAATACCTACAACTTAAGAAGAAATGAAGGGTCAAAATACATAAATGACTTCAACCAGTCATTTTGTCCATGTGGAATGCTAACATGGATATTCAATATGTTATGGACAATTCCATTGCTGTTGCTCAATATGTAGTGTCCTATATTACAAAATCAGAAAAGACGGAATTGAAAGAAATGTGGGAAGAGAATGAGATTTCTCACGAGAAGACTCTCCGTAAGAAATTATACAGTTTCAGTTTGAAGATGTTTTCGCATCGAGAAATTGGAGCATATGAATGCTCAGATCGGTTATCATCTGCAAGTCTATACTCCAAAGCTAGAAGAATCCTTTATGTGAGTCTAGGTCTTGCAGCAATGCGAAATCGAGTACTGAAATCTGTACAAGAAATTGAATATTTAGCAGCAAAAGATCCAGAAAGTACAGATATTTTGAAAACGAATATGTTGGACACATATTCCCCAAACAGAAGTCATCATCTTGAGAACATGTGTCTCTATGAAGTGCTGCAAAACTACACTTTTAAACGGAATTCTACAGAGAACATCAATGATGGAAAATATGGAGTCATTGGTTCCGAAGGATGTTTGGTGAAACAAACTAAAAGAAATTTGATTAATCACAGGAAGCTGAGTTGTGACACTGCTGATAAAAGGTGTGTGTACATATGCCATCTGGGGAGGCCTTCCACCAACACAGGAGATGACCGATTATACAGCAATTAAGCATGACATATGCTGTATGGTCAATGACCATCCCGGTTGCACCCCGCTAAATGCATGTGCGCACTACCGCGGCGGTGCATCATTTGAAAATATTGACTCACTGGCGCCGCTATGGCGGTGCACGACTTCCCCAGTGGCGGTGCAGGCAAACACATACATTTGATGATGCAATCTGAAATGGCAGTTGAAACAACCCCTTACAGTGTTATTGCCTCACCCACCGGCAGTCCAGGCCGGTCACCCACCGGCAGTCCAGGCCGGTCACCCACCGCCAGTCCAGGCTGGTCACACACTGCCAGTCCAGGCCGGTCACCCACCGGCAGTCCAGGCCGGTCAGCCACCGCCAGTCCAGGCCGGTCACACACCACCAGTCCAGGCCGGTCACCCACTGCCTGGACTGCCAGTGGGTGACCGGCCTGGACTGGCGGTGGGTGACCGGCCTGGACTCACGTGCTGCCTCTGATGTACCTGCTGTTTTGGGCACAATGCCCTGTTGCTGTTCTGATACTGCATTATGCCCTCTCATTTACTGCCTCTGATGTACCTGCTGTGTTGTCCACAATGCCCTGTTGCTGTTCTGATACTGCATTCTGCCCTCTCATTTACTGCCTCTGATGTACCTGCTGTGTTGTCCACTATGCGCTGTTGCTGTTCTGATACTGCATTCTGCCCTCTCACGTGCTGCCTCTGATGTACCTGCTGTGTTGGGCACAATGCCCTGTTGCTGTTCTGATACTGCATTCTGCCCTCTCATTTGCTGCCTCTGATGTACCTGCTGTGTTGTCCACAATGCCCTGTTGCTGTTCTGATACTGCATTCTGCCCTCTCACGTGCTGTCTCTGATGTACCTGCTGTGTTGGCACAATGCCCTGTTGCTGTTCTGGTACTGCATACTGCCCTCTCATTTACTGCCTCTGATGTACCTGCTGTGTTGTCCACAATGCCCTGTTGCTGTTCTGATACTGCATTCTGCCCTCTCACGTGCTGCCTCTGATGTTGCTGTTCTGTGTTGGGCACAATGCCCTTTTGCTGTTCTGGTACTGCATTCTGCCCTCTCATGTACTGCCTCTGATGTACCTGCTGTGTTGTCCACAATGTCCTGTTGCTGTTCTGATACTGCATTCTGCCCTCTCACGTGCTGCCTCTGATGTTGCTGTTCTGTGCAATGGACTGCTGATGCACTTAGCCCCTCTCATATGCTGCCTGTGATGTAGCTGTTCTGTGCAATGGACTGTTGATGCACTTATCCCCTCTCATATGCTGCCAATGATGTAGCTGTTCTGTGCAATGGACTGCTGATGCACTTATCCCCTCTCATATGCTGCCGGTGATGTAGCTGTTCTGTGCAATGGACTGTTGATGCACTTATCCCTACTGATATGCTGCCAAAGATGTAGCTGTTCTGTGCAATGGACTGCTGATGCACTTAGCCCCTCTCATATGCTGCCTGTGATGTAGCTGTTCTGTGCAATGGACTGTTGATGCACTTATCCCCTCTCATATGCTGCCGGTGATGTAGCTGTTCTGTGCAATGGACTGTTGATGCACTTATCCCTACTGATATGCTGCCAATGATGTAGCTGTTCTGTGCAATGGACTGCTGATGCACTTAGCCCCTCTCATATGCTGCCAATGATGTAGCTGTTCTGTGCAATGGACTGCTGATGCACTTACCCCCTCTCATATGCTGCCTGTGATGTAGCTGTTCTGTTCAATGGTCTGTTGATGCACTTATCCCCTCTCATATGCTGCCAATGATGTAGCTGTTCTGTGCAATGGACTGCTGATGCACTTAGCCCCTCTCATATGCTGCCTGTGATGTAGCTGTTCTGTGCAATGGACTGTTGATGCACTTATCCCCTCTCATGTGATGCCAATGATGTTGCTGTTCTGTGCAATGGACTGCTGATGCACTTACCCCCTCTCATATGCTGCCTGTGATGTAGCTGTTCTGTGCAATGGACTGTTGATGCACTTATCCCCTCTCATATGCTACCAATGATGTAGCTGTTCTATGCAATGGACTGCTGATGCACTTACCCCCTCTCATGTGATGCCAATGATGTACATGATCTGTTGTACACAATGCCCATGCTTCTGGATATTCTGATGTTATCCACCTATTATGTTGAATAAAGCTAATAAATCATGTTTTGTGGTATGTCGTTGTCATTCCTGGTTGTGTACTTCAATTGTGTATATTTTTGTGCGATTGGCAATGTATTTCCTGTGACAAGCCACTCCCCCTTCCAACGTCACAGCCCTGGCAGGTACTCCCCTTCCGTCAGCAATTGGTGAGTTGGCGTACCTGCGTCGTCGTCGATTATGGTCCATGACTTGTTGGTGGTGGAGCACGAAGAGTATCGGAAATGCGTGCAGTGCTGGGTCCATGACTACGATCTGCTTGTGGTGTGTATCTCCGCTGTGGTGGTTCCGCCGTGTTCAGGCAGGTTGTTTTTCCGCAGTGATTTTATGTGTGTTTTCTGCCATCGTGATTTGTGGGACGGTCGGACACGTCATTCCGTACGGCGGTGTGTCTGGATTGGGTGCGTCCGCCGCGGGGTCGGGTGTACTACCGCAGCGGTGTGTGCTCTTCCGCCGCGTACGGAAATTTGACAGTGTTTCCCATCCTAATATGGCGGACGGAGTGTCCGCGGCAGGCGGACAGAAAAAAGGCTTTTTCCGCCTACTCAAGGACAGCGGTCTTCCTTCCGTCCGCCATCCTAATGAGCCCCATAGTTAGTTATACTAACGTTAACTTGCGCGCCCGCAATCCACTGCTGATGATGTCACATATTACATCATTCATGACATGGTCAGTGACATCACTGATGACATCTCAAATGACATCACTGATGACATCATCAATGTGACAAACTCATATACCGCATCATACAGTAGCATAACCTTTCAACATTCATTATAAAATTTGGAGTACCATGTTTGAAACCATTGACACAGTATTACACGTTTCTAAAAACCCACTTAGTAATTCCTACATCTACACACACATCTAAACACTTACATATAGATTCAGTCATACATGCTAACAAAGATCAATAGATTACTATTAAGTGTACTTATACACCTACATCAACATTACACAACTGCACACATCCTATTCACTTATGCAGACATCCTACTCACTTTTGCAAACAATTTATCATACTTATATTTACTAAGATATACACTTACACAAACACCACTTTATGTATTCATATAGTTAGAAAGTCATACTTAGTGTGTTATAAAATCACTATTACAAGTATGCAGTTATCCATACAGTCACTCATACAATCACTGAGTCTTAGGTATACTTATTTATATACAACAGCTATCACAATTTCTTGTTTGTTGGACATATATCATTCAATATATGTACTCATCACTACACCTATAAAGAGGTTCACTCACTCAAAGAACTGTTTCCACATATACTCTTAACCTCGTATACCTACTAAATGAACTATTTACACATCTTTGGATACTCATACACGTTCCACCCAACCACACACATTCATTCACTATCCCATACAAATACTCACTTAACTAATTATTAACTAATATAGACTTTCACATAGCTAGTAATGAACTTATGTAGTTGTTTGCACAGCAAGAGATAGAGCGATACAGGTATTCACACAGTTTAATCACTATCCCATATATTTAGTAAGACACATTAAATTCGTCACCCAGACAGTCAATCACATTGCTGCTAAATTCTCCATTCAGACACGTATACATCCACTCAGTCTTCAAGGCAGATTGCTATATATATATAATACTTATTTAAATATCGAACCAAACCACATTCACTGGATGATGTCATCAGTGTTGTCATTTGAAATGTCATCAGTGATGTCATCAGTGATTTCACTGAACATGTCATGAATGATGTAATATGTGACATCATCAGCAGTTGAGTGTGTGCAAGCGACTTATAGTTAGTACAACTAACTATAACGGTGGAATTTCAATGGTTTTATACGAGTGAATTGTCAAGCAAACTATAACACCCCTAAAACCTATGTTTTTTCAGTGAATTTCCAAGGTTTTTTAAATGCTAATTCCTAACTATAACATGTCTGAAACCTATGTTTTTTCAGTGAAAAAATATTTTATATATGTATATATATATATATATATATATATATATATATATATATATATATATATTCACAGAAAAAACCATAGGTTATAGACCATATATAGTTAGGAATTAGCATTTACAAAACCTTGAAAATTCACTGAAAAAACCATAGGTTATAGACCATATATAGTTAGGAAATAGCATTTAGAAAACCTTATTTTACTCACACAAAACCATTGAAATTCCATATATAGTTAGTTGCACTAACTATATATCGCGCACCTGCAATCCACTGCTGATGATGTCACATATTACATCATTCATGACATGGTCAGTGACATCACTGATGACATCACTGATGACATCTCAAATGACATCACTGATGACATCACTGATGACATCTCATTTGACATTACTGATCACATCACTGATGACATCATTCATGTGATGATACAATGAACCTCTTCAGACTCTAATATAACCTTAGATACACTCAGTGTAAACAGACACTCACAGACTGTCACTCATCCATGGAGTTACTCACACACCTAGTCAGTCTTGCAAAGAATCAATCACACCTCGATTTCCTCAACTATATAGTTATACACACCTTACTTATTGGAACATATAATAACACATATTTACTCTGTTATACAATCCCTGATACAAGTTCACAATAATCCATACAGCCACTCACACATTCACTGGCTCTTATGCACAGTTATTTAAATATGTCAACTATCACATGTACTGTGTTTTACATATGTACTTACTTTGACATGTAGCACTGAGATATCCATTCACTCACCAATACACTCATGCACACAGTCAACCGCCCATACAGATGTTTCCACATGCACTTTTGAACCCATACATCTAGTGAATCAACTGCTCACACATCTATGCACAGAGTCATACACCTCCCAGACACCCACACACACACTCAGTCTCCCATACAAATACTTGGGCAACTAATCAATAACCCATATAGTTAGTCATATAGCTAATGATCAACACATGCATCAGATTACAAAACAACAGACACAATGATGCACAATTTAAAACAGTTTAGTCACTAACCCATGCACTCAGTGAGACACATTTAATCACTCACTTATACAGTCAGTCATGCACCTACTAAATCCTTCATCCAGACACTTATACATCCACTCATTCTTCAATATGTAAGACATATTTTAACTTTACAGAAGCATACAGTCACTGGATGTTGTCATCAGTGATGTCATCAGTGATGTCATTTGAGATGTCATCAGTGATGTCATCAGTGATGTCACTGACCATGTCATGAATGATGTAATATGTGACATCATCAGCAGTGGATTGCAGGTGCGCGATATATAGTTAGTGCAACTAACTATATATGGAATTTCAATGGTTTTGTGTGAGTAAAATAAGGTTTTCTAAATGCTATTTCCTAACTATATATGGTCTATAACCTATGGTTTTTTCAGTGAATTTTCAAGGTTTTGTAAATGCTAATTCCTAACTATATATGGTCTATAACCTATGGTTTTTTCTGTGAATTTCATTGGTTTTTTAACAGCTAATATCTGTAGCTGTAAAATGTATTCTTCTTTAAATCCAAAAATATATTTTATATGTTTATGAATAATTTTTTTTTAAAATATTTTTTTTTCTTCGTTCCCGCTTCGCGAATCGGGAAGCTTCCCGTTAGCTGACCTTGATGCCGCGAAATAGACCGCGAGCCGGTAAACGTTTCTTTACCGCAAGTGCCGCGTTAGAAAACAACATCGTGACGCCTCCCGTCCGCATGACGTTCCACGTTGTCGCTTGATACGTCATATGACGTGCTACGTTAGCGAACTGGTACGCGAAGCGAGTGCCAAAGCGCAGGTTTCTGGAAGCAAACCGGGAGGCCCTGCAAAGCGCTTAACGTAAACACAGCAAGTCATGTGACTTGGTAATAACACTTTTCATTGGTTCATTTCACTTTTGGTTTCCTAATGATGTAAGACTAGGTCATATAATCTAAAATGAACACTTTTGATTGGTTGAGAACTCTTGTTTTTCCCAAATGATGAAAATCCCTCCTTCTTTCCTCACTCTGACTTTCATCATTGTGAGAGAAAGACCCTTTGTGATCACTGAGCAATGGCTTCTTTAGTAGCTTCAGCTGGTGCTTCCCCACCACCTCCACCACATCCAAGGAAGAGTGGACCACCTGCTCAAGTTGTAATTCAACAAGAAGAAGAAGAAGAGGAACAGGAGGACGAGCACGAAGAGAGGCAGTTTTTGCCTGAGCAGCCCAAGACGTCTCACCGGAAAGAAAACTTCATTTGGCAATTTTTTTAAATTCCCAAAGGTCAGAAAAAAGTAAATGCAAGATACGTAACTTGCCTTATATGTCAAGATAGACTGTCCAGAGGGACCGACAAAAAATACAGTTTCGGAAACTACACAATGCATCGCCATATGACTAGGTGGCATCCTAACAACTACAGTGCTGCACAGTTTCGGAACGACCTAGATAATCTCCCTATTATGGCCAGAAGATCTGTTGTACCGGAAGTAACGGGACCAGAGGGCAGGGAGATGGTGCCAAATATACAAATGAGATTTGGTGAAGTAAAACACACCTGCGTATTTTGCGATGGATTCATTTCCTACGGAGAAAGAAGCATCACTCTGATCAACAGAGCTATTGACTATCATATGCAAGTTTGTCCGAAACGCCCAAAATAATAAATACTTCTTTTTTTTGTTTTGTTGCTCCTGTTGAGCCCTTTACAATGAATCGTTTTCATTGCCCCCTCCAAGAAAAACCCAAAAAAATATAAAACTGTTCCGAAAAATTCAAAAACAGTAAAAAAATGTTCAGAAAAATAAAAAAAAAAGTTCTTTTCAGAACTACCTCCCCGTTATTAAAAAATTGGTACAATATTTGGAACTGTGCCAACCTCTATTTCTCTTAGTTCGCTTCCTAGTTCGCTCGCTGGTACGCGAACTGGAAGCGAACCAAAAACAGTAAGTATAAGGGAAGGAAACACACACTTATGTTAAAAGAAAGACAGCTATAGGGGAGTAAACTAGAGATACTATTACCCATAATCCACTACTGATGATGTCACATATTACATCATTCATGACATGCTCAGTGACATCATCAGCAGAGGATTGCGGGTTTTTTGGCAACATGCCTTATCCACGGTTTAATAACGCTGCCTTTTGCTTTATATAAGTTTTCACCTTTAGGTAGTGCTTTTGTTCATGAGGTCTGGTCGCTTCCATACACATACAGATGTTTCAAAGATGATCAAGAAGTTTATCTGAATGGAGAGGAATGCACTGAGACGCCAGATCATTCACTAATGTGTAGGCACATACAGTTACACGATTCATGCAACAAACACCGACCAAATATGGCTTGCGTGTTGCAAGGCACGCCAGTTCCTGCTATCATCCCCACGTTCAAGTTGTTGGAAAATGGTAGTTATTTGATGCTCAATAATGAAGATTGTTCTGAGTTAATTAAAAAGTATTCCTTTTATCGTAACAGTAAGTGAACGGGTTATTTGCTGCAGAAATGTTCTATTTCCTCCCACACATGAACATAGGGAGTTTTCAATCTGGCCACAAATACCAACCTTGGGACACGTTTCAACGGCATGACAAGAATAAGAGCTCTTTTGTCTCAGAGAGAGGTGGCCTTGAGTTCGGCCCGTGAAACTTTCGTACTTCACATAGCGAACACCCGTACACAGGTTTGCCTTTCAATTTCAGCAACATGTTTCCGACTATCTTTAACGCATCCTCCACAAAATCCCTGGCACACTTTTTTAAAGTTGTTACCAGTGGTCTCGTGACTTCATTTGAGAAAATCTTTGGAGTCATCCCTGCTCCCTTTCATTCCATTTTCTCCACTCTGCTTCGTGGATTGCATTTTTACTTGCATTACCAGCGGACGCTCTTGTGCTTTTTTACATTTTTAAATATGGATGTCCCTCCTATGCAACCTCCGACCCTGCAGCTGCTGACACTGTTCCGCAATCGCATGCTAGAATATTATGGCACAATGCCGTTGGCGATATTAAGCACGGCATATGGATTATCTTTTCGGTTCTCCTACTTCACCTGTGTCCAGCCTGTATTTCACTGCCTGACCTGTGATTTCGATTGGGCCATTGATTTGTGTCTCTGCGGACCGGTTTCTCCTGACGTCGACTTTAATCAGCTGATGACTCCTATCATTACTCACGAGTTGATTTGTCCTGGCGAAAGGATTATGGCTGTGGCATTGATGCATGGACTACTTGGTCCCTGGAATTTACTGGCGGCAGCACAGTCTTTCTTGGAACACAGCTTTCTTGAAAACCCACCGAGCTGTCCTCTGATGGTGATAGAGGATCCGGTGCTGGGAGAGCACGTATGTTCTTTTCCGCTTTTAAATTGGATGGCTGAACTGTTTTCGGATGAAGACGGTGACTTCCTATTGGAGGCTGTTGCAGCTTATTTTGCATACACAGTTATGTCATAGACCTTTTTCATGTTTCATATGCTGAGTACTAGCATTTCATTGACAATTCATTGACTTATTTGTCAAGTTTGTATTATTTACCTTGCCTATTGGCTTAAGACTCGATAAAGTACTTGGCTGTTTTATTTTTCTTTAGCATTGAATTTTCCTAGTTTTTAATGCTTTACCTTGCGGACCGTCCACATATAAACTTGCAATCTGCTCTCATGAGATGGCACTTCTATTATCTTATTCAGTTCGTTTCCGGATCATGAGGAGGTGTCATCTAGGTCCTGGATATCTTTACACCGTGTTAAGTTAGCATGGGCTCATTACCGGTTTAAACGCCATTTTTCCTTTTTTGCAACTTCTGCACACGACACTTAGTTGTTGCTTTAGCTTTCCACCTAGTAGTTCATCGTGGTTTACATGAGAATAATATGTTATTGGTCTACTATCTGCTTTACTTGTTAAACTATATCTGTACAGCGAGTGCTAAAGTTTCAAGAACAACACGATACAGAATTGTTATGAGGTCTGATCTCCACGACTTCATACTCATAACATAAGTGCAACTTCTGCCAATTCTGGGCATGAGGCGGGTTTTATATTGCTTTGCCGAACACACATACACAACAGTTGATGCGGTTCACATGAAGAGAGAGCTGGTGTATGCTGATGTGATTCCTTCAAATGTAAGACACTAAAGTATGGACACGCCCTAAACCAACACAAAGAGACCTTCTTAGCAAATAATATAATATGTGTATTAGGGAGGGTGAGATATAAGCAGCCGCGGGCCGTGGAGGGAGTTACGATGGGGCAGGGAGGCGGGGAGGGGGAGAAGCAGGGTGGAGCCCTCTCTACCTTGCCCCTCCCCCTCCCCGCCTCCCTGCCCCACCGTAACTCCCTCCACGGCCCGCGGCTGCTTATAAGTGTTGCTAACTCTTATTCATTTACAGCATGTTAACATACTGTCACCATTCGCTTTTTATGTACTAGTAACTATGCTGGTAATTTTGCTACTGATAATATGTGTACTTGTATTCTCCACCCTGCTTCTCCCCCTCCCCGCCTCCCTGCCTCACCGTAACTCCCTCCACGGCCCGCGGCTGCTTATAAGTGTTGCTAACTCTTATTCATTTACAGCATGTTAACATACTATCACCATTCACTTTTTATGTACTAGTAACTATGCTGGTAATTTTGCTACTGATAATATGTGTACTTTTATTATCTAAGGTACTACGCCTGAGAAGACGGCATTAGTAAATAAACATTTCAAATACACATGTGTTCTTCTTAACTCCATGTTCTGGTTTCTAAGAAATATATAACGACCGACTGTTCATGAGTTCCACGTATCCTGAGGTACTATAAGTTCATATTCTGGATTGTCTAAACATTGAGAGTTTGTTATATCCAATGTGACACTGTACCTAGCTTGCTAAATAGTTTTTGATTACTAACGTGAGTTTTGGGACACCCTAATTCGCCGAGGTTCCAATCCTCTGTCCACAGTTCTGTGTGAGAACAGAAACCCTGCGACAAGGGCACCCCCGACCCTTGCTGGAGCTTCATCACACTTGCGATACAACTCCAGCAATGCGCCACCTTTACGGCACAGATACATCACGCATCTGTGCTGTTTTTGCCCCATGATGCGCCGCATTGTAAATGCAGCACACCATAGGTGACGGAACAGCGGCACAGAATGACTAACACATCCCTGGTGATGCGCCAGTCATCATAAATCTATCCCTATGCTTCTTATCTTGTTAGAGATGAACCGCCATATGTATCATAAAAGTTATTTGCATTTCCTAAATAGCGAACTTTAAGGAATAAATAGCGATTCTTTACCATTCCTAGTTTGCGATGAGCTATTTGCTAATTAGCCGAATGTAGCCCAATGAAGCCCAATGTAGCCCAATGTAGCCCAAAGATGGCCGCCAGACACACAAAAAAACAAATGTAGCCCAAATATCAGCCAGATGTAGCCCAACTATAGCCCAGTGACAGAATGACCAATCAGCTTCGCAAACCTCCGTTACGCGAAGCGGAGCGCTGTTACAGATATATATCTTTTTTTGAACGTTAATTTCTCAAAATCCACTGGAGCACATATATTGAGACCTAGCAAAGGCACATCGGGCTACCAGTCCCTAATATTTTGCCAAGTTTCGTGCAAATCCATTCAGCCGTTCAATTATTATTTTTATTATTTTTTTTTGCCCCGCGGGGCCCTTTTAAAACCTCCACATCAAACCTAGGGGGTCAGCGAGGATCTACTATGCCCCCTTATAGTTATTTCCCCCTTTGTTTTGACCTCCTCTTGTCTCTCGATCCTACCGAGAGACAAGATGGCGGCCGCTACGGACTGTTTGGAATGTTGACAGACGCCGGAGAACCAATCAGCTTCGCTTCACAAAGCTCCGTTGCGCGAAAAGTCCGCGAACCAGAGCGCTAACCGGTCCGCTGTTACAGATATATATCTTTTTTTAAACGTTAATTTCTCAAAATCCACTGGAGCACATATATTGAGACCTACAAAAGGCACATCGGGCTACCAGTCCCTACAATTTTGCCAAGTTTCGTGCAAATCCATTCAGCCGTTCGGGCTAAAAGTGAGGCCAACCGCCCTATGGAAAACTCAATGTTAAAAACACGTTTTGGGACCCCCCTTTTTTCTCGGCCCCCACTGGACGAACCCCCCCCAAATTTTCAAGGGCTGCTCAGAAACAAAATGTGCCATTTTCCTGAAAATTTCAGCCGATTCCGTCCACAAACGCCAAAGTTATTAGACATAGAATTTTCAAAAAACCCATAGAGAAAAAATCCTAACTATATATACCTACTGGCGACCGCCAGTAGGTAATATATATATATATGAGGTATGTTGAGTTCCCAAAGCCGGCAAGCGCAGCGTATACAGCCACACGAACAAACAGGAACCAGCGAGACCCAGGAAGGTGCAAGTTTTTCTTTATTTAAATTTTAGCCCAGCACCAGTCCGCCATGACGCGTTTCGGATAGAGATAGCCTTGATCACATGACAACGTCATGGGGGCTGACCACCCATTTAAAGTGCAAGAGTGCCATCACATGTCATGGAAAACGAAGAAATACTGTTGTTTCCAAAGTGTCATAACATTACGTTGCAGCTTAAATGTCAGTATTTGCACATAAAATGTACAAGACAATAAATTGTGTTCAAATTACGGTAAAATACATATTATAAACACAACTTGTAAAACCTCAGAGATCAAGTGTAGTTATAAGAATTCATGGCAACGGCTAAAAAAAACTTCTAAAATGATTATAAAAGTTAAGAGCCTAATAAATAATTATAAATAATTATGTTGCCTTTAAAATTCCAAAAACACAGGGGCATATTATCAAGGACCGGTGTTAAAATGATCGCCGTTTTATCGGCAGGAAACTGCCGATAAAACGGCGATAATGGGCTTGATAATACGACCTTGTTAATTCCCATAGATGCCCATGTTCTTGTTTTAACATGGGCTTCTATGGGAATTAACAAGGGCGTATTATCAAGCCCTTTAGCACCGTTTTATCTGCAGTTTCCTGACGATAAAACGGCTATAATTTTAATACCGGTCCTTGATAATATGCCCCACAGTTCCATATGCAAATTCAAACAAGCGACTATGAAAAGAAATTTGCGAGAAATTATCTGCAAATCCCTGTTGTCATGGATTCAATAAATTCAGGAGGAATTAAGCCCATGTGAGCTATACACTAGCACTGAGGTAGAAAGTACATACTGATATGTGCAAAATAAGCATAATTAGTGCAAAACATGTCAAATGGCAATAAAGTGCTACCAAAAAGAAGTGCAATTTTGTTAAATCGTTAATCTATAAAAGATCATATACAAAAAATAGGTCAAGGAGGGTCCAGGAAGCATGTTGAAATATGAATTCTCTAGTCTAAATTCATAGTTTACAGGGCAATCACAGTACTGAGAAAAAAGTGCAATGTGCATACAACACAGTAAACAGAATACTATAGATAGGTGTGGCAGTCCTCCCCAATGTTGAGCCCTTGCGGCGACTTAGTATCGAGTGATATGATGTATCGAGTCTCTAACTTACGCAGCAAAGACTCTCTATCACCTCCCCTCCTCTGGGGAGGAACACAATCTATCACATAGTACTTCAGTAATGAGGCATCTTTCCCGTGAGTTTTCTCAAAATGCCTGGCTACTGGATATGTCGTATCTGCATTGGTAATAGCACGCAGATGCTGTAGAATTCGCTTGTGGACTTGTGGCCTTGTACTGCCCACATATCTAAGCCCACAAGGGCATTCTAAAACATAAACTGCAAATTCAGATTTGCAGTTTAGTTTTTGCTTGATTTTGATTGGAAATGGGGTGTACTAACCTCGATTTTGCTGATGCCATGTTTGCAGGCTTTACAGGTAGAACACTTCAGGAATCCTTTGCTATCATCTAACCAGGAACCTGTGATCACCTCTGGGCTGCTCGAAACCAGGCTGTCGTGCATCGACCGTGCTTTACGATAGGTAATGCTAGGATATTTAGGCATGACAGGGCCAATGACAGGATCACTGGATATTAAGGACCAGTTATCCTTGATAATTTTGTGGATACATTTGTGCTGCTTACTATATCCAATAATCAACCTGGTCTCCTCACAAGGTATATTGGCAGGAGGCTGCTGTCGTTCCACTCCTGAGCCCAGGAGTGCTGACCTGTCCATTTTGTTGGCTCTCTGTGTAGCACTATCTAGAGTTTCAGATTTATAACCCCTTTGAAGGAAACGAGTCCTACAGTGGGATTGTGCCAGTCGCCATTCCTCTTCACTGCTGCAAATTCTCCTGATGCGGAGCATCTCCCCATAGGGGATACTCCGTATCAGGTGTGCTGGATGATGACTACCAGCGTGCAGCAGTGTGTTACCCGCTGTTGGCTTGCGATACAGCTTGGTGTGAAGGCTACCGTCCCGGACAAAGATTTCCACATCCAGGAACACAATGGACTGAGTGCTGAAGCTACTAGTAAATTGAATATTGAGATTGTTGACATTCAGTTCTTTTATGAACTCACTTACTTCAATCTCAGTACCATCCCAAATTAGGAACAGATCATCAATGTACCTTAACCAGAGTTTCACCTTGGTGTTAATGGTGGCGGTGTGTTCCTTCATGAGGACCTGCTCCTCCCAGTACCCCATGTGCAAACAGGCGTAACTGGGAGAAAAGCAGGCCCCCATTGCCACACCCCTGGTCTGTAAGAATAACTGTTTGGCAAATAGGAAAACATTGTTTTCTAGGCATATGGAGATCATGTCTAATAACATTTTCGAATGTTCCTGGAAACAGGCTTCTCTCTTCCCAAGAAAATGTTGAGTAGCTTTCAGTCCATCATGATGGAATATGCTGGTGTATAATGAAGTAACGTCCATGGACACCAGAATATAATTGGAATTCCATCTAAAATCAATGAGTCTCCTAAGTAGATCACTTGTGTCAAGAATAAAGGAAGGCAAGCCTTTTACAAAGTCTTGTAAGAAAAAGTCGATGTACTTGCTCATGTTCTCCAATAGGCTGTTACATGCAGAGATGATGGGCCTGCCTGGAGGTTGCTGATAGTTCTTGTGCACTTTCGGGATGAAATAAATTACAGGAGTAACTGGGTGGTCCTTTTTAAGAAATTTATACTCATCCATGGTTAGCAAGCCCATACTCCTCCAGGCAGAAAGTTTAGAATAAATTTCATTCCTGGCCTTAAGAGCATCTTGCATAGTGATGCGCCTGTAACAATCCCTATCGTTGAGCTGTTTGAGAGCTTCTTCCAAGTACATCTTACGTGGCCATAAGACCACGTTGCCATCTTTATCAGATTGTCTTACCACCAACTGTTTGTTGGCCTTGAGCTTCTTTATGAGTTTGTGGTACTCACTGTCCCTGTAATTGTAGCGTTTAGTTGCGTGAGCATTCTTAATCTGCAATTCCTTCAACTGTGTGGTGACAAGATCATGAAACATATCCACATTGTCCTTAATCATCAGAGGGTAAAATTTAGATTTAGGTTTGAAAGGTGTTGGACATAATACAGGGAAAGGTTCACCTCCAAGTGCTGTCTGACTATCTATATGAGAAGGAAATTCCTCCTCCTGGAGCTCCAAAAGTTATTGAGTTAAAGCTGGTCCTAATACAACTACTTCACTCGAACCACTGGGTGCAGTGTGGGCACGAACATCGTCATGAGTCCCAATGGTTGTATTGGAGTTCAATGCTGTGCGTGTAGCATGATATTTGCGCAATTTTAGTTTTCGCACATATTTAAATATGTCTATCTTAGTTGTAGCATAATCAAAATCTCCCCGTGGACTGTATGTTAGTCCCAAAGCTAAAATAGATGTCTCCTTTGGGGTCAAAGCAGTATCGGTTAGATTAATAACAGCATGAACATTGGTATTGGAGTCCATGATAGTATCTACTACTGTGGTTGCGCTGGCTGCGCTTTGTTCCACTGCCATCTGGAGCGAGGTTTCCTTTGTCTTCCTCCTGCATTTGCGGCGTTTGCTACTTTTCCGCCTCTCTGCGCGTTTCCTGTTGGCGCGCTGGCGGCGGCTGCCTGGGTTCCTGAGCGCAGGGTTAGCTTTCGATCCTGCCGGACCATTTCCATTTCCTGCGCTGGGGTAAATTTGCGAAACCCCGACCGTACTTGGCGCCTAGCTTCCGTGTCAGACTCACTTTCAGGTTGCGAGCTGTCCCCTGAAATCGAGGACACCTCAGTCTGCCCTGTGACTGCTGAAGTGCCTGTACTGATGTTTGCAGCCGGGCCGACGACGGCTGAAATGAAAAACCATCAGGATTCAAGCAAGCCGGGCCGACGACGGCTGAAATGACACTCTGTTCATCACCACCCCCTTTTCTGAATCATGTACTGATGTTTGCGGCAGTAATGTTGTTATCACGGCGCTGTTTAATGTTGTCATACCTTTTCGCGAACGTGAAGATCTGGCCGTGTTCATAGTCCAGCCTGTCGCGTTGGAACTTGTACGCCTTCCTCTTTTTGATAATATCTTCCTCACGTTTGAGACGTATGTTCATTTCCTCTCTATATTTAGTGAGTTCAGGAGAGGGAGGAAGTTTATCAATTTCGGCATTAATTAGGGCAATTTCATCCAAAAGCTTAATTCTGTCACTTTCAGCATACTGGATGAAACTTGGCAAAATTGTAGGGACTGGTAGCCCGATGTGCCTTTGCTAGGTCTCAATATATGTGCTTCAGTGGATTTTGAGAAATTAACGTTCAAAAAAAGATATATATCTGTAACAGCGCACCGCTTCGCGTACTTTTCGCGTTACGGAGCTTTGCGAAGCGAAGCTGATTGGCTCTCCGGTGTCTGTAAACATTCCAAACAGTACGTAGCGGCCGCCATCTTGTCTCTCGGTAGGATCGAGAGACAAGAGGAGGCCAAAGCGAAGGGGCAAATGACCATAAGGGGGCATAGTAGATCCTCGCTGACCCCCTAGGTTTGATGTGGAGGTTTTAAAAGGGCCCCGCGGGGCAAAAAAAATAAATAATAATAATAATCGAACGGCTGATGACCATAAGGGGGCATAGTAGATCCTCGCTGACCCCCTAGGTTTGATGTGGAGGTTTTAAAAGGGCCCCGCGGGGCAAAAAAAAAAAATAATAATAATAATCGAACGGCTGAATGGATTTGCACGAAACTTGGTAAAATATTAGGGACTGGAAGCCCGATGTGCCTTTGCTATGTCTCAATATATGTGCTTCAGTGCATTTTGAGAAATTAACGTTCAAAAACAAGATATATATCTGTAACAGCGCTCCGCTTCGCGGAGATAAAATTATATCTGTATTACCTAGCTGTTGCTAACACCAGTTAGCGACGGCTAGTAGGAGATAGCGACCATCTTGGGTCCCACTTTGCATGTGAGTGATATTTATCACTAATGACATGCAAAGTGGGCATGCCAAGATGTTAGCGACTGGAAACAGTCGCTAACATCGCTATCTCCTATTATCAACTTTTGGAAATATTCGAGATAAGCGCGAATATCTCCAAAAAGTAACAGCTGCCCTGAGCAGTTCTTAGCCATGTTATCCAATGGGAGGTGGATAACATGGCTAAGAGCATTAGCTCGGTAATGCATGAATATCGCGGAGTTTTCAGCGATATTAATGCATTGCGCTCGTTTTTTATCGTATTTGCGATAAACCTTGATAATAGCAAGGTTTATCTGCGATAATTTCTGACGGTAAAAAAATCTTTGCAATGCATCGTTAGGGATAAATATCGCTTAACTTTGGTAATATGCCCCAACGTCTGTTAACGTTCGATTCGAAGGAAATCAGGAATTGTTGAAAAACATTGTGTGCGCCATCTTGTCTTTTTTCAAATGCCACACTTTTGTCGTGCACGGCAGCCATTTTAGATGCCTTGACCAGATCCACTCTGTGCACGCTGTCGATCCTTAGCATGGCTCCCCACCCTCGCAAGCATCTCCCCCAGGCAGTGGTCACCCCCGCTCTCTGTTTTATGCATGGGTAATAAACCTCCCCCCATCTGCGCTGTTCTTCCCTGAGAATCACACCCTGTGCCCGCCCGACACCTCCCTTTCGCCCTATTCACTACCGCACCCTCTGACACTCCTTTTCCTCTGTGTCCGATTGTCCAGGCCGGTCCTAGGCTATCAGCTAGCCCTGCAGATGTAGTTTATGGCCACAGCTGTAAAGAATCACCCGTCTTCAAAGGAGTTATAGTAGATCAAGGCCCACACTCGATGAGATCCGTCACAGCAGAAGCGTTGCTATTATCTGAAAACCATCCTGTATTGTGATTGGGGAGGGGACCGAGCGTGAAGCGGAAGATTCCAGGGATGACTCTTTGTACATCAAAGTTTTTACAATTATGTGTCACATTAAAAATATATAGCACTCCGACAAAGTAGTAAGATTATAAAACTTTAATAATTTATAAATATATACAAGAAAACAAAAATAGTAATAACATATAAACATTTTTAGAGAAAAACAACGAAGTAGCGGTCGGCTGTGCGAATAGTCCCAACGCAGCACAACGTCCAGATTTCCGGCGTGGGGCGTCGCGGGGGGTGGGTCATCAGTAGCAAACTGTTGTGCGAATAGTTCCAAGGCAGCAGAACGCGCCGAAATCTAGATGACACGAAAGTGATGTCTAGTAAGTTGCCACCCAGCAAATAACGGCGTGGGGCGTCGCGGGGGGTGGGTCATCAGTAGCAAACTGTTGTGCGAATAGTTCCAAGGCAGCAGAACGATGGCACCAAGGTGATGTCCAGTAAGTTGCCGCACTGGTTTTGGTATCCTACAATGCTGCTCCGAATAACGGCGTGGAGCGCCCCGGGGGAGGCGGCGTGAACGGGCCTCTCCAGGTGGAGTCTCATCTGTTTTAGTGGGGCGCCCCTTTACCGTTTCAGTTGCCATTCCGTCCGCTTTTGGTCCACTGTGTCAAAATCCGCCATTCAGCTGAGTTGCGCCCACTCTTGCGGTGCAGCGATAGGCGGCTGTCACAGGACTCTCAAAATGGCGGCAGGCTGTTTCCTTTTTGGGCCTGGTCCACTGAAATGGCCCTGGGACACCTTGGAAATCGGACGCTTGTCTGCTAGGTCTTGGACCCCATTCTCGAAAGCGTCCCCTCCGCCTTGAGAATTCATCAAAAGTTTTGGGGGCCCGAGTCCTGCAGGCTTCTGGTGGGGAGCGGCTGCCATGATTGCTCGCGGAATGACCACGACGGAGCTACGAGATGGTGGTGCTCTCATGGTGACGCCAGTTTAGTCTGAAACATCCAGAAACAAGGTGGGGCTTTCATCGTTTGGGGGAAAAAAAAAGTTTTCATCCAATGAAAAGTGTTGTTTTTAGGTCATATGATCAAGCCTTCCATCATTAGGAAACCAAAAGTAAAATGAACCAATGAAAAGTTTTATAAACAAGTCACATGACCTGTTATGCGGCATAGGGTATAAAATGCAGAGAAAATACGTTGGCACGTGAGGCGGCGTCAGTAGCGGACCGATGTGCGAATAGGCCGAAGGCAATACAACGCGCTAAGATCCGGATGGCACCGAGGTGGTGTCATAGTTGAGAGTTCTGAGCAGCGGTTGTAACACTGTCTGAAGCTTATTTGCAGCTGCTGCAGCTTCACTACGCGCCAAGATCCGGATGGCACCGAGGTGGTGTGTAGGAAGTTGCCGCACTGGTGTGGCCATCCTACAATGCTGAAAGTCGGCGTGGGGCGCCCCGTTGGCCTGTGAGTTTGCGTCAGTAGCGGACCGATGTGCGAATAGGCCGAAGGCAGCACAACGCGCCAAGATCCGGATGGCACCGAGGTGGTGTCTAGTAAGTTGTCGCACTTCTGTGGCCATCCTACAATGTTGAAAGTCGGCGTGGGGCGCCCCGTTGGCCTGTGAGATGGTGTCAGTAGCGGACTGATGTGTGAATGGGGCCAAAGGCAGCGCAACAATATTTTCTACTATATTTCCGGAGTAGAAGACACCACAAGGCGCTGAGATGCCAAGATCCGGATGGCACCGAGGTGGTGTGTAGCAAGTTGCCGCACTGGTGTGGCCATCCTACAATGCTGAAAGTCGGCGTGGGGCGCCCCGTTGGCCTGTGAGATGGCGTCAGTAGCGGACCGATGTGCGAATAGGCCGAAGGCAGCACAACAATATTTTCTGACTGACACCACAAGGCGCTGAGATGCCAAGATCCGGATGGCACCGAGGTGATGTCTAAGTTGCGGACTGATGTGCGAATGGGGCCAAAGGCAGCGTAACAATATTTTTTGTATGGAAGATACCACTAGGCGTTGAGATGCCAAGATTCGGATGGCACTGAGGTGATGTCTAGCAAGTTGGTGTGGTCATCCTACAATGCTGAAACTCGGCGTGGGTCGCCCCATTAGCCTGTGAGATGGCGTCAGTAGCGGACCGATGTGCGAATAGGCCGAAGGCAGCACAACGCGCCAAGATCCGGATGTCACCGTGGTGGTTTCATAGTTGAGAGGCACTTCATCTGCAGTGGGGCGCCGAGATCCGGATGGCACCGAGGTGATGTCTAGCAAGTTGCTGTACTGGTGTGGTCATCCTACAATGCTGAAACTCGGCGTGGGTCGCCCCATTAGCCTGTGAGATGGCGTCAGTAGCGGACCGATGTGCGAATAGGCCGAAGGCAGCACAACGCGCCAAGATCCGGATGTCACCGTGGTGGTTTCATAGTTGAGAGGCACTTCATCTGCAGTGGGGCGCCGAGATCCGGATGGCACCGAGGTGATGTCTAGCAAGTTGCTGTACTTGTGTGGTCATCCTACAATGCTGAAACTCGGCGTGGGTCGCCCCATTAGCCTGTGAGATAGCTGTTCTTTGGATTTGGGCCTGGTCCACCAAAATGGCCCTGGGACACCTTAGAACTCGGACGCTCGATTTTTTTTTCCTTTCCTGTACATGCAAAAAAAGGTAAATGCCCGGTACGTTACACGCTTCATCTGCCACGATGAACTCTCCAGAGGAACCGAAAAAAAATATAGTTGTGGTAACTATACCATGCATCGTCATATGGAGAGGTGGCACCAATTAATTATAGTGCTGCATAAAAGAGAGATTTGGAGGAGAACCCCTGACCTGCTAGTACATTCATCAAAGAAGTGGCACTGAGAGCTTCAGAGGCAAGGGAAACGGTCCCAAATATTTAGAAGAACTTTGGAAAGATTAAAATGACATGTTTAGATTGTGGCAAATTAATTTCATGTGGACAGATGAGTGTTACTCTAATAAATACAGCATATGAACATCATCATAGTCGATGGTTGGTAGAGACATTTTGACTATATCCTGGACCTGCCCGTCCTCGCCCAAAATGGCGCCAGAATAAATGGGACTCGTAACTCCTTGTTGTGTACTGGTTGCAGAACCTTGAAATCACGAGATACGTATGCAGTTTTGAAGCACATGGCGGGCGGGGACGAGAATTGATTGAATATTTCGACATCCCTATTGATATTAAGTTCTGATGTGTTATTGATTACTGTACTGTTGAAAGTTCGAATTAACGTCACCCATGGTACTTGCCCGCAAATGTATATCTAGATAATTTTATTGTAACTGGCCCTGTCGTATTTTAATTATAAAATGTACGTCCACCGATTCCGTAACTGTTAGACACCTTAGTTCTTGCAACCTAATGGCCCGCCCGTTACGTTCCTCTACAGTGTAAATGTCTATTCATCATATACGATTACAGTTTGCTCCGTGGCCGGCCCACGTGGTTATAGGCTCGTATTTGTATAATGAAATTTTCACAATAAAGGTTTTTAAAAGAAAACATGGTAGTAGTATATACATTGGTAAAGTTTTTAATAATAGTCACTGTTTTAGAATCATTAAAAGGCAAGTGAAATAAAGCAGACCAATTACATGAAGGGTAAAAGGTATAATACGAAGGAACGCAGTAAAGATAAATGGTCAAGGGCTGTTGTGTTTTCTATTCCTGCAACATAAAGTGATCGATAAGAATCTCATATTCAGGCGTATCGGCGACTAAGACAGCAGGTCGACCCTCTTTTGCTCAACGGCTCCGTCATGGGACGAAGAAACGCTCTTTTTCTCGAAAAAAGAATATATTTTACTTGCAGGACAGTTGTAAAATTTCCGGGAAAGTACATTAGCCTGGAACATTATAACATATATTTAAGAAAAAATAATGTTCGGAAGTAATGAAAAGCGTAATTTTTAGGTCATATGACCAAGCCTTTCATCATTACAATAAGAAAAGTAAAATGAACCAATGAAAAGTTTTATTAACAAGTCACATGACTTGTTATGCTTACGTTACGCGCTGCGCGCCCCGGATGACTTCCGGATGCGCTAACGCGGCGCGTCATATGACGCATTACGCGACAACGCAGGTACAGAATATAGTCAAAATGTCTCCACCAACCAGCGGTCGGAACACAACCCCTTTCAGCAGGCTAAATAGTTCTGTTAAATGACAACAGAAGGGACAGGCAACAAGAACCATCAGTCAAAGAGGGGAGGGCTAGTTCTTCTCTACCGGGTTACATTGGGGCGCTACCGGAACTGATCGAATTGGTAGTCTACAGTGTTTCTGGATGTTTCAGACTGAAGCTGGGGTTAGCATGAGAGCAGCACCATTTCGTAGCTCCGTCGTGGTCATTCCGCAACCAATCATGGCAGCCGTTCTTTATCGTTATTTTGGGCGGGGTGGGTGGCGGAGCCGAGCTGTTTTGCAGCCATCATTGTGTGGAGTTCAGTTCATCTCACTAGTTTTGTATTTGTCATGAGGGGTTGTTCCTAATGTTTCTATTTTAGCGAGGTCAAAAAGAGATCCCATTAGTGGCCTACTGATTTTGCTCGATTCCTTTTCTTTTTTTTTACACGATTTTTCGTTATCTGCAAAGACTAAACAGAGTATTGCGACTCTGTGTTTGTTTGTAAATAGAGAATGAACCAAAGAGAACTAATTCTAAAACAGTAAATACTTGGATAACAATGAATCAAATGGAGAGAGAAGCAGGCACGACGGATTACAATGGGGGCAAAGACCTGCGTTAACTACCTTTCACTATCTGCAAAGAGAGAGTACTCCTAATAGAAATGAGGGGGGGGGCACCATTCAAAGCAGATCAGTGTGCATAAACACGAAAATGTTTTCACTTACCACGTACTTGACATTCGACAGCTTATGATATTTGCTATTAAAAAACCATTGAAATTCACTGAAAAAACCATAGGTTATAGACCATATATAGTTAGGAATTAGCATTTACAAAACCTTGAAAATTCACTGAAAAAACCATAGGTTATAGACCATATATAGTTAGGAATTAGCATTTAAAAAACCTTATTTTACTCACACAAAACCATTGAAATTCCATATATAGTTAGTTGCACTAACTATATATCGCGCACCTGCAATCCACTGCTGATGATGTCACATATTACATCATTCATGACATGGTCAGTGACATCACTGATGACATCACTGATGACATCTCAAATGACATCACTGATGATATCACTAATGACATCTCATTTGACATCATTCTTGTGCTAATACGATAAACCTCTTCAGACTCTAATATAATCTTAGATACACTCAGTGTATACAGACACTCACACACTTCCACTCATCCATGGAGTTACTCACACACCCAGTCAGTCATGCAAAGAAACAATCTTATCTCCATTTCTTCAACTATACAGTTAAACACACCTTACTTATTGAAACATATACTAACACATATTTACTCTCTTATACAATCCCTGATACAAGTTCACAATGATCGATACAACCACTCACTCATTCGGTGGCTCTCATGCACAGTTATTTATATATGCCAACTCTCACATGTACTGTGTTTTACATATGTACTTACTATGACATGTAGCATGGAGATATCCATTTACTCATCAATACACTCATGCACACAGTCAACTGCCCATGTAGCTGTTTCCACATGCACTCTTGAACTCATACACCTAGTGAATAAACTGTTCACACATCTATGCATAGAGTCACACACCTTTCAGCCACCCCCACACAAACTCAATCTCCCATAGAAATACTTGGGCAAGCAATTAATAACACATATAGCCTCTCGTATAGCTAATGATCAACACATGCAGCAGTTTACAGAACAACAGACATAATGATGCACAAATTAAGACAGTTTAGTCACTAACCCATGCATTCAGTGAGACACATTTAATCACTCACTCATACAGTCAGTCACGCACCTACTAAATCCTTCATCCAGACACTTATACATCCACTCATTCTTCAATATGTAAGATATATTTTAACTTTACAGAAACATACAGTCACTGGATGTTGTCATCAGTGATGTCATCAGTGATGTCATTTGAGATGTCATCAGTGATGTCATCAGTGATGTCACTGACCATGTCATGAATGATGTAATATGTGACATCATCAGCAGTGGATTGCAGGTGCGCGATATATAGTTAGTGCAACTAACTATATATGGAATTTCAATGGTTTTGTGTGAGTAAAATAAGGTTTTTTAAATGCTAATTCCTAACTATATATGGTCTATAACCTATGGTTTTTTCAGTGAATTTTCAAGGTTTTGTAAATGCTAATTCCTAACTATATATGGTCTATAACCTATGGTTTTTTCAGTGAATATATATATATATATATATATATATATATATATATATATATATATATATATATATATATATATATATATATGTATATATATATATGTATATGTATATATATATATATATATATGTATATATATATATGTATATATGTATATATATATATGTATGAATGGCAAAGGTCAGTTCAAATTCCTCCCAGCTGTTCAGCTGTTTAAACAAAGACCAACGAGTCCCAAAGTTTTTGGCAAAAGGGTTTATTCCTGCAAACTCAGCAGCGCAGTAGATGACGCGTTTCGGGCAAAAGCCCTTGATCACATATGTGTGTGCGTCCCGCAAGGTGAGAAAAAATATTATTGGTCCTGAGGAATGCTGAGTCGATAAGGACTCTTTAGCTGAAACATGTCGACCCCCTTGTTTTAGGGCAGTGGGTTCAAACTGACTTAACCCTTATGCGTCCGATTCTTTTACTTTGTTTTTAGTTGAGTTTGAATCACCCCTCTATTAAAAGTGTTGGCAGGGGGAATGGTCTATACTCATTTTAACTTGCACCTTTATGTCATACTTTTGCACTGACTAAAAACTGGAACCCGATGAAGACAAACGGCTACCCACCATGTGTGGGTGCCTGAGGGCTCCTTTTTCCTCACTAGGAATTCACTACCTTTATTCCAAATTGACACAGTCTTTGTTTGCTTAGTGCACTTACAGTTGGTGGTGGTAATGATAGGCTGTCTTACCTCTTCTTACCCTCTATTTCTATTTTTTGTAGTTTGAGATACTCTCTAGTTGTTTCTGAAAGATTATCCTATGGGGTGTGAGAGTGATCTGCTTTACCCTATCTCTCTTGTTGTTTAAATATGGAATGTAAGTGCAACAATGTTGCATCTTCAGCATTCTACAGACTCTGCCCTCTTTTGCCAATAATATATCAAGAGCAAGTCGATTTTGTAAAACCATTGATCTGACCGCAACTAGTTCGGTATTGACCATCAAAAATCTGCGATCCACTACTGTTGACAATTTGTAAATTCTTTGAGTGTTCAGAACCACTCCCACTGAAGGTATTATTGCACTAAATATGTCACCTACAATTTCAGCAAATTTTGCTCTTTTACTACATGTTAGTCCATTAGTTTCTTCATTGCTTTCAGTGATTCTCTTTAAATGATATACCTTTGGGAATACTATTCCAAAATAGCAACTCCCATACCAATGATCAGGCAACTTAAAATAGACCTTGTTCCCGCAAATATAATAAATTCTTGGAAATACAGGTTCAGTTCCATCTTTGAAACCCCAACCCCCAATTCATTTGAAATGATGTTCACACTCACTTGAACCAATGCATATATTGTCATAATAATCTGTTTTCTCTCTATGGAGACAGAGTTTCCCTTTCTTTTCTAAATCCAGCAACATGGCAGCTTGAGTCTTGCCATTACAGGTAAACTCTTTATTTTCAGCCCATTTAGGAATTTTTTCGTTTCTGTTCAGTGGCTTTTCTATGGAAATCCTGTCTTCTTTTCTCTACTAAAGCTTGAAAAATCTTTTCTTTCTCGTGTAATGTACATGTTAGATTGTCTTTGTGTGCTTTAGCTATATCCATTGATCCTACAGTTAGAAAATAATCACCCATAAAATGTGTAGGGTCTCTAGTACTAAGGATACAATTTAGATTTCTACGTAAAGGAAATTCAGAAAACATTACATCAAAATTAGAATAATATTACTGCAACTTTCCAGTTCTATGAAACAGACTAGCTAAAATGCTACATGAAATACCATATGTCAGGGGTAAGTGATGGTATGTCACCCCTTAAGCTACTGATGTGGGCAACTTCATGCACACATAACAATCACTGATCTCCATAGCTTCTACATAATGTACTAACAAATTACCAAATACATTCAAATTAGTCCTATTTCTAGCTCTACTATAATGTAAATCTACCTCATCTGGGGCCCGATGTAGGTAATTTAATTTTACCACTTCTTAACCACATGCGTGCGGGCGGAATTCCGCCCGTACGCTAGGGTTTTGCGAAACCGAACTTTACGTGACGAGCTGGGCTCGTCATGAGCGTGCGAGGAGGCTACGCCATGACGAGCCCAGCTCGTCATGAGCGTCGAAGGGGTTAAATACCGAATCATACCGATTCGGTATTTAAGAAGTGGTAAAATGGAGGGGGGGATGTAGGTATTTCAGAATCGGTAAATACCGAATCGTTGAGATTCGGTATTTACCGATTCTGTAAATACCGATTCGGTAATGCCCATTGATTCCTACGGGCATTGAAGCCCATAGGAATCAATGGGCATTACCGAATCGGTATTTACCGATTCAGTAAATACCGATTGCAGCAAGGGTGCAGGGGGTGTCACTTTGACACCCTCTAGCACCCCAAATACAGGCATGTGTGCCATGTGGCACACAGACATGCCCTAAGGGCATGTCTGTCTGTCACATGGCACAGGTGTACATGCACAGCTGTGCATGTACACCTGTATTCGGTATTTTATCACCCAATAGGATTGGGTGGTACAATACCGAATTCTGAAGGCCTGTAGCACTGTAAACAGTGCTACCTACATCTGGAATTTACCGAATCGGTAAAATTACCGAATCGGTATTTTACAGAATCGGTAAATTTACCGATTCGGTAAATTTACAGATTGTGCAAAATATTGCCTCCTACATCTCAATCACCAAATACCGGTCGGTAACGGCCGAATTCAGCCGTTACCGACCAGTATTTGGTGACCTACATCGGGCCCCTGGTGCTTCTAAATCTACTTCAGGTTGCTTAAGAATATCTGCTTTCTCATGTATATCTATTTCCTTAGGTGTATCTACTTGTTCAGGTATACTAGTGTTATTCTGTATATTTTTGCTCATCAAGCAAGGTATAGCTAATGTCAGTCCAAACCATACTATAACTACTATTAATATACTACATGTGCATATTCTACAACATGTCTTTAGACAATTTCTTTTCGATTTTCCATTAGCATTATAATGACTAAGGAGATGTATCCCCTCTTTGTAACTTTTCCACAGCCTTTAACCGGTGAATCTTTTCTCAAGTTGGTCTCACTTCTTCGTGAGTCTGATCAACAATCAGTTTGTCATCACTCAGTTTTAAATTTTCGAAATCTTCAAGTATGACGTAGGTCCACTCAGGTCCTTTAAACTTGTTATTCATTCTTTTCAAATGTGGACTTCTCCTTCTCGGTTGCTCTGTGGATGGTCCAGCTTGGCTTGATATTTCATTTACTTGTTCTGGTTCCTCATTTATCGTTTTAAGGAGAATTTTCAGCCTTTTGACAAAACCAGGCCACTTATCTCCCTTTCTTAGTCTTTTAGCTGGCACTGTGCTTTGACTTTCTTCAGATGCTCTTTTATTTCCATTCAGTTGTGGCACATCAATCAATGGATCAATGTCGTCCGCTGTATTTCTCTCTATCTGACTTGATCCAGGGCTCATTTTTTACAGTTCCGCCTGGATACGTTCTTCAAGACTAATCTGGTCTTATTCAGGAGTTAACTGTGTTTGACTTTGACTTTGAGTTTGACTTTGGTCACCTTCTTCTTCCTGAACACGTTTTTCTACACCTATCTGGTCCTGCTCAGGTCTTTGGATTTCTTGATTGTCTTATGCCTGAGCTTTAGCCCTAATACCTATCGGTCCCTCCTCAAACTCAGGAGTTCTGTTTGGTGATTCAGATTCCTGAGTATATTGATCTTTCCTTTTCAGATCCTCCGCAGAATTACTATTGGCTTGATTTCTGTAATCTGAGTACGTTCTTCTATTCCTCACTCATCCTCACTATCACTCTGCCTATCTAGATAGGTTTGACTTCTGGTTCTCACAAATTCTGCAGGTATGTCGACTCCTGGAATTCATTCATCCTGACTGGTGCTCGGTTGTTCCTCATCAACTACTTCGGGATCAATTTCTTGAGACCCCTCAGCTGCACAACCTTCAGCTCCTATTTCATCAGGTTCTGTCCCCCTTTTGGTGTGACTAGCATGGATCCAATTCGGAATTCCCCTGCACTTCACAGCATGTTGGTAACCAAAATATCTTGATGTGGCTCTCCCCACTTTGGTGCTAGACAAGAAACTCGAGTATGTTATTTTATCACTACCCAGTCAGCTGGATTCAGGTCATGTGCTGGAGTTGATTGTCTGGCGACAGCGTCTTCCCCAACCTGGTGAGAGATAGAATGCACTTGGTCAGCCAGTTCTTTGCAGTACTCGAGCACTAAATCATCAGATATTTTATTCAACTTGTGTCCTGGTACCCATGCTTGCCTCATTGCTCTTCTCATGAGTATCACCTGGGGACTCAAGCCTGTGTTTCTGTCTGGGATGTTTCTGAGCCCATCAAAACAAGAGGTAAAGCATCAAGCCACTCCAATCGGGTAGATTCATACACCTTTCCCAATCGTGACTTGATTGTGCCATTCAGTTGTTCAATTTGAAATGCTTCACAGATCAGACAAATTATTTCATTATTAAAATGTGACCCTCGGTCTGATTCAATTGTTACTGGAAACCAAACCTAGGTATGAGTTCCCTAAGTAGAAACTTGGCTACAGTGAGGCTATCATTCCTGTGGGTAGGATAGACTTCCACCCATTTTGAAAACAGGCAGACAATGACAAGGATGTACTTTAGTCCTCAACAAGGGGGTAACTGGATGAAATCAATCTGAGTCGTATGAAGGGACCTTCTGCCTTTCCAATCTTTCCTGGCAACACTACAGTTCTCTTACCAGGATTCATTCGTTGGCAGGTTATGCACCTCTGGCAAAGACTCTCTACTACATTCCTGAATCTCGCATTAAACCAGCTCTGTCTAAATAGCCTAACCATCGCATCTCTACCTATGTGTGAATCTCGGTGGTACATCTTAGCCATAGGAGCAAGCATACAATCTGGTAACACAGGTCTACCATCAAGGTAAATAAAAACACCATCCTCAACCCTTCTTTTGACATCCTATTTTCTACCACTCTTCTTTTTCCCTCATTTCTGCTTCATTTTGTACATCTCTCACTTCCTCCCATGTTTTCACTCCTTCAAGCAACATAAGTTGGCAGCTGTTTCCACATGCATCAATTTTCTTATTTATTGCCATCTTATGTTTGGCACAATGCTGGGCTAGTTGGTCAGCATATCGGTTACCTGCTGTCACTTTGTCATTTCCATATTGGTGAGCAGCACACTTGACCACAGTCACGTCTTTTGGCAATTGAATTGCTTCCAGCAACTCTTTTACATAATGTCCATTTTATAGGAGTACCCGAGGAAGTCAGAAACTCCCTTTGCATCCAAAGTTGGCCAAAGTCATGCACAACCCGTAACCATACTGACTATCAGTGTATATGGTTACTATCCAATTTTTCCCAATTTTGCAGGCTCTTGTCAATGCAACTAATTCGGCTATTTGTGCAGACTTGACTCCAGGTAAATAGGATGATTCAACTGGACCCCACAAAGTACATACAGCATAAGCAGCACTCAATCCTACTTCCTCGTGTCTCATGCATGATCCATCTACAAATAGCTCATATTCTGATTTTATCAATGGCTCCTCTCTTATGTCTGGATGGGGGTTAATACTGTATCGTGTGAGGTCGATACAATCATGTTCGACTTCCCATTTCACTTCTTCAAAATGTGAATCAGGCAACAGTGTCCGTGGACCTAGGATTCGCTCATACTTAGTCAGCCCACTAGGAGTCAAATACCGAGTACGTGTTCATGTTAATAGAATCAACATTGCAGGTGGGACATACACAGTTACAGGGTGTCCCATAATGATGGATTCCATTTGCTCAAGACTCATGCAGGTTGCAGCTACTGCTTTCAGACATCCCGGCAATGCAGATGCCACTGGATCCAGTGTGCAATTTGCAAAAACCACAGTTGATGAACAGAATGTAGAACAATGTCTTACATTCATCCCAGTGCAAACATCTGGGCCTAAATCCATCGTTTTTTTGCACTCCACACCACCCTAGGTCAGACAATGGCTATATGCAAATCAGCCTTGACCCTGTGCCTCATGGGAACAGTCCAGCCCAAACGACCAAGCCATGTCTTTCCTAGACCGGAATCAAGCATCCAAGGACCGGTTTCTGGCTATCAGCCTTCTTCAGCCTGGATAGCTTGACTCCAGTGATGTGGAGAGCCTGGGACTCACGTCTGAGCATACCCAGCCCACTCGGGGTGAAAATTGCAAAAACCACAGTTGATGGACAGAATGTAGAACAATGTCTTACATTCACCCCAGTGCAAAGATCTGGGCCTAAATCCATCGTTTTTTTGCACTCCACAGCACCCTAGGTCAGACAATGGCTATATGCAAATCAGCCTTGACCCTGTGCCTCATGGGAACAGTCCAGCCCGAACTACCAAGCCATGTCTTTCCTAGACCGGAATCAAGCATCCAAGGACCGGTTTCTGGCTATCAGCCTTCTTCAGCTGGATAGCTTGACTCCAGTGATGTGGAGAGCCTGGGACTCACGTCTGAGCATACCCAGCCCACTCGGGGTGAAAATTGCAAAAACCACAGTTGATGGACAGAATGTAGAACAATGTCTTACATTCACCCCAGTACAAAGATCTGGACCTAAATCCATCGTTTTTTTGCACTCCACACCACCCTAGGTCAGACAATGGCTATATGCAAATCAGCCATGACCCTGTGCCTCATGGGACCAGTCCAGCCCGAACTACCAAGCCATGTCTTTCCTAGATGGAATCAAGCATCCAAGGACCAGTTTCTGGCTATCAGCCTTCTTCAGCCTGGATAGCTTGACTCCAGTGACGTGGAGAGCCTGGGACTCACGTCTGAGCATACCCAGCCCACTCGGGGTGAAAATTGCAAAAACCACAGTTGATGGACAGAATGTAGAACAATGTCTTACATTCACCCCAGTACAAAGATCTGGGCCTAAATCCATCGTTTTTTTGCACTCCACACCACCCTAGGTCAGACATTGGCTATATGCAAATCAGCCTTGACCCTGAGCCTCATGGGAACAGTCCAGCCCGAACTACCAAGCCATATCTTTCCTAGACCGGAATCAAGCATCCAAGGACCGGTTTCTGGCTATCAGCCTTCTTCAGCCTGGATAGCTTGACTCCAGTGATGTGGAGAGCCTGGGCCTCACGTCTGAGCATACCCAGCCCACTCGGGGTGAAAAGTGCAAAAACCACAGTTGATGGACAGAATGTAGAACAATGTCTTACATTCACACCAGTACAAAGATATGGGCCTACATCCATTGTTTTTTTGCACTCCACACCACCCTAGGTCAGACAATGGCTATATGCAAATCAGCCTTGACCCTGTGCCTCATGGGAACAGTCCAGCCCAAACTACCAAGCCATGTCTTTCCTAGACCGGAATCAAGCATCCAAGGACCGGTTTCTGGCTATCAGCCTTCTTCAGCCTCGATAGCTTGACTCCAGTGATGTGGAGAGCCTGGGACTCACGTCTGAGCATACCCAGCCCCCTCGGGGTGAAAATTGCAAAAACCACAGTTGATGGACAGAATGTAGAACAATGTCTTACATTCACCCCAGTACAAAGATCTGGGCCTAAATCCATCATTTTTTGCACTCCACACCACCCTAGGTCAGACAATGGCTATATGCAAATCAGCCTTGACCCTGTGCCTCATGGGAACAGTGCAGCCCGAACTACCAAGCCATGTCTTTCCTAGACCGGAATCAAGCATCCAAGGACCAGTTTCTGGCTATCAGCCTTCTTCAGCCTGGATAGCTTGACTCCAGTGATGTGGAGAGCCTGGGACTCACGTCTGAGCATACCCAGCCCACTCGGGGTGAAAATTGCAAAAACCACAGTTGATGGACAGAATGTAGAACAATGTCTTAAATTCACCCCAGTACAAAGATCTGGGCCTAAATCCATCATTTTTTTGCACTCCACACCACCCTAGGTCAGACAATGGCTATATGCAAATCAGCCTTGACCCTGTGCCTCATGGGAACAGTCCAGTCCGAACTACCAAGCCATGTCTTTCCTAGACCGGAATCAAGCATCCAAGGACCGGTTTCTGGCTATCAGCCTTCTTCAGCCTGGATAGCTTGACTCCAGTGATGTGGGGAGCCTGGGACTCACGTCTGAGCATACCCAGCCCACTCGGGGTGAAAATTGCAAAAACCACAGTTGATGGACAGAATGTAGAACAATGTCTTACATTCACCCCAGTACAAAGATCTGGGCCTAAATCCATCGTTTTTTTGCACTCCACACCACCCTAGGTCAGACAATGGCTATATGCAAATCAGCCTTGACCCTGTGCCTTATGGGAACAGTCCAGCCCGAACTACCAAGCCATGTCTTTCCTAGACCGGAATCAAGCATCCAAGGACCGGTTTCTGGCTATCAGCCTTCTTCAGCCTTGATAGCTTGACTCCAGTGATGTGGAGAGCCTGGGACTCACGTCTGAGCATACCCAGCCCACTCGGGGTGAAAATTGCAAAAACCACAGTTGATGGACAGAATGTAGAACAATGTCTTACATTCACCCCAGTACAAAGATCTGGGCCTAAATCCATCGTTTGTTTGCACTCCACACCACCCTAGGTCAGACAATGGCTATATGCAAATCAGCCTTGACCCTGTGCCTCATGGGAACAGACCAGCCCGAACTACCAAGCCATGTCTTTCCTAGACCGGAATCAAGCATCCAAGGTCCGGTTTCTGGCTATCAGCCTTCTTCGGCATGGATAGCTTGACTACAGTGATGTGGAGAGCCTGGGACTCACGTCTGAGCATACCCAGCCCACTCGGGGTGAAAATTGCAAAAACCACAGTTGATGGACAGAATGTAGAACAATGTCTTACAAAGACATGGCTTGGTAGTTCGGGCTGGACTGTTCCCATGAGCCATATTCTGGAAACACTAAAACCCATCATCTTTAGTTTACTCCATTCAGTTTTCTAACCCCTTTCTACTATCATGTATGATGAGGGCGTATTTGGTGGTGGGATAATAATCCTTTCTCTTGTTTTAATCATTTTATCTTTCTTTCTTGAAGAAATTCTTAATTTCATTAAATGTGGAATTTTTCTCTTTCCTCCGTACATGATATGAGGTCTTCCTCTTATGTACTGTTCTTGCGCAAAACCTAAATACCTCCTTTCGGGTCTGTTTCCTATAATTGCTGGATCTATATGCCACATATGATTTATACCGATAAATTATTTTGCAGCTACACTTAATTGTTTACTAAATGCTTCACCAATACCAGTGCGTTTCTTATTTTCAATAACCAATCAGTGATTAGAATTCAAATACATTTTGACAAAAGTTGCGCGGCTTTTTCTCGTGAGACAAGTTACCATGCTCCTGCACTCACCCCTCCTTTACAATTATTACCTCAGCTACACACCCGCTGTCTCAAACAATACCAGCGCAGCTCTTGGGGATGTCACCGCAGAACCGGAACTGACTTTATATGCACTTACTTCCTCAGACCAGTGACCTCACTGCAGTGTGGCTTCCATTTACCACCCGCTATTCTGCCCCCGGGGATTCTAAACAAACATAGAACAATAAAAACAGGTTTTGGTTAATGCATGAAATCAATACAAAATCAAATAATCAATACCCGGCTAACTACCTATCTTAACTAAACTTTAACCACTACCCTGCTACCAAATGAATACTGATACGGCGCGGGCTCACCTGTTCGTTTAATCATACTCACCTGAGCCCATAAATATACACACCTTGAACAGGCAAACCTACGCTAATCAGGATTTTTAACCTTTTAGGACCTATACCATTTGATTTACCAATCCTAGTCACTGGTACCTAGAGTCATAAGGGATCAAGGGAGTTAGAATTACAGGTAGTGTAACCACATTTCATTAATAAAATAATCATAGACTAGAGAAAGGTTTAAAAACGTTATCTATGTAAATTCTTAAATGTCAGAGTCCATACCATTTCAATTAAAGCTCGTTCAATTAGGAAGAAAATGATCAAAGCAAGATGATGAGAAAATATTACGAGGCCTTCTTTAAGCATTGAAACATAGGAAGGGTAAGAAAAGGGAAACAGTACAATGACATACCCACACAAATGTATATTTACCTAGAATGGTGTGAAGTCCAACCCTGGCCACGGGCTGGGATAAAGGTTAGGATTCCCGATAATTCAGTTGCCAACAGGACAGGACAGGTGCAAAGTCAAAGAGAAACAGTTTTAGAACAAAGAATAAATGAATGCACTGTATACTACTTATCTCTACTCTATTCCCATTACGTTATTTTAACTATAGCATTAATGTTTAAGCAGAACAAACAAGGTCTAGTACAAGCAGCAGTGCAAGCATTAGCATGTGAAACATAGGGCAGCCATCTTTAATGCTAGTGCGCAGGAGCAAAGTTTTCCCACCAAAGCAGAGAGTACATAATGTCACGTGGGTGTGCCAGACGCATGCGCAGAAAAGTTCCCACATTGTGGCGGCCATATTAGGTCACTCGAGTTACTGTTAGTAAAAAAGCACATTGTAAAGTTTCCCCAGCTTACTAGAAATGTTGTGTGGTGCATTATTAATAAAACAAACATGTTGGTTATTATGTTATCTATTATTTAAGAGGGTTTAATCCGAGCAAGTCTCTTCACATACGAAACCTTGCTCCATCACTACTGTTACTAAAACTACTTCATAAACCCTTACAACATTAAAAAAATTGGTAGTCATAGACAGATACACACCTACAGTCATTCATCTGCAAACACCATGAAAGCACAAGCACATGCATAACTAAGGGCCTTATTTAGAGTTTGTCAGACGGGATATTCCATCAAATGTGATGAATATCCTGTCTGCCATATTTAAGATGCTATAGGCTATAGTGCACTTATAATATGGCCGACAGGACATTTGCCAAGATTGTGACAGAGTATCTTGTCTGCCAAACTCTAAATAAATTTTAATTTGCAAAAAAGTGATTGTCTACACAAAACCTATTGAATGTCTTCTGTTCAAGCACTGCTTCTGTGAGGGGTGGAGTGATACTGCAATTGGGTTTCATAAGGTTTCTGACTGTGTTATGCCTTATTGCACATGATTCTCCTAGAACTGTCATGACCTAGCCATGAACTTGTTACATAGCAATATTTCTATGTAGAAAAGTGGGCCTTTTGATGGCAGATTGCAAAATGAAAAATCCCACAAAGTATTTCCTTACATTCAGTTTTTTTTTCATTTTAAGCTGTTGTTTGTTCAGTTACATTTTGTACACAAGTACACATTTAATGCAGTGAGTTTGCCTTTAAAGGCATTTTTTCCATTATAATGTATTCATTTCGTCATATATCCAGTACTTGAAAATAGTAATCTCAATAATACTACCTTTGTAACAATTACAAAACATTTCCAAAAACATTAGTAAGATCTCAGTAAAAGAACATTCATGTATTTATTTTTGTGTAAAGCAATAACTAACTCTATTAAATATTTATTTTTCATTCCAGCATAAATAACACAAATGAAATAGTGTACTTCTATTAAACATTTTTTTTTAATGTTGTTACTCATACTTAGATTTACTTTAAAGCGGAAATAGCACCTAAGACACACACTAAATGACAGTGTTCTCCATTGTTTTACAATTATTCCCTGATCACATCTGTTTGATGATTGTACAGTGTTCAAATTAGTGATGTTTCTTTGATTTGAATCAACTAAATACAATATCGCTGCAGGGTTTTGTGTTGGTATATTTGTTTTCAATATTGGAAATATTTATTATGGGTGGTTGACTGCAATTTAGATATTTAGTAAGCACCCCTTCTCAAAAATAAGCCATCAAGTGGCCTGTGGCAAGGAGCACATCGTCATTGATCTGATAATTAGTTCTTACAGTTCTCAATAATTGCTAATTCAGTGTGTCCTTGAGCTGTACGTTTATGGGGATACCATTAACTTTTTACATGCCTTTCTTAACTTTCTTTTCTGTGGTAATTATTATCAGCTTTAATTTGATTTAACGGGTAGGAATTACAAACAAGTTAGACTTCATTTTAAGATTCAGCGAGATCTGTTCATGTTCAGTGTTGAATAATTCATTTGTTTTGCAGCGTGTGCACTTTGCTCTGTGATCTACAACTTCTAAATTTGATAAATACTTTGCAAAGTGTTTGCTCATTGTTACACATAACAACAGTCTAATGCAGGCATCAAACATTTTATGGAATATATGATATTGCATATATGCTTCATAACTATTGAAATATGCTCCAGAAATATGTCTCTAACCGAAAATATATTTTGTGTATGTGGAATAGTTGGTTATTATCAAACACAGTATGCGCCACACTGGGAAATGGGCTGGTAGCTACAAGCAACCAGGGACAATATGCTTATATCAGCTCCATATTGTACCCAGTGAATGGAGTAAGTATGTCTGACAGTCTCTAATAGGATATAGGAGCACATTGTATATGTGATTGTAAGAAAATGGTGTGCCTCCTTTGGGGTTGTTAGTCAAGCTGGATTGATGATGATCTCTCCATCCGATCTCTCCATCCATTCATCCATCCATCATCCATCCATCCATCCATCATCCCTAAAAGCAGCCTCATGATCCTCAGCCCACCTAAGGTTTTACCTGTGTTTCATGCTGTGAGGAAAGGCTGGTGGTTTTTGCGGAGAGCCTGTAGTGACTGGACTGAGATTTCGTTTGTGTGCAGATTGCACTATGACCTTGAGCTTTGGCAACAAACTACATTTTCCTGTAGGCCATGACCTCATGTAGTTTGGAAACATGGTGGCTTTCTTGGATAGCTGGGTATAATTTACCTCATAATTTATGAACCTTTGCTAGGCAATCTAGCTACAATGTTGCGGCAGCCAGAATTTTTCAGCATGAATCTAGGATTTGCAAAGAACAGTTGCTGCCTTTGGAGCATTTTGAAAGCCATTGGGAATACAGAATAATATTGTGAAAAGTCAAGTTATGTGGTGGAAGCACACTTTCAACTATTTCAAACATTTAAAATTAACTTTTGTGAAGGCTATATGATTGGAGCATTGCACTGGAGGTTTACTTTGTGATGGAACAGGAAGGATTCTTAAATCAGGAATACTTTGCTCATGCTATGTGTATATGTCTATTTGATAAGTTTTAGAGATTTACCAATGCTTATAAGATTTTCTAATATAGAAATGAAAGAATATTAATGCTTTCTAATTACCTTGCAGTGACACCAGAGGCAATTAGCAACTATATCTCATCTTCCACAGAGACTGCATAGTGACAAAGCTTGAGATAGCTGTTGACACGTATTTAAGAAACTCATTGCTTGTATTTTCAGGAATTACACGTTCCACATCAAAGTCCAGGGAGTTGGTTATACTGAAATATCACTAAGGAATATTCATTTACTGTTAAAATTAGATATAGGACTTTCATAACAAGTGTACAATTGAAGATATCTCTTTGTCTATAGACACCCACAGCATCCTATAGTCAGTGCCCTAGAGACATAATGGGTCAAAGTGGTGGAGTCCACTATCTGTTTTCTCTTTTACCTCTTCTTCAAAATATTTATTTGGTTGATAAAATTGCCATAAAAGCATACAAACAAAGAACTTCACTTGACAAATGTATAACATTAAAAACGCAAGATAAATTACACAATAAATAATAATTAATGGGGCTATTAATCACGTCTTGTTCATCTGGATGCCAAGACTGCTCGTAAAGAAGGATAAAACTGTGAGGATGACATGATCAGTGGGAAGCATCTGGAGATACAACAAAGCTAACCTGACTTGATACAAATTTAAAGATTTCAGTAAAGGAGTGAAAACTTGCTTCCTCAGCCAGCTATTATAAGAACAAAACATTGTAAAATGCAACTTATCCTGCGGAGATGTATTGTCGCAGCCTCAGGATACCCTTTGCGCAGGCCGTACCCACCCAGAGGGGAATGCCAAAAGATGATGCAATTGGTTGATCCTAAATCCGTCAAACAGGAAGCTATCATACTGTGAATGAACCTTGGCAGGATACGATTCAGACCGTTGCACAGTTTTTAGCAGCATATGACACCAAACTGATGTTTTCTGAAGCTCAGGTGCTCTCTCTCCAGGTGTTAATGTTCTAAGAACAACATTTTGACACACCACATCTCCCACACCAAGAAAGAAGTTGGATCATCAAAAATATCTGACGTACCTATGTAGGTAAAAGTAGCTTTGAGATGGGCTATCCAGGGTATATTGTGCCCCCGATCAAGGCCCAGGCAGTCCACTAGAATCAATAAGTTTAACGTCAATTCTGCCCTGCACCAAACCTTAATCCAACACAGGAGCAGACTCAAGGATATCAGATCCGACACTTGATCAAGCCCAAGCTCCGCCCGTACAGAAAAGGCTAGGTTAGAGTGTGGAACCTGTACCATTCTACGAAGAAAATTATTTTCAACTGATTGCATTTGGTCCAGCTTGGCGTACTCCCATGCATCACTACCGTTTCATAGCTGAGAAATACACTTAGCCTTGTAAACTTTTAACAGATCCCTCAGCACCCTAGAGCCAACCCTCTGTGCAAAACTAAAAACCGCCCCCATAGTTTTTAGAAACTCATCTCTCTTAGCCCAGACAAAAATTTCCAACCATTATTCATACGCTTTCACTCTGCCCAAGTTAGAATTAGCAACCTTAAAGGTCTTGCTCCTAGTTGATTTGGCGCCTACTACCATCATGTATGGCTTCGAGAAATTAACTTCCAGATCAAGATTCCCCATGAAAGACACGTAACTGTCCAGAAGTAAGTCCAGCCTCTGAGCAGTCAGAGCCATAAGAGCTGCCTCTTCTGCGTATAATAACACAGGGAGAAATCTGTCACCAGCCTTGGGGTCAATCCACCACAGCTGAAAACAGCGCAGACTCAAGCCCATTTACATACAGGGTAAATAGGTCTGGAATGAGCTGTACAGGTGGCGTCCTGAGAAAAATGGACCGATGCATAGGTCTCTGAGTTCAGGTTGGCTAGAAGGGCCATGATACTTGGAGAAATCCCAATCTCGCTGTGCATGGTCCTCAGTTTTGTTCAGTTCACCCTGTTGTAAGCAGATGTCAAGTCTGTGAAGGCTAAGTGTATAGATTCTGACTGTGCCACTTTTATTTGTTAATAGTTAGATGGAGGTTTAGGCATTGGTCTGAAGTGGAACTCCCAGCTCTAAAGCCATACTCGGAATGTTGTTCTTTTCTACCCAATTACTTAGCCTATTTAGTATCACCCTACCCAAAACCTTGACAATTGAATCCAGCAATGATATAGGTCTATAGGATTGAGTATTGTCTATATCCCCCTTCTTAAAGATGGGAACAATGACAGCAGTAGAACAAGAGGGCAATGTCCCCACCTGAGCTGCTGCTTTCAACACTTGTATTTAGAGTGGAGCTCAGACCTCAATATTTGATTTAATGAAATCTGGAGGGATGCTTTTAGGACCAGGGCCTTGTTCCTAGCCAAAGTGAGAATACCATGTGTAATTTCATCTAGTGTTAAGACCATTGGTACACAGGCTGTGATTGATTCATTGTGAGTTGTATCACTCCCACAAACCCCCAAGTTATGTACACCCTCAAAATGAGCTACCCACTGATGCTCTGAAATATGATGACATAAAAGTGGCCTGGGACCACCACAAAACAGGGCTTGTTTCCCACTCTCCGAAAGAGAGAGCTATCCCACGTCTCACATGCTTGACAGAGCTCCACCCATGCCAATTCCTGAAAATTATGTTTACAGGGAACTTGAGCCTGCTTTTCCTGCCTGCAATCTTTAACCAATTGCCCGTCCCTTTGTGACTACTTAAGAGCCACCTTCAGATCACACAGGGTTCCTGAGCAATCCCTGTCAAACCATTTGGGGACATCCCACTCCTTGTTGCTAGGATCTGTAACCATTATCAATTTAAGCACCCCAGCAGCCATAGCTTTAAAAGCCTCCAGGACCTCCACATTCCCCACATCATTGTCAAAACAGGTATTAATTTCACTAAGACAAAGTGCAAAAAGTGCCACCTGAAGGCGTTGGGGTCCATCTGAGACCATTTCAGCCTTCTCCCCAGCTCAACAATGGAGGCCTCAAAGCCCACATATGCTGTGATCAGGGGACCATAGCTACATCCAAGGTTACGGATAAGGGGTTGTGATCACCAAAGGTACTAAAAATTATATTAAAATAGGTAATAAACCAATATAGTTATGCAGAAACAAAAATAAAATAAATGAACAACCTACAACCCCTCCCTTTGAAAGTTGGGCAAATTACAAGATGCTGGAATTCACCAATTTCTCCATAGTAAAGACCAGATTATGACTGACCAGGAACTTATTGAGCTCCTGGCCTTTATGTGAATGGTCAAAATGTCGCACCCTTCTCTCAGCAGACAACTACAATTTGGTGCATCACTGTCATGTCTGTCGTGAGGGAGGTGAAATGGTCCTGGATTTCGGCCGCATGCTTGCGGAGCGATCTGGCGTTGAGCAGGAGAGTTGTCTGGGGTAGTTCTTGGCTTCCGGTGATGGGGAGGCGCTGGTCGCCGGTGTGGTGCTTACCTCTGGGTTGAGGTGGACTGGCAGCTGATGCAGGAGAAAGGTCCCTTTGTGGAGCGGGGTGAAGTGAGACAACAGTTGTTCTTGTGTCCGGGGTTGAGTGCACGAAGGTCTGCTGCTGAGTTGTGGTGGGCGTGCAGCGGTCCAGGGGTCCTGGCACTGGCCGTGGTCAAGTCACAAACGGACTTGCCTTTGGTATACCACCATCGTGCCGCACAGCGGCCTCCATATGTAGTCCTGGTAGGAGGGCAGGGTTGGTCGGGAGACGGGAGGGAGGCAGGGTTCAGCGTCAGAAACAGCAGAAAGGCACCGCTGGGGGGAGAACTGCCAACCAGGAACATAGTCAGAATGGAGTCTAAATAGATTATAAATTAACTACAATTCACGCAGGGTTGACAGAATAAGATTACTTTATGATACAATTCATGCAAGGCAAAACATAATAAGTTACATTTAACTTGACCAACCATAGAAGTCACAGTTCCAAGGATGGACCGCAGGCTTGAACCAAGGACTTCTTGGCCACTAGCAAAGTAGCAGACCCACAAAAGTAGGCAGAAACAGCAGGGGTTGAGGCACTGGCCCACGGGTCTAGAGCTAATAAAGGGGCCACGCAGTGGCCTCCCCATGTAGAGATTAGAATCTACAAGCATGATGGTCACCAAAACAGTTGACAAGGTCTCCTGGTCAAGCAGTAATTATGAAGTGAATAACACATGTTATCTGCATGTGTGTAGCACATAATTGCAGTTAGTGTGGCATTACAGCACTCTTACTGTCTGTAGCGATTATAGGTGGACATATATGTTTAGTTGAAGAGTTGTGTAGTTGCTCTATGATCTCTATGCGAAGATTTCAATGAGCTACAAGAGGTCTTGACATATAGTTTGCTCGTGTTGCTGCAAACTTGATGTTCATGCTATGAATGCCTGTAGTTATAGAGGCATGTGAGATACTTTAGGGCGCTGTTCATACTGCATATATGTTCACACCTGTTTTAACAGCTGTGGTATGGTGGGGGCTCTATTTCATCATATAGCCTGGCAGTATGCCACAAAGGAACACAAGTAGTGGCACAGTACATTGGTCAATGGGGTCCATGTAAAAAAGTGGGGAAACAAAAGACAAAGAAATGTGCAGACACCATCATTAGAGGGGTCTGTGAAACCACTGGAAGAGTTGAATTAGTAACCCAAGGTAATCTATATACCCTAGAAAGGGTTTATGGAGTCCTCCTATAGGTGGTGGAGGCATTATCTAGGGAAGTCCTGAGTAAAGGGTCATTGAGATCCACTTAGAAGCAGTGAATCCCAGGGAAATATCCTCCTGCACCACAGAAAAGAGTTTACAAGGTTTACATAGAAATGGATGAAGAAGTCGCCCATCTGTGTGGGCGAGATTCTGGAAATTTGTGGATGGAATGTAGTTTAGATTAAAGAATAATGTGGAGAAAGCAGGAGGGACATGTAAAATGATTTGCAAGTTTATATGGCTCCCAAAACCTTTAAGAAAAGTAAAGAATCTAACTACAGCTTTCAATGTCAGCTTGTCTTTCTCCTCCCAACTACATTGTAGCATGTACATTACTAAAATCAGCTACAAATGCTCAGCAGGTTCTTTCTAAAGTTGAGTAAAGCTCAACTGCACTCTAATGCTGCACCTTTTAGACTACTGAATTGTTCTTTCAAACCCAGAATGAGGCAGTCAGGTTATACAGTGTTCTAGTAGCATAAAGCCACACCACCTCTGTCCAGTTCCACTCTGGAATATCGAGAGCAGGTACGGCTCATGCAGGTAAAAGCGGAGGGGCGGGGTGGGAGGAAGTTGACAGACAACGATGAGGGAAACTTAAATTAAAAAAGACCTCTTACCTATCTACTATTGTGCCACATTAATATCGAAGACAAAATAGCAAGGAACACAATATTGAAAGCTAAGAGCACAAGATAACTCCACATACATGAACCTTATAGATATATACGCCGTCAAGGTATATGTATGTGGACTCAGGTACTTACCTTTCTATGTTTTGTCCCTCAATATCTTGTCTCAAATATTAATGTACTACACTATTCTGTTTTCAATACTCATTAGTCACACCTTCTGTTCTAAACCCCTCACTGTCTCCAAATTTAGCATAGGAGCGAACTGCCCAATAGAAAAATCTGCACAGCTTCGAAAGTGTTTGGAGGAAATTGTTCCCTCCCTATTCTCCAATTTGAAACCTGAGATCAGACAACTCTAGGGTGATCAAGCTGCTCAGATTAAAAGGGGAGAAGCAGTATAGAAACTCTATCTGTCATTGATGCACTATACCTTTCCCTTCTGTCCTTTCTGCTTTAAAACTTAAACATGCAATTTAGGAGTGAGGCACTGTGGCATAATACAATTTGATGTGGCCAGTCTGCAGAATGTGGTGAGGGTTCCCTGAAACGCCCATATCTCACAGACATTCATATGCCTTAGGTTGAAGGGGGGCTTCTCCATTGTTTCATTTGTAAACAAAAATAAGTGCTAGGACCAGGGAGACACTTTCAATTGTGCGGTTCGTTGCCGCTTCAAGTTACAGTAACAACACAACTAATAACGGTCAAACTCCTACAAGTGTGACAATTTTGACAAGTCCAGGCATCCAAAAGTAAAAGAATGGCATTAGTCATTCTTAATGCATATTTAATTAATAAACAAATGTTGTTGTTTATTTTGTCTCTAAATTAAACAAATGGCTTCAACATGTGGCAGACTAAGGAGCGGCCCTTTCAGGTAAGAGTGGTGGGGGCAGTGGGGCCGTAGGGCCGGTTGGGGGGAATTCAAAAGATGACCACGAGGGAAAATTAAATAAATAATACATTTTCCCTCGTTGCTATCTGTTGAAATCCCCCCCACCCGACCCCACCACCTGACCGCTCTCACCTGCACGAGCCTCGGCTGGGCAGACTGTCACAGGTTCTGGTGCTGACAACAAGCACGGAAATCCACCAGCTCAAATTAAGCGCTGGGCTCTCTCAATAGGGACGGTGTGGGGGTTTGCACCACAGGAGCTGAAGTGGCCCGGTTACGCCTCTGGTGAGGTAATCTGTTGATGTGGTACAAAACAAACAGCTTATGAAGGAATAGACAGATAAAGATTCACGCTGTCACAACTACCCCCTTTCATGACTTCCAGGCAGTTAAGTGTATATTTGGCTGGTTTCCATACTGACTTGCATGCTCTCTGTTCTGTGTACTTCAGAGGCAATGCGATATTCTGTAAAAAACTGCAAGATACAGTGAAAACCAGCTAAAATAGTATTCTTTCATTGCACCTTTAGTTACTGACATCTCTATTTCAAAACTGAAATGAAAGGTTTATTTCTTTGCATATGCATATGGTGAATTTGAGTGATGCTGTGGCCAGATGAGGCTCCAAGTTGTGATTATAATTAAGATAGCGCAGCTGTCAGCTATACTTTTGCATATATTTCAGAAAGACAACTCTGGAATTTTAAATAAGTTCCAGTCCCCAGTGTTTTGCTTTCTCTTTTTCCGTTTGAAGGTATGCAAATAGCAATGTTAATTTCGTGCATTGTTTACCTATATGTCTATTAAAACCTTGTCTTGCTTCAAAGAGGTACATGCCTACATGCCTGGGCATTATCTTTCCCAATCTACATTTCCCGTGTAAAGATGTTGGAAGTCTTCCCAAACCTTTAAAACACGAATATTTTAAAACGAGTTTCAGGTTTGTTACATCGTTCTCTTGTCTTTCTTGAAAAAATAGCAGCACGCTTTTAATGGCCAATATATGGCCAATTGTCCTGTGTGCACCTTACTTTCAGAAATTGGAAAACTATGTATTAAAAGGCATACTGCTGTAGAATTGTAGGTCAATTTATCTTTCCTGTAGTAAAATACAAAAATCTATTATCCCTTGGAAGGTAAGATCCTGTTCTGAGCTAAAGTCGCAGGTGGAAATATTACACATGGTTGGAAGTCGGTTGGAAAATGAAGTGTTAGGGTTTTAACTTTCACATGATGACGTATGAGAAGGACAAACACCGTTGAAATGATAGATTCTTTTGCTCATTATAAAAGTACAATGTGTTAAAAACATGCTGACTGGACTTTTGTCTAGTATATGTGGTTTGCAATGAAAAGAAAGGAATTTTACATCCTAAATGTAAAAAATGAAAACGCTCTAGCTCAGTATGACAATGATCTTGCTCATTTAGTTGTACATATTTGCTGCCACCTTCAGGGAGCCTGCAAATCTCAGATCTGAAGGAAAATGTGACTATTCCGTCCTTTTTTATCTGAGGTTGGCGAAACGAGTAGCTTTCATCTTCACTAATAACCTCATTTTGGAGAAAATTGAGAAGGAAGAACGCCAAATAGATTCCACAAAACGGACAAGATAGTCTCTAAATACAAGATGTCTTCTGCTAATGCTTAACCTAATCCAACAATGGTAGGAGGGTAGGAATAGAGATATACTTACTAAGGTTCAGGAAAGGGGAAAGCTACTAGGGCATAGGGCTACTAGGGCATAGATACAGATATCAGTAGACTTGTATAGGTAGGGGCTGAGGTAATGTTATAGGTGCTATAGTACAAAGAGAGGTATAGGCTCTAGAATATTGTTAATATAGGGATAATATAAAGGAGAATTTAGGGGCATATCAACAAGGGCCGGCGTTAAAATGATCGCCGCTTTTGCGTCCGTTTTAGAGCGATAATTTTATCGCCCTATCAGCATGGACACGCTAACGTCTGAATCCATGCCTTAGCGCCATTTTCTCTACGCCTTGCCTCGCATCGCTAATGAGATGTGAGGTAGGCGTTCCCCTGCGAAATACAGTGAAAATAATCGCTAAAAAAGGTTCTACCTATCAACAAAGGAATCGCTAACCCGCTTAGCGACATTAAAAGTAGCGCTAACCGGCAATATCGCCGGTTCCTTACGCCTGCTAATTTTCTAACTTAGCAATGTTTATCGTGGGAGGGGGATTGTTATGCTAAGTCCACCTATCCCTATTTACAATGTTTTTCCTAACGCTTTTTTTTATCGCTGGGTATCTGGCGATATCGACGCTTATCACCGCTATTGCCGGGATTTCTATCGCCTCGGTGATGCGCATTGATGATAGTGCGCTAACCGACGATAGAATCCGGCAATAGACGGCATTAGGATTTTGCATGCAACACGCGGCCAGCGATAATTATCGCTGCCGCTTGATGATATGCCCCAATTTAGATGGTGCCAGAAGAACGCGGAAACAGGTACTAGTGTATAGCCAAAGCCAGGCACAAAGACATAAGCAGGACACAGAGAATCTAGATCATAGGTAGGAGTAAAGGCAATACATTATATACATGTCCCGAGGACCTAGGGTATAGTGAGGGAATAGATATAAAAGGTTTTTATGGGGCTAAAGGTTCTATGATATAGCCAGATGTGGACAAGGATAAAAAAAAGAGCTGAGGATAAAGGTGGGAATAACTAGCCTGGTCGAGGAAGAATATAGAAGGGAAGAGGAACAGCACATTTAGGTAATCCTGGAACAAAACAGACTGCGGGTAGTTTTTCTACGTGAAGGGCATTCACAAGGATGTAATCCATCATCTTTGGAATGACATTCATTCATTCATTTGGGGAAAAAAATCAAGGAAATAGGTTTGTAAAGAAAGATTGCAGAGAACAGATCGCATACTTGTGGTTTTCACCAGAATCGCATAAAATGTAAATACGACCTCCTACTGCCTGCCTTTCCTGTGCCTCCAAAATAACACAATGTGGTCCAGCAACTAGAGTTGCACTTGCATAACTTTGATTCACATTTGTACAACTTTGATCCACACTTGTGTAACTTATCTACATGCAAAATGGTATTCGATGTAAGGCTGAGGTGGGTAAATGGTTTAACATTAATATCATCCCATTGGCATGTGCAAAATGGAAGTATCCAAGTAGTGGCTGAAACCAGATAATTTATGAGAGCAAAAGATTCTTAGTGGTTCCCAGCCCACAGACTAGTAGTGGATTGTCAAAGAAACAGTCACCCCCACAGCCCTCGACAATTACTGAATAGCCCTCATGAATATCAGATTCCTCCTTCATGCCAGTCATCCTGCTCAGCATCAAGGAGCTTATTTACAAGGCACTTGCGCAACTTTTGCGTTATATTTAACATGGGAAAAGTGACGCAAAAGTGGCGCAAGGGCCTTGTAAATCTGCCCCCAAGTCTTTACTTGTATCCCAACCTCAGATCTGGATATCAGATTTGTATACCTAAATCTTTTTTGTTCTTATATACCATCTCACAGGAGTCATTGGTTCCTTCTCCAATGACCTGGGCATAATCCAGGACACACTCCCCACACCATCTTTTTGTTGTCCTTGTTGACTTCAACCCAAACATGAGGATTCACCAGCAAGAAACTGAGTCAAATTACTCACCAGATATATCCACTCTCATTGGAAAGATAATCAATGCTACCTCACTGACCTAATCTCTTCCAACCCAGTCCTCTCTCTCTGACCATATCTAAATGGCTGTGAATGTGGGTGGATCTGCACACCGAAAAATAACCAATATTATCAAAATGTGAAAAAAGTGTAATCAAAATATGTGCGTGTGGAGCATGGGGAAAGGGTACCACAACCCCTAGGTACAATGTATAAAACGAGTCCTTGGAAACCAAGGACTATGCAACGCACAGCTGTCTGGCAATCATGCCTCCAAAGTTATAAACAGATTTTTAACGAACAGTAACTGATGTTAAACACATGTATTTTAATTCTTCAACATATTCTCAAAAAATGTAATAGCATAAATCTTAAAGAAACTCATTCATTGATATATGAAATCAAATTCAATAAACTGATACTTTATAAAACAAGTTAACAGTTATGAACCAATTTAAAGCAACCCAATGCATTTCGGGTTCTAAGGAACCCTTCCTCAGGGGATATAATAAAGTTTCAAAATTCAAAAATCCTCCGGGATGGTTCAGGTAACGTATCTACAACAGAAATACATAGGGGCCTCACCTTATTTACAAGGCAGCGTTAAGCCACTTAACGTGGCTTAATGCTGCTTTGTTGATAAGGCCCCCTTTCACGCTATGCTTAGCGTGAAAGGGGAGGGCAATGGGTGTTGCTGTGGACTTACCACCGCAACACCTATTGATTCTGACACTGCCTCCTATTTACAAGGGAGGGGTAAAGAGGAGGCAGCACCAGAATTAAGATCAGGGAAAACCTGGTCTTAACCTGACGCAACAATGAGAAATGTTTCATTTCTCCTTGTTTTTGCTTGTTTCATGTGTACTGCGTTGTGCAGCACACATGAAAACAGCAAAAGACCAATGATTGTTTATGTACAGGAAGGTCCACCTATCTGCACATAAACTATAATTTCTTAAAAATCCATTTTGCAACTTATGTGTGTGCTGCATTAAGCAGCACACATAGAAGTTACAAAGCAGCATTCAAATATTTTTTATGTGCAGGAAGGGAGACCTTCCAGCACATAAACAATCGTCCTCTGCACGCAGACACCCTTTCACTATGGTGCAAGGGTGCCTCTGTTGGCGCTAGGTTTGCGTAGCACAGCAGGTTTTAAAGTGTAGCACCAGCGCAGGGGGAAATGTAGCGCTGCACCATATTCTTCTAAATATGGTGCAGCCCTGAGTATCTCAAGTGGCGGAGTGAGGCATTAAGCCAGGAAGGCTAACGCCTCACTCTGCCCCTTCCCTTGTACATATGTCCCCTGGTCTTAACCTGGCGCAACAAGGAGAAATGTTACATTTCTCCAAATTTTTGCTGTTTTCTGCTGTTTTCATGTGTGCTGCCTTGTGCGGCACACATGAAAACAGCATGAGGCCAATGATTGTTTATGTACAGGAAGGTCCCCCTTCCTGCACATAAACAATCACTTTTTTTAAAATGCTGTTTTGCAACTTCTGTGTGTGCTGCATTAAGCAGCAAACATAGAAGTTACAACGCAGTACTTAAAGATTGTTTATATGCAGGATGGGGGACCTTCCTGCACATAAACAATCTTACCCTGCACGCAGACACCCTTGCAATATGGGGCAAGGGTGCCTGCATTGGCGCTGGTCTGTAAAGTGTAGCGCAAACGCAGGGGGCAACACAGGGCTGCACCATGTTCTTGCAAATATGGTGCAGCCAGTGTTTCTGAAGTGGCAGAGTGAGGCATTAAAGACAGGAAGGCTAACGCCTTACTCCACCACTTCCCTTGCACATATGCCCCTTATTTTCATAGAGGAACTGTGCTACGGCATCTGTGGCATCAAACAAAGACAACACGGTCATTGGGATTGTGTTAAAGTCTGGTCAAGGCAGTAGCAAATCACTGCAACTTGGCTACACAGCAACCTAATGGAAACAACTGTCGGGCAGTCTTCAGGTGGTTGGAGTGAAGTGATATGATTAATGAAGTCTTAAGGTATACTAGTCACAGTAAATATGAGAAACAGAGGTCCCACTAAGTGATTCTCATTTGTTGCCCCCCTCTGCATCTGTTTTATTGACACAACACATCCTAAGCTGTAACCTATTCAAGAAATCTGCCCTCCACTGGCGGATCTCAGTTGGCAACAAAGAGTTCTAGTTCACTGAAACAATCCTCGTTGCTAATATCATTAACAGGTCTATGAAAGTGCAGTTGGATTTATTGTATCCCGGTTTCAGTGTTGGCACAGGTTTGGTTTACAGTGGTGCGGGTGCGGCCTCCCAGTTAAGTTAGTCATTTGTTCCTAAACTTGCTCCCAAAAAAGTCTACTCACCCGGCATGCCCAGATCATTTGTTAATGGTCCCTGGGGACCTGTTTGAGGTTCTAATAGGAACACGTTATGAATGCGTGAAGGGATAAGGTAAGTGCAATGTGTGTAAATGAGCTAGTGACTTTAAATATCGAGTTCCTGAAGACCTTGAATACATAGGATGAGACTGCATACTAGTTAGGGTCTCCTATTACTATTCAAGTCCCACCTGTGTTTGTTCCTGATGGCCCTATATAAAGAAGTCACCAGTTTACGACAACCTCCCAAAGTCAGTTATGTCTGCAATACTGCATCTGTTTTAGGCTCTACAGAGTCATAGCCACAGGTCTGCTTAACTGCTCCGATGAGCAGGGTGTGAGCTGGGAACTATTACCTCTTTATGTTATGTTCCTACATGACTCTGGCATAATCGGCATAATCTGGCATAAGAAGGAGGTGCTCAAGCGGCAACATCCACCGAAACGCGTTGACGCCTTTGTCAACAGGCATACTGTAGACTGTAATAGGCCTTTGATATTAATGTTATATTTAAGGCACACAATCAAATGTGGGAACAATGAATTTTAGTCTGTTGTGTTAGCCATGTCTAGAAACTATATTTTTTTCTTGCAGGTTCTCCCATTGTTGTATATATCGGTATAGTTTTTTTAAAATAGTTTTTTATGTCTTTTATATTTGAATAAAATACCTGTATATAAATTGAGCACTTGGCCTTTGATGGTGTTGGTGTTATGTTCTGGTGATGTGATTAAAACTTTGAGTGTATGTGGTTTTGTTCTGCTTATTAAGTACACCAAAGGGGAATACTTTTCTGACCAACGATAACATTTGCAGCCTAGCCTGGCCAGTGTAGTGGTCTACCCCATTGCAGCACCAACTGCAATGGATTGTGGTCTAACAGTGGGTTGGCCAGGTATTTGAACCTACGTTGCAGTCCCATCCGCTGTGGCATGGAGAATGACATGTTTGTGAGTGTGTAGAGCATGCAGACATGAGTATGACATGTATTCACTATGTGTCAGCTGACACTTCCTTCTAGCTCCATCCACCGGCCCATACTTCCAGCCTCTCAGAAAGTTCCTATGCTGGAGATCCTTACAGCAATCAGTACGGCCTGTCTTTTTTAATGTAAGTAAAGAAATATTTATTGATTCAGTTAATTAAAGCTGTTACAATTAAAATCAATATAATTAAACACATAAAAGATATAAGCATGTAAAAACCATAAAGTTACAGTCTATGAAAGGATCAGCATGATTTTTTTAAAAGTTATTTCTATTGTATATTGTGTTTTTATATTTACCAAACCGGCTAGTTCTGTTATATCCTTGGTGTTAAATTACAAAAGTAAGGCTTTCCTACAAGTACTAACTATATTTTTAAAAAGATTGGCTTTAGTAAAGAGCCTGTAAAAACTCGGGACAACAGGAAAGGGGGTGCAGAAAAGATTCTTGTCTATAGTCACAAAATCTGCAAAGTGGGGTGAGGGTTGGTCTATTTCTCCAAGATGTTCTATATTCCTCGTTGGGGAGAACAAGGAATCTTGCCCGCAGAATGTTAGCTCTACATAGTCAACTTAGAGCCATCTTCAGTCAGATATGGTTGAATGCCAGGAGTTTTGTACAAGTCGCAAATCAGGTCAAGCCAAGCAGTAGATTTTAATTTTCTTAGATCTGAGTCCCTCTAGAGTGCCAGGGCATGCATTTTCAGTATGGACACAAGTAAAGACCTCACCAATGAACAGTGGCTCATGCAGCGATGCCTCAATTAATGCCAATATGCAATACAAATACACTGCTTGCATAGCATTTGGAGTATAAAAGCCCTGCAGGTGCATGCCCTAAAATATCCCATGATAGTGAAAATAGTGCCCTTATATGTCCACCAGTTGTGTCTCTACTCTGAAGAAAACTCCTAGTTTGACGCAGATTAGCAACTACTCACTGAAACAGTGTAGTTAGTGTATTACTAAAGATGCTTCCTCCATCTGCTGTGCAGCTCCTTGCCATCTCTGGTGCAACTTATTGTCTTCGTTGCCACCTTATTGCCTTTCATGTAGAAAAGCCAAGTTTGATTTGTGCTACTGTAAATGTGAATATATTTGATGCCTTTTAGTAGTGGCCCCTATTCGCCTAATGTTCTAAGTCTCAAACAAATATTCAGTCCTGTTGGCCATGGTTGATCTGTAGTGTATGCAGTGCTTCCCTGATTCTAACTTCTCATTTCTGTCAAGGGGAAGGTGTAGTTACACTTGCCTTCGGGCCCACTTGGGGTGTTGTGTGTGTTTAAACACTTTTCCAGATATTGATTGCCCTCAATGTGCACTATCCTTGTTCTAATCAGTGATATAACAGTACACTTTACCATCCCAAACTGTAGACTCCCTCCTTGGGCAAGAATGTAAATAGTCATCAGCCCAGCTTAATCCCAATGCCTCACGTAGCTTTTTGTCTGCCCAATAGGCTGAGTCTACGAGGGGAAAAATGTCAACTAACAAAAGAAAAGGGGGTTGGTGTCACAGTCAGTGTCTGCCAGTAAAGCCCTCCCCTGCCCAGTCACCCCCATTTGAAGCATACTTGCCAATTTTACCAGCCCAACCAACATAATGCATAATCCAAACATTCACAATGTAGCGCAGAGGTAGGCCAACTCATGGCCCTCAACAGAGTCTATCTATACGTCTTTATCTATCATGCAATGTCACCTGCTGTTCTAGGTGTCAGATAAAGTGAGCTGAAGATATCATGTTCCCGATCAGAGTCTGAGCCATTGTATAAGACCTGTGAAGTGGTGTCAAGTGTTCGAAATATGTTATTGAGTTTATAATAAAGCGATAGAAAAAACAAAAAAAAGAACTGATGGAGAACAGTAAACTTGCAATATTACCTTTTGATAAATTGTATCTATAAAATGATAATTGCAGAGTAAAAGAAACTAAAATGTAAAAATAAAAAGGGGGGATCAATAACTATTGGTAACAAATATTAAGCAACAGAGCCAAAAAATCTAACAAACAGTACTTAATATATAATATAAAAAATTAATAGTATAATGCTATGTAATAATCAATTGGTTTCCAAAACGGTTGGTAAGTGGATGTATTATGAACAACACCCAACATAGACAAATCAACTCCTTTCCTGGTAAATATTATCATGCATGTATTGATAATAATGAAGCGTCTTCCCAATTGGTAGTAATTGATTTTACCGTAGCAGATATGGGGAAGTTAAAGAGCTTATTATCTAAATCTGACATTTTTGTTGAGAGTGATACTGATTTACAAATCAACATATTATATGATGGTTTATCTGATGAATAAAACATTTTTATAATAACATCCCAAACCTCATTCGAAAACTTAAAGACAATATTATATTCAAAAAGCATATGTTTAAGTGAACCGCGAGCCAGATTACAGCACCAACAAGTGGGAGGGTTTAGTAGTTTTACCTTAAACATTTTTAATGGAGTCCTTAAACAATTAAATAATATAAACTAATTCGTTTGATATAAGTACACTGGTAACAATCCAGAGACACAGTTCATCCAAATTTTCTTCCATAAGCCTTGACAAAAGGAAAGATTAAGTTCATTTTTACAGAAAGAAGAAATAGAATGTATGTTATTCTTATCAACATTATTCATTTTTTTTATAATACAATGACACAGCATGAGATGAAGAAGCAATTCCTTGAATGTAAGTTTCTAAATTGGATACATTTTCCAATGGGGAATTGCTATGAAATGAATCAAGGATAGAATTACATAAAAATGCGTATTTAGGAAAATCTTAAGGGGGCAGGAGAAACTTTTGTTGCAACTCTTCAAAAGATAAAAAATTGTTATTAGAATATATATCTTTTAAGTAAAAGATACCTGCGTTTTTGCAAGACTACCATAATTATATGCTTTGATTAGCTTTATAATAGGCCTATACCATAAGGAGATATTTAAGGTGTGAGAAATGGCTGTTTGAAAGAGAGAATCTAAATCTTGTATTATTAATTTTGAAGATTTCAATATTGCAGATCTTCGTAATAAAGAATTAGAAGCAGACATAGTAAGTAAAGCAAGTAATGGAAATGGTGATATCAAACTGTTTTTCAATGAGAAGCCATGATGGTGCATTATTAAAATATGTGCTGGTGAACCAAAGGGCACCTTCTTTTAAGATAAATGCTTTATGATAGTTAAAAAAGTCTGGCAAACCAAAACCACCAGTACATTTAGCAATTTTCAATTTGTTGTAACTTATACTTTAGATGTTAGCATGGCTAAAGATGTATAGAACTTAAGTGGCAGCTGGGTAGGTAACATCGATATTAGATACAAATATTTTGGGAACAATAACCATTTTGGCAGAATCAACTTTCCCTCACCAAGATAACTATAGAACTGTCCACTTATGAATTTTGTCTTTAAAAGGATTCATAATATACTCACAGGTCAATGTTATCAATTGTTTGATGGTATGAGAGAATAGGATCCAAAGATATTTAAGGTTTTCTTTTTGCAATATTATTTCATTGTTTGTAGCGTATCGGGTACAGTGCACATGTAATGGAAATAATTCTCTCTTATTTGTGTTTAAAGTTGAGCCTGAAGATTGTGAATATAACTGAATAATCTGTAATATGGGTGGAATAGAGAAATATGGATTGCTAATATATAATAATACATCATCAGCATAAGCTGCAGTTTTTATAGTAACCTCATTAATAGTAATACCTTTCATTTCTGTGGAGTTTCTGATGGAAATGAGTAAAAGTTCAATGGCAAGGAGAAAAAGTAAAGGTGATCAGGGACAACCTTGACCTGCGCCTCTGAAAAGGAAACATTTATTAGAAAGTTGACCATTACTGAAAAGTCTTGAAGACCAAGGAAGCTGCTCTCCGCTGCGTCCCAGTCTGTGCACGCCTGCAGCGCTGAGGAAAGCGGCTAGCGGCGCTTGGGAGCATCGCAATCAGAGATTCCGACGTGGGAAGATGTGAGGCATTCATGGGCACTGTCTCTGCGGCCTTAGCGGTGCTGGAAATCACTGTTTTGCCTCTACATCCGCCGTCGCGTAGAAGAAACGAGCGGCACACAAAATGGCGGTGCAGTGTCTGCGAGGATGAGCCCCTCTCACAGCCGCCTTGCGATGAGCAGACGAGGACAGCACAGTGCGGATCGTGACCACAGCTCAGGTAGCATTTAGCGTGGTGCGCTTACAGCGGCGGTAACGCTGCTGCCTTGATGCTGCATCTTTCCGCCCTGCCTGACCTTAGGATGGCGGCTGCATAACCCCCGGTAGCGGCAAAATGGAATATCCGTGCCTAATATACGGGACCTACTGACACTGGTGGTCTCCTTCTCGGTAAGCCTCTCTGGAATACTGCTAGCTGTGCTTGGCCCTGCTCACCTTGTACTACGCCTTGGAGGTGCTTGAAGACTTCTCTGAGCACTCACCACCGCAAGTCAATACAGCACTTGTAAATAGTAAATGACTGCCATTTGGGCCCGACCGCCATCCTGGCTGCCCGAATGGGTGGAGAGGCCCGCACTGTGAGACGTGCTGAGTAGCACCGCTGGACTGAACCAGGAAAGGAAAGTAAAGCCAATTGCACGTTCCTGACTCATAGGGAAGGCCCCTGGTGGGCTGATTGCAATTGGTGGTGGCTGGGGAATCTGAAGGAGAGCAGACCTGAGAGGAGGAGAACCACTGATCAATAGCGGTGCGCAAGGTGGCTGTAGGGCACTAGAATGTGAGGCAGAAGGGCCACATGGTGCTGCAAAGGGGGAGCTTTGATGTGTCCCTGCGTGTACACCACCCCTGTTGGGAGATCCAATGCTGCTAACTCATCTAGGCTGAAACATCCCATGATGGCGACTATAACAGCCCCGGGGAGAAAAGCTGAGACCTAGATACTTTTGTAGGATTCCCGGTAGAGCTACCTCGCTAGCTATGGGGGAGATTGACTTTGGGCTCCCTCCTTTGACTATCACCTACCCAGCCGGACTTCGGGCTAACGGTCCCGTGACTCTCTGACCTTATCTTCCCCCTCTCCCATCCCCCAACACTCCCCCCTCTGCGCTCCTACTCTTTCCAGCTTCTGTCCTCTGCCCTCACATGCCCTTGCCCTTTGTCCCCACCCTGCTTTTCTGTGAACGTCTTCCCTCGCCACTTGAGACTGAACTATTTTGTCTGATGCCCGATGGAGCTACCTGGTTTAGCTATAGGGGAGATGGGCCGTGGATTCCGTACTTGGTCGTCACCTACCCAGTTGGTCTTTCGACAGACTTCCTTTCATCTCTACGGTTGTCTCTTCCCTTATCCTCACTTTCTCTCCTCCCCTACCCCCACTACTTTCTCTCTCCTTTCTCTCCTCCCCTAATGTATTGCTGATTGTTTGATATAATGTTTACTTTTGTTGAACCACATTGCTGCACTTCCTTTCGTCTCTCCTGCCGTCTCCTCCCGCATCCTTCTGTATATTTATGTCTCTCCTTCCCTCCACTCTCTATGTATTGAGACCGAACTATTTTGTCTGATGTACGATGGAGCTACCTGGTTTAGCTATAGGGGAGATGGGCAGCGGATTCCCTCCTTGGTCGTCTCCTACCCAGTCGGTCTTTAGACAGACTTCCTTTCGTCTCTACGGTTCTCTCTTCCCTTATCCTCACTTTCTCTCCTCCCCTACCCCCCACTACTCTATCTCTCCTTTCTCTCCTCCCCTAATGTTTTGTTGATTGTTTGATATAATGTTTACTTATTGATCTCTTTCTGGTATATTGTTGAACCACATTGTTGCACTTCCTTTCATCTCTCCTGTCGTCTCCTCCCCTTCCTCCCTCTATTTATGTCTCTACTTCCCTCCTCTCTCAATGTTTTGAGACTGAACTATTTTGTCTGATGCCCGATGGAGCTACTTGGTTTAGCTATAGGGCCTGATGGGCCGTGGATTTCCTCCTTGGTCGTCACCTACCCAGTCGGTCTTTAGACAGACTTCCTTTTGTCTCTACGGTTGTCTCTTCCCTTATCCTCACGTTTTCTCCTCCCCTACCCCCGCTCTAATTTCACTCTCCTTTCTCTCCTCCCCTAATGTTTTGTTGATTGTTTGATATAATGTTTACTTATTGATCTCTTTCTGGTTTGTTGTTGAACCACATTGTTGCACTTCCTTTTGTCTCTCCTGTCGTCTCCTCCCCATCCTCCCTCTTTTTATGTCTCTCCTTCCCTCCTCTCTCAATGTATTGAGACTGAACTATTTTGCCTGATGCCCGATGGAGCTACTTGGTTTAGCTATAGGGGATATGGGCCGTGGATTCCCTCCTTGGTCGTCACCTACCCAGTCGGTCTTTAGACAGACTTCTTTCCGTCTTTCCTTTGTCTCTTCCCTTACCCTCCCTTTCTCACCTCCCCTGCTCCCCCCACTACTTTTCTCTCTCCTTTCTCTCCTCTCCTAATTGTATTGCCTATTTTTTTGGATGTATTGTGTAATTGTTGAACTTTCTCTATTACATTGTTGATTCTCATGTAAAGCGCTCTGATACCTTCGGATCTAGCCAGCGTTATATAAAACTCTTTAAATAAATAAAAATAAATAAATACGTATAAAGGAATTGCCATAATGAAAAGCAGATAAAGTATTAAATAGATACTGCCAATGTACTTCGTCATACACTTTTTGAGCATCTAATGCAAAATACCAGCAAATAAGGGGTAAAGATGACACCACTTCAATTGCATGAAATAATAATCTAGTAATATTTACAGAATGTCTATTTTTCATGAAACCAGTTTGATCAATGTGAACAACAGTGTCAAGCACAGAAGTCAATCTGTTCACAAAATGTTCCCATTAAGCTTAGTCTTGGTTGATTAAGAAATTACGGTGGTAATTTGATACATTAGTGGGATCTTTACTAGGCTTTGGAAGAACTATAATCAACGGTTTAGTAAAGGATCCTGAAGTAGATCCTTATATACTAAAGTGTGTAAATATTTTAGGTAAATGAGGCCTCAATAAGGATTTATAAAATTAAGCTGGTAAACCATCCGGTCGTGGTCATTTACCCAGTCTAAGATATTTAATATCAGAATTAAGTTCTCCTACAGAAATCAGAACATCCAATTTTTCCTTCACTGATTGGGTAAGTTTTGGAAGGCCACAGGACTGCCAAAAATCCTCAATACTAAACCTATCTATAGCTGAGGGATAACTGTATAGATTTGAATAGTAGACCAAAATTTCATTAACAATTTCTTTGTGAGAGAATGTCAATTTACCATTCAAATACAATACCAGATAGAGGGAGGGTCCAAGGGATGTTTAGAGACCTGCAAGGATAAATCCCCTAACCATATATGACAACAACCGCAAATCCATGGGTCTAGAGAAAATGTATTACACAATTGAGACTAAAAAGTGCACCAAACAGGAGCTAAAACCCAATGGAAAAAAGGTGTCATTCAGAGAAGTAGATTCCCATCAGTCACCAGGGTGATATTTCTCATCTTGTGGGAAACTCTTCTGCACCTCCTTGTTGTTAAATAGGAGGAGCTCATAGATGTATGAAATAAATCTGTGAATAAAGCATGATGTGATGCCGTGGCTGTGCAGTGTAGTGATAAGTGATTAAAATTGATTACCAAAAGGAAAAATATGTTTATTATGTATCCTTTGGTGTAAAAAGATTTTAAAAAATGCATGGGCGCCCTCAATAGATGTATGGGCGCACTAGTGATGCGGTCGACATGTTTCAGCCAATTACAATAAGGCTTTCTTCAGGACCATTCTCAAACTACTGCACATAAATGTGAAAAGTGAAATTGAAAATAACAAAAGTTGTATTAAAACTATACAGCCATAAACCTGTACACAGCAATGTTGTAGCAACAAGGCATAGGTCTCGCACTCATGTAAAAGATGTGAATAAAGTTTAGAGGAGCACAAAAGACATATGTCTCAATAGTGAAAATACATTCATGTCACATTCTAATAAAGGTGTACCCATACAAAGCCAAACAAGGTGATAGACTTTATATCAAAAAGACACCTTACCCGTTGCAAATTGGGAGGGTACTCACCGCTCCTGGCAATCGCTCAGGGCCTGAGGCAACGCTCTGTAGAAAAATGGGAAGAAATTAAACTAGCCCAAATATATAAAAAGTCTGCCATTCATCATGGTAGCAAGCTCCATCATGAAATGTCAGATAGAGATAAAAAATTAAGGTTAAATGCGTAGATTACATAAAACTAAATGCATAGCATGGCTAGAAAAGGATTTGGCGAAATATTTGCTAAGTAGAGGCTATCTTTGAGAATAGAGAGTAGCGGTTGGAACATCTAGATCCCACTAGTGGCTCAAAAAGAGATTTGAGCGTGGGAAAAAGACATGGATTAAAACAGGATACGAGCAGAAAACGCGGCAAAACGCCGCGTATTAAGTGACTCGGTGGTGGACTTCATTAACAAAGACAGTCCATCTAAGAACGAGTACTTCTAAGTTACTGAAGAATAGAAATAAAAAACGACTGCTCTCACCTACTCTGTCGCTTCCCGGACCGGAACCTGAGAGTCACCGGCGGTGACGTCCTGTCCGGGGTGGCGGTTTAAATATCCCCACACAGCTGACCAGATTGAATACAGCTGTAGCGATACAGTATGGGAGGAACACTTGGATTAAACTGCCAATCAGACAGGCGATGCGGAGGACAACAGATGTGCCTCGGGTTCATGGGAGATGTAGTCTGTCGTCCATTACCGCTCTGGCACTCACATATTGCTGCCGGAAGCAAGAAATGTAGATTATAGATGTAAGCTCACACTAAAGGCTATATTGGTGATGCTAGCCTGCGTCTTGTAGATAAATTAAACATAATAATTATCGACTGATTGACAAAAAAAGGAAAGAAAGGAATCTTTCGCATTAGACTACAGATACACCACTGATTCTTGGGAGATGTAGTCTCTTGTAAAATATCGCCCTGGCTCCCACAGAAAAGCTGCCGGAAGCGAGAAATATAAATTACAGATGTAAACTCACTCAAGGTTACCATAGCAATATTCATTAGCCCGCATCTTGTAGACAAACTAGGCACAACAATTGCAAACTGATTGACAAGAGAGAAAAGAATCCCTCGCATTCCTTCTGTTGTATCGATGCAAGTCCAGAAACAAATCTAAAAAGGACTCGAAAAACAACAGCAGCCTCGAACACCTGAGACTAGAGGGGGACTAAACTGAATCCAGAGCCTCTCTATGGGTTGTTTCTAGACTTGCATCGAAACAACAGAAGGAATGCGAGGGATTCTTTTTTCTCTTGTCAATCAGTTTACAATTGTTGTGCCTAGTTTGTCTACAAGATGCGGGCTAATGAATATTGCTATGGTAACCTTAAGTGAGTGTACATCTGTAATTTATATTTCCCGCTTCCGGCAGCTTTTCTGTGGGAGCCAGGGCGATATTTTACAAGAGACTTCATCTCCCATGAATCAGTGGTGTATCTGTAGTCTAATGCGAAAGATTCCTTTCTTTCCTTTTTTTGTCAATCTGTGGATAATTATTATGTTTAATTTATCTACTAGACGCAGGCTAGCAATCACCAATATAGCCTTTAGTGTGAGCTTACATCTATAATCTACATTTCCCGCTTCCGGCAGCAATCTGTGAGTGCCACAGCGGTAATGGACGACAGACTACATCTCCCATGAACCCGAGGCACATCTGTAGTCCTCCGCATCACCCGTCTGATTGGCAGTTTAATCCGCGTGTTCCTCCCATACTGCATCGCTACAGTTGTATTCAATCTGGTGAGCTGTGTGGGGATGTTTAAACCGCCACCCCGGACAGGACGTCACCGCCGGTGACTCTCAGGTTCCGGTCCGGGGTAGCGACGAAGTAGGTGAGAGCAGTCATTTTTTATCTCTATTCTTCAGTAACTTTGAAGTACTCGGTCTTAGATGGACTGTCTTTGTTAGTAAAGTCCATCACCGAGTCACTTAATACGCGGCGTTTTGCCGCGTTTTCTGCTTGTATCCTGTTTTAATCCATGTCTTTTTCCCTCGCTCAAATCTCTTTTTGAGCCACTAGTGTGATCTAGTTGTTCCAACCGCTACTCTCTATTCTCAAAGATAGCCTCTACTTAGCAAATACTTTGCCAAATCCTTTTCTAGCCATGCTATGCATTTAGTTTTATGTAATCTACGCATTTAACCTTCATTTTTTATCTCTATCTGACATTTCACGATGGAGCTTGCTGCCATGATGAATGCCAGACTTTTTATATATTTGGGCTAGTTTAGTTTCTTCCCATTTTTCTACAGAGCATTGCCTCACGCCCTGAGCAGTTGCCAGGAGCGGTGAGTACCCTCCCGATTTGCAACGGGTAAGGTGTCTTTTTGATATAAAGTCTATCACCTTGTTTGCCTTTGTATGGGTACACATTTATTAGAATGTGACATGAATGTATTTTCACTATTGAGACGTATGTCTTTTGTGCACCTCTAAACTTTATTCACATCTTTTACAGGAGTGCGACAACTTTGCCTTGTTGCTACAACATTGCTGTGTACAGGTATATGGCTGTATCGTTTTAATACAACTTTTGTTATTTTCAATTTCACTTTAACATTTATGTGCATTAGTTTGAGAATAGTCCTGAAGAAAGCCTTATTGTAATTGTCTGAAACATGTCGACCGCATCACTAGTGCGCCCATACATCGTTGAGTTTTAATTTTTGTGACAGGAGCATCGCGCCAGAATGAATCCTGCCTGCAAATTAATTTATCCACGAAGATGCCACCGTGTTGTACCATACCTCTACTCAACTGGAGTACTTTCTACTGGCTAATCACTAAGTGCTACATGTGTGGTAAATAAAATATTACCCTGTCATAATTTCTATAAATAAACAAAATTTCATGCATTAAATGAGAGGCAGAGTCCGTGGTGGCCGATTCAAAAGGGCTTTATTTCCATAACTCGAGTTAGGGGAGAATCGGTTCCATCACCACTAAGGTTCAGGAAGGGTCTTCTAAACCTTATTTACTAAGTACAATATTTATACTTTTTAATCTCGTACATAGGGAGACACGCTCCAGGCAGAGCAAGAGAAAGAGAGATAAGAGCATGTGGGCGTGCATTTGAGGAGTCATAGGTGGGTGGATACATGGAGGGGGTTGCATGGCCAGCTGGAACTTTGCCCTACTTGTGTGCGCAACTTGATCATGACGTGCAACTGACGTGTAACTGGGGGGAGCTGACATTCAGTCTAGTCGGGAGGCCTTCAGTGTCAGGGCTATCAGCACGTCTGGTATTATCTGATATCTTGAGTCCGGGGATGTATTATCTGAAGCAAAGGTCGCCCATCACTAAGAGCCAGAGAGGGCATATATTTCTTCGTTCATTGCGTGGGGGCCGTGGGCTTTCTACGGATGCAAGCTCTGTAAGTCACTTAAACGGAGACAGAAAGGCTAGGCCCTATCTCTGCAGACGGGTTCTGTTTACCTTCTTCACCAGGCAGGAATGTGATTCTGTAGAGCAAGCAGATAACTGTTGTGCAAAATTCTGTCTTGGCACCCCGTGCTGGGCCTCTTTCGGCTGAGCCAGAAGTATGCGAGGTCAGGGATACGTAACTGCAGCTCTCAGAGTGTCTGGAGTCATGAAACCCTAATTCAGAGACTGGCTCAGGCTGAACCACAAAAATGGGTTCATCTTGATTTAAGAGTGCAAAATGCAAACGTTTCTTACATGGGAGACTTGATGACTGGCATCCTAATGCAGGACATAAATGCAGAGGCCACGTTATTCAGGCCACTTAGGGAAAATGCATGGGTGACATGCACATACATTAAACATAGGGTACACGCAGGGGACATATTGGTCATGTAAAATTTCATTTTCCTCATTCCCTTCTTGTCCCCTACTTTACCCTTCAGGACACATCTATATTCATGAGACCGTATATTTGATCATACAGCATCATTTGTTCATCTTTGATCCTTTGTATACGTGGATGTGGAACACAGGCAGTCGCACACAGGCCGCAAATGGCTGGGCCACACTGCAGACAGAGACAGCAGCCGAATATCATAAGCAGTATCATTCCTAGGAACGACAACACTTTCCATCCCCAAGCCGATATTACACCCCAGAGCCAACTGGACCAAGTCCATGTGCCTGGGTCTTGATGTATATCATGAGCAATCTTGTGGAGCCTTGTTATTGCTGCGTACACAGATGGCGCGTTATTAGGAATGAAAACGCAGCAACTGGAGCCGATCACTCTACAGGCCCCGCCCCTATCCGCCAGGATGACATCAAGAACAAGGCGGTTCTGAAGATCAACAAGTCTCATGGCAGACTGCTCCTGGGTCAAGTTCGCCAGAGCAGAAGCAGTCACATTCACAACTGCTTCCAGAGTTCTTGTTAACTTGCGTATCAGTTTACTGTTTTGGACGGGACCTATGAAGAAAAAGAATCCTTTGTTGAAATCTGTATATTGCTCCCAAGCTGTTTCAGTCTGATCGATCTCTGAGACATCGGTCTCTCTCCTTTGTCTAACATGCTCTAGTCGTGAATCTCGATGGTAATGGGATGGGGCCAGAAAGACGGGTGGCAGCAGGAACGCTATATAACACGTCCCACCCCAGTCTGAGGGCAGATGTACATAGGCTGTCTGACCGCAAATGAAATAGGTATGGCGTGATGCTTTGAAAGAAGACTGTCCTTTATCGTTAAACTCTACTACAGCTTTACACTCGCTGTGTCCCATATGTACTGAGCCTTTCTTTCTAACACACAAATCACCTTTTACCGGTAGGACTGAAATAAACGGTGGACCTATATTTTGCATGGGCTGAACATTCAGCATTACAAAACTAACGGATGCGTTTCCTTGCTCGTACTCTTCATTTTCTAGATCGGTTCCCTTCCTTTGGGGAAGTCCGTCTTCGTCTGGAAAACATGCCTCATTCATTACTTTATTCAAGTTTCCATATATCCAGTCACCCTGGTAAACTATGGACTTTCTGTCTAGTGAGGTCATTAAGGCAAACCATGCTCCACACGAACCATTGTGGGAGAACGGTAAAGGGAAGAAGGGCAGAACTCCCTTCGTCTTTTGATAAGGTGGGAGTTGGCCACATACCCAGCAATCAGTCGCATTGCTGGTCTGATGAGAACGGTGTAACATTCGAATGAAAGTATTGTTACGCAGGGCAAGTCGATATGACAGTTCATGGGGTGGCAGTTCACTGAATGTATGCTCTACCGTGTTGTTAATGGAAGAGTGCATATGTGAGGCAATAGGAGGAAAGAAAACATGTAGTATTAAACTAACACAGATTATAACGATGCACAGAAAAAAAAGAATAATCAAAGAAACTATACATCTACTATGTAATATCTTGCAGTATTTCTCTTTCATTTTGCTCTTCTTACTATTCTCGTATGCGATCTTATACACGTCAGAAATCTAGTCTAACCGATTCACCACCTAGTGGACTTAGACAATTAAACCTCGTCTGACTTACTAGATCGTAACTTAGACCTATACTCTTGCTGTGGGGTCCTTTCTGGCAAAGGCGGCGCAAAGTCTGTAATGTCTTTAATGTCTTTATTCTTTACCAAAGTTCCAGATTGTCCAAAGTACCGTTTGCAATGATGGGCATGAAGCCATCCTTTTCTTCCTTCGACCTTGATGGCTGTCCTCGTGGTCAGTAACACTAACTTCGGCGCCTTCCAACGCGGCTCAAGGGGGCTTGATTGATCAAAGTTCCGCACGAAGACGAAATCACCAGGGACTATGGCGTGTTCCTTGACCTGGGTGTTGTCAGGGAAGGCGGCAGCAACCTGTGAACGACAAGAGAGTAGTGCAGACATCAAGGAAGCCAGGTAATCTGTCAGCATGTTACTGTCAACATCAGTTATTTTCTTAGGCATAGGCGTACCCCACATATTTGGCGGTCTACCGAAAACTACTTCATACGGAGATAGGCCTGTTCTGGAATGAGCTACCATACGCATGTAAAAGAGGGCTACCGGCAAGGCTACCATCCAATCCATGCCCTTTTCTGCACAGATCTTTGCTAGTTTCGTCTTGATTGTCTGATTATGTCTTTCTACAAGGCCTGCTGCTTCAGGGTGTCGTACACAATGGAACTTCCAATTATATCCTAACAGAAGAGACACTTGTTTCATTAATTCAGAGGAAAATGGCTGACCATTGTCTGAGTAGACGACACGGGGCAATCCGTATCTGGGAAAGAATTCGCGCACCAATTGCCTGGCGGTTGTCACAGCAGTATAATCTGGAACTGGATACGCTTCTGTCCACCTAGTTAGTGCACACAGAACTACCAAGACATACTTGTAACCTCTACATCTGTCCATTTGGATATAATCCATCTGGAGGACCTCAAAAGGGTGGTCAGGAGGATGAAATCCGCCTTGTTCCACCGGGATGCCTTTACCTGGATTGAACTGGCAACAGATCATACATGTTCGTACTTTCTGTTTCGCTGCTGCACGCAGGTGCTTGTTAAACCAGATATTCTGTAAGCTATCTATCATTGCCTTCTCTCCCAAGTGTGCTGGACTATGTGTTGTGCTTATGATTACTTGTACCATGGAATCTGGAAGAAACCATGTGCCTTTTCCCTTAGTCATCCAACCTTGGTCAGTCTGGACCCCTCCTTGTTCAGTCCATTTCTTTATTTCATCTGTGGTGGCATGTGTCTGTATGTCGAGTACATCTTGAGAAGGATCCCTGACTGTCATACTTTTTGTCAGTAATGGTACCTCTGTCCTTGTCGTGTCTGTTGGTGTCTGGGCTGTAAGTTTAGCAGTTCGGTCTGCCAGGTCATTACCCTGGGAAATGGTGTCTGTAACTTTGGTGTGAGCTTTGCATTTCAGGATAGCTATGGCTGCAGGTAAATGTATTGCTTCCAACAGGGCCTGAATAAGCGGGCCGTGCTGAATTTTGGCCCCATGAGAGGTCAAGAAACCTCTCTCCCTCCACAGTACTCCGAAATCATGAACTACGCCAAAAGCATATTGTGAATCTGTATAAATGTTCACTCTCAAGTACTTAGCTCTTATGCAGGCTTGTGTCAGAGCGATGAGCTCTGCTGCTTGTGCTGACAGTGTGTCTATTCTTTGTGTCTCTATGACTTCAGTAGCAGTGGTCACGGCATATGCTGCTACTAACTCTCCTGCACTCGTTCTCATGCATGATCCATCTACATAGAGTGTTAGGTCAGGGTCTGGAAGTGCAATATCTGTCAGGTCTTGTCTCGGTTTCGTCACTATATTCATTACTTCCACACAGTCATGTGGTGGTACATTTACTGTACTTGAGGGCAAAAGTGTAGCAGGGTTCAGAATGTTACATCGTCTGATCTCTATGTGTGGTTGAAATAATGTCAGTTCATATCCTGTCAGTCTTGCTACAGTCAAATGTTGTGTCTGTGTCCTGTTTAAGAGAACGTCCACTGCATGCGGTACCTGTACTGTTAGGGGGTGTCCCAGCACTATCGAGTCACTTTGTCTTATGGCTAGGGCTGTTGCCGCAACCGATTTCAGGCACGCAGGTAGAGCCTGGGCCACTGGGTCCAGTGTACTAGAAAAATAAGCACAAGGCTTGTGTTTTCCTGCTTGATCTTGTGTGAGGACAGATAACGCTGTTCCATTCCGTTCAGTTACGAAAAGCATAAAAGGTTTACTGTAACTAGGAGTCGCTAGAACTGGCGCTTGACATAATGCTCTTTTTAATTCTTCAAATGCCAAGGTATGTTCTCGTGTCCAAGGGAGGACAGTCGAAGACGCTGCCTCCTGTGTTGTCAATTGTATGAGTGGTTTGGCTAGATAGGCATACTGGGGAATCCATTGCCTACAGTATGAAGTGAGGCCAATGAAGGCCCGTATTTCCTTTTGTGTCTTGGGTTGTGAAAGGTTAGAAATGAGCTGTATATGTTCTTGTGTTAGCTGTCTACCCTCCTTGGACAGCAAGTGTCCAAGGTACACCACTTGCTGTTCACAGAATTGTAACTTTGAAGGGGACACTTTGTGCCCCTTGTCTGCCAGAAAGTGTAAAACTGTCAGTGATGCATTTTCGCAGTCTGGTTCTGATCGTGCTGTAATTAGGATGTCGTCTACGTACTGGAGTAGTGCAGTGTTGGTAGGCATGCTAATACTGTCCAGCTGTCTTTTTAATGCCTGACTGTAAATGCTAGGGCTTTCTGTAAAACCTTGTGGTGCTCTCGTAAATTTAAAGCTTCGTCCTTTTAAACTGAATCCGAAAAGATATTGGCTATCTGGATGAATGGGAACACTAAAGAAAGCATTCTTCAAGTCAATGACAGTTAAGAACATTGCCTCAGAATCAATAGCAGTCAGTAATGAAGAAATGTCTGGAACCACTGGATATTGTGGTACTACACATTTATTCAATTCTCGAAGGTCAACAACTAGTCTGTACACTGGTAGTACACTAGGGTCTGATCGTTTAAGGATAGGAATGACAGGTGAGTTACATACATTCGAGTCAGTCTCCACCACTACCCCTCGTGAAATGAGCTCGTCAACTATTTTCAATAAGGCTACTTCGGCATCAGGTGGTAACTTGTATTGTCTAATACGTGGTAGTACTACTCCTGCTTTGAGAGTGACATGGTGTGGTGTTATGTTCATGTAACCTACGTCAGTCGGTCCTTGTGCCCATAGGAGCTGTGGCACATTCTGGAGTCTGTGGTCAAAATCAGTCAGCACATAATGTCCCTTAAAATCACGTAAGAACAGTCGCACTCCCTCTGGAGAACAACAGATAACTGCTCCTAGTTCTTTTAATGTCTTCATACCAAGTAAGTTTTCTGGACATGATTTAGTAAGTAGCAAGTCTGTGGTACGTGACAGTGGACCAACCCCGAGTGAGACTAGTTTTGATACTTTATTGACAATAGGCTTTCCTGAAAATCCCAGGGAAACATTCTGTGAGCCCGAGAGAGGTGCCCCTGGAACCTCGTCATGGCTGATGGTAGTTCTGCTCGCCCCTGTGTCAATCAGAAACTTTCGGTCCTGTCCTAGTACACGACTATGTACATACGGACCCTCTTGATCTACAGGAACCTCAATAAGGGGCAAGCCAACTTCCCTCTCAAGGCTGTTTCATGAGAACTGTTGATATTCTGGATAGTCTGACTGTGTGTACTGATGCATTTGTGGTGTGGCATGAACAGGCGGTGGTGGAGGTGGAAAATTCGCTACTGTCTGCTGTGTGTTCTGTTGGGTGCTATTTTGCCTAGGAGTGTATTGTCGTTCTTTTGTCTTGCCTGTAGCTATATTGTGTTTCAGGACAGCACATTCCTTTACATAGTGACCTGGTTGTTTGCAATAATTACAGTTCCCCTTGACAGGTGTCGTGCTATTTTTGTTCGTATTTGCCGGTACCGTTTGGGCAACCAGCACCTTCATTTTTGTCTCTTTCATGCGTCTCTTTTCCTGATCCTGTTCTTCTCTAATCCTGTTCTGGTGATATTGTAGCATCTGTAACATTTGTGAAGGGCTGTTTGCTTGCCAAGTACTCTCAACCTTCAGTACTCTATTCTTGATCTGGGGTAAGGAATTCTCTACTAATTTGCTCACGAAAAGATGTGGATATGACTCGCTACCTGGCTTAAGGCCACTATTAATAGTAAAGCATTTCTCAAATCTAGAATAGAAATCACTTGTGTCCTCTTCTTGTTTTTGTTTACAGGCTGAAATAGCATCCCAGTCTTCCTTTTTAGTAATCAATAGTCTCGGTAAAACCTGTATCAGGAGTTCAGGCAGTTCCTTAGCTTTGTCCCCAAGACCAACCCCCGGGGGCCTGCCTTTTTCTTCTGTTTCCAGTGCATCCCAACTTAACTTTTTCTCGCCCACCTCCCAGTCTTTTTCTTTAAGCTTTTCATAAATACCTGCAGGCAACAGTACTTTCAATAGTTTCAGAATGTCAGCGTACGTATAATCTCCTATGCGGAGGATGTCTTTTAATTCTCGGTGAAACCCCCCCGGGTCTTTATCATGGCAGGGCAACATCTTTTTCATTTCCAGTATTTCTAATTTCGTCAAGGGGGTGTAAACATACACCCGTTGAAGCTCATTGTTTGCATTTTTGACGGGATGTACCTCTCGTAGGGGGTTCTGTCTGTCTACGTATAAGTGCTTTCTGTCGTGGTGTGGGGCGGGAAGCATGCATGTGGTCAGAGAATTCAGGTACTTATGTCATTGATCCAGGATGACATTAATTAATTCAGTACCCAGGCCTGTCCATCTGTCTAGAAGCATGTCGTCCAATAATTTATACAAGTGACCGGGATCGGAATATTGATTCTCATACAACGTTAGTAAATGTTGGACCATGTAAATACCAGCCAAACGCTGTTCGTTCGGTGGAAGGCTCAAGAAAGTCTGGGCCACTATATCACTGCTATATATATTAGAATTTGACACCCACTGGGTGGCTGACCGGGCCAACTCTATTTCGTGTGGGGTGTGAGATCGCTCGCTCCCTATCCGTTGTTTCAGGGCTTTTTCAGTAGCTTGGAACATATTTTCAAGGGAATATCTTTCTTTTATAGCTGGCCCCTGTTTACGGTAATCGAGGCACTTGGGCCTGTCAAACCGTCGTGCATTGCCTACATAATTCATTTTGTCCTTTGCCTTGTTTTCTGACTCTACCTCTTCCGTTGATGACTCACTCTTCTCGTCAGACCCTACTCTGTGTATTGCTAATATTTCCTTTCGTATTTTCTTGTACATGCTATCTGTCTGTCCCTGTTTATCATGCCGACCGGCATCTATGTGATCACTCCATTCTATCAAACCAGGTTTTACATCTCCGTCTCCTTCGTCTTGTTCCCTGATCAGGCAGTTAATAATGAAACGTAGGAGATAATTCTTAACCCCAACCTTTCTGTGTAGCATGGCTTGTACTATACAATCGGGTTCCTCCCCCGTTCTAATGAAACGGTACATTTTATCTAGGTGTTCTTTCATGTCTGGTAATTTGTCCAAGTATGCGACGGCTTGTCTTAGTCTTAGTGAAATCACGAGCATTGAACCCTTTCCTGGTTCTGGATCATATACACAATGTGGAATTGCTACATCTACAGTAGACACCCCTCTTCCTACTGCCCCGGGCCCCGCGTCTTCTTTTACGAGCTGCTGGAGCTGATGCGCTGGTGGGGGCGGGGGGAAATCTGCGTTTGCGTAGTCCGGTGGGGACTCTTCTAGATAGGAGGAAATAAAAGCCTCGGATCCTGTCGGCTTTATTCTACGTACTCTATATGGTACAGGTGGTGGCGTTCGCGACCTACTGGGTGTTTCTGAGGGGGTCATTCTAGCTAGTTCTTCCGAGAGGACGGGATAAATACCAGTAACAACGGCATTTCTTTCTCTATCAGCTTGTTCTGTTTTGACCCGCTCCCCCTCCTCCCGCAGTTCTTTTTCTTTGGCTTTTTCCGCTGCTTGTTTAGTTCTCTCTGCTTTGTTCAATTCTTTCTCTGTTCTCCTATGTGACTCTTTGCGCCATAACTCAATGGCATCTTTCTGAGAGGGTCTTGATTTCTTTTTCCATAGCGCTTCCTCTACTCTCATAATGCATTCAGAATCCCATGTTCCCGAGACAGGCCATCTATATTTCTCCTCCAAATCCTTCGTGTAATCTACCCATAAGTCTAAAAACAAAATAGCGTCTAGCCCGTGCTTATTATACATATAATGACCAGGTGTGTCTCTAGGTGGGATGTTAACTGACTCTTCTAGTATACCTTTCCTGGTCCCTATCTGACGTAATTTCGAAAACAGTGGCATGTTGAAACCAACACAATGGAAACACAATACACACAGAATAGACTGAAACAATCAACAATCATTCACACTAAAAAAATTAAACACTAAAACAGATACAATCTAAACCGATACAGAGAACTAAACATGTACTTAAAAAACTTTATGCACTGGAATACAGCACAGCCATACCGGTCCCAGAAATGAGACACGTCTTTACCGTGTTCATGTGAACGGACACGTCTTTACCGTGTTCATGTGAACGGACACGTCTTTACCGTGTTCATACAACATGACCCGTCTTTAACTTTATGCGTTCCCCATAGTGGTACTCCCCGGGAAGCAGAACTTGAAGGCCTCGGAAACTTGATACTGCGCATGCGCCTCGGAACAGGTGGGCCTTCAGAAACCTCGGACCTTGCTCTCTCACGGGTTGGGCTCTGGTTGGGATGATCCGCGATCCTCACCGCCTCGTGTGGACGCCTGGTCGCAGTCCGTCTCCTCCGTGGGCCTGAGGGAGTAAGCAGGAAGTCCCGCTGGCATGTACACTTTGGAGTCCGTCACGGCTGTAGAAGGGGGCAAGGGCTGGACCTACATCTCCGGCGCGTGAGGAAGGGGATTAGTCCCTATTCGGGCGCCAGATTTATGTGGTAAATAAAATATTACCCTGTCATAATTTCTATAAATAAACAAAATTTCATGCATTAAATGAGAGGCAGAGTCCGTGGTGGCCGATTCAAAAGGGCTTTATTTCCATAACTCGAGTTAGGGGAGAATTGGTTCCATCACCACTAAGGTTCAGGAAGGGTCTTCTAAACCTTATTTACTGAGTACAATATGTATACTTTCTAATCTCGTACATAGGGAGGAACGCTCCAGGCAGAGCAAGAGAAAGAGAGATAAGAGCATGTGGGCGTGCATTTGAGGAGTCATAGGTGGGTGGATACATGGAGGGGGTTGCATGGCCAGCTGGAACTTTGCCCTACTTGTGTGCGCAACTTGATCATGACGTGCAACTGACGTGTAACTGGGGGGAGCTGACATTCAGTCTAGTAGGGAGGCCTTCAGTGTCAGGGCGATCAGCACGTCTGGTATTATCTGATATCTTGAGTCCGGGGATGTATTATCTGAAGCAAATGTCACCCATCACTAAGAGCCAGAGAGGGCATATATTTCTTCGTTCATTGCGTGGGGGCCGTGGGCTTTCTACGGATGCAAGCTCTGTAAGTCACTTAAACGGAGACAGAAAGGCTAGGCCCTATCTCTGCAGACGGGTTCTGTTTACCTTCTTCACCAGACAGGAATGTGATTCTGTAGAGCAAGCAGATAACTGTTGTGCAAAATACTGTCTTGGCACCCCGTGCTGGGCCTCTTTCGGCTGAGCCAGAAGTATGCGAGGTCAGGGATACGTAACTGCAACTCTCAGAGTGTCTGGAGTCATGAAACCCTAATTCAGAGACTGGCTCAGGCTGAACACAAAAATGGGTTCATCTTGATTTAAGAGTGCAAAATGCAAACACATGGGCCTCTTTGCAAAATTAACGTTTCTTACATGGGAGGCTTGATGACTGGCATCCTAATGCAGGACATAAATGCAGAGGCCACGTTATTCAGGCCACTAAGGGAAAATGCATGGGTGACATGCACATACATTAAACATAGGGTACACGCAGGGGACATATTGGTCATGTAAAATTTCATTTTCCTCACATGGTTGGGTAAATGTGTAGTGCTTTTGCTACACTACAGCTGCGTAAAGGGCCAGAAGAGTTGTCTCCAGTGACCACTTGTGTCCGTAACTTTGCCACCGTGCCGAAAGGCGCCGAGGTCCCTCGAGTGAGCTGTCCATCATAGTGAGGAAAGGGCGGGAAGACGTTGCATACCCTAGTGTGTGTGTGGCGGGGCCAAACAGGCGGGGCTTCTATGTGAGTTCACATGCCTCTTTTTTATAGGGTCAGCGACCGATCAGAGCAGCAGATGAGAAGAAAGCAGCCTCCTGGTCACAGGAAGTACACAGGGATTGCTCTCGAGAAACTCATGGATGCAAAGACCTCCATCAAGGATTACATCTAATTGTAGGCGGTAGATATAGGGAGGAAGCACACCTGCCTAGCCTAGACCGTACTCACTAGTTGTTTGGGCTGATTTTTTTGAGCTTCAACTCGGGATTGTGCAAAAATCCGCCTGCTTCATCATCGGGGTCTTCCCGACCCGCTGCGGGACTGGGCGTGCTACGACTGGTGACTACGCTCGAGCACTTTAAATTTGTAAGTGCTATGTGAGGTGTTTTTGAGTGAGTGAAAGTAGAGTCAGAAGTGAATGGAAAGTGAGATTAAAAAATACCTGGCCTAATGAATTAAAAAAAAAATGTATTGGTCATAGGCTGGTATTACTAAAAAGGGTGTATCGGAGAAAACAAAGCTTTTAATGTGCTAGTTCTCCTGGTGATGTCAACATGTTTCGAGGCCTTGCATGCCTCTTCATCAGGACGGAGTTAGATCCCTCTGTCTCTCACTTAAATTGCTATCAACATGTGCAAAGTGTATATACAAGTGAAATAAAATACAATACCTATGTGGTATAAAAGTATGTCGAGTTTTAGCCCTGTCAGTATTTCTGAGAAATGCGCCTGTAAAAATAAATAAAGAGCACAGTTCCTTTCCGTGCGCTTCCCAACACGCATGTACTTGTCACCTAAGGAAGGAAAAAGGTGACATATAGTGACTTTTGGTTGAAGAAGTCTTCTACTGTTAAACTAGGTGCTGTGACCTGTTGAGGGAAAAAGGGGAAGACACTACATGACATAACGCACACATAAAACAGAAAACACACACTCTATATCATGAAAATCTGAGTAGATAGTAGTGAACTCAAAAACATGGCAATGGTTGATGTCTGTATACTCAATACATACTGAAAATGAAAGGAGTCAGTGCCCCATGAGCCGTCCAGGATGAGGGGTAAATGAAACTCTCATCTATTGGTATGGGAGAGAGGTAAGATAAAAAATGTAGAAGGAGGCTTAGTTCCTGCATGTTAAGATCGATTACAAGTGAAAGGTAAAGGTCAGGTCTCTCCTCAAGCGGCTATGCCGTACTCACTACAAGACGATCAGTCCTCGCTTCCTCTCTCTCCCGCGGCTTCCGTGGTTTGAGCGCGAGGATGTACCGGGGCGTATTTATGCTCAGCCTAATTGAATAAGTGCTTGCACCGGGCTGCTGGTTATCTCGGCCACAAGCGTGAAAAAGACTAGACTGGTCTGTGTAGCGGCGTGTGGGTAAACGCGGTGGCCATCTTGCTTCCCCGTTATAGGCCCCGCTCGTACACCCGGAAATGGTTTACACGCTAGGACATTGGGTTTGTATAGGATTTCATTTTGAGAAAGTAAAGTTTCCTCAATAGGGAAGGCTAAAGGTATATAATGCATGCAGAGAGGGAGGCGGGCGCCAGTCGTGGTGCGCATGCGCTGTCGAGCTGCTCTGCTCCCTCGTGTACCTTTATGCTGGGAAACTACTGTATCGATGGTGCGTCATTTTGAAGTGGTTTGATGGATACCCACGAGCTTTATACTTAGGACTGCATAAGCGATGAGGTGATCAAAGTTAGTGCAGACAGATTGAAGATATAATCTTAGGCCACAAATGGTGGTGATTAAACTAGGTGGCCCCACATGCAGTGTAGATATAAATACATTTAGTGACATGCATTAGCACATTTGCATATGTTGATCGATGATACATAGTCATGCTGTCAGGTATATTCAGGTACCTGGATTCCTTTAGACGCAAAGAAAAAACCTCATAAAGGAAAGGTAATGCGCAGTTTTTTTTGGGAAGGCCATGGGTGTAGGCAGATAGACAAAGTCTACTTTTGGCTCAATTGTGCCCACGGTATTTCATCATTCAACCCTGTGATATGTGATCCCAGACGGAACACCCAGCGTTGTTCTTTTTCCATGAGGTTTTTTTCATTCCAGATGGGTTCAATTACAGTCCATCGGAGATCTTTAATGTCATGACCCATTGTCAAGTAGTGGCTGGCCATTTTGGTTGTGTTCTTTTTGCAGCGAATGTTGCTCTTATGTTCACCGATATGTATTTTGATCGGTCTTGACGTCATTCCAACATATTCCTTGGCACAGGGGCATGTGATCAGGTATATAACGTTTCTGCTGTTGCAATTTCTGAAAGCACGTTGTTCCCAAGTTGTGCCATTGGAAAATTCAATTGTTCTACTTTTTTTAGTTAGTTCACAAGTGCTACATGAGCCACATGGATGGTGTCCTTGTACAGATGTTATTCTTGTAGTGCAAGTGTTTGCTGTGGTTTTTGGTCTGGTGTGGACCAAAATGTCTCCGAGGTTTTTACCTCTTCTGTGTGAAAACATTGGTTTTGGAAAATCAAAGGTGCCAAAATTGAGGATTTTCCAATGTTTGTTCACTATCTTCGAGATTTTATCTGAATTAGTGTGGTATGTGGTGACACAGATAGGGCGGGTTTCTTGATCTTTGGCAAGGTGGGTTCTAACAGGGCGTTTCTGTTGTTATTCCTCGCCCTTTTTAGGCCCTTCTTTACAATCTTCTCAGGATAGTTTCTGTTAAGTAATTCTTGTTCCAAATCAGATGCTTGTCTCTTGAACTCCGAAACATCGGAACAATTTCTCCTGAGTTGAAGAAACTGTCCAAAGGGAAGAGAATTCCGCAGGTGTCTCGGATGAAAGCTATTTAATAGTAAGAGACAGTTTTTGGCTGTAGGCTTGAAATGGGTATTGGTCTTAAAGCTACCTTGGTTCGGGTAGATGTTGAGGTCTAAAAAGATCACATTTTGATTTGATGCTGTATGTGTGAATTTCAGAAATCTGTCTTGTTGGTTCAGCCAAACCATGAATTCCTCAACAGATTGTATGTCACCGCTCCATATAACAAGCACATCATCGATGTACCGTTTCCAGGTGACCAGCCGGTCATGGAAGGGGTTCTGTTGATGGAGGATTCGTGTGGTCTCTAAGTGATGTAGATAGAGACCAGCCAGGCTGGGAGCAAAGGTGCTCCACATGTCCCATGTTTTTGTAGATAGTGTAGCCCCTCATAGAGAAAGAAGTTGTTTTTTAGTGCCAGACTGATACATTCCATTACCACACTCCTAGGTGTCTGGTAGTCCCAGGGTGTGGAGAACAGCACTTCTTCAATGATCTCGAGTGTTTCTCTGAGGTAGACTTGTATATAGGCTTTTGACAGCCAGCCCAAGTAAAAGGTCGTTCTCGGGGTCCTCAATCAGTTGGAGTACCGCCTTAGTGTCTTTTAAATAGGTATTAGTTGCCTGTACAATGGGTCTTACGAAGGCGTCAGCGAATTTCGAGAGTGGTTCCAGTATAGAACAAATGCCTGATACGATGGGGTGGCTAGGTGGATAGGCCGCCTCCTTGTGAATCTTTGGTATTGTGTAGAAATATGGTGTTGTGGGGTTACTTTGGATTAGGAAATCCGCCTCTTTCTTTGATACCCAATCATGGGCTATCGCCTCTTCCACCATCATAAGGATTCGGATACGGATTTCTTCCGTTGGATCATCACGTAGTATCTCATAGTTCCTTTTGTCGTCAAGTAATTTGCGGCATTCTCTGTCATAGTTTTGTTGGGTTTGGATGACAATGGCACCACCCTTGTCAGCTGGTTTTATTACTATATCAGCGTTGTCTGCCATTTCTCGTAGAGCCTCTTTTTCTTTCCGTGAGGTGTTCTGGAAAGTGTCGGTTTCGTTGGCTGGTAGGTTGGCTAGGTCCTCCATGACTGCTTTCTCGAAGGTCAAAATCTCCACCGGTATAGTAGAATCTAGGGGAGTGAAGGTGGACTTTTTCCGTAATCCTGTGTCTGTTTGGTCGTTCTCATTGGTTTCCTTGTTTCTTGAGTCCTTGAAGAAGGCATTGAGTTTAAGTTTGCGTATGAAATCCTTCATCTCTTGGCAAACTTTGAATTTATCCATTTTATTCGTGGGGACGAAACCTAGACCTTTTTCCAGAACCTGTTGTTGAGATTCCGAAAGTTGGAGATCCGACAGGTTAACTACTAGGAGTCCCGACTGGTTGAAGCTGTCATGCTCCGCGTTGACACTCGCGTTTGTTCCTCTGGGTTCTGGTTCCAATGTACTTGGTTGCCCTTTCGGTTTCTGCCTCTTCGTGGTCCACGGCGTTGGCCTAAAAAAGGCGGGGGCCATAATATCTGAATTCAGGTGGTGGGTTTTGGTTCCACGTTGGTATGAGTTACCCATATGCGGCGGTCCTGGGGGTAGTACATATACCCGGGGGGGACTTGATAATAGTCCCATCCTCTCCCTCTAGGTGCATGAGGTCTCTGGAATCTTGCTCCTCCACCCTGGTTCCTAGGGTTGCTGTTTCTACTGGATCTTGAATCATTGGAACTGGCGTCAGAGAGGTCAGTATCGGAACCCTGGTCACTGTTGTTCCTCTTAGATACATAGTTGTTCTTTATGTATGGATAAACACGTTAATGGCTGAACCCCTCGGTGTCCTTTTTAGGTTTTTTGTATTTGCTCTTTTTCAGTGTTAACTTAAATTCAGTCATTTCCTGATTGAGTTCATCCAGTCTCTTTTTCAATGCTGCCGGGGACTGATAGCTTTTAATTTGAACCTCTAATTTTTGTGTGTCAATTTTGAGTTCTTGAGTTAATATGGTCGCCGTTTTGATAATCAAGACCAACCAGTCTCTGGTACAATGCCAGGATATCAAGGAACAATCTTTTTTAAAAGCTGCATCGTGTGTGAAAATAAAAGGTTTGTTGCGGACTATTAAACCTGGTGGTGCTGCTTTTGCTTTGAGATATTCAGTCATCAGAAGACCATGTAAGTCCGTCTTGATTTGGGTCCTTCTTAGGGCAGCCAGTTCATCCCAGTCTCCGTTAGTCGGTCTGTGTTACTAAGTCCCTCAAATGGGTTGAGTGTTGCTAGGATTCTGTCGACTTCCTCATCATAAAGGTTAGGCCTCCTGTTTCAGCCAGGGGAGTCCCCACTGATGAAGCATGACACCAAGGGCCCGTTTGGTGTGTGAGGGGTATTTTAACAAACACTGTGTATGCCTTTTATTCCCTGGCTCACAGCAAACCTCCTAGAGGTGGATCTTTTTGTTTGCTAATAAAGATAAGCTTAGCCTGTAAAATCTGGACGCTAAATATTGATTCTGTTGATATTATGGGTCTTGATTTTGAATTATTACGAGGGAATTACACACAGAGAAAGATAAACATTTAAAATTGTTTTAATAGCTTGAGTCAGAATTAACCCAGACTTTAAAAACAATCTAACTTCTTAGAATACACAGATAAAGGAAGCTTCCTTATATTATCCGGAGATTTAAATGTGCCCCATGAATCCATAGAGCTCATACAGGATTTTGTGCAAGAGGAAGAAACAGAAAGGGGTATAACACAATTACAGATTTCCCAATTGATGCAGTATACTGGATCTCCCTATAGTTTCCTCAAACAATAATAGGAGGATAAGATGCCCTTTTATTAAATCTGATATGTAGTCACTAGCAGCAATTTATGGGGATGTCAGTGCGACTTTAACATCATTCCAGAAACCAGAACAAGGCAAGCCACGGGAAAATTAACAAATGTACTCATGTTATTTAGTAATCACTCTTGAAGATCATCCCAAACTGTCTTATCTAGATGGAAGATTGTGCCATGGTATATTGAGAAATGCAAGACAGCTAGGTTGGTCTTAATCCCTGCTGTAAAGAGTGGGGACAGCATTGCCATAGCAGAGGGAAAGGAGCATATCATAGAGTACAGACGCTTGCCAGGAAAAACTGGAAGGAAGATCATTGGTGCAAATTATCTAGTGTCCACATTGAAGGAAAGTCAGCCATTTTGGCACCTGTTGGCAAAAGGGGTATCATATATTGTCCAAGAGGATTTTTTTTAATACAACTTTCTGTCTGGGAACAGCATTTTTCTAACTTATATTCATTAGATAATGGGACATTGGGATCTAGCTCTCAAGTCAAGTCAGGGACATTTGTATAGTGCACACATCACTCCAGGGGTCTCATGGCACTTGCAGACAGCTCTCAACAAACTGCTGGGTTAGTTATTGAATAGACATATTATTCGCTCTGCTCTGGCAAGGAAGAACAGAATAATACACAAGGTGAACAAAAAGGGGACTTGGTAATTTTCTCCCTTGCTGAAACTATAGCTGCAATTGATAACATGAAAAGGGGAAAAGCCCCAGTTCTTGACAGGACTCCTGGAGACTTGTACCGCTCACAGCCGATAGTCTGGGCAACATCCTTAATATAGTCTCTAATGCCATAGCCTGTGGTGAAGAAATACCAGAAACATGGAAGGGCAACTAAATAATACCCATTTACAAAAAAGGGGATAAAGAGGACCCTATGAACTACAAGTCTATCAGCTTGGTCGATACTGCACAAAACGTTTTTAGCAAAACAGATTCAGGTACAAATAACATTTTGGATAGAGGCAATTAAGGTATTATCTGTAGACAGGATTCAGAGCACATACCAGCACTTTAGATCAGGCGTTCAACTTTTTGCTGATTATTTGGAAGTTCGTTGTGATTGGTAATGGACATCTCTATGTTGTTTTTGCCGACATTAAGTCAGCTTTTGACTTAATCCCAAGAGATAAACGGTGGGCTGCCCTGGGGGATCTAGGTATGCCACCGGGTCCATTTCAACTTCAAATTCATTTGCATCAAGAACATTTTGCAAAAGTAAGATGGTGCAAGGGAAGAGAGTTTAAAAAAAGTGTGTTCTGGAAGGGTTCCACAAGGCTGCGTACTGGCCCCAACTTAGTTTAATCTACATATGAACAAGCTAATTGATACAGTTTACAACTGCAGAGATGACCCCCCAAAATAGGGGGTCAATTAATGCCAACAATTCTCTTCGCTGATGATACGCTGTTGATATCAAAACACCAATGGGCTTGCAGAATATACTAAATAGGTTCTCCAGTGTTTGTGACAAGTATGGCCTGGAGATTAATTGCTGGAAAGATACATTTCTGATCATACACCAATCCCGATCCTTTAAAGGGAAGGTGATGCTGGAATCAAGGACTCTAGAACAGGTCTTTGACTATTTGGGGGCAGACTTACTAGTAATTTAGAACAGACCTTCCAGATTTAGAAAAGCCAAATGTCATTGCAACATGTAGGGATGGCGATTGTAAAAACTCTAAATAGATCTGCATTCCACCCAATCTCCCCTGCTTTGGAAATATATCATGATAGAGGAATGGGCGCAGCCCTATACAAAGCGAAACATTGTGGCTTGGACCAATTAAAGGGATTGGAACTGGTGGAGAATACATTTATCATATGTATTTTAAATATACAACAGAATACTCAACTTGTGCCACTTCGTTTAAACCTTGGAATGAAAAACATCACTCATATTACAATAATAAAAACACTATTGTTTTGGGTTAGGTTCTGGACAGGCTAGTCACAGATCCCTATTAGAGAAACTGTTGCAGAGGTCCATGCATTGGATAGAATGGCAGGACATACCTCCTAGTTTAATAAGGTCAAACAATGGTTGATTAAATTAGACCTGTGGGAAGTATAGGAGTCCATGACTAAAGATATAAAATTAGCATTAAAGAGGAGATTTTGGGCTCCTATACAGGGCACTTCCAACAATTTCCCTGCACATGACTGAGAGGTTCTTGGACGCTAAATGCACTTTAGTATTTGAGAACTTGATGGCTCAGATAGACCCACCGCTTGCACAAAAATTGTATTTACAATTTAGATATAGAACCCTCCCAGTGAGTTCTTTAATGAACAAATGGAAACCGTGCACTTTACCACCAATCTGTCTAGGATGTGGACACAGTAATGAATCTTTAGAGCATTTTTAGTTTTTCTGCACCACTTCGACCTGAACACAGTACAGAAACAGCAGTGATCAAAGCCACCAAGGAGATCAGGACTGTGATAGACAGAGGGGGCTCGGCCACCCTCGTCTTCCTTGATCTGTCGGCGGCTTTCGACACTGTGGATCATAACCTACTGCAACTGCGTCTGGTAACTTTAGGGGTTAAGGGCATGGCACTGGCCTTGCTATCCTCCTTTCTGAAGGAAAGGAGACAAACAGTGACCCTGGACAAGTTTAAATCAGCACCTTACGTCCTTTCATGCGTAGTACCACAGGGCTCATCGCCTAGCCCATCCCTTTTTATCATTTATGTATCAAAACTTACCCCTTTGATCCAATACTTCTGCTTCAGTCTCACTTCATACGCAGTGTGCAACGACCAAGCCTCCCCAACATTGCAGTTTCAAAATTGTATGATAGAAATAAACAGGTGGATGGCAAGCACTGTCTCAACCTTAACTCTGAGAAAACTGAAGTAGTGATCCTTGGGAATCTGCAACCCAGATGGGATGACCTTTGGTGGCAGGCGGATATGGGGGAACTGCAAAAACCAGTTCAAAAGTCAAAAAACCTGGGGGTGCTGATTGATAACAAACTAACCTTATCTCAGCAGACCAATGCTATTGTGTCCGCCTCCCATTTTCTGATTAAGAAATTGAAGAAGATTCTACCTTACATCCCCTTCGACGGTAGTGACTACACTTGTGCAATCAAAGTTAAACTACTGCAACGGACTCTACCTGAACATGCAGAAACAATACCAAAAAAATCTTCGGAAGGTACAAAACGCAGCCACTAGACTACTATGGAATGCCCCTAAATACAAGTTAGTAGCTAAGAAAATTCAAATACTCCACTGGCTTCCGCGGCTTTTCAAATCAAATTCAAGTCGCTATGCCTAGCATACAAGGCCCTGAACAACGCCGGACCAATGTTTCTTAAAAATCTCTTCTCTTGGTACCATCCAGCCAGACAGTTACGTTCCAAAGGTGCCAGACTTATGAGGGTTCCAAGGATCCAGACCTCAAGTTGGGGGGCCGATGATTCTCGTATGGCAGAGCAAACTTATGGAACATGCTTCCAATTAATCTCGGAAGTGCCAGCTCACTTACCTCCTTTAGAAAGGGTCTAAAAATATGGCTATTTCAGAATTGGATGCTCCTTCCTGGGCTTACCACAGTCTTAGTGCCAAGACACCTCTGAGTAATCGTGCGCTCAAAACATTTTATTAACATAACATAACATTTATGCAAAGATTGGAAGGAAATGCATTGTACCAGCATGCTGGTAATGTCTATCTTCTGCCTCACTGAAGCTATGCACAATTTAAAATCTGATAATACAGAATGGGTTGTCTTCTTTATATCAAGGTACTTGCTATTTGCTTGGTGCATCATGAACAAATTATTAGCTAAAACCTAGCACTGTATGGCGCATTAACATGATGTAGCTCAGGGAACCTTAATGAAATAGCTCTTTTAAATTTGCATATAGATGTTTATGTCTTTATGTTTGATGTAACTATGTAAATGATTACAGATTGATCAAATAAATTCCTTATTTACTTATAATACGTGGCTATTCACCCCTCCATCCACATATGGACCATTCTAATCTACCTCTAGACTGTAGAGCACCAAGCACACAATTCTCCTCCCCTCTCAGACAACATCATTTTGCTTGACCAGTGTCCAGTCCAATGGGACTGTCAAAAACTGGGAAATGTTGGCAATTTTTCAGCAACAATGGAAGGGTTCTGCTGATTCTTCTAATTTGGATTTAAACTCTACTTTCTGTTTACCATATTTTGCTGCATCATTTGGGCTTGGGGAATATTATCATTCTATGATCTTTGAACGTGCATATTCTGCATTGGCATCACATTCATAGTTGGCATTTGAACATCACTTAGCAATCAATTAGCATTTAATCTAAATTTTTCCAGTGCACACATTGCTACGAATATGACAAGCTGTGGTCTTCTTTAACATGTCTTTGCCTGTTCCAAGATTTGATCACTAGCCATCACTCGACCTCTGCCTTGCATATCAAAAGTATCTAAATGTGCCATTAGACAAAAACACAACTCCCTGCATTAATGCAAAATACTGGGAACAGAATTAAACCTGAAATCTGCCACATATGTACCATTCTGGAATCCTTTCTATGCCAACCTAGTATGTGCCTGCATGAATTTCTCCTCAATCTTCTTTTGCTCTACCTCCAATTTGTCACTGCAATATTTCACTGAACGGAGGACCTCACATTAATCCACTACTGTTCTCCCTTTCGAGAGCCTGGAGTTTAAACACCACTAAGCTATCTGAAACCTTGCATCAACCTCTTATAATAAGCTTGTAGCTACTCCCTAGATTCTTGAGTAGTTCTGGGTATTTTAAACCATTCCACATGTTTATGCAAGACCTTAATTTTCAAATGAGTAATCACCTGATTATACTTGTCATTGACAGTAGGAGAAGGGTAATTTATCTGAGACTTATTTTGTTACTCTTGATCAAGCCAATCTATAACCACTTTGTATTCAGCACATAAATCCTTGCGGACCATAATTTCAAAAAACATATTCAAGTCTACCCAAAGAAATTTCGAGAGATTCACTATCCTGTCAACCTCAGTGTACTATTTGTCAGGATTCTCTCTTAACGTTAGTGTAAAAATATGGGTTACTGGTTGAGGTGGATGAAACCTTTTATATGCAACAACCACAATCCTTCTCAGGATAAAATCACAAGCAAACCCTAATTTAACCCGGGCATAACCCTCTGGTAGCTTGGCACGGAGCAGTCAGGTATAACTCAGAGGCCATGTGTGAAGAATTTGTGCAACACTTCAAATGGTAACAAAATGAAATTGTATCACAAAAGGAGCCCACCTTTATTAGAAAACTGTAGTAACTTATAATAGACCAAAACGGCAAAAATGCAATTAGTAGAACTGGAGATATTGAACATTAAAGTGGATAGCTGGTTGTGCCAGATTGAGACAAAGTCACAAGTTCAGGCTGACTGCGATTAAATGTGGGCTGGCTGCAGGTACCCACTTAGGTCCACTGAACAGAGTATCTGAAATCCTGGTTCACTGAGTGTTGCGTGGATCAATATTAAACATGCATCACACAGCCGAAGCGATAAGTTGGTTCAGAGAAGCGGTGTGGTGCGAGGGTCTGCATAATCATCAAGGATGGGGCTGGCAAAGTGAAGTCTGGCATTGAGGTTGCAGATTACATTTGGGGTGATGCGTCAGTTTCAAAAAATCTGCTAGGCTGTGATGCGGAGTCTGCCTTTGAGGCTGCTGTCATCAATAAATACAAGGGTCTGCATCGAGGATGGGTTTTACAGTGGGAGTTCACAAGGTGATGCAGGGTGTGGCGGTGATGCAAGTCTTTGTGACATGCCCATTCCACGCAGCAACAGAGATGTGTTGGCTCAGCTCGTGGTTGCTCCATGCAGTAGAGGAGAGGAGTCAGTTCTGCAGGATCCACAGAGGCTGAAAAAGCACCTTAAGCCCACTTAAGGGTCAAGCACTAGAGTGTGGAGGGTAAACTCACAGATGGCAGAGTTCAGGTGCAGATGCAAGGTTGTTGGAAACCTCTCATGTCCCTGAGGCTTCTGATCAGGAGACCAATCAACTTGTCCTTGGTGTCACTATGGGCTCTGAGGTCAAGAGATGCAGATCAAATAAACAGGTAGCTGGATGTCTAGTTTAGTACAACCAGGTTAAGTCAAAACTCACAAATTCAGACATGAAAGACACAAGAGTAAACTAATAGTGATTTTGTTAGAAACTCATTCAGGATTCCCATCAAAAAGATTGTATGATCAATATTATCATATGGTCGTCCTTCCAGGGTCACATGTTCTCGTTTTTAACAGGAAGAGGCTGTATCATTAAATAAAGTTTCCCTCATCGGTTCTCTATCCTATTTTAGATTCACCACTTTTTCACTGATTTTTTTGTTTGCACTGCACGTATTCTCATCACATCTAAAGCATTTTGGTCTACAAGTGATTGTGGCTTTGAAACCCTTCTTCCTGATATGGGTACGATCTTTGTCTCAATGATCTAGAGACATGTGACCCTGGAAGGACGAACATATGATAATATTGATCATACAATCTTTTTGATGGGAATCCTGAATGAGTTTCTAACACAATCACTATTAGTTTACTCTTGTGTCTTTCTTGTCTGAATTTGTGAGTTTTTACTTAACCTGGTTGTACTAAACTAGACATACTCTCTGTCTCCTAGTTATGTTGTGTGGCTACCTTGTCGGGCGCCGGGACGCTCCTTCGCTGGAGCAGCTGCGCGCATTACAAATGCCATTAACATAACATAACATAACATCCAGCTACCTGTTTATTTGATAAAGAGGTCCTCTTTTCCTCATTCTAAGGAACACCCTGCACCGTTAAACTATTGAGTCACGACGTGCTGTGTGATCCCCGGTTAACCGTTGCCCTCATTTGAGGAATTCTTGTTTAAGGTTGCAAATGCGTTATTGTATTTTGAAAAGTATTGCTCTCTTTGCATTATTATGATTTTAAGCCTCATTGCAATTGCATGCTTTTGCTTTTCATTTCAAAATGTGTCTTTGACAACTGGTCTTAACCAAGTGTCTTAACATTTATTGTTTGAAATTGTTTCTTCAAATAAATTGTGTCACTCTTTATTCAGTTTATGCATCTCATACGTGTATTTCTTTATTTTCGATAGAGCACCCCAGCTCAAATTAACGTGCCATAGTGCACCCTAAAAAACACCCTTGAACAATGTACCCAACTTCTGAAGCACATTGTTTACTATTAAAGCAATTTAGTACACTTATCAGATACAGTGATGTCAGCCGAGGCAGAGCAGCAACCCTGTTCTTCATCATCAGTGCAATATGTGACCAATGTTCCAATGACTGAGTCACCATGCACCTCTGTGGTTTTGTCAATTGTTAAAGCGATAGGGACATTTGCTACAGCCTGAACTATGTTTCCAAGCTGTGCTTCAAACACTTCAGGAAGGTACTTCTCATACATGTTGCTGGATTTGCACATTGTCCCATCTACAGGGCATAGCAGCCTTATCAACTCTCCAATTGGACTATCAGTCTGGTGAAGTGGAAAATCACTTTCACAAACATATTTCACAACCTTGTGTGGGATATCCACAGCCTCTTTAATATTTTGGTGGGCACGAGTTGTGCACTGCTCCATACGGGCCTTCTTTACAACTGGATAAGAAAGCCTCTCATGGGTTTTACTCCTCAGGCGAGCTTTGATTTCATCCGCTGCCCTGTGTTCAATGCCAACAGTTGTTTGACATGACTTACAAGTGAACATTTTCATCCCTTTAAGGGACACGCCTTCAAATTCTGCATACTCCAGTATGTAATCATGAATGTTCTTACGTTTGCAGCCCATGTTTGTAAATATAAGGATTCAACAATTAAGCAGCCATCAGATTGATGTTTAAAATACTGTATGTGACCAGGACTAAATCTTTAGAAATTTTACCCCAGAGTAAATCAAATCTATCAATGTTTCTCACTGCTTTTAGTTAGTTTGCACATTTTCTGTTGTGAGTTATTTTAAAAAAAAAATCTTTTTTAAGCTTGTTACAGGAATATGTTGATCTAAACGATGAGTCCACAGATTCAACAATGGGTAGACAAATAATTAATTATATGGACAGCAAAGATGTTTACATGCAAAATGGCTAGCTTTGGAAATTTCTAAAATTATTTCCATACCATTCACGATACTTAGTTTGGTTTATGCTGTTCAAAAGTAAGGGAAGCCAGCTAAAAGGCCACAACCTAGCCAGAGCTCTGTACTAGATGACTACTAAACACAGTGATGAAATTGATACTTCTGGCGGGTAGGAAAAAGCCTGGCCATGGTTAGCGTGAGCTACATCCGTGAAGTATGTAAAACTCATCAACAGTATATTGAGCCTGGACAAACTACCCTCAGCATCCTTTTAATACTCCGAAAGGGAGCTATTTATAAACCACATTGGGAGTCTTATTGTTTCACATTCACAACTCCAACCCCACAGATTAATTTAAGGAATGGATAATGGCTCAATCATTCCTATTTTAGTTGCACATGAAAACATTTAGTAGGCTGTGGATCTTTATAATTGGTTTTAGAGACCGCACACTCTTAAAAAGTTATCAAACAAAATTGAAAACATTAGAAGATGGAACATTCTAAACAACAAAAAGTGTGTGTTTATTTTACAGATATCTGGGGCACATGAAGTAGGTATATTGTCATAAAAGTCAATACCTGGTAGTGTGTGCAACAGCACATTCTAGGAGAGGGTGATGATGCAGCCTCTCTTTTGACAATGCAGCTTGAAATCTTCATTTTAAATCAAGGGCAAACTGGGCTCTGGCTCAAGCCACCAGCCATTCAGGGGTCCCCTTGATAGAGCCCTCTCTGTTCTGCAGAGACTTGCCCTGATCACCTTGAATAATTCTTAAACAGATTGTTACAAACAGCATTTTCTTTTAAATCATTTTGAATGTGGGTTATGTGTGAGAGTCTATTATACATTTGGCAAACAAATGTTCCGTATGTTTCATTAAATGTTCGCAAAAAAAGGTTCTTTTAGATCAAAATAGGAACTCTCATATGAGAAATGGGAGGGTGCCGCAGAGATTACTTGCAGTGATATTAGTGAGCTGCTGCTGTGTTACAGTATTGAAAACACTACGTGACTCTCCATTACTATTAGATGTAAACGCATTTAGATGAGTGCACCTGTGCACTGTCAGTGACCTGGCCAAAGAGGGCATGAAACAGCTGACAGCTTTCGTGATAATTCAGGTATATTCGCTGCCTAGTTGTTCTTATTGGCAGTCCCATTCTCCTACCTGCAGCATTCTCTGTGGTGTGCATTGACTATCCACAGCTCGGAGAGCAACAACCTTCTCTGAGGCAGCGAGCTCTCATTTCTGACCACCAAGGATCTTTAAAGGGTCATGCCAACAACTTTGTCCCATCTACGCAATTCGCCACGATCTCCCATGTGGATAGGGCAGCCTTAAGAATAAGTAATCCGCCTGGTGTGGGAAAAGAGGCACTCTCCTCAGAAATTAAAGACCCCGCATTAGTCCTGCCGGGCTCTAATTTCCTCACACTTCTGAAGCCTGAAATAATGAACAACATTAACATGAGCTGCCAGCTTTTGAATCACAGTTTTCAACTAATTCCTTCGCTAATGAAAAATACATTTTCCAGAAGGGAGACACAGGCTTTGAAGACACTAGGCGTTAGACGTGTATTTCTTGCCTTATTTTACTTTCTACTGCCTAGTAGCAATTGAACATTTTACTGAATTTAGGGCCATATGTATCATATTACCGTTTTGCGAATTCTAAATAGCGATTTTTAAGGAATCGCTATTTAGAATTCGCAAAATGGTATGTATGTAGGAAATCGCTTCGTTTTAGCGATTCCTTAACATTCCTAAATTGCGATTAGCAATTTGCTAATCGCAATTTAGGAATATTTTCAAGGGTGCAGGGGTGTCTCAAGAACACCCTGCTGCACCCCTCAAAATGACATGTGGGAGCATATGGCACACATACATGCCCTAAGGGCATGTATGAGCGTCATATGGCACCTTTGGATTTTAAATACATTTCTTTTTTAAAAGGATTCGCAACTTACCACCAACTAGAAGTTGGTGTTAATTTGCGAATCCTTATGGGCATTTTTGAATTGTTTTTTCTTTGATACATTGCATTTAAGGAATCGCAAAAATTGCGATTCCTTAAGTGCAATCGCAAAATAAGGAATGGCAAATTTTGCGATTCCTTATTTAGCAACATAAATGTTTCATACATACCATTTAGCAAATTAGCATTCGGCCTTTGCGAATGCTAATTTGCTTGATACATATGGCCCTAAGTGACAAAGTTCTGTTTGTTGAAGACGTTTTCAGAACATTAGTGTGTAATCCCACACAGTTTAGATGCAGCCATAGTTCTTCCTCGCACAGTGGGAAAAACACGATTTGACTTGGAAAACGGATTACAGATATGCCTTAGCTGTCCCTGGCAAGATGCACCTCTCAGGGATGTTTACATTCTGCTATTGTTTTCTTGCTGTGTTTCTTCATGGAGCGCACAGTCAGAATGGAAAGTTTAGCTTTAAGACCTGCAAGGATCCAAACACTAATCTGCCCTATTATTCCTACTGTGTTTCTGTCACCAATCTTCCTGCCCTTTTTGGATCATATTCAAGAGATATTGTTTTAGTTTTGCAAACTGACCTAGTGACCGTCCAGTTAATTCCTTATTATTGCCACATGTTCAAAAAAGCAGTGAAAAAAAGAAAAAATAACTAAAGATAAAGGGTTTAAAGAGTTTTGGAAAGCTTTGCCAACCTGCTGATTCTCACAATCCATCCTGCAAAGAACTAATTTCTACCAGTCTTGCATTTGCACCAAGTACTCACACTACTGTCCCCAACCTTCTTAAAGTGTGATAGCCGTAGTTGTGAAAACAGTGAAACACAAGTCCCCCCACCCTTTCACTTACCTTTGGCTTAGAACTGGCTGGGGTGCTCGCGCAGAACTCACTCAAGAGCCGAAGCTCTGGAGATGTTGAATGAAAAGCTGATTGCTGGGCGGGTGGCAAGTCCAAGGGCTAAAAGCAAAAGTGGCATCAGTTGACAAAGGCATCTTTCCTCAAACAGGGTGGACCGGTGGTGACTGCAGTGTAGGTCAAAAGTAGGAAAAAGGTGTGTGAGCCCCAAAAATAAAGGGCAAAAGGTTATGGGGGAGGGGCCAGAGACGTTTTGACACACCCATCCATGGATCTGAAATCAATTGACTCAAAGGAAGTAACAGGCATGTCAGCAGGACGATGTGGGGGTTGATCAGAGGTCAATGCAAAAACCCCGTTGGAAGGAATTTCCTGCACCTAACCAAAGATTAATGACCCTGCTGGTGTTACTGTGGGTAGGTACACACTGATATCAGGAAGAGGAGCGTAGCGAGGTAACCCTGCGCTGGAGCACGGATGTCTGAACAATTGTCTGTCGCCCGTTTGGTTGTTTTTTTACATTTCCATTTATGAATACAGAAGGGAAGAAGAATATTTTTCCATCTGTATTAATGTGTAAAAAACAATTTAAACTGAATACCAGGAGCCTTAATTATAATGTTGCTCTGTTTATTCGAATCAAGGCCACATACAGGGTTCTCATGACGAGTGTCTTGCCTCTTTGTAAACCGATGGCACTGTTATCAGGGTGGGGAGGGGGTGGGAATGGTTCTAAGTTCATGTTTAAAAATGATCAATTTTAATAAGTACTTCTCAGTGCAGTGCCTATAATGTGACGTTGTTAATATTGAAAACGTTGATATTAATATGAAGAACTATACATTCTTGTATAAGAATGAAATTGCATCTTTATTCACAAATTCACCTGTTGTGAACTCCTTATCAACCCCGACTTGAAAATACGTAGTCAGGAAGCCTCAATGACCTAGGCATGAAGTCACTGATTGCCACAGGTGGGGTGACACGTCTCCAGCAGACAAACGCTCAAACAGGAAATCCCTGATCAATCCCACAGATAGACGCAGCAACTCCACAATGGTCCAGGCAGATTGGCCCCAATAAAGCACACATGGTCGGAGATGTATGCACACTCCTAAAGCACAATAAAGTCAGATGCTCCATGATTTAGGAACATATAGCCAATCACGACATAGCACACACAGTGATCAGGGGCTCCCCATGCCGGATATCTGGACGCATTACCCACTCGCCACATTGTGTTGACGCAAGGTTGAGGCCCACCTGGATTTTCTATTGAATAATTAATTTATGACTCCAAAAAGCAGCAGCTTGCATTCCTTTCCATACAAGGATCACCAGAATCATTTATGGCACACAATGACCCGTATATAAGAAAGTCTCAGATCGAATGTAAATGGAGACAGTTCTCACACCCTATGCCTCTAACTCATCTCCTAGCCGCAAAGCTTAATTAAACAAACTGATCCTGTTTTGCCAAAGACCTCTTGTTTTTTCAAGGTATTAAATGTTCAAGCAACATTTTGATGAGCCACCATCAGAGCTGATTGGTACCTTGAACCCGACTGCAGCCAAAGAAAGGGGACCCCTGATGGACGGATTCACATTTGCGCAGCATAGAAGTTGAGCTAACACGTCAATTGATTGGAATTTCTGCTGAATTGGCCAGGCAAACGTGCGCCCTGAAGAAGCCGTCACAGAAAGTAAGAGACTACATCAGAACCAAATATCAAAGCATCTGGCATATTGCAAACTAGGGAAAAGTGTAAAAAGATCATCTGAGCACTCTGCCATTGACAGAATCTGGCATATTGCCTATTTTAAATGTCCTAGCTGAGTGGTAATACGGTGGCCTCTGAGGCCATCCTGAGGAAGTCACCTTTTTTCAATAGTCAGCAAGCTAAAAAAGGTGAATATTTATTGTATAGCCCTTTATGGCTCCAAGGACGCTATCTTTGAGATAGATCTATCTTGATTGGACGGAATTGGCACTTCAATTGCTTACTTTTTACTCTATAAGGGTTTCTCAGTGCTACCAGTTTCATAACACTGTTGGTATCTGAAAGGAGTGAGAGGTATTGGTCGCTTGGACTATTGAGGATGACACAGGTGGTACACTTGGCCCCTGGGTGTGATACAGGGTGCGATTACGACATTCAAAGAAAATAGTTTGGACCTGGGAAACATGGTGTAACTTGTGTGTGGCTGAGAAGGGCACGTGGTTCTTAAGTTATTCTCATTGTTTTCCACAAACGATTACGATTACCTTTGTCTTGGAGCTGATACTGGCAGACTACCAGTCTCACCTTGTGCCATGCAGAGCTCCCCCTTGTCGCAGGATAGCATGCACTAGGAGTGGACTAAAAGAGAGATTTTTCACAAGGCAATTATTTTGTCTCTCTCAGTATTTTGTTGAGTTGTGTAATGTATATGTGATGTTTATGGTATAGTTATTTGTTGCAAACCACATTTTGTACAAGATGTAATCGATTGTCCTAAAACGTTGTATTTTCTCATCTATGGCTCCATACTTCATGTAAGGGTACTGTGATTTCTTGCGAACTGTATTCAAAGCCAAACGTTTATACTGTTTTTAACAATTGCACGTTTTCCTATGTTGCAACTCTTCATACTCATTGCCAACTGTGTTAATTGAAACGTTCATATTGAATTGTTTGATGCATCTGTAGATAGCACTGAGCTTGTAGTACATAATTATAAGAGTGTACCACATACATTTTCCCCATGATTTTACAGTGGTGACTACCAGTATCAAAGGGTGGTGGGCTGGTGGTGGGAGCGCAAGGGGGAACAGAGTGAGCGCGGGGGAGGGTGGCATTAATAATAATTAAAAAAACTTATAGTGGGGACACTTGCCAGTTCAACGTGGTAATTAAAACTGTACGCAGACACTGCAGTGGCAGGGCTGAGACACCTTTAAAAGGCTACTTGTGTGGGTGGCACAACCAGGGCTACAGGCCCGCTAGTAGCATTTGATTTACAGGCCATGGGCACACACATTGCACTGTACTAGGGACTTACTAGTAAATCAAATATGCCAATCATGGAAACCAATCATAACACAATTTACATTGAGAGCATTTGCACTTAGGCCCTGATCAGCTGTGGTAAGGCGCACAAAGTTCTAAAAGTAACACAAAATGGGTCATAAACAGGAGGCCAAAAAGTAAAACGTCTGGAGATAAACCTGGCAAAAATGTCAGGTCTAAAAAAGGGGGAAGACACACAGGGGTGGCGTTCATAATGGCTCATGGCCACACATCTGCAGAAACACTGGAGGCCACTGTGCAGCTAACTTTCCTCCTTCATCTCTCAGTGTAGGCTGCAGAGTTGCCAGTACTAATTGAAGCCCTCAACTAAAGCACAGAGAAAACTGTAATGATTTATTCAGACACAGCCTATGTCACCACCACAGTGCATTGCAGTGAAGAGAAATAGAAAAGGTGAGGCTTCCAGAAATCAGAGAGTACACCTATCATGCACAGGGACCGTCTCAAGTTGTTAATTGACTCATTGACCCTGCCTGAATGTGTGGCTGTGGTGAAATAAGCCGCTAATTCCGGGTTCAAGGACTTTGTTTCAAGGGGGAATGCACTAACAACAATTAATTTGTATCTCCAAAGGCAACAAGTTCCATTCTTTACCATACAAGGATGACCAGAATTGTTTATGGCATACAATGAATTGTACAAAAGAACATCTCAGATTTATTGTAAATTGAGTCAGTCCTCAGCCCTATGCCTGAAATTGAACTCCCAGCAGTAATATTTAATCAAACAAACTGTTGCTGTTTTGACAACCACCTCATGTCTCTTGAATTTCAAGGTATTAAATGTTCAAGCAACAATGTTTAATGTCAAAGCTTCCACTTCCTAAAGAAGAACACTTTTGTAAAATTTGAAGAGACTTTATCATATTTTGTGTAATAATTGTTGCATGATTTACATGTTTAACATTTTCAGGGCTACGCTTGTACAGGACTATAAGTGCCAAGCCAGAACATTCTGACACGGCTTGCACTGATCTTTTGTTGGCTCACCCACCTATGCATGCGCCTCATAAGTATATCTTCCAGCCTACCTTAACAGGAACTTAGGCTCATTGTATATGTTTATGAAGTCTAGGTCAAACGCCCCTTTACAAGCTCCTCAAATTCTGCTTTTCATCGTACTACATTTACCTCTTTGGGGGAATTGCCATCTACCTGAAATTGTGATTCCGACACTATAATAGTAGTGACAATGGATGAACTTCTAGAGGAAGCTTTCTCTGTCTGAGGTCGTGTTTCCAAATCTAAAGCAGTAGTGACAAAAGATATACCAGGGTCTGTTGTGACCACATACACACTAGTGGCAGTAGCGACAACAGATGTACTTAGGAGACCTAATGATGGATCTGTAGTGGCAGGGTGGAAACCTCTGTCTGGAGGATTATGCTCTACTGGTGCAATTGTACTTCCTTACAGGGGCTGTACCACCACCCGCGGCCCCCAACAGCAGAGCAAGCTATTTATTTGGGTCATTTGTAATGCGCACGAATCATCCCCAAGGGGATCTCTCTGCACCTGAGAAAGACAGGCAGTCAATTAATGGACAGATTAGAATAGCCAGGTTTTAAGCCATTTTTTGAATTGGGACAGATTCAGGCATTCCCGAATGTGTTCAGGGAGGTTGTTCCAGAGTTTGTGTGCCAGATAGGAGAAGGCACGATCTCCCATGTTTACCTCCTGATTCTCTGGCAGCACAGCAGCTTATGATTGCTGGATCTGAGCTGACGTGCAGGATGGTACCATTTAAGTTTATAAGTCAGAAAGACCGGTCCCAGTCCATGCAGGGACCTGAAGACCAGGCACAGCATTTTAAAGGTGGCCCGTTTCCTGACTGGAAGCCAATGTAATTGGTGTAGGAGGGGAAAAGAGGGGGTGATTCGAGCTAGTTTATCCAGGACAAGACGTGCAGCTGTATTTTGTACAACCTGTAAATTTGGATAAGAGGTCCTCCCTAATTCCCACCAATAGGGAGTTGCCGTAATCAAGGCGACTAATTAAAAGCGCCTGAATCAGGGTCTTCCTGGCGCTGAGCAGGATCCATGGGAAGATATTTCTCAACATCCGCATGGTCCCAAAACAGGAGCCTTTAAGCATCTTCACCTGCTCCAGGTTGAGGGACAACATTGTAGTGAGGTGTTTGAGAATTCAGCAATTTATCCAGACATTGATCATCAGTTTCTCTATCAATTTTAAACTCTATCATGTCATCTTCACCTCCCTGTAATGACATTTTAGCTTGCATCCCTTCCTTAACAAGTGCAGGATAACCACTCATGCCCTCAAGCTCTTTCACCATCCTGGTGCCTAGCATTCCATCTTGACTCCATCCATTTACAGATCTTAATTCTCGTTTGCATTTATATTTCTGCTTGTCCTTTTTATGTTCAGTATGTTGCCATGCCTTCAATGCTTCAAACTGTATAATACTTAGTTGGGGATTCATCACTCTTCAATCTTCTCAGATTTAAAATTGTTCTCACATTGAACATGCAATACAGGGGAAATTGCAAACAACAATATTTTGCTGTTATCGTATTCCATTGTTTGACCCAAACACATGAGAATAGCATGACATTAGTGGCCATATCATATGTGTTGTGCCCTCTCTAGAAGTCGCCTCACCTCTTAAAGACTTGAATGTTTGATACTCACTCACACAGTACTTGAAAATCCCAAACAAAATGACCACCAATTTCCAGTGAATTACAATAAGGTACTCAGCAACAAAAAGCATTGAATCCCAGCATGACTTCAAGAAATCAACCAATTTTAGCACAACACCAAATGTCATACCTACCAATTCTCAGCATGACACACAAGTTAATCAGCCGATCTCAGCGTGATACCTTAAGATGAAGTCACAGCACAGAACACAACATTTTCTCTTTACTTTAATTTGCTTCACTTGAACAAAATAACAAACACACAACAATTCTTGTCTACTTACGCAAAGAAAAATTGGAATTGGTTATCACTCATGGGGAATGGGAAATAGTACCGCTGGCACTACCAAACACACAAAGCGAGTTCTCAAATGATGGGAACTCGCCCATACTAGTGTAGTCTACACCTTTGCACAAAGAATCAACCCGAACACCAGTCTCACTTAGTACAATCTATTAATAAGACTATCTTGGTGCAGCTGTTGCGTCTCACTGTCCAACACCTAAATCTTAACCGGCAAGTCAAATACCACTTAAAAATATCTACTCCGTTAATTTAGACTTCAACAAATCCGGTGACCTAAAGCTCAACTCCTAACATTAAGCACATTAATCTCAAAAAGAAAAAGCGTTAAAAATAAAAACAAATTTGAATTCTCAAACTCAACACAAAGTCCTTTTGGCCTCAATGGGACAATCTAAACACAAATTAAACAAATCACAAACACTAAATCTCAACAACTCACAATCAAAACTGCATAACTTTGCTTATATCCACATTTCTAGAACACTACAACCTCTTTAAGGAACATTGGAACTCTAGGATGCTGCCAATACTCCAAATTGGGCCATGAGGAGTAGGAACACGGATTGAATCATGACAAAAATTTAAGTTCAGGAGTAACTTTAAATTATCCAATCATCAGCTGGAAACTATCCTCATTTGCCAGATTTGTTAGCGCTTTGCTATGGGCAAATGTAGGGGCCAATAAAGGACCATCAGATGAATTTCACAACTGAGCTTGGACAATAAAACAATATATTCAATAAATGTGAAGCACAGTAGGCTCCACAAAAAAAACAGAGAATGATTACATTTTCAAACCATAACTTTTTATTAAAAGTTAAAGGTTTATAGAATGCAAAAATCAAGATCGTTTCAGTAAATGATTAAAATGTGTATGCTTCGATTAATACGCAGTTAATAATTAAGTCAAAATCTTATATATCAGAAGAAAAGCCAGCAGTGAGTCGCCTCAAAGGGAAAAACAAAGGAAAGTCAGTTCTCTCATTAAGCGAGTAGTCGAAGGGGTATATTCACAAGAACGTGTGCTAAGCATCACCTAAAAATGCTAATGCACCTTTACACATCGCAGCCGATCACGGAAAAATAACCAAGCTTTAACTTGGAATTCACAACAAGGCGGTAGCATGCGATACTCTGCTGAAACCGCGGCCAATGTCCGCGATACAACCACTGCGACGGAGATAAAAACACAAACCACAACGCGGAAAAACATGAGATGTGCCCAAACGCAATAAGAAAACAGTGACAACCTGCGTGAGGCCAGCAATACCCACGCATAATGAGTGAAAAAGCACATGAATAGCAAACGGAAAATGCCACGGAAAAAATGACACCAGCTGCGGAGTACCACAGATGCACCCTGCCCCAGTACAGAGTACAACATGAACCTCACAATCCCCATGGAGGAACACCCAGGAATACAGGGCCTGTGGACGGCCAATGAGAAGAGGAAGAGGAAGACGGGGCGCAGTCACCAGGAAAATCTGAGTACCGCCACGGATGAGCCAGAACACTACCAAAAACTGTACTTCACCTCCAACGTGTCATTGGCAACAAAGAGGCAGAGATGGCGCACCACCTTGGACCATCTGAATGGTGTCGCATGGCAGTGGAGGCCAACGGAGGAGTGCAAGAGGCCCTGCACTGATGTGAATGGCAAAACCAAGTAGAAACTCACTGCCAACACGGATGCAGCACCTCTCCCCGGAGGAGGGGGGCCAGCAGAACAACAGGAGCTGAACATGGAGAAGATGGTGGACACAGTCACCAGGCGGGAGACAGAGACAAGAGTAGGGGATCCAGACACTGTCCAACATGACCCGACACCACATCAACAGGGTGTGTACCGACCAGGGAGTGGTTGGACGGGAGAGATGGAGCCAATGGCACACAATCACAACTAAGCAGTGCACATTGCACATCCACAATGACTCAGGATCATGAACATGATCTTACAGGAACACCTCAGCACACACACAAACACCAAGTAGTCCCACGTACACCATGTGACCAAAGGGGCAACCACACAACACAACAACAAGCACACATCCAACACATGCACACATGCGAAACACAGCAAATAGGCATCTACGTCAGCCACACTGACAATGTAAGAGACACCACATGGTGAGTAGCATGGCTGCTGTCCAATCACCATGGCATTGTACACAGCACGACACTGAGATGGCTGAGTGCGGACTGCAACCGGAGTGAAGCAGGTCACACTCAGACACAACCACCTGCACAAACAGCCCTTGATGTCAACAACACATCTGTGGACAACCCATGCCCAAGTGTCACAACTTCGTAAAGAGCACAAGTTACCCAAGTCTACAACATCTCAACACCATGGAAGCACTGAACTGACAGGTACACCGCATGAAAGAGACCAGTGGCAGACAAATCAGAGCCGCAGGAGCGAATCACCAACCATGCAGAATACGCACATAAGTATGAGTGCACCTCGACATTGACAACATCCCGGTACAAACTGCAACACCTCCACAACAGAACACAGACCACAACTGGTGCCGCAAACGTGCACCACATGGCAAATCACATCTGGCCCAGCAGGGAACCATGACATCACTATGTACTAGTACAACCTGTAAACTACAACTATGTTTTATTCACACATGCTGTATTTTTTAAAATTTTGTACTGTCCCATGATTGCCATGGATGGCCATAATGTCACGTGCTCATGAGAAGTAATTATCAATGATGGTGTTCCTGCGGGCCATTCCTGCCGCAGCTGCAGTGGGATGTGGACCACCTGCCCCATTGTCCCCATCATCGTCCCGGACTTCTGGAACTGGGGCATTGGTGCGTACACAGATGTTGTGCAAGACACAACATGCAACGATCGTCTTGCACGCGATCTCCAGGCTGTTCAGGAGCTTTCCACCTGTGCCGTCCAGGCACCTGAAACGTGACTTCAACATTCCAAATGTGCGTTCAACAATGCCCCTGGTGCATATGTGGGTCGCATTGTACTGCCTCTGAGCGGGTGTGTTCGGATCTCGGATGGCAGAGTGCATGTCCTTGGTAACCTGTGACAGTGCAGGGAGAAAAGAGTCAATACTTGGTTGGCAGGATGTGATGGCAGGCCCATGACGCCTTTGCTGGCTGTGTGTGGGGTGAGTGTAAGCCAGCCCTCAGGGAGTAGCTGGTGCTGGCAACAACTCCAACAGTCATCAGGCACTCAGGCGAGCAATGACAGGACAACAAGGGGGGATTACTTGAGTGGCACAGGGTTAGTGGCCCCTTATGCACAGTGGCTGACACGGGCCCACCGCCACGGGATGCTGACCTGCGGGAGACTGGGGTAGGGCCCCAAGTATAGAGCAGGTTTCCGTCGAAGTAGAAGGAGCGTGTCGCGGAGTGACTCGGTGGACAGTGGAAGGTGTACCCCCAGGGAATGATGCAGAGGGCACATGCCAGCCGAGTCTTGCAACATGTAGGATATGAATGCCACAGACTCATGCCAAACACCAAGTCCCTACCTGCCCTTTGCTGATGACAACCCCCAGGCCACAGGCTCAGACACCAACAATGTTCCGCCAGAGTCTGACAGTCATTCAAGGCGCACAGGGCCAGTGGCACCACGTGTCCCCGGCTTGCATTGAACAGGGTAAGTGGCACCAAGTGTCGCCAGCTTGCCCTATGGAATTATGCCTCACTGATCGAAGGGAGTCTGGTGCTGTGGCCGCTACCACGGATTTGGGGTCACTGCCATTCAGGACTTAGGACACGGTTTCACATGTGGGACCCACTATGACGAAGGGGACGCCGGTGGAGTATGTCAATGAGAAAGGAGTAATATGCGCCAGCATCTTGGGGGCCAGCGATGGTCTGCGAAGGCTGCAGAGCTAGCAGGACTGGGGTGTGGAGCTTTCCCCGGCTCATGGTGGGCCCTCTTTGACACACAATGGTGTCGGCAGATGAGCAGTGCGGCCTTGGGGCACTGGGGCGGGCAGGCCTGGTCTGGGTATCAGCGTCCTGGGGTGCAATAGGCGCACTGGTTCACAGGCCCTGCTTCTCACAGCGCCACCCTGTCAGTGACGTTGGCTTTTCCGGGAGAGAACCACGTTCTGCGCCACGGGGTTTTTGTCTACACCCCTGCTCAGCCCTGACATACTCAGGGCCCACCCACTATGCTCACGCACACAGGGTGGGGGAGCGAGGGACATTTCTGCTATCTACGCCCTGGCCTGGTGTGACATGGTTGCACCCACTGTTTGCTACTCTCTAGTCACCAGCAGTTGTGGTCTGCATGGACATTGCTGTGGTTTGCCTATCCATGTCTGTCCTGCCCATTAAGTATAGGCGAAATTTGCGAATTCGCAGTCAGCGAATTCACGCGAAATTGAATCCGTGATCCGCATAATCAGCGAATTTGTGCGAATTTGCGGGGTTTTTTACGTGTTCGCGGGGTTTTTTGAGGAACCACGGACCGCTTGCAGCGCACCGACCACAAAGTTGCCCATGCGGTCGTACATGGGCGCGGCCATCTTGTGCGCGTTGCATATTTCGGTTTCCGGGCGCTATTGGCAATCTCGCGTTGTGTGCGGCGCGCTATTACAAGTTCGCGCGTGTTTTTGCGTGCTCGCGGGGGAAATATCACGCGAACTTACCCACACGGTCCTCAATGGGCGCGGCAATCTTGTTTTTCATTCATTGCGATGGTTCTGGGCCTGGCTTTTCTATCCTCTTGTAATCTTTCCAATCCTTTGTTTTTTTGAAATTTTTTGTGCTCTTTTTTGCTCATTATCTATCTGTCTATTTGTCTTGATCTATATTTTGTGTTTTTTTCAACTTTTTGTTACTTTAATAACTACTTTTTTTGCCGACTTTTTTTGTGTAGCTCTCTATTTTATTTTATTTATTTATTCCCCCATTCTTTTCTTCTTTCGGCCAGGACCATGGCAAAGGGAGCCGGCAAGGCAAAGGGGAAGGGTCCCGCACCCCGTAGCCGGCTCCCTTGCGGGCGATTTAGGGGAGTTGATGTAGTGGCCAGGGAGGTTTTTACCGAGGTGGAGGTGGCCACCCTGATATTGTTTGTTCAGCGCCACCTCCCTAAGACCTTGGCAGCAGGGGGCAGGCCCGGTAAAGGGCATGGCCTCCGGGAGCATCAGCAGCGGTGGGATAAGGTGTGCCGGGCCATGCGGAGGGAGTCAGGGGTCCGGCGCACCTACGACCAAGCGATGCACCGGTTGGCCGACGTCCTCGACCGGGAGCAGGACTTGCTCCACCTGCTAGGTGTGGAGATCCCTGGCCTTGGTGAGTAGCTATTTAATAACTACTTTGTAATCTTCTGCTCTGTGTTATATTGCTAATATATGTTTTTCCCAAAGAGCAAGAATGCTGCAGATTCGATTAAATTGCAGGTAAATTAACGTTTAAATAACTTCTGTGATTGCAGGTGCTCGCCTGCTCAGTGTCGTTGCGACTATGCTTACTTGTTTTCAACTTTGTGCTCATTTGAGAGCAGAACTGCGTAATGCTAGAGAGACTAGAGACTCAAGTCTAGTCCTTCCTTTGTACTCCTGCTGCCACTAAGAAGAAGAAATAGTGATGGATTGATAGGTTGAGTATATTATGACTTGTTAATAGAAGTAGGACATTTTTTAGTGCTCTGCAATCATGATGATGGACTGTGTCTGTCACGTCACGTGCTGCTGAGTGCTGGCAGTCGTAGTAGAACTTTTTTTTCTTTTTTTTTTAAAAACATATTTTATTGGATTTTGTGCCAGCATACAATGTAAAACAGTTATCACATCATCCATATCCGTTAAACATCTCCCCATGTTAACACCAATTCCCCCCTAAAACCCTCCCCCCCTTATATACTCGGTGGTGTGGGCATGTTCACAGTCCCATAACCTGTTATAGTACCAGCTGTGCAGAAAGCTTCGCACATCCTTTTCATTGTTTGATGATCACATGCATGATTATCATTCATTTGTCCCCCTCCTCCAGCTGAGAGTCCCGTAAAGCCTGAGTCAGGGCCTCCCATGCTCTCGCCATCTCCAAAGCCTTATCATTGTCAACGCGTTTAGCTTGTCGGAGCCTGATAACACTCTCACAATCCGTCCACTTACAGAACTCCATACGCCAGCGCTTGCTCAACGGCCCTGCCCTCGACTTCCAGTGCCAGGTTATCTCTCGTTTGGCCAACAATAGACCTAAATCAATAAATTTGCTGGTTATTTTAGTTTTAGCTGTGTGCGGAAACCAGTGCAGCAAGCAAGCAGCCATGTCGTAATCTAGTTGTCTATCCGTTATTGCGTTTAAAAGGTCCCCTATGTCTGTCCAATACCTCCCTATAGATGGACAAAGCCATAGCACATGTTCCAGTTCTACCCCCTTCTCTAAACATCTGGGACATGCTGCATCCTGGACCTGGAAGTATTTCCTAATCTTACCCGGGGTCAGGTAAGCACGATGCAGAATGAAAAACTGTACTTGCTGGAACCGAACATTCCTGCTCCCCTTCCATGCTCTCTTGAGAATATGTTTCCCTGTTGTGTCCGGGATCGGACGGCCTATACTTGCTTCCCATTTTGCTTTTAGTTCCACCAATGGTCGCAATCCGTCGTGCAGCATCCGAGAGTGGAGGCATGTTACTGCTTTAATGGTCCCCGTGGCCATTACGACATATTGGCAAGCCAATGCGGTCGCTGGCTCCGTTTGCCCACCTTTCCAGTGTCTCCGAATCAACGCTGTAACTGCCGCATAGATCAGGAAGCCACCCTCAGGGAGGTCGTACATGTCCCGCAGCGCCTGAAAGGGCATCAATTCCCCATTCATGTACAAATCCCCCACCATTTGGATGCCCAGCTGCTCCCAGTCCTCCAGGGGAGTCCAGTCCCCTCCGTGCGGAAGCGCCGTCAGCATACCCAGGGGGATCTCCGGCGCATACGGGCGCATTACCCCCGCTCTACGCTGGGTTCTATTCCAGCAGAGCCTCGGGGTCTGCTCTTCCCTTGTTAGATCCCTCAGAGCAAGTTTCTGCTGCAGGACTATGTGAGTGAGGACATGTCGCTGTATCCCCTGACCACGCTTATGTTCTGGTCCCCTGAATTCCTGCGCTATGCTTTGTGTTAGAACCTGCAACTGCGCTGCCGTAATAGAGCTCAAAATCGGGTTCAGCCAGTCCACCATCTGGTTTAGGCCTCATCAAAGTCGTCAGTGCTACTCGCCGTCTGCCAGTGCCCCATAGGAAGTCTGTGGTCAGCGACCGTAGTTCTTTAAATATACGCGGTGGGATCCAAATCGGCAAAGTACGGAAATAGTAAAGCAATCTGGGGAGTAAAGCTATTCTGCCCACTACCGATAGAGGGAGTGTCGAACAGAACACCATATACCCTTTCAGGGCCTTAATACAGCATCCCACATTCCCTTCCAACAAGTCCATGTTGTCATGATAGATCCGAACCCCCAAGTAGGTGATGCATGACGGTACCCAGGCAATCGCACCAATTCACATCGGTGGAGACAAACCCGACCGGATCGGGAAGAGACACTTCTTGCTCCAGTTTACCTGAAGTCCCGACATTGCCCCATACTGCGACAGCAATGATGTTTCTCCCTGTAGTGCCTCACCCAGCATTCTCCAGGAAAAGGAGCAAGTCATCCGCGTACAGAGATACATATTGTGGCACACCACAGAGCTGCAGCCCCTGGTAAGCTAGTCCGGAACAAGCCTGGACCGCAAGGGGCTCCATCGTCAGCGCAAATAACAGGGGTGACAGCGAACACCCCTGTCGCATCCCGCTCAGCACTGTATACTGGTCGGAGATCACCTCCCCCAGTCGTACCCTGGCAGTAGCCGAAGAATACAGTACTTTCGTCCAGTTTCCAAACCGGTCACCCAGTCCAAAACGTCCCAACGCCTTGTGGAGGAAAACCCACTCCAGGCTATCAAACGCCTTCTCTATATCTATAGATTAGACCGCCGGTGAGCGCAGGGCAGTATGATGTTCAGCAAGAACCCTTAGGAATCGTCTTATGCTCAAAGCAGTGTTCCTAGTCGGGATGAATCCCGCTTGGTCGGCATGTACCAGCGTAGTCATGTAAGGCAGGAGTCGGGTCACCAATATCCGGCTTAGGATCTTATAATCCACCTTCAACATGGATAATGGTCTATAAGAGGCCACATCCATGTCCGCCCGCCCAGGCTTCAGTAGGGGGATAATCAACGCTTCCCGCAACGACCCCGGCAGTCGGCCTAATTCCCCCGCCTCCTTGTAGACCTCCAATAAACGAGGTGCCAGAATGTCAATATACTGCGCATAGAATTCAACGGGGAGACCGTCTGGTCCCGGTGTTTTATTCCGGCCATATGTTTAATTGCACTTCTGATCTCAGTTAGCATTATGTCCTGGCCTAATAATTTCGCCTGGTCTGCGTCTAATTGCGGAAGTGGGATCTCTGCCAGATAGTCTTCTATGTCCCTGTCCTCAGACTCCAGCTTACTCTGATACAGAGTTTCATAATAAATGAGGAACCAGGAGAGCACCTGTGCCTGTGATTGGACCAATAGGCCTGCGCCTGATTCTATTCTCATGATCGGGCCACTCTTTGGCACTGGATTCGCCAGTCTGGCTAGCAAGGTACTGAGTTTGTCCCCCTCCATGTGAACTTTCGCTAAGTAGCCCTTATGATCGAAACTACGCAGCCGCTCAACTTCAACCGCAAGCATTTCCTTTGCTTCCAGGAGCTGCGCCTGCAGCGTCGGCTGTTCTGGCCTCCGCTGTTCTAAATCCCTCAGTTTCTCCTCAGCTTTCGTTATATCCTCCAGCACTGTCTTCCTGGTACCTGAATACTTACTAATACACAGCCCCCTGACAACGACCTTAAAGGCGTCCCACTCAACTGCTCTGGTAGAGGCCGTTCCCTGGTTCTCCTGAAAATAATGTTCGATGCCTTCTCTTATTTCTGTCCTAAAGACCTGATCTTCCAAAGTTTCTGGGCGTAGACGCCACGTCGGGATCGCGGACCGCACTCGCTGCCACCTAATTGACAGCAACAGCGGGTTGTGATCGGATATAGTGCGCGTGAAGTACTCAGAGTGTGCTGCCACGTGGGCAATCGAGTGAGAGCAGAGAATTGCATCTATCCTGACATGAAGCTCATGTATGGAGAAAAAGAAAGAACAGTCCCTATCTCGGGGATGTTGCACACGCCATACATCCAACAGCCCCAACCTTTCCTGCCAATCAGATCTATCTTTGGCCAGTTTCCGAAACGGTGCGTCTGCTAGAGGGGGATGGGATCTGTCCAATTCTATGTCTGTTATTGCATTAAAATCTCCACCTATTATTGCAGGACCAGCCGGGTAGAGCGCCAGGGTGCCTGATAGTCGGTCCAAGAAGCGAGCTTGGTCTACATTCGGGGCATACACACTGCATAACACAATGTCCCTACCATACAGTCTCCCCTCCACGGCTGCATACCTGCCCTCCGGATCCAACACATGTCTCGTGGCCTGAAAGGGGACACCTGCCCTCACCCATATGAGCACACCCCTAGCAAAAGCTGAATATGCTGTGCTGAATACCTGTCCCCTCCACCTACGCTGCACTGCCTGTCCCTCCGCTTTTATAAGATGTGACTCTTGCAGTAGGGCTATGTGGATACCCCTCCTCACCAAATACGCATGAACCTTGTGACGCCTAGTCATTGTATTCAGACCCCGTACATTCCATGTGATACATCTCAGGTCAGATAATGTTCCCATTGCGTTTGCTTCGCAGCTTCAACCTGCACTCATTACTTCCACCCACACCACCACTATGTCCCCAAATACCAACACCCCATGTAACACCCTCAGCCCTCCCCCCAGAACAGGACCCAAAAACAAGCTATTAGATCCCATCCAAACTTCACAACAATACACACAATGCTATCCCGCAGCAGTCGCTACAGGTTGCCGTAAGGGCAATGGAGGGGTGACTCGCCCTGACAGGCAGCAGCCTTCGCCCAGGCCCATCGCCCCAGATCCCATATGGTAACAAATTGCAATTGTTATGTCCTCTGGCGCCTCCAGGCGCGACAACATTACGTATCATTCCATGTTGGCTACCCAAATGCTAGGGTTCCCTCAGATCTGTTATTCGTCCATCATTCCATCCGCTGTTCTAGGTGTAACCACAGGTCCCCTGTTCCTGTCTGTTTCCGAGGACTCAGCATCCGTTCTCCTCTTATCTTCTTCCGATTCCGTTCCCATTGTCGACTCAGTCCTCTGTGAGCCCGTGATCTCCGCCGTCGCCACCAACGCTCCTTGCCTATCCTCGACCACTTGAGTTAACTGCTGTTTCTGCAGGGTTTTAATCGGTTTTCGGAGACGTTGAGATTTGCACATCTGAGACTGTTTGGGTGGTTCGGAGTGTTTTTGGCCCTTGTGATCCGTGCCCGCTCTATACGTCTCTAACCATGCCCATGCGTCATCAGGAAGAACTGAGTTGTGCCATCCACTATCACTCTAAATTTTGCCGGGAAGAGCAATGAATACTGGATCCCCTCTTCCCTGAGCTCTTTCTTAACTGCCAGATAGGAGGCCCTGCGTCTCTGTGTCTCCTGGGTGTAATCTGGGAATATGGTGACTGTGCCATTTCCGACCTTGAAGGGTCCCGCCGTGCGCGCTTTTTGGATCAGCGTGTCTCTGTCTCTATAGTGGAGCAACTTGGCCACCACTGGTCGAGGAGGACGGCCAGGTAATGGTCGCCGAGCCGGCGACCATTGCTCTCTCAAGTGTGAAGAAGGGAGATAGACCCTCCGGAGCAACCTCAGTTTTGAGCCAGTTCTCCAAGTGGTCAACCATGTCCGTCCCTTCTATTTTTTCCGGTAGGCCCACTACCCGCATATTGTTGCGCCGGTTTCTACTTTCGGAATCTTCGGCCCTCTTTTCTAACACCTCTAAACGACCCAGCGCATCTTCCAGCTTGATCTCCATAGTGGCCTGTGCCGGCGTCAATTCCAGGATGGCTAATTCGTTCGCTTTTACCGTATCGACCAGCTTCGAGTGGTCTGCACGCAGGAGCCCTAACCCAGTTGCAACCTGCGCAATGTCTTGCTGTAGGGTGTCCTTCGTCGCCTCCATGGCTTCCAGTATCTTATCTAGGTATTGCCGCAGTCCGTTTTCTGACATCGCCTCCTCGGGTTCTCCTCCTGCATCACGAGTGTCATCTTGTCCCATAGTATCCTCTTTCCTATTCTGTGGTTTCATCTCGTTTAGCTGGTCTTTACTCTGTTCAGCGTGAATGCACCTCCCTGTTCCAGGGCACCTTATGCTCTTCCACACGGTCTAATACTTTGGGAATTATGAAGCTGACTAGTTGTAATCACCGTGGACATTCCTCCACCAAAAGCTCACGCTGCCCCAAGTACAGCACACACAGGAGTAGGTACCGGTTAGCACCTCACAACAATATTGTAGTCCCACAGTCAGTACCCAGAGGCCATGAGCCCCCGTTGCTGCTCACTGATCCGGGTACCGTAGCCTTCTTTGCTCTGCCCTTGTAGCACTCAGGTCCCAATGTGCACCCAGGCTCTCCGCTATCAGTCCCGTGGTCCCCGCAGCAGCGTGTACTGCGAGGTCCTCAGTAGCATATTCTCTCTGTAGTAGGGCTCTCTGGGCCCCGTGTGACCGCCTCCAGAATGTAGCCCCTTATCAAGCATCTGATTGCACCCTGCGTGCCGACCGCGGGCTCCGAGCGTCCACTGTCCCCTCGCCTGTAATGTGACCTGGGCTTGGTCTCCGGCTCCCCAGTGCCCTGTTCTCCTCCTGCCCTGGGCCTGCTTCAGCTGCCCGATGCCGCACTTCTTGCATCCCTGCCCCTTTTCGTGCGGCGTCGCAGACCTGCCCCCGTCCCCACCTCTGCAGCGCCCGGTGCATGTCCCCTCCCCCACACTTACCGGGCACAGTGACTGGGCGCTATCGTTCTCCCATTCAGGCAGTTGGTCCGCAATCGTTCGTCCATCTGCTCGGCGTCACCCAGGGCATCTGGGTCCTCTGGTCTCTTCACTATTAGGCCCACGATGTATACGCTGCCCACGTATGCCTTTCGGGGTAAGCTCACTCCTCAGCACTGCGCTTCTCTGCAGGTGGCCATGGGACGTGCACCGCAGCGTGAGCTCTGTTGCACCATCGGCCGTTTTCACCTCTGCTCAGCCTCGGTTTCCTCAGCTCATTGCATAGAGTCCGTACGGCCCACCGGTCGCCATTTTGAGGCCTTGGTCCGTCCCGTAGTTCTCCCGTCCTTCCGGGCACCAAGGCTCTCCGCTCACCGGTAGTGCTGATGTCTTCTCTGGGGTGCCAGCCTGCGCTCCCCAGGACTCGGCGTACCCAAACTGTGCACTCGGTTGGATATGGAACGGGTCTGCCGGCCCAGTCCGTCCTTACTCACCGCTCACTGCCGCCATCTTAGTGCATCCCCTCAAGCCGCTCTGGCAGCACAATTCGCACCTGGGTCGCGCAGGAGACACCAGATGTTGCCGGGACGGGATCTCTTACCCAACCGTTCCGACACTCAGTTCCGTAAAGTTACCGATATTCAGGAGGTTTTACCAGGATATTAACGGGATCGGGCACGGAGCTATGAGCTCACGCCGCCTCTCCCATCGACGCTCAAGCCACGCCCCAGAACCTTTTTGTTGTTGGTTTCGTTAGTGATTTACATAGCTTTCCAAGTAGACGGTCTGTGAATCCAGCAATACTGTACTAGTATCCTCCTAGTTGACCAGATCAGATAGGTCAATACATGTAGTGCAATTGTTGCTAAGTTGTTTCCCCGAGATAATTTTAGATTGTGGTCAAAGAAATCAAAAATTTTAAAAAACAATCATCCATGTTGTATTTATTTTTTTCATGATCATCAGCACCTCCCAGGGGCAAGGCGACTAGCACTATTGAGACTCCGGTGGAAGAAGGTGGACAGTCACAGGATCGGTCCCTTGCAGGCTCTTCTGCTGGCCCCAGTAAGTTGTTCTATTGTTATATTAATACTTCTACTTCCCTAACTTTTACAGCTCCTATTCATTACAAACTGTTTCCTAATTCTATTTTTTACAAAATAGTCTTTGATTTTCTTCTAATCTAGACTACTTTCTACATTCTTATCCTGCCTCTACCATCACTCTCTGTGCTACTACTATTTACGATTATGAGTCGGTCTGTGTAGGTAGGTAAGCTTGCCCAGTCGGCAAACGGTGTTAAACAAAACTCTGATCCAGCAATAGCTCTAGGCACTGAGTGCAGTCATCTGGGTTGCCCTTGCTGTCTATTCCAGTCTTCTTAATGTAAGTGCTTTGACAATTTCCAACAACAAAATGTCAATGTTTACACCAAGCAAAAGGTAGCAGTTGCCTTTTTGATTTGCTAGGAGCACATACCATACCGCTAGTGTTTCAGGGACTATTCTGCACATAAAGAGAACAAGAGAAATAGGACATTATTGTTGATAGGTGCAGTTCGACTTTCCACATACCTCAGTCCGAACAGAAGTTGAACCCCCAATCCCCTGACCGACTATCTAGTGTGTCTGACCAATGATTTTACAACCCAGAAGATCAGAAGAAGACTACCGCCGAGTCCCGGCCTATCTGAGTCACTGAAACATGACTGCCAAGTGCAGTAGTTCAAACCCTTCCGCTCTCTCACTCGTGAACAAAAACCACACAGTGGGGCATATTATCAAGGGGGTTTATCTCCGCTTTTTTGGCTTTAAAAGCCAAGAAGGCGGAGATAAAATTATCTCCCTATTACCTAGCTGTCGCTAACACCAGTTAGCGACAGCTAGTAGGAGATAGCGACCATCTTGGGCCCCACTTTGCATGTCACTGATATTTATTACTAATGACATGCAAAGTGGGCGTGCCAAGATGTTAGCGACTGGAAACAGTCGCTAACATCGCTATCTCCTATTACCAACTTTTGGAGATATTCGCGCTAAGCACGAATATCTCCAAAAGCTAACCCCTGCCCTGAGCAGTTCTTAGCCATGTTATCCAATGGGAGGTGGATAACATGGCTAAGAGCATTAGCTCGGTAATGCATGAATATCGCGGACTTTTCAGCAATATTCATGCATTGCGGCCGTCTTTTATTGCATTTGTGATAAACCTTGGTAATACCAAGGTTTATCTGCGATAAAAATCGCCGTAGCTCAGCGGTAAAATTTTGTCTCTAACCAAGCAATAGCGATAATTATCGATATTGCTTGGTAATATGCCCCAGTGTTTGTTAGTTTTAAAGTTTTATTTTCAATTAAGAACTGACAAAATTATTTCTTTATTTTTAATAGCATAGTATTCGGAGCAAGCACTGCTGATAGATGACGTTAAAGTTTAAACAACATTCCCATGAATCAAATTACTTTAACGTAATAGTTAACAGACACATGAAATTATTAGAATAACTGTGTGGGAGCCCCCACCTTCTTTAAAGTACTTAAAGTACTGCTGGTGATGACTTACTAGTAGTTGGTGAATCGTCCTGTTGGCAGAAGGGCAATGTAATCTTCTTTCTGTAACTAGAAAAATGGTGCACGTTAAGGAAGCATTCATCAGTTGTCCTAAGAAGTGTAGCATTTAATGGAATAAGCATATAAAAAGTTAACACCCTCCCCAAAACCGTTACCTTTTTCAATCCCAGTAATAAAAAATGTGTTATGTATGAACATTTTCTTCCATTACGAGACGAAATAGGGGGTTGTGCATGGCATCTGAAAATATGACATGTTTTTTCTAGACGTCACAACATCTGATGCGGCACAGATGACCACCAGTGCCGGGGCCAGCAGTGCGGAGGGTTCCACTCTAGGGGTGGATGCGGCGGCGCCACCAGGAGGAGCTGGGGGGGAAGGCTCAGCGGCGGCGGACGGTGGTAAGTTATTACACTCCTTACTTATTTAAATTTTTGCGTAGGTTCGCAAAGGAGTGTATGATGTACTGTACAGTACACAGTACACTAGTACAAGTACACTGTACTGTTAACAACAGTTACTAATTTAGAACTACTTTTTGGGCTATCACGGAGAAGACAGTCAACCTTGACTTGTAATAGCATTAGCGGCGGTACTTCTCGGGTAAGCAATGGCCCCCTCTATTTGACTTCAACTCAGCTGGCAAACTTTTATCGTGAAGCCAAGTCATATCAGATGTACTTTAGGGATATGAAGAATGAAAAGTGAAAGAAGGGTGAAACGAAGGACGAGCGAGTCTTAACATTTATGACTGTAAAGAATGGTGTTTTTGAATGCAAGTCAAGAAAAGAAGACGGTGGTTTCCAAAATATAATGAAAAGAGTGTTAGTTGGTTGTTGAGAAAAAGAAAACCTGGTACATTTGAGACATTAAGAAGAATGATAGACTTACTTTGGAAGCATGGATGTTATCTTCTTTTTTCTCATTGATAGCAGAGATGTATGATGTAGTAGAGCAGACGCTGAGTGGATGAAGATTGTTACTTTGAACAGCATGTCCGTGCCAGAGTAGCAAAGCTGAGGAAATCCAAATACAAAAATTTGTGATTGTTCACAAATACTCCCTGCCTTGACTAACAGTACAGTACTTTACTTTGCAAGCACAGCATCTATTGTGTATGGATTGTATAGTTGACAAAATGATATCAAGTCAAGTCCCTTCCTCCGCCAATTATGGGTACCACACTCACTCCCTATGTTAAAAATTTTATTTCAGCTGTGTCATGGGTGGACTATTGCTGTAGTTCACTCAATCTATCAAAACAAAGCACCTAAAGGCATCCATCATATAACCAAAGATCATGTGATCGGCAGAATAATGAAATATTATCAGAATTGAATAATCTTCATTCTTCTTTTGTAGTAGTCAAGACCCGGGGAGGCAGTGCGAAAGATATCATTACATTGAGCAGTAGCCCTTGATGTAACCGAGTATGGCCAGTGGCAGAGCCACCCCTATAGAATAGTAAAAGCTTCCTATCCCCACCTGCATGTACTGCTTAAAGTACTGCGAGTCTGCGTCATTATGGCTTGTGTCTGTTTTTCTTGGGTGCATGTTGAGTGAGCTGCAATGCCGGCTACCACAAGTGCACAAATCAGTAATTTTATTTGCAAAACAAGAGAAAAAAACAGAAGACTTTTTTTTAGTACTCTCTGACTATGTATGTATTAGTGAGTCCATCCCTAGTCCTGCTAGTGGAATTCCTGAAACTCCCAGTAATGTCACAGGCCTACAAAGACGGCAGAAAGATAAATGCCAAAATGTTATACTGTGTTTGCTACTTGCTGGTGTTACTGAGAGTCAACTTTCCGTTGAATTATTTTGAGTTTATGTTAAAGACTATTGGCTACAGTATTTTTCTTTCTTTCTCCGTATAGATGCTACTCCGAAAAAGCTCACCCGAAAGGAGATGGCTGTCCGGGCCAGGGCCCGTAAGCTGGGGGCTATTTGTGCCGAGTATCGCGGCTGTGGGCTCGGGAGCAGGAGGAGGAGACAGCAACCACTTCATCCTCCTCCAGTGCCCCCGTGTCCACCAGCCAGCCGCACAGCAGCAACACAATCAGCTGCCCCCCCTAGAGCCTGGATGGTACGTCAGCGCCGCCTCCGTAAAAGAGTGAAGACCTGGAGCGGGTGGTGGAAAAACATCAGCGCCAGCTCCGGGACCTCCGCAAAGAGCTGCGGGATGTGCAGCAACAGCTGTCCACACTACGCCACCAGAGGAAGTGACTGTCCCTTGCCCCTTTTTTAAAAACGGTTGGGGGGGTGGGAATTGGATGTTTGGGAAAGGGGACTTTTGGATTTTTGGACATTGGTTGGGGTTAGGCAGGGGGTGAGTTGGGTTAATTTATTTTATTTTTGGACTACATGAATATATTTCTTAATATTTATTTTTCATACCAAAACATAGCATACGCATTCATATTATTTTGTGTGGGGGTGGGCGGTGGTTACTGGATGTTTGGTTTCTTCAACTTACCAGCATGAATGAAACATCTAGTCCTGAAATGTACCAAAGTGCCAGTAACCGAGTTAGTGAATTCAGTACCCCTACTAGTACTTTACTAGTAGTACTGGCAGTCTTTGCTCTCCTCCCAGTCCTAGCCCATTATTCTACCTCTCCAAAATGCGTATCTTACCTGTGATTCGTGTTTGAGAATAGGGATAGCCTCAGGGCTGCCTGCATGCCAAATGGTGATTAAGGTTGGTTGTTGATCTGAATCCTCGACGGATGAAATATCATTGTTGTGCTGGTAGTAGTAGTGGTTCACACTGGCAGTAGCAGCATATGAAAAAAAGGAAATGAGCGTAGCATTAGAAACTGTACGATAGATAGTACGCTACAGAACAGTGCCATAAATTGTAACCTAAGCAGTGCTAAAGTATTCTAAATATAAGTACTAGTTTCGTGGACTATGGCTACTATAAGAAATATTATGAAGGCAAAGGATACTTAAACATAAGAATTAACCATTTGATTCGTCATGTGTACGAGCATAATGTTTGATGCTCAATCCACGATGTCGCACATGAAATTCCATTTTCCAACATTTTTCTGATGCTTAGACCTTATCCTCCCCTGCAAGTGTGTGGAATTTCTTGTTTTCATTTAGTCATACCTCAATGAAAAACCACACAGCCCGGGGAAAGAGGGTTAGGGTTTTTGAAGATTGGATGGGAATGGGGTTTTTTGGGAAAAGTTTTGTGGAGAGAAGAAAAAAACACTGCATGGACAAACAACAAATGAAGAGAAACAAATTTGTGGATTCAAAGATAACCATAAATCTTTTAAGGGACATAAAGGTAATGCACTACTGCATGCATGAAGTTGTTTGCTAAATGGATGGTTAGGTTACTGAAAAGTTGTACTTTTTACATTTTATTGGTAAGTATGAGGAAACAACTTGCCTTTCTGCTCTCATAGAGAATAAACACTTATTATTAGTACATTAAGTTAGTTATAAAAAATAGCACAGAAACGTATGAAATAGCTGGAGAGATGACTTTGAAGCAGAGAATAAAGAAACGCACCTAGTCACATTCGTAGAAGTTCAAGTTTACAACAATAACATTTAAAAGATAAGGAGAAGTTAAGAGAGAATACTTTAACTTTATGTTGTAGTTGTCCTGTTGAATTGGTGAAGTTGCATGCATCCAGCCATTCCTCTTATTCGCAATATACTCCTCCATTCGATCTTACGCTCCGTCGATTAATATTGGTGACCAGACACACTGTCCACTGGCTGCCTGATGAGTAATTGCGGATTGCGTCTGAGTTCAGCGTTTGTCCCATGGCACATGGAAAAAGCCGTCCTGTCATTTTTGATGGAAAAAAACAGGTAGTGAACCAGTTTAAAAAATCTAAGGTACGCTGTGTAGTGCAAAAATAACACTTTCAGTTTTCAGAGCTCACATTAATATTATATACAATTATCACTTCAAAAGTGCGTAACCTGGTTCTCCAAGACAAGGATAGTAATAGTAACTATGGTTGAATTCTGCGGATCCACCATTGATTTCAAACAAGATTAGACATTCCCAGGAGTGCTCCCAGACCCCTGAACCCAGTCGGAAAAATGTAGAAACACCCCCAAGTAGCCCCCTAAAAACATGCGATTCTGTTACCAGGTTTAACCCTAACTTCAAAACGTGGCAAAACGCACTCTGCAAGTAGGCCCAAACCCCCCTTTTCCACCGTGGATTTTCTTCAAAACACTTGCAATCAAAATTAGACATTCCCAGGAGTGCCCCTAGACCCCGTAACCCAGGCGCAAAACTGTAGAACCCTCCCCCCCAAGTAGCCCCCCAAAAACATGAAATACTGCGACGATGATGAGGCCTAGTTGAAAATCAAGCAGAAAACTCACTTTGAAATTAGGCCCAAAAGACCCCTTTTCCGCCATGGATTTTCTTCAAAACACTTGCAATGATTATTAGACATTCCCAGGAGTGCTCCCAGACCCCAAAACCCACCCCCAAAAACCTAGAAGCCTCCCAAACAACCCCCCAAAACAGGCAAGTGAGCAAAAACAGAAAAACTTTTTCACCATGGATTTTCTCCAAACCACTTGCGCCCGATACTAGACCTTCCCAGCAATGCCCCCAGACCCGTCAACTCACCTGCAAAAAGGTAGAACACCCCCAAACAGGCCAAAAGCAAAATTGGAAAATGTGACACTTAGAAAATTTCGGCCTACCAGTCAACATCACTCCAAACGCACTCTGCAGCTAGGCCCTAACTCCCCTTTCCCACCATGGATTTTCTTCAAACCACTCGCAATTAAAATTAGACTATCCCAGCAGTGCTCCCAGACCCCCAGCCCCCCCCTAAAAAACCTACAACCCACCAAAACAGCCCCCCAAAAACAAGCAAGTGAGCAAAAACGGAAAAACTTGTTTACCATGGATTTTATCCAAAACACTTGCGCCTGATATTAGACCTTCCCAGCAATGCCCCCAGACTCGTCAACCCACCCGCAAAAAAGTAGAACACCCCCAAACAGGCCAAAAGCAAAAATGGAAAATGTGATACTTAGAAAATTTTCGGCTACCAGTCAGCATCACTCCAAATGCACTCTGCAGCTAGGCCCTAACTCCCCTTTCCCACCATGGATTTTCTTTAAACCACTCGCAATCAAAATTATACAATCCCAGCAGTGCTCCCAGACCCCCAGACTCCCCAACAACCTACAACCCACTCAAACAGCCCCCCAAAAACAAGCAAGTGAGCAAAAACGGAAAACTTTTTCACCATGGATTTTATCCAAAAAACATGCGCCCGATATTACACCTTCCCAGCAATTCCCCCAGATGCCTCAACCCACCCTCAAAAAAATAGAACACCCCCAAACAGGCCAAAAGCAAAAATGCAAAAACTCACACTTAGAAAATTTAGGGCCTACCTGGCTTCAATTCAGTCCACACGCGCTCTGCAGCTAGGCCCTAACTCCCCTTTTCCACCATGGATTTTCTTAAAAACAAATGTAATCAAAATTAGACTGTGCCAGCAGTGCTCCCAGACCCCAAAACCCACCCCCAAAAACCTAGAAGCCCCCCAAACAGCCCCCCAAAATCAGGCAAGTGAGCAAAAACGGGAAAACTTTTTCACCATGGATTTTCTCCAAACCATGTGCGCCCGATATTAGACCTTCCCAGCAATGCCCCCAGACCCGTTAACCCACCCGCAAAAAAGTAGAACACCCCCAAACAGGCCAAAAGCAAAAATGGAAAATGGGACACTTAGAAAATTTTCGGCCTACCAGGCAACATCACTCAAAACGCACTCTGCAGCTGGGCCCTAACTCCCCTTTCCCACCATGGATTTTCTTCAAACCACTCGCAATCAAAATTAGACTATCCCAGCAGTGCTCCCAGACCCCCAGACCCGTTAACCCACCCGCAAAAAAGTAGAACACCCCCAAACAGCCCCCCAAAAACATGCAATACTTCTAGGCCTCAGTTTAAATTGTGCCAAAACGCTGTCTGCAACTAGGCTCAAAACCCCCTTTTCCACCATGGATTTTCTTCAAACCACTCGCAATCAAAATTAGACTATCCCAGCAGTGTTCCCAGACCCCCAAACCCCCCCACAAATCTAGAAAACCCCCAAACAGCCCCCCAAAAACACGCAATACTGCTAGGCCTCAGTTTAAATTGTGCCAAAACGCTGTCTGCAACTAGGCCCGAACCCCCCTTTTCCACCATGGATTTTCTTCAAACCACTCGCAATCAAAATTAGACTATCCCAGCAGTGCTCCCAGACCCCCAGACCCCCCCAAATCTAGAACACCCCCAAACAGCCCCCCAAAAACATGCAATACTGCTAGGCCTCAGTTTAAATTATGCCAAAACGCTGTCTGCAACTAGGCCCAAACCCCCCTTTTCCACCATGGATTTTCTTCAAACAACTTTCAATCAAAATTAGACCTTCCCAGCAGTGCTCCAAGACCCCCTGACCCACTACCACAAATCTAGAACACCCCCAAACAGCCTCCCAAAAACATGCAATACTGGTATATTTAAAACATGGTAAATTGCGCTGTTCACCAAAAATTGCTGTTCAACTTTTCAGCACTTCCACTACTTCGATCCTCTTGAAACTTACCTGGACACTTGCTCCAGTGATTCCCAAGAATCTCAGCAAGGCAGAACAAAATCGAACCACTGCGCTTTTTGAATAAGAAGAAGAAGAAGAAGGTCTACGACTAGTTTTCACTTAGTTTTCACACAAACACACGCGCCTGCAAAACACCGAAAAAGGCCAACATTCTGCCAATTCTGGACCAAAGAACGCCAAACCCCCCTAAAACCTTGCCAATATCATTATGAAGGAGCCTGCATTGGACCCTGAGCCATAGACTCAGCGGAAACCCTACCAACTTAAACCCAAAAACCCTAGTAAATCGCACTGAACCCTAAACCCTAGATATGCTTTGTCTGTTTGTGTCAAAGAGCCTAGGTGTGCTACATCAGGATGCTTCACTCAGTGGAGCCTACCTTGACCATCTGCATGGCCCTGCCGCAAGCATGGGCCAAAAATCCGTTCTGCCCAAGAATTTGCGATTTTTCGGTAATTTCGTGAGATTCGCGTAAAAACCGGAAAACAGCAAATTTCGCAAACATAACGGATGTTTGGGCCAAGCCTGAGGCAGTGCCATGCAGACGGTCAAGGCAGGCACCACTGAGTGAAGCAACCTGATGTAGCATACCTAGGCTCTTTGTCAGACAGACAAAGCATATCTAATTGTATGCAGCAAGCCACATAGCCCTAATTTTACATGAAATGCTGTCTGGAGTGGACTCGACCACTACATACCACGAAGAGACAGACATGTAGTTCTGCTGTAGTAGTTGTTGTAGACTGGTTTACCTTTTTGCCACTCACGAATTGGCCATAGTTCTTCCGTAAACCGACGCTGATGATCCATCCATCCTAGTGAGTGACTGTAAAGAAAAAAGATATATTACTTAATCAATTATCATGGTATATTGGCAAGTGAGTCCACTCCAAGGGCATTTTGCATATTGTAAAATGCAACATAGTGGCCCCTGAATTTGAAGTACAATTTGAATTAAACAAGGTAAAAAGAAAACAGAGTAGTTGACATGAGTTACAATTACTGTGTAAAAGATTACATAATAACTAAGACAAGTCATATGATTCATTTCATGCACAAAAAACAAACAGCAATTGGTTTCATCAGAGCCAGACAGCCCCTGCTTTCCACTGCATGCCATCTTCTCAATTATTCATTACCTGTTCTACTTTTTGTCCGCATCTACTTTGGAAAGTGAGGGCCCACAGGGCAGCCTCTCCTGTCAATTTCAGAAGTAAGTCTGTCAGCAATCAGCAAGCATGTAGTCAGTCAGTAATTTCTGTCCCACTTGGGGGGACTCGTCTTTGAAAACAAAGTTTCTTTATTTATTTCTTCGTAATCCATCTGCCTTGAGGGAAATGGATAGGTGGAGTCTGGAGGAGGAGGATAGAGGAGCATGATTGAGTTGTGAACTTGTGAACCTCAGGAATGCAGACTGCGGCACCTTCAAATCAATAAGGAAAATAAGATGAAGACAGTGCTACTGATGGACTTGTTGTGAGAGTTTTGTTGTGGTAAAAGTTGCAAAACAAAGAAAGACACACAGGAATAAAATTGAATAAGGACGAAAAAAAAGAAATCATTTTCAGGCCTCTGTGTCAGGGAAGTAGAGCTCGTCCTCAAACTCTATGAATTGAGACGGGAGTAGGTCAGCTAACAGAGAAGAACTTCCGTCACCTAAGTCGGTGTCCTCTTCTTCCTGCATGCATTCACGTATTTTGTAATCTGGCGGTATGAAGTGCTGATTCATCTTCATCAGTGTTAACCTCTCCACATTTTTGGGCAAGAGGCGGGTCCTTTTTGAAGTTACAATGGTACCAGCAGCACTAAAAACACGTTCAGAAGACACACTTGCGAGTGGGCAAGACAAATATTTAGAGCCAGGTTGGTGATCAGTGGCCATAGAGGCCTTTTCCTATACCAATACAGCAATGGGTTCATATTAACAAAGACCTCTGTTGGGTCATCCAGATAGGCCTGCACCATCGACTCAATGTTCTCCACGGTTGCTCCACTTTGGGTACCATCTGTGGTCTTTGCAGCACTGGAACGAGCAAACCCTTGACGAGTTAGCCAATCCGCTTCCGACAATATTATGGCTGGGCCTGGTGCAGGTGAGGGTGATGATATGGTTGCTGCTGGTGTCGTTAACGGCTGTGAGGGAAAGTGACTCCCTTCGGCCACAGATTCAGAAGTGGAACTTGACGCCAGATGGTCTGCTGATTCAGTTGTACTTCAGCCGGCTCCTTGAATTTTCTTCCGCTCTTTTTCGAGTGGCTGACACAGCTAGCCAATGTTTGTACTTTGAAACATCTGCTTCATCAAAAGGAATGAATGCTTTGCTGGCCACTGCCTTTTTGTACCGTGGATCCAGAATAGTGGCACAAATGTAATGTTGTTCTGTATGTATGTTTTTAAGCCTTTCATTGTCAACTAGGCGGCTTAATAACCTCTCCGCCAACTGATATGCGTCTTGCTTTTCAGCATCATCTCGGAACGTTGAACACACTGCCTTCAGCTGGTGGTCTAGCATGACAAACAATGGGATAGCTTTGCCCAAGGAACAGTCCTCCCTGCTGACTTCACGTGTGAAGACCTTAAAAGGATGAAGCATGTCTGTCAGTCTTGCAATTAGCTTCCATTCCCCTAACTCTAGCCTCATGTCTTTCATAGTAGAACCCAGTTTATAGACATAATCATTTATTACCCCCCACTGCTCAGACAGACGCTCAAGCATGTAAAAGGTTGAGTTCCAACGTGTTGCCACCTCCTGGATGAGTCCTTTGACTGGCAGTCTACGTTCATGTTGAATGCTCCTCAGCTGCTTCTGGGCCTTAAAAGAATGGCTGAAATGTATGCAGATTCTTCGGCAGGTGGTCAGTAACTTGATGACTGTGTTTTCTTTTTTCAAGAAATCTTGCACCATGATGTTAATACTGTGCACCAAACACGGCACTCTGAAATAGCCACCTTGATGCATGGCCTTAACTATATTACTGCCATTATCCATGGAAACATAACCAACTGTGAGATTTCTTGGATGCAGTCATTCAGAGACCTTCCTATCAAACTCGTCCAAAAGGTTAGGTGTAGTATGAGTTTTCTCCATGGCAAACATGGCTAATGTTGCATGTTTCTGAGTAGCTTGAAAAACTGTGTCCGGGTCAACAACTGGATTTGTCTTGTTGTCTCTAACCCCTGCAAAAGAGACACAGTGTGCAGTGATGCACATGTAATCAAGGGCTTGGCAACTGGTCCATATGTCTGTTGTCAAGTGGATAGTGTGGACAGCACTCTTCTGCAAAGCTGCCCCAATCACCTCCAGCACAACTTGATGTAGTGCTGGAACCGCAACTCTGGCAAAATAGGACCGGCTAGGAACCTTCCATTTAGGGCAGACTGTTGCCACAAATTCTAGAAAACCCACCCCTTCCACAAAAAAAGGGAGAAAGTCCAGCGCTAGCATTTTAGCCAGCTTTGCGATATACAGACGTACCATTGGGTGGTTGCGCTCAAATGGCGCCTCCGACCAAACCATGCTTCTAATGGTGGGCTGGACCGTTTTACGTGATGATGATGATGCAGACTTCAAACCAGTTAGGCTCATTGATGTACTTTTTTGCATTGGTGTCTGTCCCAGACTCTTAGTGTGCCTCATACATGTTGCAGGGGTAGAGGGTGTGGGCGCTACCACTGCAGTGCTGCTGCCCAGGGTACTGGGTGTACCAGAAAAATTGTCGGTTGGTTATTGACTTCCCCCCTGCACAATCAGCCCCTTGTCAGCATCAGATGCAATGTGAATGGATACATTTGGATCAGTTCTACTTTGGGCTTCCCGGATGTTCCTTAGGTGCGCATCCCACTTGATAGTGTGGTATTTTTTTAGATGACCTCTCTGACCTCCGGTACCATAGTTGATACCAAGCTTACCCCGACTAACTAATACTTTACAAATCGAACAAACGACCATGTTTTCTGCCTTTCCGCTAACAGTAAAGAAGTCCCAAACTGGGGACTGGAGAGATGTCTGCTGGTGGTGGAGGTGGTACTTTGACTTTCAATGCCAGATGAAGTGGAGGATGGGCGTGGCTGAATTCATTTCTGTTGTTCACTTACAGCACCACTACTTGAGGTAATGGAGGTCGAGCTGGATGGAGGTCCCTGCCGGCCCTTCTGACTAAAAAAGATGGAAGCTGTAGGTCGTGTTGGTGTTGTAGTTAACTGCGTTGGTGGTGGTACCAGTGCCACGCCGCCCACATCCCGCTCAGCAGCCATTCGGGATAGGGTGAAAATGTCTGTCTCCTGCATGCCCGCTGGGGCTGGAGTGACATCTGTGATGACTGGGTCATCGTCAGACTGTTCATCAGCAGCAGAAGACACCACTTCTTGTTCGTCGTCATCACACATAAGTCAAAGCCTTGCGGCAACCTTCCTTTTATGCTTAGCTACCTTTGTCGGCTCATGGCGTGCCTCACTCTCAGACTGCATTTGTGGGTTCCAATCAGGATCAAGTTAATCAGAATGAAGGGGGCTTGAAGAAGAACTTGTAGTAGTAGTAGTAGTAGCCCTCCTTGACCTTTTTCTTTCTGGGGATCTGGAAGACAATGGATCATCCTCAGGAGGAGTGGCTTCCTCGGATGATACCTCCGCTTGGATATCAATTTCCTGATGTGCCCCTACTTCTGGAGGAACAAGCATTGTAGGCAGTTGTGCCGCTCCATGAACCTCTAGTTGCACCTCTCCATGCACCTCTCCATGCCCCTCTGCTTACGCCTCTCCTTGCGCCTCTCCTTGCCCATGTACTTGCGCTTGTACTAGTTGCACTTGTGGTTGTCGTTGCGGCTGTGGTTGTTGAACACTCGTCAGCTGAGTTACACCCGGCATTGATTGGAAGGTACTTTCTTGTGATGAGCCAACATCACTGGCCGATGGTGATTGAACAACCAAAGTGGCTGCCGCAGCAGCACTCATGGTCTTGGACCTAACTTGGAGTGGTGGCACTGAGCCCAATGAAGTGGAGGTGCTGCTTCCAGCTTGGTCCCTGGTGGACAACGCTGCTGCAGGCATAGGTTTTTTTTCTCTCAAAAAAGGTGCCGTGGGCACACCAGTCTCCTTGGTAGGTGGTGCCACTTGCTACTTCTGCTCCTTCTTACTAGCAGTGGCACTGGCAACTTTTTTCGCTGTGGCGCTACGGCCACCTTTCTTTGGGCCCATCTTCTTCAGATGTCAGAACAGCAGGCCGCAGTTGCACGAGTTGCAGAGTTGTCTTGTCTATGGCCACACGTGATGTCACGTGATGTTGTGCTGCACACAACGCTGAAGGACTTCTTCCTGGCACTGGCCGTTCTCGTGTGCACCTAAAAAGCAATGGAAGCCAGAGGAACATCAGTTAAACATCCAAAAAAGTTGAAAAACACACAAAAATCACCACAGTCCAATGCCATCCATGCCCTCAATGATGTTTAAATTCAACATACCCCACAGAAAGATTTGGTCCATGCACCACTCACTACCCCTGGGCCTAATGGAAGAAAGCAAGGCAACCTGGGTGCAGGCCTGAGCACACTGTCTGTCTTCAAAATGGGCCCTTGACCCCCAGCCACATGGCCAGGCCCTGCCTGGACCAGGCCTCAAAATGGCCCCCACCCACATGGCCAGGCCCCAACACCACCCCAAAAAGTCAAAAAACACACAAAAATCACCACAATCCAATGCCATCCATGCCCTCAATGATGTTTCAATTCAAGCCACCCCACAAAAAGACTTGGTACATGCACTACTCACTCACTACCCCTGGGCATAATGGATGAAAGCAGGGCAGGCTGAGTGCAGGCCTATGGCTCAAAGCACACTGCCTGGCTTCAAAATGGCCCCTTGTCCACCAGCCACATGGCCAGGCCCTGCCTGGACCAGGCCTCAAAATGGCCCCCACCCACATGGCCAGGCCTCAACTCCACCACAAAAAGTAAAAAAAAAACACAAATCACCACAATCCAACGCCATCAATGCCCTCAATGATCTTTAAATTCAAGACACCCCACAGAAAGACTTGGTACATGCACTACACTACCCTTGGGCATAATGGGTGAAAGCAGGGCAGGCTGGGTGCAGGCCTATTGCTCAAAGCACACTGCCTGGCTTCAAAATGGCCCCTTGTCCCCCAGTCACATGGCCAGGCCCGGCCTGGACCGGGTCTCAGAATGGCCCCCACCCACATGGCCAGGCCCCAACAACACCCCAAAAAGTAGAAAAACACACAAAAATCACCACAATCCAATGCCATCCATGCCCTCAATGATGTTTAAATTCAAGACACCCCACAGAAAGACTTGGTTGATGCACCACTCACTACCACTGGGCCTAATGGAAGAAAGCAAGGCAAACTGGGTGCAGGCCTGAGCACACTGCCTGGCTTCAAAATGGCCCTTGAGCCCCAGCCACATGGCCAGGTCTTGCCTGGACCAGGCCTCAAAATGGCCCCACCCACATGACCAGGCCTCAACAGCACCCAAAAAGTCGGTCGAAAAACACACAAAAATCACCACAATCCAATGCCATCCATGCCCTCAATGATGTTTAAATTCAAGACACCCCACAGAAAGACTAGGTCCATGCACCACTGACTACCCCTGGGCATAATGGTTGAAAGCAAGGCAAACTGGGTGCAGGCCTGAGCACACTGCCTGGCTTCAAAATGGCCCCTTGACCCCCACCACATGGCCAGGCCCTGCCTGTACCAGCCCACCAAATGGCCCCCACCCACATGGCCAGGCCTCAACAACACTCAAAAAAGTCGAAAAACACACAAAAATCACCACAATCAAATGCCATCCATGCCCTCAATGATGTTTAAATTCAAGACACCCCACAGAAAGACTACGTCCATGCACCACTGACTACCCCTGGGCATAATGGTTGAAAGCAAGGCAAACTGGGTGCATGCCTGAGCACACCGCCTGGCTTCAAAATGGCCCCTTGACCCCCACCACATGGCCAGGCCCTGCCTGTACCAGGCCTCAAAATGGCCCCCACCACATGGCCAGGCCCCAACAACACCCCAAAAAGTCGAAAAACACACAAAAATCACCAAATCCAATGCCATCCATGCCCTCAAGGATGTTTAAATTCAAGACACCCCACAGAAGGACTAGGTGCATGAACCACTCACTACACCTGGGCCTACTGGCTAGTGAGGCTTTACAGGCACCCCAAAATTAAAAAAAATAAATCAAAATATAACAGCTAAAATTCCAAGACATAAATGAGAATTAAGTTTAAAAGAAATCACAGAAACCGTTGTATCATGCACCCATGACTAACCCTGGTCCTACTGGATACTGTGGCTACCCACAATATATATTTTTTTAAAGTTGTGAAAAAGTTTTAAAACTGTAGTTGCCTCAACTGCAATGCCCCAAACAAACAACACCAACTTACTTGTAAAATCTCAAGTCCAAAAGTGATCCAATCTCCAAAGTCCAAAAAGTCCTCAAATACAAATATCCAGCAGCAGCCACAAAAAGTAATCCTTCCAGCTCCAGATCCAAATCAAAAGTGACCAGGACATGGACAAAGGACTGGGAGGAGCCTGCTGGACAGGAACAGGAAGTTGGAGACTCTGGGGCACTTCCTTTCTCCCCCCCCCCAAAATGGACTCCTTGCACCAAAAAGTGCAGCCAAATGTCAATCTGAGGAGTTATTCTGATCAAAATCATCATTTTCAGAAGGTTCATGCTTCCTGCAGTGGATTTCTTGTGCAGAATTGCAATTTTTGCAATTTCGGGAAAGTGAGCTGTTCAAATCTCCCGCCGAAAGTCAGCTGCGCGCCGCATCTACGTGTTCGGCATTGTTTACTTCCGCACTGCGTAATCGCGGGCCCTTATGACGTACTCGCATTGTCAAACTCTCGCTGTGCACGATGGCGAGCCGCGATGACGTAATTGCGTTCGAAAAACTCCTGCGCGATCATGCAGCAAGATCCAAAATGGCGCAGCACACGCAAACCGGGAGAAAAACAACTCGGCGGACTCAGGATCAAGGTAAGTCAACGCCGCGCACGCGATATTTTATTTTTCAAGCGCGACCAAGCAAAAAAATCCACAGCTTGCGAATTTGCGGATTTTTGGGCCAAATTTGCGCAATTCGCGGACCGCGAATTTGCCAAAAATTCGCAAATTCCACGAACGAAACGGACTTCACGCCCATGCTTACTGCCCATCCACGCCTCACTTGTCATTGTGTATATTGCCATTCACGGGTCACTTGCACCCTTCCCATATGGCTGCATTCTGCATCTACAGACGTTCAGCTGTTGTGTGGCTGTGGTGGAATGCGTGTGCTTTCTGTTGCGGTAGTGGTGAGGAAAATTGAATTTTGCCTTGTTATGTGTGCCTACGTGTTCCCCATCCTATGTTATATGTGCATGATCGATATGCATATATCCCCCTATGATCGATTAAAGACGCAATTATAGTTGTGTCCAACGTCAGTATGCTAGTTTCCAGTTCCTGTGAAAGCAACGAGTATTAGGCCAATGTTGCCAACGTTTTACATTATGCACGTTAATTCATTGAATTGTCCCCGTTTCTAGGCCTCAAAAGGGGCCCGGACACCAGATTCCAGCTCCAGTCTCCTGAACCCACTCCGAGGAGCGATGCAGCCCCCACCTGCATCCCTGACCCTTCACTTACTTCCTGCCGCGCAGCGCGGTGCCCGGCCTGGCTCTGCCTGCCTGTCTGCCAAGAATATGTTATGCCTCTAGTTATCAGTTCAGCTTTCCGTCTTCACATTCCTAAGCTAACGAACCACATAAACAGTTTCAGCTATAGTCTAGTCTTTCTGTCTCCATGTAAGAGAATTACTGTATTAATATTCATGAAAGATTCATAAGCACACGCAATACATGAAGAATATATGCATGCACCAGTCTTAGTGTCAAGTAGCCTTTGCCCTGATAACTTTTAGATTCTATCAACATGTACTCCAAACACCAGATACCAGATATGCTATAGGCACATGTCGTCCTGACACCGCAGACTTTAGTCTCCTCTTCTAGTGCAGAAGTCATAGCCCCCAGTTCTCCCCGGTAACACGTCATTGTCCGTTTGCGCGCACCACTAGGTTAAAGGTTCCAGCTGCTCAGGTAGCCCCCTCCATGTTTCCACCCACTTTATGACACTTCTGTGACGTTTTCATCACATGTCTACGTGCACGCCCTGTGCACGCCTTCTTTTCACGTCCATGTGTTCTTATCTTACGCTTGTCACTAGTTACGCCTACTGTATGTAATGTAATTGTGATGTTTTACTATATATACTTTGTACTGTTGATGAAACGTTGCAGCTGCCTTACTTGCCATTCTATTTCAGGCTGTCCCGATCCTGTCCCTTCCCTTATGCCTGAATAAAGCCCGTTCGACTCAGATACATCGGATCTTGCCTCTTATTTATTGAGCTATCTGTTTTATTAATGTATTCAAAAATAGTACCGGTAATTAATTATTTATTTACCACATAATGGCGCCCGAATAGGTACTTGCCCTTTCCCCACGCGCCGGCGATGTAACGCAGGCCCCCTGACCCTTCTACAGCCGTGACGGAACTCTACCGTGCACGTGCAGATATTTCTGCTTCAAGTCTCCCTCAGGCCCACGGAGGAGACGGAGACTGCGGTCCGGCATCCAGACGAGGCGGTGTGGAATGCGGTTCGTCCCGACCAGAGCCCAAGCCGAGAGAGCAAGGTCCGAGGTATCCGGAGGCCCACCTGTAACCGAAGTACCGAAGTTCGAAGCGCGTAGTAGTAACCAGACGTCGTAGCAGTCCAGTCCAGTCCGAGGCCTTCAGTTTCTGCTTCCCGGTGAGTACCGTTGCGGGGTAAGTATCTAGACAGGTTCATTAGTTTGTTCCTGGTCCTATGGGTTTGGGTACACAGATCCAGTCCGACGTGTCCACCTAGGTGGATACGGTATGACGTGTCTCTTTATGAGACCGGTATGTTCTGTACTGTTTTAGCAGTGCATCCAGTAATTCTAGTAAGTCTGTTCTCGAGAAATTCAAGTGTTATGTTTCAGTGTATCAGGTAGTATTCTGTTCGAACTGTTATTAATGTTATTTCTATGTCGTGGTATGAGTGATTTGTTTGCCATTTCATTACTGTGATTATTGTGTATTGTGTTCGCAAGTATAATTCAGCCATGCCTCTGTTCTCGAAATTACGTCAGATCAGAACCAGAAAAGGGTTACTCGAAGAATCAGTTCCTGTCCCTCCTAGGGACAGTCCTGGACATTTTATGTATCACAAGCATGGCTTAGATGCCATATTATATCTAGATTTATGGGTGGATTACACCAAACATCTCGAGGAGAAATATAGATGGCCTGTATCAGGTACATGGGATGCCGAGTGCATCATGCGAGTAGAAGAAGCATTATGGAAAAAGAAAGCCAGACAGTCCCAGAAAGATGCCATCGAGTTATGGCGCAAAGAATCTCATAAAAGAACCGAAAAAGAATTCAGAAAAGCAGAGTTAAGTAGGGAATCCGCAGAAAAAGCCCAAGAAAGGGAATTAATTGAAGAAGGTGAACGAGTTAGAGCAGAACAATCAGACAGACAGAGAAATGCCCTTATTAAAGGTATGTATCCTCTTCTTACCGAGGGCTTGCCGAAGGCAACCCCGGAAGCACCCTGTAATTTACCGCCACCATTGGTCCCGATTAAGCTACGTCATAAACCGACCGCAGCTGAAATTTTTCTTTCGTCCTACTTGGACGACACAGTCCCAGAATATGCAAATCGTATTCCGCCTGTTCACCCGCAGCATCCTGTTAATAATGTAATTCCTGTTCCTCCAGCCACTGGTCCCGGGGGTCAAGTTAATGTGCCAGTACCCCCGGACCAGCCCACAGTAAATGTACCCATTTTGCCAGTCACTCTGCCATTACGTACAGTATTAACTGACGATTCCAGTTCAGGAGGTGCGGGGGGAGGTGCTCCTATCACCCCTCCTCAAATAAGACGACTGACGCCGCGAGACGCAGCGTTACAGCGTACGCCAAAAGTGGCTACATACGCAGACCTCAAGAGACTTCTTACCGACTGTATATATGATCCAGTCCCAGGCGAAGATCACATGGTATTATATTCAGTACGTTTAAGACGGGTTGCCAACTTTTTGGTCACCCTGCCCGATATGAAGGAACATCTAGACAGAATATATCGTTTTGTCCGTACAGGAGAGAATCCAGGAAGTATTCACGAAGCTATGGCACACAGAAAAGCCGAGATTCAACATATGATTTTACAGTTCTTGATTAACTGTTTAATAAGAGAACAAGATTATCCTGATAAAGATCAAGACGAGATGAAAGGCCTGACTAGGTGGAGTGACAATATAGCCGAGGGAAAACACAAGACACTAGGTAGTATAGAAAGTATGTACAAGAAAATTCGTAAAGAAATTATAAGTATACACCAGAAAGAGGAAGCAAAAAGAGCAACCGAGAAAGAGAATGACTCTTCCAGTGAAGAGGTAGACAGCGAGAATCCCTTCAGAATAGCGTATGTAGGTAGAACTAGACTTTCCGACCGACATTCACGCCTAAATTACAAGAACGTTTTTCCTCCTCCCGTACCAGAACAGTGTTCTCTTGAACATGTATTTCAGGCCACCGACCAAATTTTGAAATCACGAATAGGTTATAGCGAGCTTAGTACAATGCATGAACAAGAACTAGCCCGATCAGCAGTACGATGGACTAGTGATTCCACCACGTTTCCAGATGAAATAGTGGCCCAAACGTTTCTGAAACTGCCCCCAGCCGAGCAGCGTCTGGTGGGTACGTTTATGATCCAACACCTCATTACATTGTATGAGGGTCAGCATTCTGATCGAGGTCCTTTACATGATGTTCTGAACGAGTTACTCCAATACAGATGGAAAGGTCTAGGTACCGATTTAATTAGTGTCATTCTAGAACAGCGCCACAAATACAGAACGTTCTTGAATCCACATTTTGTTCCTGTCCCACCTCCAGTAAGAAAATCATTCTACATAGACAGACAGAATCCATTACGAGAAGTACATCCAGTTAAGGGAGAGGGGGGTGGTCTAGAACGAGTGTTTGTTTACACCCCTATCACGAAAATAGAACTTCTGGAAATGAAAAAGTTAATACCCTGTCACGATAAAGATCCAGCAGGGTTCCACCGTGAATTAAAGGACATGCTCCGTATGGGAGAATACACGTATCCCGATATCATTAAAATGTTAAAGGTCCTGTTGCCTGCGGGCATATATGAAAAACTCAAAGAAAAAGAATGGGAGGTGGGAGAGAAAAAGATAGATTGGACCGCATTAGAAACTGAAGATAATACACGAGTTCCAGGTACCGGTCTTGGGGATAAAGCTAAAGCATTGCCCGAGTTACTGATACAAGTCTTGCCAAGATTACTAGCCACGAAAAAGGAAGACTGGGATGCCATCTCAGCCTGCAAACAGAAACAAGATGAAGACACTAGTGATTTTTATTCTAGATTTGAGAAATGTTTCATTATTAATAGTGGTCTGAAAACAAGTAGTGAATCGTATCCACATCTTTTTGTTACCAAACTAGTCGAGAATTCAAGTCCACAAGTTAAAAATCGAGTACTGAAAGTCGAAAGTACCTGGCAAGCTAATACTCCGTCACAAATGCTCCAGATGCTCCAGTATCACCAGAACAGAATTAGGGAAGAGCAGGAACATGAAAGGAGACGTATGAAAGACACGAAAATGAAAGTGCTAGTTGCACAGTCTGTTCCGCAAGACAGTCAGAAGAGGGGTACGAATCAAGCCAGTCATTCTGCAGCTCCCGTTAAAGGGACATGCAATTACTGTAAACAGCCAGGTCATTATATAAACGAATGTGCAGTTCTGAAACACAACATAGCTACTGGTAAAACGAAGGAGAGACCACGTCCGCCAAGACAAGAACAAGTTTCACAGACTTCCCAGCAACCGCAGAACGCACAACAGACAGTTACAGTACCGCAGCCTATAGCTGCCACGCAACACGTTACACAGCAGATGTACCAGTACGCACAGTCAGAGTATCCAGACTATCAGCCGTATTCATGAAACAGCCTAGAGAGGGAGGTTGGCTTGCCTCTCATCGAGATACCTGTAGATCAAGAGGGTCCCTATGTACATAGTCAAGTATTAGGGAAAGACAGAAAGTTTCTGATTGATACAGGGGCAAGTAGGACTACCATCAGTCATGACGAGGTTCCAGGGGCTCCACTCTCAGGCTCTAGAAATGTTTCCCTTGGATTTTCAGGAAAGCCTATTGTTAATGAAATATCGAAACCAGTTACTCTAGAAGTTGGTCCATTGTCCCGAACTACAGACTTGTTACTCACGAAATCCTGTCCAGAGAACTTACTTGGTATAAAGACTCTGAAGGAATTAGGAGCAGTTATATGCTGTACCCCAGAAGGAGTACGATTGTTTCTGCGAGATTTTAAAGGTCATTATGTATTACGTGATTTTGATCCACGATTATTGAATGTACCACAGCATTTATGGGCGCAAGGTCCAACTGATGTAGGTTGTATGCACATCACACCCCATCGTGTTACTCTGAAGAAAGGTGTTGTATTACCACGAATCCGACAGTACAAATTACCATCTGAGGCTGTAGCAGCCTTATCCAAAATTATTGACGAGCTCATTGCTCAAGGAGTAGTTGTAGAAACTGACTCCAATGTATGTAATTCTCCTATCATTCCGATTCTGAAACGTACTGATCCAAATGCACCTCCAGTTTATCGATTAGTGATTGACCTTCGAGAACTTAATAAATATATCATTCCCCAGTACCCAGTGGTCCCAGATATTTCTTCCCTATTGACAGCTATTGATTCCGAAGCTACGTTCTTTACTGGTATCGATCTCAAGAACGCATTCTTTAGTGTCCCCATTCATCCAGATAGCCAGTTTCTTTTCGGTTTCTGTTTAAATGGAAGGAGCTATAAATTCACACGAGCTCCTCAAGGTTTCACAGAAAGTTCTAGTATTTACAGTCAAGCACTTAAAAGACAACTAGACAATATTCACATGCCAACTGATACTGCTCTGCTCCAGTATGTCGATGATCTACTGATCACAGCCCGTTCTGAACGTGACTGCGAACGTGCGTCCCTTACAGTCTTGTATTTTCTGGCCGAGATGGGGCACAGGTGTCCCCTTCCAAATTGCAATTCTGTGTCCAGCAAGTGGTCTACCTTGGACACTTACTGTCCAAGAGGGGTAGGCAGTTGACACCAGACCGTATCAAGTTAATAGCACATCTTCCACAGCCCAAGACTCAGAAGGAGGTACGAGCTTTTATCGGCCTCACTTCTTATTGCAGACAATGGATTCCTCAGTACGCATATCTAGCTAAGCCACTGATACAGTTAACGACACAGGAGGCAGCCGTATCGACTGTCCTCCCTTGTACCCAAGAACACACACTTGTTTTCAATGAGTTAAAGAAAGCCTTATGCCAAGCACCTGTTCTAGCAACGCCGAACTACAGTAAGCCTTTTACACTTTTTGTTACTGAACGTGATGGTACTGCATTATCTGTTCTCACACAAGATCAAGCAGGACAATACAAGCCCTGTGCTTATTTTTCTAGCACATTAGATCCGGTGGCCCAGGCTCTGCCTGCGTGCCTCAAGTCCGTTGCAGCCACAGCTATAGCTATCAGACAAAGTGATTCCATAGTGTTAGGACACTCCCTGACAGTACAAGTTCCACACTCCGTGGAAGTTCTTTTAAACCGAACACAGACTCAGCACTTGACAATTGCACGTTTAACAGGTTATGAACTGACACTGTTTCAGCCACATATAGAAATCAGACGCTGCAACATTTTAAATCCAGCTACACTGTTACCGTCAGTTACTTCAAATCCTGCCACACATGACTGTGTGGAAGTTGTTAACACTATGACGAAGCCAAGACAAGACTTGACAGACATTGCATTACCTGATCCCGACCTGACACTTTATGTGGATGGTTCATGTATGAGAACAAGTACAGGAGAACTAGTAGCCGCGTATGCAGTGACTACTGAAACTGAAGTTATAGAAACACATCGTATTGACACCCTGTCTGCTCAAGCAGCAGAGCTCGTCGCTCTGACCCAAGCCTGCATATGAGCCAAGAACCTGAAAGTAAACATATACACAGATTCACGTTATGCATTCGGAGTCGTACACGAGTTTGGAGTGCTCTGGCAAGAAAGAGGTTTTATGACTTCTCATGGAACCAAGATTCAGCATGGCCCCCTCATTCAAGCTCTGTTAGATGCAATACATTTACCGACAGCTATCTCTATCATGAAGTGCAAAGCACATACGAAAGTCACTGACATCATTTCCCAGGGTAACGACCTGGCAGATCGAACAGCCAAGCTTACAGCTCAGACTCCAGACATTCCAGTTAACATGACACAGACAGACATTCCCGATCAGACTACTTGTATGACAGTCAAGGACCCTACACGAGACGTACTAGATATACAGTTACATGCTACTCAAGACGAAATCAAGAAATGGTCTGAACAAGGAGCGGTCCAGACAGATCAAGGATGGTTGACGAAGGGAAAAGCCACATGGTTTCTCCCCGACTCTATGGTTCAAGTCATTATTAACACCGCACATAGTCCAGCACATTTAGGAGAAAAAGCCATGTTAGACAGTGTTCAGAATCTCTGGTTTAACAAGCATTTACGAGCAGCAGCCAAACAGAAAGTGCGTACCTGCATGATCTGTTGTCAGTTCAATCCAGGTAAAAGTGTCCCGGTGGAACAAGGTGGATTCCATCCCCCTGACCACCCTTTTGAAGTCCTCCAGATGGATTATATTCAGATGGAGCGATGTCGAGGTTTCAAGTATGTCCTCGTAGTTGTATGCGCTTTGTCCAGATGGACAGAAGCCTATCCAGTCCCAGATTACACAGCTGCAACCACTGCCAGGCAGTTGGTTCGTGAGTTTTTCCCCCGCTATGGATTACCTAGGGTCGTGTATTCAGATAACGGCCAGCCATTTTCATCCGAGCTCATGAAACAAGTATCCCTTCTGTTAGGGTACCAGTGGAAGTTCCATTGTGTACGACATCCCGAAGCAGCCGGTCTCATAGAGAGACATAACCAGACTCTGAAAATCCGCATTGCAAAGGTATGCGCAGAGAAAGGCGTAGATTGGATAGTAGCACTGCCAGTCGACCTTTTCTATATGAGAATGGTCGCTCACTCCCGTTCAGGTCTGTCCCCTTTCGAGGTAGTGTTCGGTCGTCCCCCAAACATGTGGGGTACACCTAGACCACGTACAATTACAGATGTTGACAGTAAAATGCTGACAGATTACCTTGCCTCCTTGATGTCTGCACTACAATCTTGTCGTTCACAGGTTGCCGCCGCTTTTCCAGACAACACCGAAGTGAAACCGCATGAGGTCATACCAGGCGACCTCGTTTTGATTCGTAATTTTGATCGTTCAAGTCCGCTGGAGCCCCGCTGGAAGGAGCCCCGACTTGTCCTACTGACAACAAGGACCGCCGTGAAGATTGAAGGAAGAAAAGGGTGGTTGCACTCTAGTCATGTAAAGAGATTCCATGGACTCAAACCAAAGACTTTTCTCAAGGACTGCCCCGTTCTCAAGGACTGCCCAGACACTGAATCTAAACTTCCCCTGTTAGAGAAAACTCCGCAGCAGGAGTATAAAGATAAGCTACGGTCTAGTAAGTCAGCCAGTTTAATTGTCTAAGTCCCTCTCGGGTGAAACGGTTAGACAGGTTCCTGACATGTATGAGATAGACCCACACAATGAGAGAGTTAGTCAAAACTCTAAGAGAATACGTTATCAAAAGAATCTTCGAAGTAGATGCATTGTTACTCTGTTTTTTTCTATTATTTCTGAGTCTTATGGTTACTTGCATAAGTTATGCCTTACATTTATGTTTTCCTAATTCACATGTACATATGTTTTCTAATGTTACAGTAGAGCACACTTTTAGTGACCTGCCTCCTCACGAGTTATCCTATCGTCTTGCCATGCGCAATAATACCTTTATCCGTATGTTACATTATTCACACCAGACCAGCAATGCCACTAATTGCTGGGTGTGTGGTCGACTCCCCCCTTTCCAGACACCGAAGGGAGTTCTGCCACTCTTTCCTTATCCGTTTTCACATAATGGTTCGTGTGGAGCATGGTCCACGTTAACGTCATCCTCAAATGATATGTCCTTTCTGAATAGAACATGTTTCCCAGACAAGGAAGGACTTTCCCATAGAACAGGGTTAGATCTAGAAAATGAAGTATATGATCTAGGTAATTATTCCTCGAATTTCATGGTTTTGAATGTTCAGTCCGAAACTACTCCAGATTTGCCTGCTATTTCAGTTCTACCCGTTAAAGGCGAATTATGTGTCAGAAAGAATGGTTCCGCACATGTAGGACATACTGATTGTACTACTGTGGTCAAGTATAGTGACAGTGGGAAATCTATTTTCAAAGCCTCACATCATTCTTATTTTGTATGTGGTCAGACCGCATATGTACGTCTGCCCCTAGAGTGGGATGGAACATGTTACATTGCCTTCCTACTGCCACCAGTTTTTCTAGCCCCATCTGATTATCACAGAAACACACATCTAGTACACGTTAGACATAGAAGGGAGACTGAGTCCCCAATTGTCGATCAAACTGAAACTGCTCTAGAACAATATCAAGATTTCAATAAAGGTTTCTTTTTCTTCATAGGACCTGTCCAGAATAGTAAGTTAATACGTAGGCTAACCAGAACCCTTGAAGCAGTAGTGAATGAGACTACTTCCGCTCTAGGTAACTTAACTGAAGAGCAATCTGCTATGAGATTTGTCGTGCTCCAAAATCGTCTCGTCCTTGACGTCATACTGGCCGATAGGGGAGGAGCTTGTAGAGTCATCGGATCTAGTTGCTGCATTTTCATTCCTAATAACGCACCGTCTGTTTATTCAGCTATAACCGGACTTCACAAAATTGCCCATCAGTTACACCAGAATCCAGGCACCTGGACATGATCCGGTTGGCTCTGGAGTATAGTATCTGCCTGGGGATGGAAAGTATTGTCATTCCTAGGTATAGCAGTAATGATCATATTCAGTTGCTGCCTCTGTTTACAATGTGGCCCTGCGATTTGCGGCTTGTGTGCTACCTCTTGTATTCCTAGTCCTAAGTCCCGTACCCAGACAATTCGAGACGAGCAAATGATGCTCTATGAACAGATAGATGGTATCATGAATATTGATGTTTCCTGATGGAAACGTAGGGCACAAGGAGGGAATGAGGAAAATTGAATTTTGCCTTGTTATGTGTGCCTACGTGTTCCCCATCCTATTTTATATGTGCATGATCGATATGCATATATCCCCCTATGATCGATTAAAGACGCAATTATAGTTGTGTCCAACGTCAGTATGCTAGTTTCCAGTTCCTGTGAAAGCAACGAGTATTAGGCCAATGTTGCCAACGTTTTACATTATGCACGTTAATTCATTGAATTGTCCCCGTTTCTAGGCCTCAAAAGGGGCCCGGACACCAGATTCAAGCTCCAGTCTCCTGAACCCACTCCGAGGAGCGATGCAGCCCCCACCTGCATCCCTGACCCTTCACTTACTTCCTGCCGCGCAGCGCGGTGCCCGGCCTGGCTCTGCCTGCCTGTCTGCCAAGAATATGTTATGCCTCTAGTTATCAGTTCAGCTTTCCGTCTTCACATTCCTAAGCTAACGAACCACATAAACAGTTTCAGATATAGTCTAGTCTTTCTGTCTCCATGTAAGAGAATTACTGTATTAATATTCATGAAAGATTCATAAGCACACGCAATACATGAAGAATATATGCATGCACCAGTCTTAGTGTCAAGTAGCCTTTGCCCTGATAACTTTTAGATTCTATCAACATGTACTCCAAACACCAGATACCAGATATGCTATAGGCACATGTCGTCCTGACACCGCAGACTTTAGTCTCCTCTTCTAGTGCAGAAGTCATAGCCCCCAGTTCTCCCCGGTAACACGTCATTGTCCGTTTGCGCGCACCACTAGGTTAAAGGTTCCAGCTGCTCAGGTAGCCCCCTCCATGTTTCCACCCACTTTATGACACTTCTGTGACGTTTTCATCACATGTCTACGTGCACGCCCTGTGCACGCCTTCTTTTCACGCCCATGTGTTCTTATCTTACGCTTGTCACTAGTTACGCCTACTGTATGTAATGTAATTGTGATGTTTTACTATATATACTTTGTACTGTTGATGAAACGTTGCAGCTGCCTTCCTTGCCATTCTATTTCAGGCTGTCCCGATCCTGTCCCTTCCCTTATGCCTGAATAAAGCCCGTTCGACTCAGATACATCGGATCTTGCCTCTTATTTATTGAGCTATCTGTTTTATTAATGTATTCAAAAATAGTACCGGTAATTAATTATTTATTTACCACAGTGGTGTGGTGTATCCACAGGGGGCACACGTGGGACATATGTGCAGTCTATTGCCCCCAACATGGCCTGGAATCCGGCTATGGCATAGAAGCCTTTCTTGGTCTCCTGGTGTTCCTGCGCAGTGTGGGGGAAGTGAAGATACTGGGGTATGAAGCTGGGGATGGCATCTAGGACAGGTGTGATGAACTTTGATAGGGTTGGCTGTGAGACCTCTCCGAATCTGGCAGTTGTTGGTTGGAAGGTGCCAGAGGCCAACAGGTGCAGCACAGCCAGCAGCTTTGTCTGCGGAGGGATGTTGGTTCTCCGCTGTTTTGGGACCATTAACCTGTGGGCGATGTGGGTCATGATGCAGATGATGGTTGCCCTTTTGAGCCTGTAGTGGGCAATGACTTCTTCGGGCGTTAGGTCTGTGACACTGGAGTGTTTTCAGTAAGTCCGCAATCTTACTCTGCGCTGCCTCTGTGGTGGTCCGGGGGGGAGGGTCCGGGTCCTGGGGGTGGTGACGATCCTGGGGGTGGTGGCGGTGGGTGTTGTGTCCCTGTTAGTGCTTTGAGCTGCATGAGGAGTAACTCCATGGCGTTGTTTGTTCTTCGGGTGTGGCTGTGTGCAGAGATCCGTTGCCTACTGCAGGTAGTCGTCCGGCTTTACACCTGCCTCCTGCAGGTGTTAAATACCTGCTGCTACCGGGACTTATCGCGTGGTTGTGGTTCGCATCGCAGATCTTGCATTTCATTGTGAAAGTGGTGTTGTGGTTTTTTCGTGTGTTTTTACACGGGTACTCCTACTCTGCATCTCATTAGGGTTAGTTGGTGGTGTCCACCGTGGAGATACATTTTTGAGCAGTTATCGTGGGAATACAGGCGATGTGTGCAGTTTGCACCAGCTTGTGAAAGGGGTGTTAAATCTTTCTCCACATTTGTTGCATTACGGTGGGGATAATTCTCAGTTGTGTCCATGTGAATATCCACCTAAATCTCCTACACCTCTCTGCTCTAATCTGCTTCAAAAAAGCCAGTCTCAGCTATAAACTATATTACACTACCTTAAATCAAACAATTCTAACACACCCACACATATTACTCTTGAGACCAATCATGTTAAAGCAAGAGGATACAAATATATGCTTGGTAGCTTCAAACAGTATAGCTATTCTCCGCGTCCTTCAATCTTACACTATCCATAACAAGATGAGACACAGGGACCCAGCCTGAACTCTGCAGGTGTCTTCGTGAATTCACTACTCATTAAAACATTCCATGATTATCACAAAGAAAAGAAAGCATTTCTCCACATGGGATTTAAAACAAAAGAACATTGCATTTGATAATTAGGACTGCTGCTTCACCTAGAAATACAACGTTCATGTGTCACAAAGCAAGTTGGCAACCAATGTTACCCATTTTAAAATGCAGCCGCACATTACTTATGGACAATCTAAAGGTAAATGCACGTGTTTTACCTACAAATAGCCTTTGCGTGTTTATGTATTAATGTTGTGTAAAGGCAAAACATTTAATATAAAAAGGCACAACCAGGTGTAGCCAGCTAATAGTAGGAGCAAATAGACCACATACACTGCCTGTGCACCTTGGAAACATATTTTTATTTATGTATGCATGTTTAGAGTTACAAGGAAAAGTATTTTTGTCTAAAGAATTACATGAGGGAACATGCTTGTATGCTACCTGAAATTTTTTTAGAAAAATTAAAAAGCTCACTTTAAATCAATCGAAATTATAGTTTTGTTGAACTGCTGGCACTCATCTGCTGCTCTGATCAGTCGCTGACCCTATAAACAAGAGGCATGTGAACTCGCATAGAAGCCCCGCCCGTTTGGCCCCGCCACACACACACTAAGGTATGCAACGTCTTCCCGCCCTTTCCTCACTATGATGAACAGCTCACTCGAGGGACCTCGGCGCCTTTCGGCGTGGTGGCAAAGTTACAGACACACGTGTCACATTATTTGTGCAAATGGCAAAACAATCCGCGAGTTCGCGGAAAAATCCGCGAACTCGCAGATTTTTTTGCCATTTCGCGTGAATTCGCGGACCGCGAATCCACAAAATTCGCCCATACTTAGTGATAAAGTGCACGGTTTTCATTTGTTTATTACAGAACTCCTAGAAAGGGGCAAAAGATCAGCAGTAGAATTCTACTTGGAAATGAACTGTGTGGAGGGAACTGTATGTGGAAAGCATGAAAAAAATATGGATGTGAGAAATGAAGATCTGTTGTCTTTCAAGGCATCCAATATGTGTCAATTTCTCTCCAGCACATGGTTTAAGGAGAAAAATAGGCCAGCTATTGTTTTAAATTGGGACCTAGCGAGAAGGCCAACCAAGTCAACAATCCTGTAAAGAGGGTTACATGTGAAACCAAGTCACGTGACCTTGCGCTGGCAGCTCTTTATGATACACAGGTTACCTGTCAAGTTTTTAGAGGGACAAATTGTTAAGTTGAAAATGAGGGGGCTCATCTTAAAAAATTAGATCAACATGCCACCTCTCTTTCAGAAGAAAAAAGAAAGCGTTAAAGAAATAGTTTTAAAAAAAATAGAGATCACTAAATTCATGCTGAAATAGGGGCAGGTACTGTTAGCGGCGTAATATGAAACGCCACCATAATGGTCGTTTTATACTTTGGAAAATCACAATTCGTTTATTCAGTTCACATTTAGAAAGCAGTCGCAGCTGGCAGCTCCAATTGGCTCTATCTTATGGTCAGTGCTTTCTAAAACGATATGGGCTAGGGTTGAAGTTGTGGAGAATATATAGCAAAATGCCATTTTATAGAGATTGCTTTATCCCCGTGATTTCAGTAGCGTGGTGATTGCTTTGACCATTATCTTTAACGTCGGTGTCTAACACAGGTAAGAACACAGAATTGGTTTGTAACAAGTGAAGCGACTTTTACTTTACAATTTCCATGAAATTCGCTCTATTGCGAGACGAACACCAGCAGTGTGAATGCAAAGCTAAAAATAATCTTAAAAAGCGAAGGCACTAGACAGATACCTTAAATTCGGTCTGCGATTTCACTTTATAAAATCAGACATTTATTACCAACAAAATGGTATTCAGAATTCCAAACAAAGGTGCTGATTGCGATATACTTACCCCCAGAATGTGTGTAAGAAACTTTATGATAGATAGATAGACAGACAGACAGACAGACAGGCAGACGGGCAGACAGGCAGGCAGGCAGACAGATAGACAGATAGACAGATAGACACATAGATAGATAGATAGATAGATAGATAGATAGATAGATAGATAGATAGATAGATAGATAGATAGATAGATAGATAGATAGATAGATAGATAGATAGATAGATAGATAGATAGATAGATAGATAGATAGATAGATAGATAGATAGATAGATAGATAGATCTTCAAGTAGGCCACAATGTCACTCCCTTCTCTCAACACTAATAACCGACATATTACACTCTTCACTCCTGCATGTACGGTTTAAGGCATTTTTTCATGTGCATTTGTTTTTACCAAAGCCATTTATCTAAAACTAGCATACAGGATATTAAATATGTGCAGGAAACAAAATGGTCTCCTGGCTACTAGGAAAGTTGCTTCCCTGTAATTTTCTCTTGTCATTTCGGACTGTGTTAATAAAATGGAATTTGGCCTTTGCACAGTAGTAATAATAAAATAGTGAATGTGTGTGTTTTTGCTGCTGTTTCTCTAAATAACGTGTTATTGGGCCATATTAACGTTTGCTGTCATGGCATAATTTTAGGTTTGCCATGGAGATAAGGGCGGACAAATAAATATTTTGGAGCAAGTGAAGTACTTTTAGTAATTTCTTGTTAGAGTGCACAGGCTAAATGCTTTGCCTTTACTACAGTACTGAAGACGTTCGGAGATTTTTGGGGATCTTCGTCCTCTTAATTTTCTAACTTCATACTACAGGCCTTTGCAATGCGACTGTACGTAAAGTATTTTAAAATACCTTTATTTGTACATAATACACATTAAAGAACAGCACATAATAGACGTTATATATACTCACACACTAATATAATATTTAATACCATTGTTGAGGGGTGGAGGAGCACCATGACCCTCATGGGACTTCATCGTTCGTGAGTCATGGGTCCTGTCCGCACTCAATAATGGAACTATATGTATCTGCATATATGTTGTAGATAATATACTGCTAGCTACGATACTCTATATTTTTAAAACATATTTTCATATCCCATAATAGTGCTATTGACAAGATGAATGTTGTTCATCTGATTACATTATGATCTTTGATGTGTAATGATGGCATTAGGACTGTAGGTTGTACTCAATTACATTATTAGCATGATATGTTACACACTCAACCTATATCTGAGTTTACCAATCACAATTACTGCACGTGCAGATTTTGCTGCATTAAACGTTTTTGTGGATTTTGGTGTGTTAAGCACCGGAAACCGCATGCTAATCCAGGAAAAATCTCAATAGGTGCTATTTATTACACCTGATAAATTCTGAAATCAACAGCTTTGGGGTGTATCAGATGCAATATATAGCATCTACACCTCTGACACACTTGGATTCAGGGCCCTAATGTTCTCACGTTCATTTCCAATGTAAGTTTAAATTCAGCATCTATTTACATTAGTTCGTATTTAGGAAATTAAGGGGGATATTCACAAGGAATTGGCAGAGAAAGGGGTTAGCCTTCTTGGATTAACGCCTCTCTCCGCCACTTTGGAAAATCAAGGCTGCACCATATTCACAAGAACATGGTGCAGAATTGCTTTTCCCCCTGCGATGCAAGGGTGTCTGGTGCAAGGGTGTCTGCAAGCAGGGATGTTTGTTCATGTACAGGAAGGTGTCACTTCCTGCACATAAACAATCCTAAAATGGCAGTTTGTAACTTACATGTGTGCTGCTTCATGCAGCACACATGTAAGTTACAAAAGGGCATTTTTTAAAAAAAAGTTTGTTTATGTACAGGAAGGGACACCACTTCCTGTACGTAAACAAAACATAGAATTTAGCATTTTCTATGTGTGCTGCACAAGGCAGCCACAGGGAAAATGCAAATACGAGGAGAAATAAAGCATTTCTCCGCGTATCGCCCAATTATGACCAGGATTTTCCTGGTCTTAAGTTTGGCGTTAGCTCCTATTTACGCAGCCCTTGTGAATAGGGCGCAGAGTAAATATCAATAGGTGTTGCCGTGGAACGCCCACAACACCCACTGCACGCCCCTTTCATGCTAAGCACAGCGTGAACGAGGGCCTATTCACAAGGCAACGTTAAGCCACGTTAATGGGCTTAACCCTGCCTTGTGACTAAGGCGAGGCCCTTATCGACACCACAACGTCACTGAAAGTGACATTGTGATGGGGATCGGTGCTTGTGAATATGCCCCTAATAGCCAGAGGTACCAAGGGTTTTAGCATTTACATATCTTCTGATTAGGTAATTCAGAGGGGCTACGAATGCTAAAACCCTTTTTCAAATGTACAAACCACTTAACGATACAGAAAAGGTTTTCTAAATGGTTAAATTAGTTTAGGAAACCATAACACATCAGTATTTGGAAAGGATGTGTTTAGGGTGCCCCTTACAAATACCAATTATATATGGTGTGTAATATTGTTTTGCCGCCAAAACCAGTCACAAAATATTAATATTTTACCATCACCTAAAGGAGGTGGTAACCCATTCTCATGCATAAAGGGGTCCATGTGACCACTGCTTACTCTTAAAAAAATGAACTGCATCTAAAGAAATTATTACTTTATGTAAAAACAATCACGGACATGGTGGTCTGCTGATCCCAGCATTTCACCATCCCTGTGATGCCAGAGAATCACAGTGTATTGCAATTTGTGACCTACCTAAATAATATTCATGAGGTAAGTCTTACTGCAACCCACAACAATTCAGTATTTTGAGAACTGACCTATTAGTGCATAAGTAGGTTTGCAAAATACCAGTGCATTTGGTAAAAGTTAGTGCACAAATTTCGACAACTTTTACCAAATGTATTCTTGGTACAATTGTGCTTGATGTTTAAACCATGCTGCTGGTGTAGGCCTTATTTAGAGTGTGGCTGATGGCTTATTCAGTCACAAACATCTGTATATCACTTCTGCCTTATTACAAGTGCATTCCACTGTATTATGATGGAGTAGCCTATCGTCAAATTCCAAATGAGGTCCTCAGTCTCTTGCATTTAGGTACGGTAGTAACCTATAACCTTCAGCCTGCATGGGCTGCAGTTTGGCCACAGCATAAAGTAAGGGGTGCAATTTAAAGCACATGTAAATATTTAAATATGAGGGAAGTGTCGTTTGGATCAAGTGGCGATCAGACCCCTAACTCCTTTTTTAATTTAATAAATACCTTTGCACTACTCATCATTATCAAATACACTTTATTTTGGTTCAACGAACCATAAAAGTGTACAGTGCAAAATGTACAATACACAAAAAATTCTTCAATACATAGTGACATATCCATATCAGTTTAAGTATCATATCTATAAAGTGCAACTTGATTATAATATAAGATAAGCCCCTAAATTGCAATCAGGACCTAGGTGACAAAAACCTCAAATAAAAACCCCAAAAGCGTCCCATAAAGGGTCCGCCAAGTCAACCAAGTTACTATTTTGTTCCCGACCTGGTCTGGATCTGGAATGTCATCAAGATAAGTAAAATGAGTACATAAATAAAATAGTGCACTTAGGCCGGGTAAGAGACCTCAAAAACATCAATAATCTATTTCTTTTCTTTCCCTTTTCTTTCACTCTCCCTCTCTCTCTCTCTCTCTCTCTCTCTCTTACAAAAAATCCCCTTTAAAAGCTTTTTCCCTTAGTACAGCTCATTTACCCCTTTGGGGTTGTTTTTTCGGATGTTTTATTCTAACAAAATGCATCTGTTTTTGCTGCCTTTATGTGACTCTGGGCAATAGCTTGCTTAATCTTCCCGACGGCCCCCAGCGCCTAGAGACCCTTACGGGTGATTGTGCGCTTTACAAATGTGGATTATTATTATTATTATTAGAATGACTAAGCCAATCTATATCTCCCACTCTAGCCCTTCATGTGAGTTGGGACATCGTAATTTAAGGAAAGGGAAAGGTATGACTATAAAAATAATTTTTAAATGACCAGAGATCATTAAGGGCCCTATGTAGGTAAATGGAGAATACCGAATCCTTAATACCGAATTTTACCGAATCGGTATTAAGGAATCGGTAAACGCGATGTACATAAAAATTCGTTAAAGTTTACCGATTAGTTAAAATTCGGTATTAAATACCGAATCAGAACGAATCAGTAAAAAAAAAAAAAAAAAAGGCAAATACCGAATCGGTGTTACAGAATCCATTACCGAATCGGTAAATACCGATTCGGTAATTCAAAAAATCGTACTTCATTGAATCAGCCAATCCTGAATCACCCAATTACCTCCCAAACAGAAAGTGGCCACACCCAGCCAGGTGCACAGGACCTGGAGCTGACAGTGAGGCAGGCAGGCAGGCAGGTGAGCTGAGGAACCAGCAGCAACACAGCCACACAGCCACAAGCAGGACTGAAAAACTACAACAAGCATTGAAATGGCAAGCCAGGACAGGGAGAAGGAGGGAGGCGACAGAAAAAGAAAACTCAAGTTTAGTGACAAGGAGCTGGAGGTCCTGATCCAGGATGTCAGCCAAGAGCACCACAAGCTATTTGGAGCCCAGTCCCACCAAGTGCCAGAGTCACAGAAGAGGCAAATCTGGAGTGGCATTCGGGACAAAATCAATGCCATAGGTGTGACCCAGCGCACCATAGAGGACATCAGGAAGAGGTGGTACGACCTCAGGAATACTGCAAAACTGAGAATGGCAGAGAGACAGAGGCAGGCTGGCAAAACTGGTGGAGGGAATAACCGAGCCCCAGCACCAAAACCACTAGAACTGATGGTGGAGTCCACCATCCAGCCGGTGAGTGGCTTGGGAGACCCAGACAGCTCCGCCAGAGCAGCTAGAAAACAAGGTAAGAAGCATGCCCAGCATGCTGTGCTACCCCCTCCCCAACCCCAATCCCCATAGTGGCAAAGGGGCTCCCACTCCACCCCATGTCTTACTGGTTACCTGCAATGCATTATGGGTGATGTAGTCAGAGGGAACTCATGAATAGGACAGTCAGGCTAGCAAACACAATAGCATGGTAAAGTAATTGGCTACGTCAGGACAACCACTGTGCTCTGTAGGCATGTTGTTTAATGTAATTCCATTGCAGACAGAGCAGTGAGTATATCTACATTTGTGTCATTACAGGCGAGTCATCTCGCAGTGCAGCAGAGAGCAGCCGAGCTAAGTCAGCCAGGCCAGAGGGGAGGCAAAATGAAGATGTCAGCATGCCTGCAGGGACCACAAGCTCTGCGACATCACAGCCAGCTATTCCTCCACCACAGCCATCACCACAGCGCCAGGGAAGTCCGCAATCCCCTCTCACACAGTCCCCACTGTGAAGATCACCAACACCCCTACCACCACAGTCAGGCAGGAGGCATGCCATGGCCACCCTCCAGCAGATGGAGGAGTCAGAGGAGGAGGGCAGAGGGGGCGAACAAAGTCCCATAGGAGATAGATCCAACAGGGAGAGGGCTGGTTCTGCATCCGAGGGCGCCCACATCTCATCAAGATGCCACAGGGCAAGGCCGGACAGTCCAGAAGCAGCCGAGCAGGGTGACAGTGTCTTTGCTGGCCTGGAAGGCAACATGCTGAAGGTCCAGCGCCTGCAATGGAGAGAGATTAAGTCAATGCAGAGGGAGGTGGCACACATAAACAAGCATATGCACAGGATGGAGAAGGGCATCAGTGCTATGGGGGAGAACTTGTGTGCAGGAATGGAGAGAGTAGCTACTTCGGTGGACAACCTCTGCAGCCAGCTTGAGCAGGACCGTCTTGGCAGGCGCAGGGAGAGACAGAGGCTCCAGGCCTATACCAAGTCGGTGAACCGGCTGGCCACTGCAACATCACTGATGTGTCGCAGGTCCATCGCCATGCAGGAGGAGATGGCACATTGCAGCAGGGATGTGGCCAGGGGGATGGTGTCCATGACCTCAGTGCTAGAGCTCATGCAGAATGCTAAGGCGGCCACAATGGAAGGGGGGGGCAGTGAGGAGGCCACCAGCCGAGGTAGCATTACGCCCTCACCCACTGAGTGCAGAAGGCGTAGTGAACGCAACGTGCCTTCACAGGAACTGTCCAACACACCAGACAGTGTCGATAGGGAACGTGCACGTGCAGCACGTGGACGCAGGAAGTGAAGACCTATGGCTGTTTCCATGCATGAGTTGGGTGATGTAACCCATGTCCAATTGGACATTGCTCACAATACTGGAGGTGTGCCTAATACACACCTTAACATGTAACTGTAACTGGCTCTGTGTCGTTACTCACTCAGAAATAGTTTGACGTAATCTCTGCCCGTCTCTGTCTCCCATCATGTTCAATAGCAACACCTGCTGCGCAGGGCTCTGGCTGAGGTTGTCCTCGTCCTCTGAGTCAGTTAATTCCACTGCTGTTCCTTTTTTCATGGCCAGATTGTGTAGCATGGCACATGTAGCAATTATCTTGCAACATTTGATGGGGCTGTACAGACGTGCACCTCCAGTTTTGTGGAGGCAACGGAATCTGCTTTTGAGCAATCCAAATGTGCGCTCCACCACGTTGCGTGTGCTCCTATGTGCCACATTGTATCTCCTCTCCCTTGGGGTTGCTGGGTTGAGATATGGTGTGAGTAGATATGGCCGGAGGGCATATGCGCTATCACCTATGTATAGATGTAAGTGGCATTAATTTGTGTGACCAACAGCTTTAGCCAGGGTGTACATCAGGGTGTGTCACATTTACTTACCTAGTATGTATCCGTCTCCAAATTCACCTGCAAGCAGACGTGTATGGAAGCCACTGTTCCGGAAGATGTACGCGTCGTGGCTACTCCCGGGGAATTTGGCCACGATATCAGTTATTATGTACTTGGCATTACATGTCACTTCTACATTGATGGAGTGGGTGGATTTGCGGTTCCTGTATATGTATTCACTTGCTGCAGGTGGGCAGATGGGTATATGGGTCCCATCGATGCAGCCGATGACGTGTGGGAAGTGTGCAAGTTGGTAAAACTCCAGCTTGGTCCTCTGCAGCTCCGCCTGTGTACTGGGGAAGGAAATGTAATGTTCCATTCTGTCCATCATGGCATCTAGGAAGGTTTTGAAGAAACGGGATAGACAGCTCTGTGACACTCCACCCACTGCAGCTATCACACCCTGGAAACTTCCTGATGCAAGGAGGTGCAGGCAGCAGAGTACCTGGACATGGGTGGGGACAGCGTGGGCCCTTGGTGTCTGATGCTCCAGATAGGGTTTTAGGTCCCGTATTAGGTCCAGGATGGTATCAGGGTGCAGTCTGTATCTTTCATGGATTTCTGCTTCTGTCAATTGGAACAATGTGATGCGCAGTCTCTACACCTGCTCTTCCCGTCTCCAGATCCTCACTCCGGCTGCTCTCAAGCGTAGCCGCCTTGCTATGAGGTAGAGGCCCGCCATTGTGTTCACACTGATGCATTTTGGGCCTGTTTTTATGCACTGCACCTGATTACCACATGCTCTTGAAAAGTGGTAAATACCGATTCGTTATTACCGAATCTGGTCATATTCGGTATTGCCGAGGTTTGCTACATCGCCTTTTTGGGGATTATACCGATTTGTTATTTCCGATTCGGTATTCTTTGGTTCGGTATTTTTGAATCGGTAAATAAGGAATCGGTAATTTTTTACCGATTCGTTATTATCGATTCAATTCGGTATTACGTATATCTCACATGGCTAAATACCGGTCGGTAACGCCGAAAACTGGCCTTTTTCGGTGTTACCGACCGGTATTTGGCCACCTACATATGGCCCCAAGTGCCTTATACAAGATAAGGTAAAAGGTTAAAATTAGGGCTGTTAAGGATTTAACCCCATTGATGCTGCCGTTGGCCGTTCAACGTTCGGAGCACTACCTGGCTGGTGCTGCGAACGTTCAACGGCCGACGCGGCCCCACCCACTCAATCGAACGCCCACATTGCGCCGAAGTAACGGCTGCATTAAACGGGTTAAGCAACAAGTGGGCCCACTACCGATTCACACTAACCTGCTCCCCCTTAACTAAAAGGCAGCGTGGCTTAGAGGGGATGTTCCCTGACTACCTAGAAGAGAATCTACTGATATTGCTTTGTGATCACAGTGGCGCTCCTGAAGAAGTTTGCTACTGCAATACAGATTTCAGTAGAAGTAAATGAGTGCCGATAGCTAAAGCCATCGCTATACATGCACGGCGAAAGCTTTCTTAAAAAAGGGAGCAAAAATTTGTCTCTCACTGATTTGTAAAGTCCACAAAATAGAACAAAGTGCTACTTGTTTTGCTTACATGAGTTGTCACAAGGGCTTTGCGTGAGCTTGCCCAACCATCCTCCTTGACGAGAGAAAGCTACCAAAAATTTCACAGTGCCTGCCCGAAACCTAGTGAGATAAAATCTGGAGATTTGTGATAAAAGTTAGATAAAACTGTGGTAAGGCCAAAATGGGGAGGGAAGCTCCGGATGGGCTGAAAGCTGATGATAACGCATATTACCCGTGATAAAGGAAGCCTGTTTGATAGTGTCTTTGGCATTCTGGGGAATATTATGGGGGTTTTCAAAAAAGTGACCTAGGCCTAGCTCATCAAACCTGACTTTCAAAAAGCGAAGCCAGGGGAGTCTCTTGAGAACAAAAAGTCCTCCGATAGCCAGATCCTAACCCATTGGCCAACTGGGCAAGAACAATACGGTCCTCTATGAGTTCTAGGCCCAATTCTGCATAACAGAATGTTGTGGAGGCATTTTATGGTAACATCAGAAGTCTTCTAACAAAGTTATTCTCTACTACTTGAAGCTGTTGGCATCTTTTGTACCCCCAATCCCATGCTCCATATGTGGCGATAGGGAGGCATTTGGCTCTATAGAGAGTTAGTAGTTCTTTTACTGGTTTGTGCCCCAACTTGGATGCAAACCGAAAGAGCGCATCCTCGGCCCTAGTTGTCTACTGCACTCTGAAGGTCATCATCTATTCAAAAGACAGGAATTTATACCCTTGAGCATTTTAACTTAAACTTCAAAAACAAGTGAAAGGCAATACCTAGAAAGGACAGGAAAAATAAAGGCAAGGAATTGTGAAAATAAACAAGAGAAAAAAATGGGACTTGTATTTCAATGTTCTGCTACTATAATGCTGCAACAGTACAACCTACAACCAAATGAACCACGAGGCTTAACATTGCTGTTGCTGTTTGTTGATTGTGAGCCATTTCCTACTAAAATGGGAAAGAGCTAAGCTTTCCTCATTCTTTTATAGAGGGAACATAAACATATAAAGTGGGCTATTTATTCCCTGCTATTACAGTTGTGTTGACATTTCGCCGACAAGGAAGTGACATCAGCAGATTTCTAGTGATGTTTTTACAACTGCCGCTCTCAATTTTCATTTGAAAGATAAAATTTCACCTTCTGTGTGCGAAAGTAATCCACCTGTCTTTCCATTATGATGCGCTCAAGATCCTGGCGTGGCAACTCTAACTCCAAGGAATCATAACATGCTCCTTGCCGAATCCTAGGATTCAAAGTGTGCCAGGAAAATAGTCTTCTCCCAAATCATGCCTTTGACGTCTTGATTTTAAAGGGCCTTCTCTAATAGCCTTACTTTATTTAATTGCAATCACAGACATGGTGATGTGCTGCCCCTTGTAGATTACAATCCCTACCATAGCATCCAATCAGAGTGAATCACAGTTTGAGAATAAAGAAAATTAATTAGGTAGATCGGACTGCGTTCCAGTTTGATTCAGAATTTAACAAACTGACATATTTAGTATATAGCTTTGTTCACAACATTTCATCTAGTCGCAAAAACACTGGTCGCAAATGTGACCCATTTTTGTGACCAGTATAATGATACATCTGACCCCTTGGTTCCATACTTATTTATATTTATGTTTGCTGCAGTCAGTCTTAATAATATGCATCTGCAGGCAGTAGATCAGTTCAGAGTGCAACATGTAATAGTCATTATTTTTTTATGTTTGAAGAGCTATATTAATATAATAAAAGGTAACAACTGACAAAAGGAAGGGAGATACAAAATATATGGGAAAGTAAAAAGCATAACATTCCTAATGTCAAAATTATAGCACAAGAAAGCACTTTATGTAATCTTTAAAGGGAAAGAGTGGGGGAAGAAAGAGAGAAAGGGGGAGAAAGCAAAATGGAGAAAGAAAGAAAGACAAAGAAAATCATAGAGGCAATAAAAGAAGTAAAGGCAATAAAGGCAATCTGCACAAACTGTATAATATCTCAATAAACATTGGAAGAAACCAAGAGAGATAATAAAACATCATCAAAATATAAATACAATGAGATATAAGTACAACAGAGAGTAAATCATTTAAGGGGGTTTAAAACTCTCAGAATTGATTAGGAATGGTTTCATTTTTGTAGTTAAACAATCTAAATAAATAGTGAGGGGAAGCCAATAAAGCTCAACATTACGAGGAGGTTTACAGGAGGAGGCAAAGGAAACATCGAGTCTATGAAAATGACAAATAGAATTCCACCAATGTTGCATGGAGACCTTTGCAAGGGATTTCCAATTGGAAGAGATATGCTGAAAAGCGAGTGCAAGCATAAGGTCAAAGAGACCAGAAGAGTGTGGCGGTAAAGTAAATGCCTCTGAGAGACTACCTAGGAAAAGAATAGAAGGTGAGTATGGAACAGAAAGTGAAAAAATCTGAGAAATGCACTGCCAAACCTTTTTTAAAAGAGTAGAAACCATAGGACAATAGAAGAACATGTGTAAAAGATAAGCACAGGCAGAATCAGAAGAAGAGGAAAAGCGAGAAAGGGAAAGAGGAGAAAGATAAAGTCTGTGATACAGAAAGAAGAGAGATTGGGTGAGAGAAGCAGAGTGATAAACCTTCAAAGATTTGAGCCAGAGTTTATCCCAAAGGGAAGTGGGCCAAACACAGTCTAGATCAGCTTCCCACGAAAGTTCAACTTTAGATTTAGGACGATCCGGGTTAGGAGAAGAAAAGAATTTGTATACAAGAGACGCTTTAGGAAGAGTAGAAAGCAACACCAGGAGAGAAGACGGAGGAGCGAGGGATAGCGAAGGAGACAGAGAATAATAACACTCGAGAATCACTCCCATAAGAATGGTATATTTATGCAAAAAGGAATGAGGGCAAGAAAATTGAAGTTGGAAAAGCGGACACGAATAAGGGGTAGTACCATCAAAGATCTGAGGAATCCATATAATACCCTTTCGTCTCCAAGAGGACCAACAGATAGGTCTATTATTGATAAGAATAAGTGAATTGTACCAGATGGGCTGTTGTAAGAAGGAATCACAGGAAGTAGATGAAAGGGAGAATAAAGGTCGTAGGAGGGAAGTAGTATGTTTGAATAACGGGAATGATTCATAAGGGGATTTCGAGGAAAATCGGATAAACTCTTCAAAGGAAAAAGGGGACAGAATGGTATGTTCAATCGAGAGCCAGAGAGGAGAGAAAGGGGAGGGTTCACGTGAAAGCCAACGTGAAGCTTGACGAAGGGAGAAGGATTTATGATATAGACGGAAGTCAGGGAAATTAACACCACTATTGGATTTGGGTCTACGAAGAGAAGAGAGAGAAATTCTGGATTTTTTGCCTTTCCAAAGAAATTTTGAGATGGAAGAGTCAAGACGTTTGAAATATAGAGCAGGAATATGGACAGGTAACATAGAAAGCGTGTAGATAAGAATAGGAGCAATCATCATTTTAATAGAGTCCAACCTACCCCACCATGAAAGAAAAAGCGGATTCCAAGAGGAGAATAATTGGTCAATACGCGAGAGGACAGCGGACATGTTCAGTTTGACAGAGGAAGTGATAGAGTTAGAGAACCAAATCCCAAGATATTTAATCTTGGTGCTATTCCAGGCAAAACATGTAAAAGAGAAAAGATGAGGAAGACAGAACTTCGTCAAAGGGAGAACCTCTGTCTTATCCGAATTAATTTTATATCAAGATACAAGGGAAAACTCATCAAATTAGGCTAATAAAGGGGGAATGGAGGACTACGGATCTGAAATGAACAAAAGAATATCGTCAGCGTACGCGGAGAGTTTTAACTGGTTATCGCCATAGGGAAAACCGGAGATAGAAGTATTCTGGTGAATGGAGGACAAGAAGGGTTCAAGAGCCAAAACAAAAAGGAGCGGAGAAAGAGGACAACCTTGACGAACGCCTCTTCGAAGAGTGAAAGAAGCAGAGAGATGACCATTAACAAGAACAGAAGCCTTGGGAGAGGAATATAATAAAGATACAAGAGATATAAATTTGGGACCAAAACCATGCCAAGTGAGAGAAGCAAATAAGAAGGACCAATCTACCCGATCAAAATCTTTCTCAGCGTCAACTGAAATGGCAGCCAAGGGAAACGACAGAGAGGGAGCTTTATTTAGGACATTGAAAAAAAGGCGAGAATTGTCAGAAGTAAGCCTACCTTTGATAAAACCACATTGTTCTTTGCCGATGAGATGTGGCATAAAAGAATCCAATCGTAAAGCAAGTAATTTGGCGACGAGTTTGTAGTCAACATTAACTAACGAAACAGGGCGGTAATTTTTGCTAAACTTCGGGTCCTTGCCCTCTTTCTGAATCAAACAGATGGTAGCGTCTTTAAAAGTGCCTGCAGCAGAACCCGAAGAAGCAAAAGATTGAAAAAGAGTTAATAGCTTGAGCAGAAGAAGATCAGAAAAATGTAAATAGAATTCCACTGGAAAACCATCAGAACCAGGAGTTTTACCTTTAGTAAGGGAAGAGAGTGCTGCAGAAAGTTCGTGAAATGTAAGATCAAGATCGAGGGAGGCAAAATTAAGATGAGGTGTAGAAGGTTTAGGAAGTTTCTCAAAGTAGGAATGAAGCATAGGGGAAGAAGGAGGAGATTCTGGAGTGTAAAGCTGCTGGTAAAAAAGTTGGAATTGGTCAAGAATCTTGTCAGTCTCATGAAGGAGAGTATTATCCGATGAAAAAATAGATTCTATCCCAGTGCGTTCCTTGCTGGCTTTAAGATAATTCGCCAAAAGTTTGCCAGATTTATTACGACCTCCGTAATACCGTGCACTACTCCGAAGAAGTATAGACGAGGCATTATCCATAGAAAGTTTGTTAAAGGAAATTTTGGCGCGCAGAAGATCTGGTGACATGCATTTAGCAGAAGAGATATAGAAATAATGTTCCAACTTTTTTATGTGGACGAGAGAAGATTTCCGTTTCTGAAGAAATTATTTCTTTTTCCGAGAAACAAAGTTGATAATAAATCCTCTTGCCGTAGCTTTGAAAGAGTCCCAAAGAGTATGAGGAGGAATATCAGGGGTAGAGTTGGTGAGAAAGAAATCATCGGTGAAAATACGAAAGGAAGAAGAGAAATTAGGATCAAGAAGAAGTAAAGAGTTGAAGCGCCACCAGGAGGACTTCGGGTGAGGGGGTAGCAGATCAATATCCGTTATAGTGGGAGCGTGATCCGAAATTACAATAGGCTCAATAGAGGAAGATACAAGATTCTGAGTGAGATGTTGAGAGGAAAAAATGTAATCCAGTCTAGAGGAGGACGCATGGGGGTGTGAGAAAAAGGAACAATCAAGAGTGTCTGGATGCGTGAGTCGCCAGGAGTCTGAAAGATTAGTTTGAGATATAGTGTCAAGAAATTGCTTGTGGGGTTTGTGGGGAACAAAGCGAACAGTGGACTTACGGTCCAGAAACGGATCAACAATTTGATTACAATCACCACCTAAAAGGAGGAAATCATCTTTGTGTTGTGTACATTTGTTCGTGATGACCGGCCAAAACAAACAGTCGGTTTGGGTAGGACCATAAACATTGAACACAGTTAAGAGAATAGAATGAAGTAATAATTTAGCCAAGATCCAGCGACCCTCCGAATCCTTTTCCTGCAACAAAACTTTACAATTGAGCTTTTTATGAACCAAAATGGCAACCCCATTCTTTTTGTAATCCGTTGACGAAAATAAAACACTACCCACCCAACTCCTTTTCAATTTAAGGGACTCAACATCATTGAGATGAGTTTCTTGCAAAAGAACAATATCAGGGGTATAGGCAGATAAGTGGGAGAGTACCCTCTGTCTTTTAATGGGATTAATAAAACCTTTTACATTTCATGAAATAACTCTAAATTGTAAACCAGGGTAAATATGATAAGTAAAATTCTAGAACCAGAAACATTTCAAATACGTTAGAGAAATACAAAAAAAACATGTGAAAAACATCCTGCGAAAGAAAAAAGCAAACAGGAATAGAGAAAAAGAATAATAAACGACTTGAAAAAAGAAATAAATGTCAAATAGGGTAAAAACGAGTAAAACAATACATATACATCATAAACGTGAGAAAGAGGAGAATGAAGAGAGGAAATGAAGAATGCGCTCCTTCAGCAAGATTTAACAGTATATAAAAAGAAAAAAAGGAACAAAGAGAAGGAAGAGGATTAGAGGGAAAAAAGGGAAGAAAGAGAACAGACAGTACATATCCAAAAGGATGACTGTAGAAAACATACCTGATGGGGAGATACACAAGGGGAGTAGGGAGGTGGTGACACGAAACAAGATGAACCGTACGAAGAGCAGGATTCTGATCAAACCAGGATGTGAAAGGAACAATAAGGGATTTACATGAAGTACAGGGCAAATGGCATGACACTGTGGAAGGGAATAAAGAAACATTTTATTAACAAACACAAATTGGGAGAGACAAGCAAGAAACACACACACAGCCGCTTATAAAATTACATGAAGCAAACAAATAAAGGAACATCAACTAGAACAATGTAATAAAGAGATCAGAGGCAACAACAAATACTAATAACACAGAGGTCAACCAGTGGGAGGTGCAGATGTATCCATGCCGCCATTAGAATGAAGATGAATGAAGTTCTTGAGTTCTCCAGGATCGTGAAAAGTCCATGTTCGGTTTTGATAGGTGACCTTGAAAACGCAGGGATGAAACAACCCATATCGAGCTCCAAGGGAGTGAAGAGGAGGACGCAAAGACAAAAATTCCTTTCTACGTGAAGCAGTAGCATTGGATACATCCTGGGATAAAAAGACCCTCTGGCCAAGCCAGGAAACCTGCCTCTTAGATCTGGCTGCTGAGAGAACTGACAGCAAAACTTGAAATTTCAGAAAGAGAAGAATAACTCCACGAGGTTTTGTGGAAGTGTTGGAATGCGGGCCAAGCCTGTGAGCTCTTTGTATGCTAAGAGAGCTGGAAGGTGGCATATCCAGGAGCTTTGGAAGAAAAGATGTAAAGAAAGTCACAGGATCATCTCCCTCAAGGGATTCCAGAAGGTTGTAAATACGGAGGTTATTTCTCCTATTTCTATTTTCCAAGTCCTCAGTGTGTTGTTGAAGGGAGAGAACAGACTTTTCCAACGAAGAAATGCGTTGCGAGTTTGTTTGTACTTCCGAAACTTGCTGTTCCACAAAAGTAATTCGGGTGTCCATAGCGGACCACTTTTCTTTCAAAAGTTGCATGTCCTTGTTAGTATCCTCTATAAACGGACGCAGTGCTCTAATTTCTTCCAAAATTAGTTCCATAGAAATGGGAGAGGCAGGTTTGTCCGGAGAAGGAGGGTCCTGTTTCAAACGTTTTGATGAGGAAGTAGAAGGAGAAGATTTGCTAAAAGTGGAGTGAGGAGCAGAAGAGCGGTTAGGCATGGCTCCCGCCATTAGTGGAGTACTAGTAGGATGAGACACTGGAGAAAAGGGTACTTGGACAGCTGTAGAGGGTGTGAAGACAAATTTTGGTTTACGCAAACGAACCATAGACAGCCAGAAATGCTAAATATATTGAAATATAATAAAGTAGCAAATGCGTTGCACAAAAACTTGTCTAAAAGTGAAGTCAGGTGGCAGAATGCAGGAGTAATTGTGAAAGGAACAACAATGCCAAATGGCGCAAAGTTAACAAGGCAATAATCCAAACCGATATGGTAGGAAAAAAGGGCTGTCGCAAAGGCATCCACAGAAAATTATGCTGCGGTGAACATGTAGACTTAAAAAGGAGCTTTCCACAGAGAATGATGAAAAAAAAAAAAAGTGTGACAAAATATTCCTTTAAATAGTATGAAAAAAAAAAAGCAAAACCATCCAAAAACTGCAAACAGGCATGACTGCAGAGATATAAGAAAAGGAATTGTTTACAGAGCAGTGGAAATTATTCCAGAGATAAATTGATGATGAGAAAGTTAGAAACCATTGCAGGCATGTTATGAGCTGTAGTCCTCAAAAGCAGGTGTAAAACATTGCATGAGCAGACTTAAAGGGCATCTCCAAATAATAAAGGCACTGTGATGACCTCAGGAAACATAAGCATCTATCAGAGGGCAGCATTTGTAATTAAGGAGGTCATGGAGCATGTGGCTGCTAGCATTCCAGTCAGAGTGATATCTTCAAAGGAAATGCTTTAAATAGCAACAGCGTGGCAAGCAGCTGAATAAACAAACATCCCCGATGGTGACAGGCTATTGAAGGCAGCGCTGCTAAAAAATACCTTAAATATGGGCTAAAAGCAGAAGTAGCACGATGTAGGCAGGCGCGCCACCTTCCTCACATTCCTCACACGGAGAGCAGTTTCAGCGGGGATGGCGGCAGCTTCTTCTGAGGAGAACGTGTCTCTGCGCTCACATGGCCAGCCGGCAGCAGCTGAGAACAACAAGCAGTCTCACTGGATGCAGAAAGTATTCCGGTTCATGGCAAAGGAATGAGCATGCCAATATAACGCCGGAAAAAGCTCATATTTGCCGAAAATCGCCCCGGGATGACGCAGGAGCCACTCTAGGCGGCCATCTTGATCGGCGCCTAAGCCACGCCCCCGTAATAGTCATTATTAAACATCATCTATCATCATGTGTCCTCTTTTTGAGGGAGGGGCTATTTTATCTTCTTGAGGTGAAGTCTACCATCCTCACTATGTAAGCATTTGCTAATGGGGGGTCTATGATTCCTCTTTTTTGGTTAACCCCTTCAGTGCTAATGACAAGGGTAACTCGTCATGGAGTTTCCATTGATTTCAATGGAAATTACATTGAAGTGCCAGACAATGCTTAGCATCCAAGTGGTTAATAGTATCTCAGGTTGATAGTGTGGCGTGTGTGTCCCTTGGCCATCCCTGCACTGTTTCGGGTGCATTTACAGCTTCCATCTACTTTAGGAATTCGCTCTTCCATGATTAGAGTCCCACATTATAACTGGTTGCCTGGTAGCGAGTGTCATGATGAAGTAACATAGTTTATACTCAAGTTTATTTTTTGTGTTTGAGAAAGTATGCCCAACAGGCAAGAGTTGGAGCGAACAACTTTGTGCGCCCTGTCAGGTGTTTCAGTAGTTAGTCAACTGCAATCCAGAAGTGTATTAGTGATGGGCATGGGCATAACATACAGCAGCGGCAGGAAGGTAAGCACGGTGGGGCAGGGTTGGGGACATGCCGAAAGATAACACAATAGGGAAAATTAAATAAATCCTACTCCGTTTCTGTCAACATCCCCCCTGCCCATTCTGCCCCACTGCCCCACAATGCTTACATGCTGCTGGCATGGCTGCTGATAACATTTATTTATTTATTTATTTATGCGTTTTTATATAGCACGGACTTTACCCGAAGGTGTCAGAGCGCTTCACAAAAGGAACAGTAATGATACATGAGGAGAAGATTACAAGTGAAAGTACAACAGCAAATATTAAGTTACATGAGGCAAAAGTGACAAATTTGAGCAAACAAAATACTAGAGGTAGCAAACGGTACAATTATAGGAGGACAAAGTGACATCTGTGCAGGTTACAAAGGTATACAAAGTACAAGTATCGGTATAACACTGCAATAAATGGAGGACACTCAAACACAAGAACAATCGTTACGTGGCATTGGTGGCACTTGAGCAGGTATCTAAAGCAAACAAAATGTAAGAGGTAGCAAACAGTGTGTTACAAGAGAAAAGTGACGTGTGCATGTTACAAAGGAGTACCAAACACAGGTAGAAGGATAATACTGCAATAAATGTCAGACACTCAAACACAAGAACAAACGTTACGTAGGCAATGGTGGCACTTGTGCAGGTATCTAAAGCAAACAGAATATAAGAGGTAGCAAACAGTCTATTACAAGAGAAATGTGACGTGTGCATGTTACAAAAGAGTACCAAACACAGGTAGAAGGATAAAGCTGCAATACTTGGCAGACACTCAAACCACAAGAACACACTGGGAAGGCACTTCCATAGTCATGTCCTTTGCCTTAAATCTCAGATAAGTGTTGATCATCAGTTGTTAAAATGCATGTTGAGGAGATGGTTATGCTGAATCAAACTGAATCTGGCATTTCTTGAAACCAGCTTCAGGTCCCCTACTGTTGATTGCCATTGAGAGACAGTCGTGTAAATTCGAAAAAGTCTTCTACCTAGGCTGCCATCAGTGTATCAAGTTTGATTTCCATCATGTTTAAGACGGCTTGATGCAATTGGGGCACCACTTTCTAGTAAATATTTGTTTACAGAGTCAGCGCTTCCTTCCAACCAACTGGGGCTGCCATACAGAATCATGAAACAAAAACGTATGATAACAACATGCCAGCAACAAGGTTCTAGTCAGTGCGGGGATCAAAATTAAATAGGGTCGGGTCATGCATGATTCATGATTAAAAAATACCTAGATTGGCGTCTTGCTGGGAGTCTCGTGGAGTGATCCGTGCATGGAACGGTACCACCGCCACAAGCGCCTCAATCTAGAAAACTAGTCAGGACTAGGGACAGTTGCCTGATCTGCTCAGCATGTGCATGAGTCAAATAATTGAGAGGACAGCAGTTTACATTTTGGTAAGATTTATTCAGAGTAATAGAAATGAGGTTATATTATATGAGTCTGAACCACAACATACATATTTAAATCTCAATATTCTGCCAAGGACTGAACCACTGTGAGGCTGGGTCAGCGTGCCCACACGGAGTTTACGTGTCCCATGTAGATAGGTCCCCTGCCAACATCATGATCATTCATGTAAGAGGACTCATGAAAACTGGCCTGGGAATCAAGAAGCTGTGAGGAAGGCAAGAGTTCCCCCTGCATTTTGGACTGGTGAAAGACATACAAAAACATTTTCATCTCTGGGCTCTTCTTTTTTGACAGGTACCACAACTTGGAAAGGTGTTAAAGAGATGGATCTGCTTGTAATGAGGCAGAACCAGCTGTGGACCCTCCATTAGGGCAGAGGAGCACCGCCCCCCTGCCACCACCTGCAAATACAACAATAATAAAACAAGTTTTTTACCAGTTTTATTATCATTTTATTTGAATCCCCCTGAACCCACCCCCAGAACCCTGACGAGTCATGGGGGCAGTTTCAGGGGGATGACATTGCAGTGGGGGAGTGCTAGTGCACTCCCTTGTCTCTTCACTGCGCATGAGGTGTTTGACTGGCCGTTTCAGGCCAGCCAAACATCTCATGGGCAGTGACGCTTTCTCCAGCCCCAGCTGCGTTGCTGGGGCTGGAGAAAAAGGCACAGGCTCCCAGTCTTGCTGGGAGTGTGAAGTCATAGATCTCAGGCCATTCATGAAACGGCTTTCCTGCAGCATCATGTATGGCAGCAGTGCAGTTTTAGAGCCTGTCCCAAAAGCAGGAAGAGCGCGAAGGAGCGAGCGATGGAGTCGGCGGCGATCAGGTACGTTTTTCTTTTCCCAAAACCCCTGACCTCTTCCCCCAGCTCGATTCTGACACCTGTTCCGCCACTTTGGCAGCGGATGGGCCAAATCTGGGCAGAATGTATATGTAATTTAAAGCTATATCTGGCATTCTGGAAGCAGAGTTTTGAAGTTATCATCACAAATATGCTGAAAATAAATGTCTTATTCATTGTAAATGACCCTTTTTAAACCTAGCAAGAATGTAACACTGTGTTACTAAAACGGCCAACTGCCTCTTAATAAGTAGAAAGCTTTATCATTTGAAAGACCAAAGTCAAGGCTATAAAACAGTCACATTTGTTTTCCGATTGTTTTTTGTTGGTAGAGGGCATGTAATCCTTTTGCGAGATGATAGGCATTCTGTGCTCTTTGATGTATTTACTTTGCTGACACAAAGGCATTGTGTTTGCTAGTTTCTAATTTTTTCCATTGAAAGACACACTCATTAAACACCCCTCACCCCCCAAACATTTGTTTTATGTTCTGTCAAGATAACATGTTGTTGGATTTACTGCATTTTTAGTTACTGAGATGTGCAGACATGCTTTCTTAAAGACACAATCAAAATACTGGTGCTTTGTAAAAAGTATCTGTAATGCACTTCTTTTTAATTTCACTTCTTTAAATGCAACCTTCATCTTCTGGCCCCTCTTTAGGTACAACCAAATCCTGCTGATACACTCTGTCCAAGAAAGGGCCCGAATCCCAGCTTCCATATGGTTGAAGCCCAAGATGTTGATTGTTTATGTGGTTTTCCTTCTAGGGTGATTGATGGCAACAAACACAGAGTCAAATAATTAGTAATAAATACTTCCCCTAAGGAAAACCTAGTCCTTTTTGCTTTTCCAACGCTTGTTTTCATACAAGGGTTGCTTAGTCAAGATGTGGCTTCAGAACACTAATATAAATAAAAACAATCACTAATTTCTGAAATTCCTGGTTGGAAACTCTACTCATTCCCCCATGTCATACTATGGGACTTATTTACTAGTTTTGATGCAGTGCAGTGCAACAAGTCACTTTGCTCCACTGCCCTGCATCAAAAGAAAAGGGTAGAAATGTGCCGTATTCATAAGATATGGTACATTCCTGTCCTCTTTCCCTGCGATGGCACCCAATTGCACCTTGCACCAATGCAGGCTCCATAGTGCAAGGGGGTCTGCGTTGTAGGAATGATTATTTTTGTGCAGGAAGGGACTCTTTCCTGCACAGAAACAAGGAACAGGAGGCACTTTCCTCCTTCTGTATGTGCTGCAGAATGCAGCACACAAAGAAAAAGGAAGAAATGAGGAGAATAAGCTATTTCTCCTCGCTATGCCTCCCTCGGGGAGGCGTAGACTTTTGATGCATCCTCAGGTTTAGAAGTCCCTGTAAATTTGGGAATGCGTCAAAATCCATGGGTATTGCGCCCATGGAACTACTCTTTGACGCAGAGTAAGGCAATGCAAAGAATTGCACTCCTTTGCCTTACTCTATATCTACGATGTCATGAAAAGCCAAGTAGCTTTTTTTGTGGCCTTGTAGATATAGGACTGCACTCTGCACCGCTGGTGTGTAAAAAAGAGTGGTGCACCAGCAGTGCAAGGGGCTTGTAAATAAGCCCTGATGTTTAATAAACATGTGTATTTGATATGATACTTTGTTAAAGATATTATTTTGATAAAATCCATGAAGGGAGGAGGGTAACATAATAGTGAATAACTTGCTAAACAATCCTGCTATTCATTATTCTCTCTTTATAGAATAGCAAATACAATTGATTGTGTATAAAAGTAGGTATTATTTTTAAATGTAGGCTAATGCATCACCTCACACATTCACTGTTGCTCTGCAGTAACAGAAAATCAACTATTTATATGTGTAATTTTACATCACAATGTATGCTATCTTTTCTTTTTCTGAAGTTTTATATATCCTGAACTTGACCTGAAATCAGGTAGTAGAGCGCTTTACATGAGCACCAGTTGCAATAAATGGGGACACATTCATTTTTGTTAGGCACGGGGAGATTAAATGATTTGCCCAGAATCACAGTATGTTGAGCGTCATTGTCAAGACTCGAACTTAGTTCTCCAGAATTGAGATCAACTGCCCTAGCCGTTAGGATACATGCTCCTCCTGTCTTCCATTCATATAGGTACATAACTCTAAAATATATAGAGAGAGCATTTGTACTTCAGCTTTCACTGGTAATAGACCAATTACGATTACAGAGAAGGGGTGATAACGGTTATGGCATCTCTTTCTGTGACAAAGTTATTTCGCATTTTCAATGGTAATTAGTCATTAGAAGTGTTATGCAAGGGGGGCGTGGCTTAAGCGCCGATGTAGGTGGAAGCGGGACTCCGGAGCTCCTCCGCGCCCGCCTCTCTCCGACCCATATCCTGACTTCCGGCTTGAACCCCGGACCCCCAGGTGCACATAGGAGGGTCTAGGGAGCATAAGGGAAGCCCCGCGGCTGCCTGAAACAGTCTCCCAACACGGAGCGGAGCGGCCGGAGGGGCGAGCGCCTAAAGTGGCGGCTGGTGTCCTTGCCTGCTTTGCCTGACGGAGAGGAGCCGCAGGAGGTGAGGAGCGCAGGAGGGCATAAGAAATAGCCCACATTGCGGCGGAGGTCCCCCAGTGTTGAAAGTGGCGGGGGGGCTCCACCTCGCATCGTGGTGTGGGAGCGACCGGAGGGCGACGTGATATCGGCCTGCCTGACCCCAAGATGGCGCCGCCCGCGTAACTGAGGCTGCACTGGCTCTAACGGCCGCGGGGACCCCGGACCATCGCTGCGAGGTGGGTCTGCCCTACTGCTGAGGCGGAGACCCCGGAACCCCTCGCCCTGGAGAGAGCGACACCTGAATCCTACACAGGCCGGCGGAGAGCTGCCTTCGGCGGTGAGTCACACGTAGTCGGCAGGGATTGCCGATCACATAGGAGAGGCTCCCGGGCTGATCGAGGTGAGGGTACACTGCCTGGCCAGGGACGGCGGACTACTGGGCGCCCGCGTGCTAGAGACTGACCTGGGACCAGTACTCGGAGGCGCCGAATGAACTACGACTCCCCGGTGAGGGAGGGCTCGCCCTAAGTCCGGAGCGGAGACCCTGGTGCCCCCCCCTCTTCCTGGGGGAACGACGCCCGTTCCCTGAGATTGCTGGCTGACTGGAGCGCCGCCTGGTGTGGGCCGCGAAGGTGAGGGGGTGCAGAGCGGCTACAAAGGGTCCGGGACAACGACCGACAGTGGTTTGAGTCCCTGGGGATCGCAGAAGAGGCGCACCAGTCTTGCCACTCGGCAGAATGGCGAGAGGAGGCAAAAAGAAGGGCTTCGACGCACTGAAACTGGATGACCCGGGGCACCCCTTGGAGGAAGAGGTGCCGGAGCCTGGCCCGGGGAGCTCGACCCGCTCGTGAGATCCATCCCTGGGTGATATCATGCAGGCGATAGTAGCATCGCGGGAAGCTCTTGAAAAACGGATGGACACCATCAGGTCGGACCTGTCCCTCTTGAAGGACGACCACAGGAAGCTGAAGGAGCGGGTGACGACCTCGGAGGTAACCCTGAAGGACCTACCTGGGCAGGTGGCTTCTCTACGAGCATCTCTGGCGGAGGAGGTGCAGAAAGTTCGAGTGCTGGAACTCAGGGCCGAGGACAGCGAAGGGTGTTCCAGGCGTAACAACCTCCGCCTCGTGGGTGTCCCGGAAAAGGCGGAGGGCCAGGATGCGGTCTCCTACTTGGAAAGTTGGTTGCGGACTGAGGTGGCCCCGGAGGGGCTTTCCCCGTTTTTTGCCCTGGAACGCGCCCACAGGGTCCCGGCACGCCCGCCCAAACCGGGAGACCCGCCGAGACCGATGGTGATGCGCCTCCTGCATTTCCGGGATCGCGACCACATTCTACAGAGGGCCAGGGACCTGCCGGACTTGCGAATTGACAACAGCAAGATCATGGTTTTCCCGGACTTCACCAGAGACGTACAAAGACAAAGGGCCTATTTCATGGCGGTCAAGCGGAAATTAAGATCGTTGCAGCTGCCCTATGCCATGTTGTTCCCGGCCCGGCTGAGGGTCATCGCGGGAGGGCACACTCACTTCTTCCTCACGCCACAAGAGGCTTGGAGATGGCTGGATACTAGGGGGGAGTCCGGCGCAGATATCCCCCCGGCGACCTCGCCTGGAGGGCGCTCTGCTGGAACGACGCCGACGCGGAGGGCTGGCTCCCCATCGGGATGGCAGTGGGAAAGAGCTAAGGCGGTGCTGGCGGTGGCGGCCATCAGCCAGGGAGACGCTAGCCCTGCCAGTAGTGCATCGGAACAGTAGAAGAACAGTGCACTCAGTCCTGGCTCCAGTAGTGTGCATGATCTTTCGGAGACGGACCTACCGGTGGTGACTCCCCAAACGGCAGACGGAATCCTTAGCTGAAGTGGATTGGTGGACACTGGTCACGTTTGTGAGGTACTGGGCTGTGGGCTGAGGCTGCCTCCGGGCGCTGTGTGGCGAGATATGGATGCCTCCTGGGACTTGTCGCTGAGCTATGGGGGGGTGCTGAGCCATGGGGGTCCTTCTGAATGTCCCAGAGGGGAGGGGGGGGCGGGGGGCTTCGGGCCTGTCTGGGTCGGCGTCCTGCCACCCTAGCCCTCTTTTGCTGAGATACACTTAAATTGCTAGAGTTTGGATGGGGATTCCATGTTCGCTGTCTGTCCTGGGGAGTGGGAGTTGGGGAAGTTTAGTTGATCAGGTTGGGGGGGATGGGGGTGGGACCTGGGCGTGTCGGGGGGGTTGCTGAGAGAGTGGATGAAGCATGATGGGATCTACAATGGGACCCGACCTAGGATACAAATGTCTCACGTGGAATGTGCGAGGGATACATACCATGCATAGGCGTCACAAGATTCACTCCTATCTAGTTAGACGAGGCATTCATTTCGCCTTCCTCCAGGAAACACACATACTGGCTAAGGAGGGGAAGGCGCTGCAACGGAGATGGAGGGGGCAGGTCTACCACACTGGTTACTCCGCATATGCTAGGGGGGTGGCCATTTGGATAAGGGCGGGGGTACCGTTCCAATGCACACAGCAACTAATAGACCCAGAGGGGAGGTATGTCATGGTGCGAGGCAAACTGGATGGGAGGGACCTGACATTGGGTTGTCTGTATGCCCCAAATGTCGAACAATCTGCCTTTCTCTCCTTGCTGTCCAACAAACTGGCCCCGTTCTTAGTGGAACCATTGCTCCTGGGAGGGGACTTTAATAGCGTGACTGACACAGCACTGGACAGATCGCACCCACCTCTACCGAATGCACCGGCTAGCAAACTGGCGCTTGCGCGTTCTGCCTGGCAATCCCAATGGGATCTAGTTGACTCATGGCGAGCTAACCACCCGTCAGATAGAGACTACTCATTTTTTTCCGCCCTCCATGACTTACACGTTCGCATAGATGCCTTCCTGTGCTCCCAGGACGTGCACGCAGAGGTGTGCCACAGTGAGTATCTTACGCGCACGGTCTCCGATCATAACCCACTACTTGTGCACCTGCGCTGGTCGCAGCGTCGCCCACGAATCCCTGCCTGGAAGCTGCGCCCAGAGGCGCTAGATGATCAGCTCTTCCGATCCACAATATCCTCAAACATCGAGGAGTACTTTCAGGTCAATGCGGGCACCGCGGGTTCTGCCGCGATTGAATGGGACGCCTTCAGTGCGGGGACAATGTATTGCGACGGCGTCGGGAGTTAGGAGGTCCATACTGGCAGACGTTACACAGGAGGACGAGAAACTACGGGTGCTGGAGAGAGCAAGGCCTGAGCGGCCGGACACTCACGAGGCCTTACTTGAGGCGCGGGAGCTAGTGGCGGCGACTGTGGAGCGTCTCCGGTGCTTCGACTACAAGGCCTATCTCACACGCGCGCACTCGGAGCGTGATAAAACGGGAGCTCTTTTGGCCTGGCTGGCCAACCCAGCTCGTCGGAGCTCGGTCATTCTTGAACTCAGAGATCACTCGGGAGTGGCGCCATTTGACCAGCAGGGGATTAATGAGATATTCTACGACTACTACACAGAGCTTTATCGTAGCCGAGTCCTACCGTCAGTGGACGACTTCCAGGGATTCCTGGAGGGTCTAGACTTGCCGGAGCTGGTGGAGGAGGACGCGAAGCTGCTCGGGAGCAAAATTGAAGAGAGGGAGGTGAGAGTCGCCATCAAGAGTATGGCAAGGAACAAGACGCCTACGTCGACCTCTTGGCGCCCCGACTGACGTGGCTTTACAATGAGGCGAAACGGATGGGCAGCCTTCCGGTGACCACTGGCGAAGCGCTTATCGTCCCATTACTGAAACCAGGCAAGCAGCCATGGGACAGGGCGGCATATCGTCCATTGTCCATGCTCAATCTAGACTATAAGATTTTGAGTAAAATCTTGGCGTCCCGCTTGCTCCCCCATATGTCCACGTCTATCCATGCGGACCGATCCGGCTTTATCCCGACCCGCAACACAGCGCTCAATATACGAAGGCTCCTGCATGTCTTGGAGGCTGACACCTATGATGAGGATGAGGCGGCGGTGTTCGCAGTTGACATGGAGAAGGCCTTTGACAGCCTAGAATGGCCTTACCTTTTCCATGTCATGCGCACAATGGGACTAGGCGAGGGCTTCGTAGATTGGACAATACTACTCTACCGGAATGCAACGGCGAGGGTCCGGACTGGCAGAATTATCTCTGAGATGTGGGCGGTGGGTAGGGGCACCCGACAGGGGTGCCCCCTCTCCCCCCTGTTGTTTGCCATAGCGGTCGAACTCCTTGCGGCGCGAGACCGGCTGGGACAGGCATATCAAGGGTTGGATGTCTATGGACAGGTACACCACATCGCACTGTAAGCTGATGACCTGCTGATGTTCTTGGTGGACTCGGCTGCTTCTCTGCGAGGGGCTAAGTCCCTCCTACAATCGTTGAGCAGGGTGTCTGGCCTCCGGGTGAACTGGACGAAGTCCTACCTGTTCCCGGCCCGCCAACGTAGAATGTGTCCGCAGTCCACGGACAGAGTGACATGGGAGGAGAGGAGTCTGCGCTACCTAGGTACATCGATCTTCCATGATAAGGCAGACATCCTTGAGGGCAATATTGGGTCGGCGATCAGGCTCACTAAGGTGAACTTCGACTTCTGGAGCACGCTCCCATTGTCACTAATGGGGAGGGTGGCGCTCCTTAAGATGGTGACCCTGCCCGACTGCTCTATTTTTTCAGGACCCTCCCGATCTGGATCCCGGTGAGCTACTTCCGCCGACTGAGGTCGATGGTGATTGGCTTTCTGTGGGGGGCGGGCAGGCGCAGGGTGGCGCACGCTACACTTCTCCGTCCTAGAGCAGAAGGGGGACTAGCGGTGCCAGATTATGAGCTATACTACCTGGCGGCTCAACTGCAATGGCTGACACAATGGGTCGCGAGAGCCAGGAGAGGGGAGGACGGATCAGGGGAGCCGGCGGGGCCAGTTCAGGTGTTATCCCGGATTGTTCTGGGACTCCCGATGGGAGATTTCCACCTCACCCAGGAATATGCGGCGGCCAGGAAATGTTGGAATAGATATCTCCGGAGGGGCCGCATCGCAGTTCCGTACGCACCTGAGATCCCGCTCAAGCTGTGCGGGGCACTCCCGCATGGGGGCTCATGGCACCGATTGGAAAGCTGGGAACTGCAGGGGCTGAAGTCCATGGGAGACCTTTACGAGGATGGTGTACTGCTGCCTTTTGACCTCTTGAGAGATCGCTTTGAGCTGGCGGGGGGGACTTCCTCCTTCATGCGGCACTGACAAGGGCAATCCGCAGGCATTGGAAAACGGGCATGACAGAACCGCCACTGTCTTTGGGATGCCAATATGTAGTGATGATGGTGGGGACGGTCAAAGCTGTTACATGCCTGTATAGGCGCATGGTCTCGGAGGCTATCACCCCACTGCTGTCTCTGAAGGCAAAATGGGAGGCTGACCTGATGATGGAGATCCCTGAGGAGGCGTGGTCTAGCATAGTGGAACTTTTATGTCCTGCATAGAGCCTACCTGACTCCTGACAAACTGCATACATATTTCCCGACCCATCCGGCGGCCTGCCCGCGGTGCCCGGCGGACTTGGCTGATTTCCAGCACATGTTCTGGTCCTGTCCAGAGTAAAGTTCCTTCTGGCGGGAGGTAGTGGATAGCCTGACAGAGGTTACGGAGAGGGACTTGCAACTCACCGTGGCGCTCTGTATCCTACATTGGTTCCCACACACATCAAAGAACAAAATTACTAGCAAGTTTCTGGACCTGGGTCTACTGTTAGCGAAACGTGCCATAACATCCCAATGGAAAGCGAGCAGGGGCCCCCCTATAGAGAGATGGAAAGCTGAGCTTAAAAAATGGGCCCGATGTGAGGGGGAGCTCCGTTTGCAGGCTGCGCTTCGAGTGGGCACTGACATTGCTCTGGAGAGGGCCAGGGCATGGGAGAGGTTGGTCTTAGACCTCACACTTGTGGACCTGGATGATGAAGACACCCCCGCGCCTAGTCCTGATCCGGCGGCGCCGCCGCCTAGGGTGGTGTTGATCTAGCCTCCCTCCCTTGTTTCCCTACTTCCTACGTGATGACTGGCAATTTTTGTTGATTAGTCCTGATGGTCTGTTTAGGGTCTGGTTTGGTCGGGGTGGATGCAAGCTCGCACTGGTGGTACTCTGGCACGCCTGGGGGGGGGTGGGGGCAGGGAGAGGGGCGGAGGGGGTGGGACTAGGGGAGGGGGGTTGGGAGAGTTGGGCGGGAGGGAGGATGTTGTTCAGAGAGGGAGGGGAGGGTCTAGCTGGTTTGTTAAGGAATTGCGGAAATGGGGGGGTGAGAGGACCGAAAAGCAGCCCTGCCATCTTCCGGACTACTGGATGTCGCTGAGCCATACTGTCTTTTCCAGCTCATGACCTTCTCCGTTATTGCGCCGCTCGACCTCCGGGGTGTGAGCTAAATGGCTGTGTGACACTGGAGACTCATACTTATGACAGACAACGGTTGGAATGGTATATATGATCTGCTTGTACAACTTATTTTGCTGCAATAAAAAGATATTCACAACAAAAAAAAAATTAGAAGTGTTATGCAAACACAAAAACAAACAAAAAATATCTCTGTACTGTGGGTGAAACTTTGACAGCATTTAGCATTCCGTCCATCATATTATTGTGTTACTATACTCACCCATAGTGGGAAGGGTATGCTCAGACGTGGGTCCCTTGCTCACTTTGTCATTGGATTCCAGCTAGCCTGACTAATGAGAGGTGATACCCAGAAATTGGTCCCACAATGCTTGTTTCCAGCCAAGGGAGGACCTGGCCTGGCAGTTTGGGCTGGACTATTTCCGTAAGGAGCAGGGTCAAGGATGATTTGCATATCGATGGGCCCAAACTGGAATGGCGTGGTGAGCAAAAAATTATGGATTCAGGATCAGGTCTTTGTTCTGGGGATGAATGCTTGACAATGTTGAACAGTCCATCCATCATCTTTTTGTGCTGCTATAACACAAGTATTGACCAATTTACCACGTCTGAGCTGAAGGAACAAAAAAATCATGACCTACGCATCTCCTACACTTTAACTAGAGGTGAGTTGTATTGTGCACTGTTAGCCCCCAAAATCTGGAACTCCATCCCAGTCCATTTCAGGGCTACCCCCTCCTTCATAAAATTTAAAAGGTAGCTCAAAGACCTCTTCCTCAATTGCTCTCTTCCGAATGGATCGATGTCGCCGAAGCGCACAAGCTTTCGCATCGCACCACACAGACACTTTTAACATTAAGACTTCTACCTCATCCCGATCCCGACTCCTACCTCTATCCCCCTCCCTGAAGGAGGCTTGGCTCAAGTCGATGTGCACAATACTGCGATATTCTATGTCTTCCTTGCTTTTATTGTTGTACAGACTTCCGATGCGTCACGAATCAATATGTAAACTACTGTCAGATTGTGTGTTTTCCCCGCTTCGAATGTTGTAAAGCGCTCCGATACCTTTGGTTCTGGCCAGCGCTATATAAAACTCCTTAATAAATAAATAAATAGAAATGGGATTTCTGGTTGACTAGGGCATGCGCCTAAGCCAGGCAGAAACCACCACTCTAGTCAGGGCAATTGAGTTACACACTGAAAGTAACCCCTGCTCACCCCCTTGGTAGCTTGGCATGAGCAGTCAGGCTTATCCCAGAGGCAATGTGTAAAGCGTTTGCACAGCAACGACACACTTGGGACACCACAAAAGAAACTCCACACAAGGTTATATCAAAAATATCCTCTGTGTTATCCAAAAACACATTAGAATCATAATCACAAAAGTACACTGTGCCACCTTGCACTAGGCAATACTTCACAGGGAAATTTATACAGGGCAGGGCCAATCGGGCCACTACTGACAAAACCATAAGAACTGGTAAGTAATAAAACAACCAGTTACTACTGGTAAAATACTGTACTTATTGGAAATATGTTATGCATAAACACATTTAGGCATAATTCACATTTAGAAGTGCACCGTAGTAACACTCCCTAGGTGCATACATCACCTCAGGCATAAACACATTTTGCATTATTTTAGGGCCTTGCGCCCTACCAACACCTCAAATAAGACCCCAGGGCAACTGGCCTTCCTTGGGGCCTGTCTGGGGTGTCCCAAGTGCCCCCTGTCCAAACATCATGGATCTAAATGGGGCGAGAGTGCAACTCACACTAGTTCCTCCGTTAGCAACAAAGAAATGCCCCCGTCGTCGCAGCTTCTTGCTGTCTAGCGGTGCAGCTGTGAAATAAGTAGGCACCAACAGAGTGCCTTGTGAGCCCCTCTCATCAGGCTGGCCTCATTGGGAAAATGGCACGACAGTGCTTTGAGAACCCCCTTCACTGGGGCTTCAATGCTGGGCCTCAAAAAGGAATGGCCCCACCGTTGCAGCGTCCCGTGCTCTTGCAGTTCAGCTTGGAAAGAAAAAGCACTAGCACCAACCATGCCTTGAGAGCCCCCTTCACCGGGCTCTTCCGGTGCCACTCGCAGCACTAATAGGGCTCAAATTTCAGCCCCACTCACCGGGACTCTTCCAGGCCAACTGGCACGAGCAGGTACCCACAGGATGCCTCAGAGAGCCCACTTCACCAAGACTCCTCTGCTTTCTCCCGTGCAACTGCGGGTGTGAGCCCACGAGACTCGGCTTCCTCCTACTGCCGAGATCCTGTCCACAACCAGACACCGTCACTCATGTCTTCCTCTTTGCAGCAGAAAGTGGCATCTCTAAAATAGTAATCATAAATCTGCGCACACCATTACGCACCATTTTTTATCACTATTCCAAACATACGAAACCTGACCATGCTGCTCCTTTCATATAAGGAATTACCACTGAAACACTTATCAGGGACTCTCCAATGCATTCCCATGAGAGGGCAGCCTTACAGCAGTGAGAAACCAAAATGGCTGTTAGTCACTACCAGGACATGTCAAACACTTAAGGTACATGTCCTACCTTTTAACTACAACACACCCTGCCCATAGGGCTAGCTATGGCCGACCTTAGGGCTGACTGACATGCAGTAAAAGGGGGGCCACATATGTGGCACACACTTTCGGTGCTACATCACAGTGGCAGTAAACTGCGCGCACAGGCCCTGCAATGGCACAAGCCTGAGAGAGGTTAAAAGGCTACTTTGGTGGGTGAATCAATCAGCGCTGCAAGCCCACCAGTAGCATTTAATGTTCTGGCCCTGGGTATCTGAGATACCACTTTACAAGGGACTGACAGGTAAATTAAATACGCCAAACAGGTGTAGACCAATCTTACCATGTTTACCACAGAGAGCACACACATGTTACACTGGACAGCAGTGCTAAAATGCTCAGAGTCCTAAAACCACCAACACCAGGTCGGAAAAAAGACTAGGAGGAAGGCAAAAAGTTCATGGATGACCCTGCAAAAAGATTCAAGTCCAACATGCACATAACAATGACAGTAACTGTCAGGCATGTTTAGTTATTGGTAATAGAGTTCTGGCAACCATTTGCACAAGTACAGACATACAGACAAAACACACAGACAAGGATTTCACACTCTAGTTTTTAAAGGCTTCTTGTAAGCCAAGTTTAGTGCAGGATAAATTAAACAAAATAGTTGCAGAAATCAAAATAAATGTAAGCACAAAATGTAAATGCTATGAAACTAGACACCATATTCACTGGACATTTAAAAAAAATCCCAAGATGACCCTGACCCAACATGACATTGTACAACCTTGCTTTTTATCTCAGCAGCTCTTATCTTATTAATGGGCTCCGAAGGCGAAGATCGAAGCCATCTCCTGGGTAGACCTAATGTGCCACTTCCTGTATATCTTGTGCGATCCCATTGGCTCATTACCAATAATCCGATCCTTAATTGACCTCCAAGTCGTGGCTTGCCATCCACAAACTTTTAGGGGTCTCGTCATTTCTGCACCAAAGAGTGCCCTGTGGCATAACACTACTCTGTGTATGATGGATGCACCCTTTTATTCTTGGAATGACAAGGGGTGACTCACATAGATCAAATGGTCATTGGAAGTAGCTTTAAATTCGTTCCTGCCCTCCAGAAGGAGTTTGGGCTTTTCCCTTCTGGTGGCTGGAAGTATCACCAACTGATTCAATGCCTCTGTGCATCATTCGGCCTCTTGCCGATGGATCGACTGACATCACCTATTCCTCAGTTCCTGCAGGTAAGGGGTCAGTAGAGGGTAACAGTCTCGGGCCTTTATATGATGCTCATTAAGGATGTACACTCTTGCCTCATCCTGTGTCCAACTTCGTCGGCATGGCACACGGCCCTGGAATAGGAATATTCCTCAGAGAACTTGAAGACACTCTTGCATGATCAGAATAAGGTCCTCAGGTAATCACAACTCAAATTCTTATACTTTAAGGCCATCCACAAATGGTATTGGACACAGAGGAAACTGAACCAGTCCCGACTGTTCCTCCATGTCCACTGTTGAAGGTGTAATTAAGCACCTGGTGATCTGCTTCATGTATTGCTGTCATGCTCTGCCCTGCAGTCACATTAGATGTATCTGTACCCTCATCTGCCCATTTGGCGATTCTCCACAATGCTTCCAACAGGTCTAATTTAGATTCCTATCCTCACCGGTGGCTACCCATATCATTGACAGTGACTAAAATATGCATAGTGCATCGTTGGAGAAGATCCACCAGCCTATCACCTAAGGAATGGCTCATCCAATTACACAGGTTTGCACTCCATGAACAGACCACCTACACAAAAAATTGGCAAGCTGGATATCATTGAGTGGGTTTGGGGTTCCTTCCTGGATGACAGAGGAAGTGTTTATTGATCTTGGAAGACTACCTGCCCCTCATCCTGAGGAGGGAGATTACCCCCTGTAGCTATGATCTGTCGTGTATTAGTGGTTATGCGCCCTGCAAGTTAGCAAATACTCTTCTGTCTTTTTTTCTCCTCTTTCTGAACTTCTCTTACTCTTATGATTTGTCATCAAGAAGTTGAAGCCAAGAGCGCCGAAGGTGGTGTTAATATCACTTTTGGTTTGTTTAGCACACCCCTGCTAAACCGTTTTCTCTACTTCTGTCTTCACTATTTCACCAAGACCTTGTTGTCAAAGGGCCATTTACAGATGTTTAACACAAAAAGAGCCACTCCCTGTATGGTGACCTAAGTGCTAGTGTTTTGTGAGTGCAGGCATCTTACAAAAAGTAAAAGACATCACCAGGTGTCATGCTTCATCATTGACCAGATCTCTCCCTCTAAAAACTTGGTTTGAGAGAGGGCGGGCATACACCTGAAGATAGGAATGCACTTCTAAAGCTAAGTGGGACCCTTACAATAGAAGTGAGGTTTAAACGTCCATTACAGATGTCAAACTCATTTTAAGGTAACTGGCATCTGTATGGTGGTTAAAATAAAGGATCGGTGTGTTGGGGATTCTATTGTCCCTGCACCGTGATGTGAGTGGTCGACATGTTTCTGCCTGTTGGACCAGAAGGGTCAGTGGCATTCATCAGGACCTTTATTACACAATTGGGCTCCAACCTTGCCGTGCTATGATGGGAGGGTTCCACTGAGTGGGTTGATCAATATCACACTCCACCTTTGTGAGGCTAAAATATTCAAGCCTGTATGGAAAGAAATCAAACAGAGTGAAATCCAAAAAGTAGTAACATGGTCCCAGGTATTGTGAAGGTCATCCAGTCAGCCACATACACATGCAAAACATAGTGAGTGGCTATAAGTGCAACAAACTGTGTTATTCATCTATGCACTTAATAATCAGTGGGGAACGTAATCCCCAATGCTTACCCTATCAGATGGGAACTACTATCCCATAGGAGGATGAGGAAAGAAGACCCCTTTGGTCAAGCACTGTATTTGTGGAGAAAAAGGAAAAAATCCAGGAAAATCAGAAAATGTCTACGTAAATACTCCGGGTGAAGCAATGAGCCTTGAAAAGTTGTGTATAATCGGCTCCAGACATGGGAAAATGGACTCAATGACGAAATCCCTTGGCTACATTTGGCACAGTAATCCATGAAACCCCGCCCTGGTCTTCTTGGGAACAGAACACTAATCTCTGTCTGACCTCTATTTAGTAAACACAGAAGCACAGAATTTTTCAATCTTGCTCGTACACAGAAAACATATTTTTTGACAATGGTACTAGTGTACCCTCCACATACCTTCCTGCCTTGAAAATAACTATGGGCTTGCCTCCCCCCCCCTTTTTAAAAATCAGCCATTCAGGCCTAACTTCCGTCACCAACAAAGATAGAACTCACACATAGTCCCTGATATGATAGAGTATATAACTTGGGGCATACTGCTACGACGTCCTGAGTGCCCTTGCATGGCTTTGTTGCTCTTATGAGAATTAGCGCATCCCTAGATGTCTAATCCTGAAGCATCAAAGGAAATTCAATATTTAGTGCTTAAGTATTTTGATATATTCAGCTACTTTCATACCTGAACTTTATATGTTTGTCCAATTTGTAGCCATGACTTCGAGAGAAGCCAAATCAATAACTCTATTGAAAAAGATGCTGTGAGACTAACAGTTCCAGATGGCTTTGAGTTGCTAAACATGTTGCAACACTGCTACCCAGTCTGGAATGTCATGGAAGTCCCATTCTCTCTCAAATAGAGCACTGTAACTTGCTAATATATACTCTTTGTTTTTATTTTGAGAGAAGTAAACCTTGTGATTGTAGGAGAGTAGGATCTGCTTACTATGGTTACCCCCACTTTTTGCTGGTGGTTCACTGTTTTTGCGATGTTAGTCTGGCTGGGGTCCTGCTAACCAGGACCCTAGCCTAGCTGTTTCCTCTCTAAAATGATTGCATTTACATTAGGTACACTCCAGATTTGTTACTGGGTTACCCGTGTGAGTCCCTAGTATATGGTACCTAAGGTACTAAGGGCATAGGTACCCCAGAGGTCTACCAGGGGCTGAAGCATGTATTATGCCACCCCTGGGAAGCCTTCCAAAATGGGACCACAGGTCTGATACTGCAGCCTGTGTAAGGTGGTGCATGCAACCATTACTAAGATATAGGTTACCTATATCTACATTTAATCACTGACACATATAAACCTATAAGTCACTCCTATGACAGGCCCTATCAGTCCTGAAGGCAGAGTGCTTGGTTTTGTGTGAGAGGGTGCCCATGCATGAGCAGGACCCCTCTGCAGCTTTCGGAATCAAAACTCTGAAGCTGTTCTGTGATGCAGCCAGACCACATACTCTTAAGTGCATTATAACCTTGCGGTAAATGCTAACTTTGGAATTGATGCATGGAAACATGTTGTGTTTGGTGTCAAACACTTTGAAATCCTACCCCCCCCCGCCAGTCCTGGTGACGGGGGTAGAATTCCACCATTCTAGAGGGAGAGACATGTACACACTGACCTAACCGGTAATAGTTTAAAAGAGCCCCAGCATCACAAAATGGATACTGCAGCCACAGACATGAGTCTGGCCTCCTGCTGCTGGACGAAACTCTGGCAGCGGAGGCCTGGACAACATGTTTCCTGTCACAGGAAGGTGTAACCACCTCCCAGACAGGCTTTAGTGTATTGGGGCTGGGTGGGAGCATTTATAGAATGCTTTTCAGACAGTGCTGGGGGCACACTTGGTGTCACTGTGCATATCTCAGTTCAAACTGGTTGTAGGGGCATTCAGCCCCTGCTCTGCTGCAAAACTGGACAAAGGGAAAGGAGTGTAGCCACCCCCTCCCTGGATCCTCCCATAGGTGGGTCCCCAGAGTATGTCCAACCCCCTAACTTAGTATAAATATGAGACCCCAGTCCTTAGGACTTCAGATTACACCTGGACAAAACTCTGCAACATATATCCTGGAACTTTGACATTCTACATCGACTAAAAGACGGAAGAATCTCCCTTGGGGTCAAGGAGTGACTCCCCTGCTCAAGCAGGCACCAAAGAAGCATCTTGCTGGTTTTCATTCCAAGGCCCCCGCCAGACCCCGAAGTATTTGTGGCTCAAGAGATGGACTTCCAGACTTCTCAGAGGACAACACAAGATCTCAGCAAAGCTGAGACCCGCAGCCCTCACGAGTGATGTGGGACCGGAACTCCTGGACAACGTGCACATTTGCTAGTGCATCCACTTCCCGAGCTTTCCCGAAGTTGTGCATTGGGCTACTTGTAGTCCAAGCCCCAAGCACCATCTGCACTAAAGATTGTGGGCCTACACTCCACGAGTGTTCCGTGAGCCTGCTTCTAGCATTTTTGCTTGAGGCCCCTTTGCGATCCCTGGTCAACTGGTGGGTCCCCATTTAGGTAACTCTTCTTTTCCTTGGATTTTTCTGGCTGCTCCAGACATGTCCTGACTCCCCTCCAAAGGGTGAGTTCCTCAGACCTTGGTGGTCTGCACCGAAGCTAATCTCTGCTTTCTGCATTGTTTGCTGTTGCTAAGGCTTGTTGGATCCAATCCGGAAACTGACACTGCAGCACTTGACATGCTTTGTGGGACATCTCAAATCCAGCTCCTGGTCGTCCTTGAGGCCTCCTGGTCCTTGTGGCTGAAGAGTAAAACTTCACCTTCTTCACCTGAAATCACCCGATATCGGTTGGCATCTTCTCATCGCCTTCCTGGTCACTGGCAAGTGACCCAGACTCTGTCCCCTCTTTTTTCTGGTTCTTCAGATCCCCAATTCACCCTTGGATCCACCCGGCACTTTCCACTTGGTCGCCTGCAGCATTTTTCAGCAGCTCACCATTGAAATCGACGACGAAACCCGACACAAAAAGACACCCATGTACCCGTCTTCCCTGGGTGAGGTAACTTGAAAACTCTCATACTCCCATGGGTGTTGACTCTAGAACCTCCTAGTTCTAAAGGGGTTTGCTCCAAGTCCTCCCCTGTGTCACTACATTGGGTGGTTCCTGGTGGCCCCATCGGTTGTAAAGACTCTAGGCCTTGTATCTATGCCAGTCGTGGTTCTTATACCACTTTCTTAATATATGGCAAACAGCAAAACCCCTGCACTATACAGTTACAATTAATACTTAGTAATAGTGGTATCGAAAGCAGGTAGTGAAAAATAATTTGAGCACATCAATCAGAAATCTTGGACTTCGAGAATAGGTAAGCATTAGTTTAACATAAATCAGTACAGAAACGTTCTTTTCTTGTTTGAAGTATTCTTGTTTAATGTTCCTTTGTATGGGCCAACACGTGTTTCATCGCAGGGAACAGACTGCGAATCTTCAGGGCCTCATATGTGAAAGATCAATTGTCGTCAAAAGTAAGCACCCGGTGTGGGTATTTACTGGTTAACGGTATTGGGCGTTTCCAGCGGTCTGAATTCCAATTATACGAAATTTTGGTAAATCAAAAGTGTAGAGCATTCACGTAGTAACCGGGAGGAGAATTAAGTAGTGGTACCGATTCGTAGGCGGATACACCTAACTGGTACCGGTCTCCCTCTTGTGGTTCCCGGCGCCGTACAACAAGGATATATATGGTTTGGTACGCCCCTAGGGCTCAACGTATATTGTTCTAAATTACTGTGTGCTAAATAAGTTACTGAATGTACTTTTGCCTCTAGCCTCATAAAGAGACTAGAGGGATGTGTTTAGAATAAATACATATATTTTATATATATACCTGGTGTGGTTCCCTTTTCATTTGGTCATTCATGAGATTATAGACTGGTAAAACAAGCTGCTTTACATTCCTTCAAGACTTAGCCTGAAGGCTGCCTTCCACAGCTACCACTAGGATAGCTTTCTATATAGGTTGTCTTGAAACCTACCATCAATAAATTATTCGTTTAGACTGGTGCAAGGTGCCCACTAGAATAGTGGACAGCATATGCCAGACCAACTTCTCACAGTGATCACAATGGAAGGTAACAGAAATATTGTGGGAAAACCCTTCATACCCATGTTGAACCAATAGTTGGTATGCTTTCCCCTAACCACAATCTACTCAAATGATCACATGAACATACAAACTAAAAGTATACGATTAAATTACATGATAATTGTAAGGCATGCAATACACATTGAGGCACAATAATCAAAATAAATGCATGAACTACTGCAAATGACTGATTACTTATATTGTTTAAGCAAACGCATGATAGAGGGAGGATCAAAAAGACATATAAGAAAAATACATGACATCCCTTGATTGACTGCAAGTTTTTCGAAGGAAATCATATCTCATTATTCGTAGGATAAAAAAATCAATCAGAATAATTATAACTGATACATTTATATAGGGGGAGGGGACAAACCTTTGTATACTTAGCCACAATATTCAATTATGTTCATTTAAATTCACTTAACCCCTTCCATGCTCATGACGAGCTCAGCTCATCATGAGGTATACCTCTAGGGTGCTCATGACAAGCTGAGCTTGTCATGAACAATGGGAATCAATAAAATTCAGCACAGGGGAAAAATCTGGGAAGCACCCAAGGTGTTAAAGAGAGCATGGCTACCCCACTAGGGTTTCCCATCGCTAGCAGAGCCAAACTGAAACACAAGTGGTCTTGAAGCAAAGAACCAGGGGCCATATGTATGAAGCTAATTTTCTGTCGCAAACGCTGCGAATCAGTAAAAATAGTGTTTGCGACAGAAAATTAGCAATTTCCAATGTATGAAGGCGAAAATGCTCGCAAAACATGGAATCCCTATTTAGCGAGTTCCAAACATTGCGAAAGTGTGAAATCTGCGAATTCCATAGCGATTTCCAAATTTGCGCTGAAACCGGTTAGCGAAAATCGCAAATCTGGAAATCGCAATTTAGAATTCGCAATGATATGTAGCAACCATTCGCAAATAGCGATTTCATGAAAATCGCTTTTTAAGGAATCGCAATTACCACCAAGTGGGAGCAGGTGGTAACCAGGTGCAAAGTATATAAGTAAGCCCAGAATGCAACACACTCTTTTCCACAATGTCTGGGCTCTACATGATAGCAAGGAGGCGAAGACAGAGAGCTGTGGCGCAGAGGAGGAGACGGCAGGAGAGGATATTCCGTGCACGCACCACCATCTTCCAGCGCACTGAGGAGGACATCTACACCCACTACAGACTGGAGGAAGAGAGCATACTGGATTTAATAGAGGAACTCAGACCCTACCTAGAACACCCCACCCGCAGGCCACAAGCCATACCCACACACATCCAGGTCCTGTGTTCACTACACCTGCTGTCCTCAGTTAGTTTCCAGGGGGTGATAGCCACAGCAGGAGGGGTATCACAAAGTGCCCTGTCGCGCTTCTTCTATGCGTTCCTCGATGCCATGACACATAGGATGCAACACCACATACTCTTCCCCAGCACCCCACAGGAACTAGCACAGACCAAGCAGGACTTTTGCAACATTGCCCAATTCCCCCACGTCATAGGATGTATCGATGGGACACATGTTGCAATTTCCCCCCCTCAAACGTAGAGTATGTATTCAGGATAAGAAATGCTACCACTCACTTAACATACAGGTGGTGTGTGATGCCAAAAACATCATCACAGACATAGTGGCAAAGTATCCGGGAAGCACACATGACGCCTTTATCTTCCGTCACAGTGGGCTATACCGTAGACTCTCAAGAGGTGATTTTGGAGAGGGATACCTACTAGGTAAATGCTCACAAATATAGGCCACATTTCCACTGACTAGCATGTTCATTACAGTGACTAACCGTTGACATTTCCACCCACAGGTGACAGTGCTTATGCAGTCCAGGATTTCATCCTGACACCCTACCTAAATCCTGCTACTGCTGGGGATCGGCGCTACAACCGGGCACACATTTCAACAAGAGGCACCATCGAGAGTACCTTTGGCATATTGAAGAGCAGATTCAGGTGCATCCATGAAAGTGGAAGAGCTCTCCAATACAGCCCCGAAACGTGCTGCAAAATTGTTGTAGCTTGTGCCATGCTGCACAACATCGCAACCAGGAAAGGGACACCAATGGAGTTGAGTGAGTCAGAATCCTCCGACGTGGAGGGACCTGGACCTGTACGCATGGAAGCTGCCGTAGCTGTTGCTGCAGCTGGGCGACAGAGGCGTGATGAGATCATGCGCAACTACTTCTAGGTGAGTAATAATGACACAATGACAACTTCAATCTTAGCAAATGTGTTTTAATTGCTACAGCAACAATGGCACACATCCAAATAGGCAAAATTAAACACTCCCAATGCAATGCACATGTTCAAATCACAGTGCAACTATTTGAGTGTAATGACTGCAAAGTCAACACTGTAGTTGGCCATATTTTGCCCCTGTAAGTCATTGTCATTTGGCTGCACATCCTATTGGTGTGTAGCAGGCCTGTTGCTCCTGCCACTACGGCGCCACTCAACAGTGGGTGGTGGGGTGGTGGAGCTCCGCACTGACTGGGAGTCCTCCTCACTGGGGGTCAGCACTCCTGGACCTGCGGTACGTAGGGCACGCAGTTCATCCAGGGCAGAAGTGGACTGCACAACAACAGTGGCGATGTCCTGAATGCCGTGAGAGAACTCACGCTGGGTTTTTATGGTACGCCTGGACAGTATATTGGTAGATGAGGCCAGGCTGTTTATAGCGCGTGTGTAGGGGTCCATGCGGGCCAGCTCTTTGCGCCTGGCAGCGTGTTCTGCAAGCAACTCGGCATTTAGCTCTTGCACAGCACCTCTAATTTCTTCACGCATTCCCCTGAACCCTGCCCTCATCTCACGCTGTATTGCCTTCATGTGTTTTGCTTGTAGGCGGTGTACTTGGAGCATGTGCATTTCCAGCCCTGCAAAAAACGATTCTTCCTGATGCTCAATGGAGCTGAAGCCCGTGCGGGGTCTACGCCTGCCTGTGACCTGTGGACCCTGGCTGTGTTGTGGTCTTGACTCCTGCTGCTGGGAACCTAGTGCATCAGACTGCACTATGTCATTGTTGTCCTCATCATCTTCCTCCATGACTGGTAATGGCCTCACGATCTTCCTCCTGTGTCCCTGTGGTGGAATGACAGGACTGTCCTCCCCATCTGTGTCCTGCACCTGGCTAGCGTCTCCAGAGGCTTGGGGTCCTGTGTCACTTCCACTGCCTGTGGCTTTCTAGTTGCAGGTGCTGTGGATAGAACAGCACACATTAATTTTATTTGCTAACATATGATGTGGAAATAAAATATTTCACAGTTTTCCCTTACTTTACTTCTGTCATTCAGCTTTCCTGACCTGCACATGTGAAAATTGAATGTATGACATTACAACGCATGCTTTTACATCGCATGCCTTTCAACGCTGTTTTTACAACGCATGCCTTTACAACGCATAGTGCTTTTGGGCGCTGGATAGTGAATAGTTTAATTTACTATTCCAACTCCAGTCCCCGTGGATAGTAGGGAAGGTGTTGGATAGTAAATTAAACCTATTCTCTATCCTAGAGCGCCCCCCAGCGCAATGCGTTGTAATGGTTTGCGTTGTAAAAGTTGCGTCGTAAAGGCACTGCGTGGTAAAAGTTGCGTTGTAAAGGATGTATACCGTGAAAATTGCATGAGATGGATGCTACTTCCAACATTACTGACTATTGTGACTACATCTCCCACAATGCATTGCTGTGACTGCCTGTGTACTTGCTCTAGCGTGACATGTGGTTCCCCTAATCCCTAGATTGCTGCAGGGGGTTGGGGGGTGGTTTAGGGTGGGAAGGTATGCTTCTTACCTGGTCTTGCAGCTGGTTGGTCTGAGCTGTCTAGCATGGACACGCCCGCAACACTCTCTGGAGCCAGTGTGCCCTCTACCAGTTCCTCAAGCGGTGTTGAATCTGAGACATTGGAGGTTCCCCCACCGGTGAGCTGAGACTGCTCCAGCCTGGCTGCCAATTTTTCTTTAGAGCGCTGGCGCAGGTCGTACCAGCGCTTGCGCAAAACTTCAACACTCCTGTGTGTTACTCCAAGGGCATTTACTTTTGCTTGTATGCCTTCCCAAATGCGTCTTTTTCTTGCTTCAGGCACCTTGTGTGAGCTCCTCCCAAATAAAAAGTCATGGTTTGGCACCATCTCAGTGATGAGAGTTTCAAGTTCTGCTTCTGAGACCTTCAGCTTTCTCTTCCTAGATGTTTCCCCTTCTTGCTGCTCCTGCTGGGTTGCAGGCAAATCCTTGTTCCCACTCTCAGCCATGGCTCCTCAATAGCAAACAACACTCTCACACTCTCTCACAATCAATGCTGTTGCCCCATGGGTAATCAGGCACTTCCTGGATGGTGATGTTATCAAACAGCATCAGGATTGCGATTGGATGATTCCAGAAAATCGCAATGTTGCGATTTTCCCAGATGAAAAATCGCAAAATTGTGATTTTCCCTGATGCGATATCGCAGTTTAGCGAATTTATGACATTAAGGAATCGCTATTGACTTTCTCGCAAATATTTAGCGATTATGGGCGAATCGCTAAATAATTGCGATTGTGTTGATACATACCGATTCGCGATTTAGAATCTGCGATTCGGTAAAATTCTCAGATTCCGAATCGCAAATCAACTTCTTCATACATATGGCCCCAGGTCTTAGGCATGTTATTGAACTGACGATAGGAATTTGCAGACTTGAAGAGAGGGAGGTAAAGAGTTCCATTAATTGTGAACCAAAAAACAGAAGGACCAACCACCCTGTCTGGCTAATCTCACTGTAGGAACAATAGCTAAACTGGCCACACTCGAACACAATTCACTCAGAGGAATATACTGATAAATGCGAGAGTGGATAAGAGGAGGTCCAACATGCTGCATAGCTTTGAACACATAGCAAAGTGCCTTAAACAGAACCTGCTTGGCTATGGGAAGCCAACATAGCACACAAAGAGATTGAGCAGCAAAAGAGCTGCAAAAAATGAGGCAGAGAAGGCAACCAGCTGCATTCTGCACAAGTTGCAATTGCTTTATGAGGGTATAGGTGGCACCCAAATAGATAATGTTGCCATAGCCCAAACTTAATAATATGAGGACCTGAACAACAATCTTTTGCATCTCAGGAGGAAGAAGCCAAAGGATCTTTCTTAATAATTAAGCAAGCCAAAACCGCATTATTCTCCCTTGGTATGCTAATGCTGCATAGATAGTATTTATCCAGCAAAACGCATACATCCTTAACCACTTGCTTCAGAATAGGACAATTCACTAATACCTCTTGCCAGCAGTGAGGACCCCAGAGATAAGGCAGATTGCCTAAAAGTAGGACATCCGACTACACTTAATTTATTTATCTAGACCGTTTTATAAAGCGCAAACATGGCCCTTGTGGGTATCAGAACACTGTACATGCTGAGAGCATGCATAAACTTCACACATTAGAAGTCAGTAAAGTGAAATCACAGGGAATACACAGTCAGGATTAGGGACCTGGTAATGGGCCACATTGGAGCCATTTCTTCTAAGGCGTAAATCTTTCCTGTGACACTTAGCAAAACACGTAAAAGTGCACTCGACGTCGAAGACATGAATAGAACTTTATACAATAGAAGTCTGTAGAGTGACAACACAAGGAGTACATAGTCAAGATGAGGGACCTGGTAGTGGGCCATACTAGATCAATTTCTCCTGGGGTGTAAAATAAAACCTGTAACATCTAGAAAAGCAGGCAAAAGTGAATTTGACTCAACATAGTACAATAATTAACAGCCCTGATGGATAAGGGCCCTCAGAAAAGACAACCAATAACAACCAAACCTAACAAATAAATGGAGAATATTAAGTTGGGAGAGATGTCTGTCAGCAAGGGGAATGAGGAAATAACACAATGATGCTGTTAATGGGCACTCAGGTAAATCGATTTGACCTGTTTCTTTAAATAGGCCGTGGAGGGATTGGCTCTTAACTCCGAAGGAAGAGCGTTCCAAATTCTGGGTGCCAGACCGGAGAAAGCACATTTGTACATACTTTTCTTCATGAATTTTGGTGGTTTCAAGAAAAGTGTGGCAGTGCTTCTTAAGTTCCAATTGGAGCCAGAAAGAATGAGCGTGTTCACTAGATAAGCCGTACTGTTGTAATGCAAGGCTTTATGCGTGAGGCAAGCTATTTTGAAGCAAATCTTCGCCTCAAAAGACAACTAGTTATGCTGCACAAGGTTAGGTGTAATATGATCGTGTTTTTTGGATCCTGTGATGAGCCTGGCCGACACTTTGAGAGTGGCTCTGAGAGGGGGCAAGCTCGCTTTAGGAAGCCCTGCAAGGTCACAAACCATATTCAAGACGTGAGATCACCAAGGATTGTACTGCAGTTTGTAAGTCTTTGGTCTGTAGGAAAGGTTTGATTTTCTTGAGGGTGTTGAGATCAAAGTTGGCACCCCTAATAATGGCACTGATGTGCGCTTCCATGTTGAGTAGTTTGTCTAAGGTAATGCCTAATGATTCAGCGGAATCAACCACAAGAGGGATGCAGTTAAGGCATGTGATTTGCTTTAGCCAGTCCAGGGAAGGTGTAGAGTGTTTGTGGGGGGCAACAAGCAGGAATTCAGTTTTGAGTGTGTTCAACAACGGATGGTTCTGGGCTAACTATTGTTGAGTTTGCGAAAGAGCTTCATTTAGACTTTGATTGTCATTTAGAGAGGAGATCTTCAAGTAAAGTTGCGTGTCATCCGCATACATATGGTAAAGAATGTTAGACTGGTTCAAAATGACCCTGAGAGGTTCCATAAATAGGTTGAAGAGCGTTGGCGAGAGTGTGGATCCTTGCGGCACTCCAATTCTGACCTGGGTACTGGAAGCAAAGAACTGGTTGATTGTAATCCTTTGTGTGCGGTTGTGTATGAAGGAGGTACACCACTTTAGGACAGGTCCCGCTAGACCCATCCTCTGTTGTAGAATATTAATCAAGGTTTCGTGTTTTATGGGGTCGAAAGCAGAAGATAGGTCTAGAAGGATCAGAAGCAAGGCACATTCTGATCAAGGGATTTCAGTGCGTCATCCACAATGTGCGTTAGTGCGGTTTTCGTACTATATCCTGCTCTGAAACTGGATTGACAGAGGTCTATCAGATGAAATTTCTCAATATGGTTGCAGAGCTGTTTGTGGACACATTTCACAAGAAGTTTGGCTAATGTCATGATGTTAGTGATAGGTCTGAAGTTGTTGGGATTAGATACATTTGAATTTGGCTTCTTGGGTATGGGAGTGACTTGGCTAATTTCCAGGCAATTCGGGATGCTCCCCTGCAGAAGGGATTCATGAATAATCCGTGACCAAAGAGGTAGAATGGCCAAGTTGAGATCTTTAAAGAGTTTAGCAGGAAGTAGATTGTTGAAGTAGTTGGCCAGTTTTAGAGTTGCCATCTGGTGGAGTAAATCTGTGTGATCTGGTAGGATAAAGAAAATCCAGGAGGCTCCATTTTTGGGAGAACCTCTGCTCGAAAAGGAGACCATTGCGGGCCCATCAGTTCCTCTGGAGAAGTGGTGGGGATTAGGGGCAGCATCATGGTCCATCCAAGTAGCAAATTCCTAATAACAACATGTTAAGTTGGATGAATTGCTACTGCCAATGTCAGAAAGTGATTTGACAAATTGGGTGATGTCTGCACAGCAGTAAATAGCAAGACTGTGATTCTCCACTATGTCTGACAGTGAACAAACATAGACAATGACTAAAGTAGGACTCAGGGATCAATCTAGACAAACTCCATGGGGTAGATCAAAAACTGATGAGGAATGTGGCTTGGCAATGAGCTGAAAAGAGCAATTTTCCAAGAATGATTGCAACAATAAAAGAGCAGAACCCCAAACACCTGCTCCCACTAGTTTTTTAGGGAGCAACAGATGGGATACTTTGTCAAAGGCAGCACTGAGGTCCAACAGAATGAGAGCTGCAGATTCTCGTGAGTCCAGCTCCTGACTAAAATATTTAGTGACCCCTAACAATGCGTTCTCAGTACTGGATGAAAACCAAATTGAGAGGAATAGAGCTTAGTGTTAGATTGCAAAAATCCAGACAGCTGGGAGATATTGTGCTTTTCAATGATGTTAGCATAAAGTGGCAGCAAGGAAATCTAGTGATAATTGGCCCAATTAGAGGCATCCAAATTCAGCTTTTTGAGTAATGGTAGTACCGTAACATGTTTCTAAGCCGTGGGAACCATGCCATTTGCTACAGACATGTTTATCAAATCAATAAGAATAGGGGCCAACATGGGGTTTAATAAATCAAACTTATGCGGAGGCAATATGTCAAAGAGGATTCTTGCTTTGATGCTTTTCAATAATGCCATAAACTAATTCATATCCAAATGCTGAAAAGAGTTCAGGCTTCTTATAGATTCCACCATCTCCATGAAGGGGTTGGCCAAGGTATTGGTGTCATTAAAAGTGCAATCAATAGTGGCAACTTTGGGGCATATGTATCATAAAATGGATTTGCGATTCCCAAAATGCGATTTTTTGCGAATCACATTATGAGAATCGCAAATCGCGATGTAAATAAAAAGTCGTAAACATTTAGCGATTTCTAAAAAATCACAGAATATACTGCATATCCCATTTTTGTGAATCCTTATTTGCGAAATTCGCAAATAAGAAATCGCATATTCAGGCAATCTGCAATTCAGGTGTAGCTTGATGACATCACACCCAGGAAGTGGGAGTGAACAGCTGCACCTGATTGCATGAGGCAGAGTCAGAGGCTGTGAGGAGAGGCAGAGGAGTGAGCACAGCATTCACAGCCAGCTACAATGGAGTCACAGGACAAACAGAAGGACAAGGAGGGTGAAACACAAGTTTAGCGAAAGGGAGCAGGAGGTGCTGATTGAGGAGATGGTGTGCAGCCATGAACTCCTATTTGGCAAAAAGGCACTCCATGTACCTAAGTCCAGAAAGAGGAAGATCTTGCTGGATATACAGGAGAAGGTCAATGCTGTTAATGTTAACCAGCGTTTTTTGCAATTTTCACCCTGAGTGTGCTGGGGATGCTCAGACGTGAGTCCCAGGCTCTCCACACCACTGGAGTCAAGCTATCCAGGCTGATGAAGGCTGATAGCCAGAAACCGGTCCTTGGATGCTTGATTCTGGCCTTGGAAAGACATGGCTTGGTAGTTCGGACTGGACTGTTCCCATGAGGCACAGGGTCAGAGCTGATTTGCATATAGCCAGTGTCTGACCCGGGGTGGTGTGGAGTGCAAAAAACGATGGATTTAAGCCCAGATCCTTGTACTGGGGTGAATGTATGACATTGTTCTACATCCTGTCCATCAACTGTTTTTTTTGCAGTTAATGTTACCCAGCGCACAATCGAGGAGTTAAGGAAGCGATGGTATGATGTGCGCCAAAGGTCCAAGGAGAAGGTGGGAGCCAGGCTGGCGGAGGCCAATAAGACTGGGGGTGGACCATCAACTGCAACAAACTCAACACCCCATAAGGAGTTAGTGGAGTCCACCCTCCTGCCCGAGAGCGTCAGTGGTGTGGCTGACATAGACAGCTCTGACCCTGAAAACACCAGCCAAGGTAAGATGCATGCCAAATGCAGCCGCACACATCACCATCCCATTCACACAGTCAGGAATGCACCAAACACAAATTACACATGTTGCTCCGGTCCACTTTTTCCATAACACCCAGCAATGCATCATGGGAGACGTAGTCAGATGCATAACAGTGGGGAAATGAGACACAGCAATGTTAACGCAGAATGTGAATTCCTGCAAAGGCAAAAAGCAATAGATAGCAGTTAGCCAAACTTTATTGAGTGAGAAATGCCGACAATGTCACAAAATCAAATTTTCCCTTTCCATCCACAGCACAAGCTAGGACACAGGTGGACAGCACAGGAGACGAGTAGGCAGAACATATGGAGTAGCAGGCAGGGCAGGGAGACTCCGACAATACCACAGACACCACGCCTGTCACACGGAGAAAGCGCACCATTGTGCCACCACTCCCACCTCTTAAGGTTGACACACAGTCCACAGGGTAGGATGATGCACAGGCAGAGTCAGGGCAGCGTGTGACACAGGTGCCGAAACAGCACACACCCCAACACAGGGACCAAGGAGCAGTGAGACGCAGGCCAAGGGCCAGCACCAGCTTTGCCACAGGTGAAGAAGCCACAGTGTTTGCTGGACTGGAGGGCAGCATGCTGCAGATACAGCGCCTGCAACATAAATCAATAAAATCCATCAACCGGCACCTGTGCACAGTCAACAAAAGCCTACGCTACATGGGGGAGGGCATCATGGACATGGCAGGTGCCCTACGTGGACTGAGTGCAACATTAAAGAGGGACCAGGCAGCCATGCGCAGGGTGAGCTAACGTTCGTACAGCCGTTCGAACAGCCACACCAAGGCAGCGAACCGCCTGTGCACTGCCACTAGCCAGCTGACACTTCGCACCGTCAGCATGCAAGTGGAGATGTCCCACTGCTGCCATGATGTAGCGAAAGGCCTGGTGCAGGTCAACACTGCTGTGGAACAACTGCAGACAGTGAACACAGGTGGCACAGCACTCCTGGGTTCAGAGGAGAGTAAGGAGGTATCCAGCAGGAGCAGCATCACCCCACCAGTGCCCGATCCAAGAAGGCGCAGTGGGAGAGAGGGTGCAACACCTGTGGACACAAGGGAGGGCAGTCAGCACCCAGAACGGGCAGCAGCAGTCCGTCCCAGAAGGAGATGAACTGGCAAATGGAGGAGGCAACCCTTTCCTACAGGACTCCAGACTTACATGTATACCTGCACTGTACAGCAACACTCATTGAGTCGGTCAGGGTGTGTGACCAAATTTCATCCTGCAGTTAAGGGTTTGAATAAACACAGACCTGCTAAAAAATATCTTTTGCATCATGTCATTATTACTCACCTAGAAGTAGTTCTGTGTGATCTCAGCCCATCTCTGCCGTCTGGAGGCCTCCCCAACTCCATTTGCTGTTCTGCCAGTTGGACCAAGGCAGTCATCGTCAGAAGTATCACTTTCAGTCAGTTCTATTGGGATGCTTTTATTCATAGCAATGTTGTGTAGCATTGCACAGGCAGCCACAATCTTGCAGCAGGTCTCAGGGCTGTATTGGAGTGCTCCTCTGCTTTTATGCAGGCAGCGGAACTGGCTCTTCAGGATCCGAAAAGTCCTCTCAAATACACAGCGCGTAGATTTTTGTGCATTGTTGTATCTCACTTCCATTGCATTGGCTGGATGTTGGTATGGTGTCAGGATGAAGTCCCACACTGCAAATGCACTGTCGCAAAATAAGAAATTTCAAAAATAGCGATTTTTTGTTTTGCGATGCGAAAATGTGTCATACATCGCGTTTGTCTATTTCGTGATCGCAAACACTGTTTTTTGCGATTCACAGTGTTTGCGATCACGAAATACTTTCATACATATGCCCCATAGAAAACTGCCAATTGCTGATATTCCAGTAAGAAAAGAGCAGGGTGGGAAGATACAGATGCTTGGTCAGATAAAGAACTTGCAATATTGAAAATTTCTTTTGGAGCATAGCAGACAGTTGATATTTGAAGCAAGCAGGTGTGCCCCTACATGCTCTGTAATAATCTGGTGGCCTCCTTCAACCTCACTTTGTTGTCCAAGGAATTAATGTTTGCGCCACATGCGCTCCAGTCATTTATGTTCTTGTTTGAGCTCGAGGACAGCATCAGTAATCCAGGGGATGGGGGAGTGAGGATTAGACATCATGTAAGAAAGTAGCAGGAGTGCGTAATCCAAAAGTGAACTAATCCAATGATCCACCATATTTAAACAGGAGTGCAAAGGACCTTTTATAATGGGTGTGTCTTTTGAAGATCTGAGCAAAAAGCTGCAGAATTAAATTTAGCCCAGTGCCCAAATGACCCCTTATATTTGGAGGTTCATCTTGTGGATCAGCATCTTTCAAAAATAGGGGACCTCAAAATGATCAGACCAACTCAGTTGGTCCCATGCAAAGGGGGACGACGGCTCACCCTGCCGCGTGATATGATGACAGAATTGCTGGCAGCTAAGGCTGGCATCAGAAGGTTCTGTCTTATCCTTACAGTTCAATGTAGTATGATGACGCAATTGAAGTAAATCTAAAGCTGTAAGGGCAATCCTACCAGTATGACAAAGATCAGCATTCCTGGCCCCTGGGACTGGAAGGGTGCGGACGGGCGCAGATGGGCACCGACGGGCTTGCCTTTGATGCACCTTCGGCTTACCACTGGTGCCTCTACACTACAGGCTGCATTAAATAAGGCAGGGTACCAGGTGTGCAAAGAATAGCACAACTAGATTGCTCATGCCGAACCCAGCAGGACAGCACAAAAAGAATGGCTCCAGAGGAGCCTATTGCATAACCAGAGTGATGCGTTTAGCTTCACAGCTTTAAAACCAAAAAAACAAACAAATGTCCGAAATGCATTTACATTTTTTTACATTTCTCCGGAAGAATGCAAAATCTCACAGTTTTCCCCACTGTGGGTCCGTGCTATAGGTTGCATTTAATAGGGCAGGTGACCCCATGTGCAGAGGACAGCACACATTATACATGTGGAAATCAGACCATGTAAATATTGCTGCTTCTATGTACATACTGGTGTGTATATTTAGAGCAGTTTATGTCTTCTACTAAACCTTTGTTAAGCCTTATGTGTATAACTGTAGATGTATGCATGCATATAACTATGTATTTAGATATGTGAGTATGTATATGTTAATTTCAAATAATTGTTAAAATCCAAAAATATATTAACAAAAACATTTACTTGCCTTCAAGCTTTCTCCTGTAACTCCTCTCTCAGACTCATCCAAAACCTTTCTGACTACTATTAACTCCTAAATATACTTTTCAAAGTTTCCCATCCTTTTTAGCCAGTTCACCAAATTAGCATGTGCTCATGTCTACTCCTCCCAATAACAACTTACAAATTCCCTATTCTACTCCACTCTAATCATTCTATTCCTAGTCAAAGCACTAATAAAAGCACAAGGGCTCCGCAGCACAAACTTAACAAAGTTACCCCATCTAATCCACTATGAAAAAGGAAGCACATATTACTAATTTCCTAATTTATGTACTCTAATCTTGGATTACTCACCACAAAGCACTTCAATTCTTTGTCAGGGGCAGTAAGCACTATATGAGTTCAATTTGCAATTGCAACTTACAATGGCCCTATGCAGCAAGGTGAAAAATGCAGTAAAAAATCAGATGTAAAAACCAAAAGAAAATAGATAGCATAATGGGGAGCAGCAGCAAGCACTGACTGCCCCACAAAAAGGCCTAGTGAAAACCATGGAGGAAGCAATAGATGGTGTAAATTGTGCAGTTAGTGTTACAACCCACTCTCTGTGCTCTTGTTCCCACCACCAGTGAGCCCAACTGAAGAACTTTCCTTTGTTCTAATAAGCTTTCAGACCACCTACTGTGTGCATATACTTATTTCCAGAGTCCTGGATAATATTCAGAAATTCCAGTTTAGTATTAATCCTGATCCATGTCAGGCTTTGTGTTAGCCAGTCAGCTTATACTAAAAACTCCAGTACCTAGAATCCCCTGCTCACTACTTTATTCCCTCCCCACAAGCCACGGATGGATAGGGGAATTCAGCACACCTGTGCATGACAGATGCTAGAATGCTCACACCTGAGGCATGTGTTTGAAGTGACCTCTTTTAAGCCCCAATTCCCTTCAGTCCAGCATTGGCCATTGTAGCTGTATTGCTGTTTGTCTGACCCCATATTTCCTTAGCTTTTGCAGTTCTTGTTTCATGGCTTCATGAGCTATAGTTGATTAGTTTTTCCTGAGCTATAGCAAATTAATTTTTCATTGAATAAGCAGCGCCTGTCATTCTTCCTTCACTCTTGATTCCTGTGCTAACACTATTTTAGTGCATCCTTCTCCCTTGAGCATTCTCTCTTTCTGTAGTTAGTTACCCTTTTCCCAGTGCCCGTCTCATTCTCATTTTCCTTAGCCTAGTTTCTACTTTCTTGTTCCTGCTGTCTTAGCTTCTGCTGGCAAGTGTGCCCTTTATTTTCCCGTGTTTCCTGTCAAGCATTCCATCTTGACAGCTCTTTTTCTATTGTGGCTTTGTATTTTAGTTCTGCATCTTTGCTGTTACCATCTTGCATGTTTCTGTTTGGGCACAGCTGACAATCTAGTTGTTGCTTCTTGTTCACTGTGAGTATTGTGATGATTACTTTCAGAACATCACCATAGGTAACAGCTTCAAAGACTCTGCCTTTGCATATGTAACCTATATGTGGGTATTTGCAGTCAGTAGCTGGAATAGCTATTGTGGATGAGGAACTTACTGAATTTCGGTCATACCATGTGGAGCTCCTGAGGGCTTTACCACACATTCCCTTTATTGTTAATGCTGTTATATGTAGGTGTTGCACATTTGGCCTGGGTGTTAGTCTTAATGCCAAAAAACATCCTGGATAACTGTAGTTTCTGAGCTTCGACTTTGTTGGTCCCTTGAACTGAGCTTCCCCCGCGGATCCCCTTTTCTCCTCTGACTCACTGTGTGATTATGGGCAGCTCTGTACCAAATATTTTGTCTAACCTTCCACCAGTCCTTGCCAGAGTCCCTGCCAGAATTCCTTATAGTTAGAGTCAATGTCAGTACAAGATGACTAAAGCTCGCACCTACAGGTGCTTGAGGTAAATAAGGCATTCAATTAGGTGATCTGAACAAGTTATTATTATGTTCGTGCCACAGAAACAACAGGTGCTAGAAAGCTAGAAACCACTGAAATGTCAGTGACATACTGTGCATTGGTAACATGTGAAACAGATACAAAGGAGCACCATAGGAAGCAGATGCAATGATAGGCTGCTGCAAAGCTGCAGTGAGACATAAATGATCAAGTGATGGATCTGCTTAGCCAATTTACATGAATCACAGCTGGATGTTCTAATGGGATTTTTGGAGCAATGCTATGAAAACAATGGCAGCACTGGAAAGAGCATTGACACTTTTGGAAGAAGCTTATGAATTTTAAAAGACCAATGCTTCTCTAAACTTGAAAACAGTTCTACTCCCGAGTAGGAATCAATTACATGACAATACTGCTTCTCAGATAAATGCAGTTAATTCTTCTTAGAAGAATGACCAAGATTACTTCACCTTCAATAAAACAGGTTCACTCTAAATCCACCAAATAGTTGCAATTCCAGTGAGCCAAAAACACATGTTTACTTCCAAGTACACTTTTGTAGATGGTCAATAATGTAGAGGGCATTATCTTTCAAATAGTATCAAAGTCAGTCGCAGTACCAGGCAGTTCCTTGCCAAAGTGGCAGGGTGGGCCGTGAGAGGGAGGGAGGTGGGGAGGGGATTGGGAATTCGGGGATACAAAAATAAATATTAAACAACCTTACAAAACAAAATAGATGGCTGGGTGTCAATTGTTCAGAGTTGTGAGACAATCAAAGTACACAATTTAGGTTGCTCCAAAGATATGGCAACGGCCATCCACCATATGCCAGAAGGTATAGAGGTTCTACACCTTTTAAGCTAAAAGAGAGAGATATATCCTGAGCATGTTTTTCAATCAATCAAAGTCATTAATAAGCCAACACCAAAAGGTCTTCTTAATCTTCTTTAATTTCTTAAGACTTCACCAAGATCAGTCCTAGCCGCCAACACATGTTTCGTCTGTTTGTGGTGTGAGCCACAGACTTCCTCAGGGATAGAATTTATAACACACAAAAAAAACTGTATTACAATTCTATGTACTTTCCACTGTTGTGTTTATAATAACAAACACAACACACAGTTATAGAGCCCAAAGGCTTAACACTGGATTTTTTAAATGTGGTAATTGTAGTTTGTGCCGGATTACAAAGCACGGATACAGAATTTTAGCTATTATGGCTCAAAGAAATTTCAGATAACGACACATATTGATTGTAATACTGTTTATGCGGTTGTTCGTAAATGTGACAAAGTATATATTGGGAGAACGATTAGGAAACTTAAGGAACGTATCTCTGAACACTTCAGGGCTCTGAAGAATAGGAATATTAGATACCCCATTGCGACACATGCGATAGAATGCACTGCGCAAGGGGAACATTTATCCTTTACTTTCCATGGAATGGAAGCTGTTTTGCCAGAAATAAGAGGTGGCAATCATGAATTGAGACTTATGCAGAAGGAGGCATGTTGGATCATGTAATTACATGCAGTGGATAATGAGTTACAGTACTTCCTAGGGAGTTAGGAAGCTAGAACTTATGCCTCTACATATTGATTGATACCTTAAAAATAAGCATACCTGTGTGTCTCAACTTTGAACAAGTTAGGAAGCAATACTGATTGATTGAGTATGTGAACTTTTTCTAGCCCTTGTTGCTGCCAGAGTATCCTGTTCGCCACAAACCCTTTGCCGACCTCCTGATCATACCACGGACCCGCCCGCCTGTCTCCCGCTGCCCGGCCGCTCTTTTGCCATTTAGAAAAGGGGGTGGTGATGAACAGAGTGCCTGAATTAAGCAGACCACTCTTACCCAGTCCAAAGATCAGGGCTTGATCCATCACCGTTTTTTAGCTCGCTGCACCATCCCAGCTCAGAACTTGGCTATATGCAAATTAGTCTGTTCCTGTCCCAGTGCATGATGGGAACAGGGCAAACCAAACTACCAAGCCAATTCTTGTACTGGGAAGGAAACAAGCTTCCGGGGACCGGTTTCTGCCATTTCAGGCGTCGTCGGCCCGGCTTGCTTGAATCCTGATGGTGCAATGAGCAAGGGACTCACATCTGAGTATACCCTTCCACGCTTATGGTGGACAAAATGATTCAGAAAAGGGGGTGGTGATGAGCAGAGTGCCTGAATTAAGCAGACCACTCTTACCCAGTCCAAAGATCAGGGCTTGATCCATCACCGTTTTTTAGCTCACTGCACCATCCCAGCTCAGAACTTGGCTATATGCAAATTAGTCTGTTCCTGTCCCAGTGCATGATGGGAACAGGGCAAACCAAACTACCAAGCCAATTCTTGTACTGGGAAGGAAACAAGCTTCCGGGGACCGGTTTCTGCCATTTCAGGCGTCGTCGGCCCGGCTTGCTTGAATCCTGATGGTGCAATGAGCAAGGGACTCACATCTGAGTATACCCTTCCACGCTTATGGTGGACAAAATGATTCAGAAAAGGGGGTGGTGATGAACAGAGTGCCTGAATTAAGCAGACCACTCTTACCCAGTCCAAAGATCAGGGCTTGATCCATCACCGTTTTTTAGCTCACTGCTCCATCCCAGCTCAGAACTTGGCTATATGCAAATTAGTCTGTTCCTGTCCCAGTGCATGATGGGAACAGGGCAAACCAAACTACCAAGCCAATTCTTGTACTGGGAAGGAAACAAGCTTCCGGGGACCGGTTTCTGCCATTTCAGGCGTCGTCGGCCCGGCTTGCTTGAATCCTGATGGTGCAATGAGCAAGGGACTCACATCTGAGTATACCCTTCCACGCTTATGGTGGACAAAATGATTCAGAAAAGGGGGTGGTGATGAACAGAGTGCCTGAATTAAGCAGACCACTCTTACCCAGTCCAAAGATCAGGGCTTGATCCATCACCGTTTTTTAGCTCACTGCACCATCCCAGCTCAGAACTTGGCTATATGCAAATTAGTCTGTTCCTGTCCCAGTGCATGATGGGAACAGGGCAAACCAAACTACCAAGCCAATTCTTGTACTGGGAAGGAAACAAGCTTCCGGGGACCGGTTTCTGCCATTTCAGGCGTCGTCGGCCCGGCTTGCTTGAATCCTGATGGTGCAATGAGCAAGGGACTCACATCTGAGTATACCCTTCCACGCTTATGGTGGACAAAATGATTCAGAAAAGGGGGTGGTGATGAACAGAGTGCCTGAATTAAGCAGACCACTCTTACCCAGTCCAAAGATCAGGGCTTGATCCATCACCGTTTTTTAGCTCACTGCACCATCCCAGCTCAGAACTTGGCTATATGCAAATTAGTCTGTTCCTGTCCCAGTGCATGATGGGAACAGGGCAAACCAAACTACCAAGCCAGTTCTTGTACTGGGAAGGAAACAAGCTTCCGGGGACCGGTTTCTGCCATTTCAGGCGTCGTCGGCCCGGCTTGCTTGAATCCTGATGGTGCAATGAGCAAGGGACTCACATCTGAGTATACCCTTCCACGCTTATGGTGGACAAAATGATTCAGAAAAGGGGGTGGTGATGAACAGAGTGCCTGAATTAAGCAGACCACTCTTACCCAGTCCAAAGATCAGGGCTTGATCCATCACCGTTTTTTAGCTCACTGCACCATCCCAGCTCAGAACTTGGCTATATGCAAATTAGTCTGTTCCTGTCCCAGTGCATGATGGGAACAGGGCAAACCAAACTACCAAGCCAATTCTTGTACTGGGAAGGAAACAAGCTTCCGGGGACTGGTTTCTGCCATTACAGGCGTCGTCGGCCCGGCTTGCTTGAATCCTGATGGTGCAATGAGCAAGGGACTCACATCTGAGTATACCCTTCCACGCTTATGGTGGACAAAATGATTCAGAAAAGGGGGTGGTGATGAACAGAGTGCCTGAATTAAGCAGACCACTCTTACCCAGTCCAAAGATCAGGGCTTGATCCATCACCGTTTTTTAGCTCACTGCACCATCCCAGCTCAGAACTTGGCTATATGCAAATTAGTCTGTTCCTGTCCCAGTGCATGATGGGAACAGGGCAAACCAAACTACCAAGCCAATTCTTGTACTGGGAAGGAAACAAGCTTCCGGGGACCGGTTTCTGCCATTTCAGGCATCGTCGGCCCGGCTTGCTTGAATCCTGATGGTGCAATGAGCAAGGGACTCACATCTGAGTATACCCTTCCACGCTTATGGTGGACAAAATGATTCAGAAAAGGGGGTGGTGATGAACAGAGTGCCTGAATTAAGCAGACCACTCTTACCCAGTCCAAAGATCAGGGCTTGATCCATCACCGTTTTTTAGCTCACTGCACCATCCCAGCTCAGAACTTGGCTATATGCAAATGAGTCTGTTCCTGTCCCAGTGCATGATGGGAACAGGGCAAACCAAACTACCAAGCCAATTCATGTACTGGGAAGGAAACAAGCTTCCGGGGACCGGTTTCTGCCATTTCAGGTGTCGTCGGCCCGGCTTGCTTGAATCCTGATGGTGCAATGAGCAAGGGACTCACATCTGAGTATACCCTTCCACGCTTATGGTGGACAAAATGATTCAGAAAAGGGGGTGGTGATGAACAGAGTGCCTGAATTAAGCAGACCACTCTTACCCAGTCCAAAGATCAGGGCTTGATCCATCACCGTTTTTTAGCTCACTGCACCATCCCAGCTCAGAACTTGGCTATATGCAAATTAGTCTGTTCCTGTCCCAGTGCATGATGGGAACAGGGCAAACCAAACTACCAAGCCAATTCTTGTACTGGGAAGGAAACAAGCTTCCGGGGACCGGTTTCTGGCATTTCAGGCGTCGTCGGCCCGGCTTGCTTGAATCCTGATGGTGCAATGAGCAAGGGACTCACATCTGAGTATACCCTTCCACGCTTATGGAGGACAAAATGATTCAGAAAAGGGGGTGGTGATGAACAGAGTGCCTGAATTAAGCAGACCACTCTTACCCAGTCCAAAGATCAGGGCTTGATCCATCACCGTTTTTTAGCTCACTGCACCATCCCAGCTCAGAACTTGGCTATATGCAAATTAGTCTGTTCCTGTCCCAGTGCATGATGGGAACAGGGCAAACCAAACTACCAAGCCAATTCTTGTACTGGGAAGGAAACAAGCTTCCGGGGACCGGTTTCTGCCATTTCAGGCGTTGTCGGCCCGGCTTGCTTGAATCCTGATGGTGCAATGAGCAAGGGACTCACATCTGAGTATACCCTTCCACGCTTATGGTGGACAAAATGATTCAGAAAAGGGGGTGGTGATGAACAGAGTGCCTGAATTAAGCAGACCACTCTTACCCAGTCCAAAGATCAGGGCTTGATCCATCACCGTTTTTTAGCTCACTGCACCATCCCAGCTCAGAACTTGGCTATATGCAAATTAGTCTGTTCCTGTCCCAGTGCATGATGGGAACAGGGCAAACCAAACTACCAAGCCAATTCTTGTACTGGGAAGGAAACAAGCTTCCGGGGACCGGTTTCTGGCATTTCAGGCGTCGTCGGCCCGGCTTGCTTGAATCCTGATGGTGCAATGAGCAAGGGACTCACATCTGAGTATACCCTTCCACGCTTATGGAGGACAAAATGATTCAGAAAAGGGGGTGGTGATGAACAGAGTGCCTGAATTAAGCAGACCACTCTTACCCAGTCCAAAGATCAGGGCTTGATCCATCACCGTTTTTTAGCTCACTGCACCATCCCAGCTCAGAACTTGGCTATATGCAAATTAGTCTGTTCCTGTCCCAGTGCATGATGGGAACAGGGCAAACCAAACTACCAAGCCAATTCTTGTACTGGGAAGGAAACAAGCTTCCGGGGACCGGTTTCTGCCATTTCAGGCGTCGTCGGCCCGGCTTGCTTGAATCCTGATGGTGCAATGAGCAAGGGACTCACATCTGAGTATACCCTTCCACGCTTATGGTGGACAAAATGATTCAGAAAAGGGGGTGGTGATGAACAGAGTGCCTGAATTAAGCAGACCACTCTTACCCAGTCCAAAGATCAGGGCTTGATCCATCACCGTTTTTTAGCTCACTGCACCATCCCAGCTCAGAACTTGGCTATATGCAAATTAGTCTGTTCCTGTCCCAGTGCATGATGGGAACAGGGTAAACCAAACTACCAAGCCAATTCTTGTACTGGGAAGGAAACAAGCTTCCGGGGACCGGTTTCTGCCATTTCAGGCGTCGTCGGCCCGGCTTGCTTGAATCCTGATGGTGCAATGAGCAAGGGACTCACATCTGAGTATACCCTTCCACGCTTATGGTGGACAAAATGATTCAGAAAAGGGGGTGGTGATGAACAGAGTGCCTGAATTAAGCAGACCACTCTTACCCAGTCCAAAGATCAGGGCTTGATCCATCACCGTTTTTTAGCTCACTGCACCATCCCAGCTCAGAACTTGGCTATATGCAAATTAGTCTGTTCCTGTCCCAGTGCATGATGGGAACAGGGCAAACCAAACTACCAAGCCAATTCTTGTACTGGGAAGGAAACAAGCTTCCGGGGACCGGTTTCTGCCATTTCAGGCGTCGTCGGCCCGGCTTGCTTGAATCCTGATGGTGCAATGAGCAAGGGACTCACATCTGAGTATACCCTTCCACGCTTATGGTGGACAAAATGATTCAGAAAAGGGGGTGGTGATGAACAGAGTGCCTGAATTAAGCAGACCACTCTTACCCAGTCCAAAGATCAGGGCTTGATCCATCACCGTTTTTTAGCTCACTGCACCATCCCAGCTCAGAACTTGGCTATATGCAAATGAGTCTGTTCCTGTCCCAGTGCATGATGGGAACAGGGCAAACCAAACTACCAAGCCAATTCTTGTACTGGGAAGGAAACAAGCTTCCGGGGACCGGTTTCTGCCATTTCAGGCGTCGTCGGCCCGGCTTGCTTGAATCCTGATGGTGCAATGAGCAAGGGACTCACATCTGAGTATACCCTTCCACGCTTATGGTGGACAAAATGATTCAGAAAAGGGGGTGGTGATGAACAGAGTGTCTGAATTAAGCAGACCACTCTTACCCAGTCCAAAGATCAGGGCTTGATCCATCACCGTTTTTTAGCTCACTGCACCATCCCAGCTCAGAACCTGGCTATATGCAAATTAGTCTGTCCCTGGCCCAGTGCATCATGGGAACAGGGCAGACCAAACTACCAAGCCAATTCTTCACCAGAAAGGAGACAAGCTACCGGGGACCGGTTTCTGGCATTTCAGCCTCGTCGGCCCGGCTTGCTTGAATCCTGATGGAGCAGTGAGCAAGGGACTCATGTCTGAGTATACCCTGCCACACCTATAGTGGCCAAAAACGATTCAGAAAAGGGGGTGGTGATGAACAGAGTGTCTGAATTAAGCAGACCACTCTTACCCAGTCCAAAGATAAGGGCTTGATCCATCACCGTTATTTAGCTCACTGCCCCATCCCAGCTCAGAACCTGGCTATATGCAAATTAGTCTGTCCCTGGCCCAGTGCATCATGGGAGCAGGGCAGACCAAACTACCAAGCCAATTCTTCACCAGAAAGGAGACAAGCTACCGGGGACCGGTTTCTGGCATTTCAGCCTCGACCCTTGCTCATTGCACCATCAGGATTCAAGCAAGCCAGGCCGACGACGCCTGAAATGGCAGAAACCGGTCCCCGGAAGCTTGTTTCCTTCCCAGTACAAGAACTGGCTTGGTAGTTTGGTTTGCCCTGTTCCCATCATGCACTGGGACAGGAACAGACTAATTTTCATATAGCCAAGTTCTGAGCTGGGATGGAGCAGTGAGCTAAATAACGGTGATGGATCAAGCCCTGATCTTTGGACTGGGTAAGAGTGGTCTGCTTAATTCAGACACTCTGTTCATCACCACCCCCTTTTCTGAATCGTTTTTGGCCACTATAGGTGTGGCAGGGTATACTCAGACATGAGTCCCTTGCTCACTGCTCCATCAGGATTCAAGCAAGCCGGGCCGACGAGGCTGAAATGCCAGAAACCGGTCCCCGGTAGCTTGTCTCCTTTCTGGTGAAGAATTGGCTTGGTAGTTTGGTCTGCCCTGTTCCCATGATGCACTGGGCCAGGGACAGACTAATTTGCATATAGCCAGGTTCTGAGCTGGGATGGGGCAGTGAGCTAAATAACGGTGATGGATCAAGCCCTGATCTTTGGACTGGGTAAGAGTGGTCTGCTTAATTCAGACACTCTGTTCATCACCACCCCCTTTTCTGAATCGTTTTTGGCCACTATAGGTGTGGCAGGGTATACTCAGACATGAGTCCCTTGCTCACTGCTCCATCAGGATTCAAGCAAGCCGGGCCGACGAGGCTGAAATGCCAGAAACCGGTCCCCGGTAGCTTGTCTCCTTTCTGGTGAAGAATTGGCTTGGTAGTTTGGTCTGCCCTGTTCCCATGATGCACTGGGCCAGGGACAGACTAATTTGCATATAGCCAGGTTCTGAGCTGGGATGGGGCAGTGAGCTAAATAACGGTGATGGATCAAGCACTGATCTTTGGACTGGGTAAGAGTGGTCTGCTTAATTCAGACACTCTGTTCATCACCACCCCCTTTTCTGAATCGTTTTTGGCCACTATAGGTGTGGCAGGGTATATTCAGACATGAGTCCCTTGCTCACTGCTCCATCAGGATTCAAGCAAGCCGGGCCGACGAGGCTGAAATGCCAGAAACCGGCCCCCGGTAGCTTGTCTCCTTTCTGGTGAAGAATTGGCTTGGTAGTTTGGTCTGCCCTGTTCCCATGATGCACTGGGCCAGGGACAGACTAATTTGCATATAGCCAGGTTCTGAGCTGGGATGGGGCAGTGAGCTAAATAACGGTGATGGATCAAGCCCTGATCTTTGGACTGGGTAAGAGTGGTCTGCTTAATTCAGACACTCTGTTCATCACCACCCCCTTTTCTGAATCGTTTTTGGCCACTATAGATGTGGCAGGGTATACTCAGACATGAGTCCCTTGCTCACTGCTCCATCAGGATTCAAGCAAGCCGGGCCGACAAGGCTGAAATGCCAGAAACCGGTTCCCGGTAGCTTGTCTCCTTTCTGGTGAAGAATTGGCTTGGTAGTTTGGTCTGCCCTGTTCCCATGATGCACTGGGCCAGGGACAGACTAATTTGCATATAGCCAGGTTCTGAGCTGGGATGGGGCAGTGAGCTAAATAACGGTGATGGATCAAGCCCTGATCTTTGGACTGGGTAAGAGTGGTCTGCTTAATTCAGACACTCTGTTCATCACCACCCCCTTTTCTGAATCGTTTTTGGCCACTATAGGTGTGGCAGGGTATACTCAGACATGAGTCCCTTGCTCACTGCTCCATCAGGATTCAAGCAAGCCGGGCCGACGAGGCTGAAATGCCAGAAACCGGTCCCCGGTAGCTTGTCTCCTTTCTGGTGAAGAATTGGCTTGGTAGTTTGGTCTGCCCTGTTCCCATGATGCACTGGGCCAGGGACAGACTAATTTGCATATAGCCAGGTTCTGAGCTGGGATGGGGCAGTGAGCTAAATAACGGTGATGGATCAAGCCCTGATCTTTGGACTGGGTAAGAGCGGTCTGCTTAATTCAGACACTCTGTTCATCACCACCCCCTTTTCTGAATCGTTTTTGGCCACTATAGGTGTGGCAGGGTATACTCAGACATGAGTCCCTTGCTCACTGCTCCATCAGGATTCAAGCAAGCCGGGCCGACGAGGCTGAAATGCCATAAACCGGTCCCCGGTAGCTTGTCTCCTTTCTGGTGAAGAATTGGCCTGGTAGTTTGGTCTGCCCTGTTCCCATGATGCACTGGGCCAGGGACAGACTAATTTGCATATAGCCAGGTTCTGAGCTGGGATGGGGCAGTGAGCTAAATAACGGTGATGGATCAAGCCCTGATCTTTGGACTGGGTAAGAGTGGTCTGCTTAATTCAGACACTCTGTTCATCACCATCCCCTTTTCTGAATCGTTTTTGGCCACTATAGGTGTGGCAGGGTATACTCAGACATGAGTCCCTTGCTCACTGCTCCATCAGGATTCAAGCAAGCCGGGCCGACGAGGCTGAAATGCCAGAAACCGGTCCCCGGTAGCTTGTCTCCTTTCTGGTGAAGAATTGGCTTGGTAGTTTGGTCTGCCCTGTTCCCATGATGCACTGGGCCAGGGACAGACTAATTTGCATATAGCCAGGTTCTGAGCTGGGATGGGGCAGTGAGCTAAATAACGGTGATGGATCAAGCCCTGATCTTTGGACTGGGTAAGAGTGGTCTGCTTAATTCAGACACTCTGTTCATCACCACCCCCTTTTCTGAATCGTTTTTGGCCACTATAGGTGTGGCAGGGTATACTCAGACATGAGTCCCTTGCTCACTGCTGCATCAGGATTCAAGCAAGCCGGGCCGACGAGGCTGAAATGCCAGAAACAGGTCCCCGGTAGCTTGTCTCCTTTCTGGTGAAGAATTGGCTTGGTAGTTTGGTCTGCCCTGTTCCCATGATGCACTGGGCCAGGGACAGACTAATTTGCATATAGCCAGGTTCTGAGCTGGGATGGGGCAGTGAGCTAAATAACGGTGATGGATCAAGCCCTGATCTTTGGACTGGGTAAGAGTGGTCTGCTTAATTCAGACACTCTGTTCATCACCACCCCCTTTTCTGAATCGCTTTTGCCATCTAGAGCGGGGCCGCCGAGAGGAGACCGGCGAGGGGCGGACTACGTTACCCAGCAGCCCTTGCGGGGTTCCGTGTCACCTGTAAGCGCCAGGAGGCGCTTAAAAACGTCACCAGCCCCATCGAGTGGGGGAACTTTTTCTAGGCCTTGTTGCTGTCAGAGGATCCTGTTCGCCACGAACCCTTTGCCGACCTCCTGATCATACCACGGACCCGCCCGCCTGTCTCCCGCTGCCCGGCCGCTCTTTTGCCATCTAGAGCGGGGCCGCCGAGAGGAGACCGGCGAGGGGCGGACTACGTTACCCAGCAGCCCTTGCGGGGATCTGTGTCACCTGTAAGCGCCAGGAGGCGCTTAAAAACGTCACCAGCCCCATTGAGTGGGGGAACTTTTTCTAGCCCTTGTTGCTGCCAGAGGACCCTGTTCGCCACGAACCCTTTGCCGAACTCCTGATCATACCACGGACCCGCCTGCCTGTCTCCCGCTGCTCGGCCGCTCTTTTGCCATCTAGAGCGGGGCTGCCGAGAGGAGACCGGCGAGGGGCGGACTAAGTTACCCAGCAGCCCTTGCGGGGATCCGTGTCACCTGTAAGCGCCAGGAGGCGCTTAAAAACGTCACCAGCCCCATCGAGTGGGGGGACTTTTTCTAGCCCTTGTTGCTGCCAGAGGATCCTGTTCGCCACGAACCCTTTGCCGACCTCCTGATCATACCACGGACCCGCCCGCCTGTCTCCCGCTGCCCGGCCGCTCTTTTGCCATCTAGAGCGGGCCGCCGAGAGGAGACCGGCGAGGGGCGGACTACATTACCCAGCAGCCCTTGCGGGGATCTGTGTCAGCTGTAAGCGCCAGGAGGCGCTTAAAAACGTCACCAGCCCCATCGAGTGGAGGAACGTTTTCTAGCCCTTGTTGCTGCCAGAGGATCCTGTTCACAACGAACCCTTTGCCGACCTCCTGATCAGACCACGGACCCGCCCGCCTGTCTCCCGCTGCCCGGCCGCTCTTTTGCCATCTAGAGCGGGGCCGCCGAGAGGAGACCGGCGAGGGGCGGACTACGTTACCCAGTAGCCCTTGCGGGGATCCGTGTCACCTGTAAGCGCCAGGAGGCGCTTAAAAACGTCACCAGCCCCGCCTCGCGGGACGCCGGGAGAAGCCCGGGCCAAGGGCGGGCCCGTCCTATCCCGTCACAGACCGGAAGAGACTGGACTGGGCTCTCCCTCTAACAGCCCATACAAGGTAACTCCCTTATCCTGCCTGGGTTATCGATATAGATATCATATCCATCTTGCTTAGACAGGCAACCACTATAACCTAAAACATACGAGATCAAAGTTGGCCATCCACTGCCTTTCAATTACTGCTGGATCTCCTTGCCCCTCAATAAATGTCGCCGAGAGGTACTAGAAGCAAAACACTCAAAAATATGGCTAAAACCGTTGGTCCAATTGATCAATTCATCACCAAAGCCAATCAAACTATTGATCAGGGTATAATACTACTAGATCGCCGAGTATCATACGATCTGGCACAAGCAAGACGATCGTCGTTGGGACCCCTGATACTAGCGCAAACACCTCTAACTCAACCGGAGAAGGTAGCGGCGCCGGAAATACGCGCTGACATCCATGGCATCCCAAACCTGGTTGACTTGTCCGCATCTTTGTCATTGTTGGACTCGCAATTTACTCAGGTGCTTGAAAAAACGCCTGATATTTTTTTGAGTCCCCCTTCACAGGACCACGACCCTGACCAGAATGAACAAAGGGGACTAAGGGAGGGAGCAATTTCGAAACAGAAAAGTACAACTAAAAATAATCAGAAAGACATTAAAGCTCCAAAAATAAGTAAGTTACAACACATGCTACGTCCCAAGAATCAGAGAGTGGGAAACAAAACAAAAGAGCAAAGGCAGAAAAACTATATCTCTAATGAGTCCAATGTAGACAACAGTGCAGTTAATTCCCATCTTACTGTTGTGGATCTCAGTGTGAATGATAGCAAAGATGACAGCGCTCACAAGGAAGATCTAGGCTCCGATTTGTATGAAGGCTGTAAAACATGCGAGTCAGATCAGCATCTGATGGCTCGGATAGCTGAACTAATAAAACATCAGTTACAGCCCATCCAAAGAAGCCTGGCAGTCATAGAGAAGCAAATAGCAGTATTAGCCACCACTCTAAAAAATCCAACAAATGTAAAGAACTTAGGGCTGACAAATACCGGAGGACCAAAAAATAAAACTGTGAACATCATGCCAGGACAACCTTCCAAAAATGTCCCTAATACAAGTAACACTCCTACTACCAAGACAGGAGAAATGGCCAAAAACTCGACTAAGGGCCCTGCAACTCCAACAATTAAGCCCCCCCAAAAGCTCTCCAAGAATGTTTTAGATTTGCAGAAAAACCCACCCCCAACCCACATTCCTTCGAAGTCACTCCCAACAAATACCTCACACCATGAACATTTACAGAGACATAACACTCAGGGAGATAGGATAAAGAAAGGATGGACTAAGCCTATAAACCTCCCCCCTGAAGCAACCCCGTTCGTAGTTATTCTGACATGGGGGCCTGAACTGAGTTATGACACAGAGGAACCAACTTGGTCCCTATTAAACAAAGTTCAGCATTGGTTGAATGTCAACAGACCAAACCCGCAAAACTATGTTACCAGAATCATTACAGCACGAAGGGCTCCATGGATAGGACATCAACAAAAAACAATCCCAGGTGATTGTGTTGTAGTTAATTTCGAAAATCCTCAGGTAGTGGACCATATTTGCTCCTGGGATACACTGGACAAGAATGGAGGTATACATACTAAGCGTCTATCCTTTTTTTACCCCCCCGATATCCTACTATCTTGAAGGCTCAAATTGGTCCTCAAATTGGTCCTGGAATCAGCCAGATAACGGACAAAGGGGTTGGAACCAGGGAGGTTGGGGGCATGAAAGTAGGGATTGGGCTGATTGGAAAAGTAATGGCAGGAGAGCCCAACCACAAAGGGAACCTTGGGGCGGAATACCAACCTTTAACAGCTATAGCTGTCTAGAGATGGTCGATTGACCATCATCACAAAGGGAGCATAAAATGCTTAGCCTAATAAATACTGGAGATACAATAATAAACACACCAGAAAGCCCTACAAATAACTGTTTGCACGAGAGATGTTGTACACCAGCTAAAAGATCAGTTGGATCAAATAACTCAACTGCTCACCCAACCATGGCAGACCTAACACACGAGCTCTCTGCCTCTCCTGAGGATTTTACCGGTACTGTTCTTCCCACAGAAAATAACCTACAGGTGCTGGGAAATACTCTAAAATCGAAATGCGAAGCACAGCTAAGTTGCACTGGAGAAAATAGCATCCAGAGTAGGGCATCAATTGCCACAAGCTCCAACTCTCAATTAAGGTTACTATTTTGGAATGTGGCGGGTTTAGCCTCCAAACACTCGGAAAATAGTTTCCTTTACTTGGCAAATTTAAGTAATCTAATTTGCCTCCAGGAAACTTGGCTTAATGACCCTATTCATCTCCTGGGTTACAAAACATATTTTTCCGCAGCTATAAGATCTAATGCAGGTAGGAGCAAGGGAGGGCTAGTAACATATGTTTCAAACCTCTGGCCCTGTTGCGAAATAATCCCCTTAAAGCTGGAGCAGAGCTACCAGCTTATTATTTTTCGTAGAAGTAGCCAAGTGGTCTATACGATCATCAATTTCTATAATAACTTGATTCCATCTGAGTGAACCATGGTCCTAACTGAGATCTCCCATCTGGTACACGATCTTGCAACAAAGTATGCAAAAGAATCCCACACAGTAGTTTGGGGAGGAGATTTTAACCTGCACTTATGCGACAAGAGCGATACCCCTAACTGCGGGATCATTGATGAAGATGGAAATTGTTTAAACCATTTCACACATACACCTGAGGGTAATAACATGTAGACGATGATGGTCGATCTGGATATGGGGTTTGCCAATAAACTAAAAACACCTGTAACCGAATTTATGCCAACTTTTCACGGCAGGGGCCTTAAAAGCCTGATAGACTATGTTCGAGTGTCCACCAACAAAGCTGCAAGTATCAAGACCTTTGAAGTACTTAACAATGTACTCAGTGACCATTCCCCCATTAGCAGAATAGATGAGATATGGCCCAGTTAAGTCTGCTACATCAACAGACATTAATACTGGATAGGGTAAACGGTTTTACACTAAAATGGGCCAAATTAGATCAGGAAGCCATAACCACCAAAATAGTAAAATCAAGCAGAAGCGCGATGGAAAGATGTCTAGATCCCTCTACAACTTCAATTGAGATTTTGGCCAGTTACAGTGACATTGTTAAAAACATTGGAAAAGAACTAACTAGAGACTGTAAGCAAAATAAGAGCACTAGAAAGGGATGGTTTAGTACAGAATGTACGAAAGCTTATACCAACTTAAAGAAGGCTCTTGCCAAAATAGAAAGAAACAAAGAGGAGATCATAGAACTAAGGAAGGTCTATGCGCTCGCATTGCGAACCAGGAAAAAGGAACTACAAGCTACCTTATGGGCCCAACTACAGAAAAGCAGTATCCTAAAGGATAGCACAGCCTTCTGGCAGATAGTGAAATCTCCTTCCCTAATAGACAAAGTAGATGCACCATCTCTAGACGTCGCTATCGATGCAGGAGAATGGGTGCAATACTTCTCTGAGGTTTTTAGCGGGAAAGAACTCCCTGAACCAGAACATCTAGAATCTCTGATTCCAGTGAAATATCCACTAGCCCTCCACTTCACACTAAATGAGATAGAGAAGGCAATAAAAACTGCTAAATCCGGAAAGGCACCAGGACCGGATTCGGTCCCTGTGGACCTTTTCAAACATAATCCAGACCTGTGGTCCCCGTTACTCACTAACGTATTGAATGCGGCCAAAGAGGTTGGCCTGATCGATTCTTGGTCGCCCTCTATACTGGTTCCCATCTTTAAAAAGGGAGACAGAGACAGTCCTGCCTGTTATCGTCCCATCTCACTCCTGGATTCGCTCGGGAAGATGGCCGGGCGCATTCTTCTCGACCGTCTCCAGGAGTGTACGAATGACCACGAGGCAATCTCTGATCTGCAATACGGGTTTAGGGCAGGATTGAGTACGGTGGACCAGGCCCTAAATTTGACATTATTGGCCGGAAAGTATGTAGAGGCAAAAGGTACTTCTCTACATATGGTATATGTGGATTTAACAGCGGCGTTTGACTGCGTTGTCCACTCAAGGCTGTGGACAATTATGCTGCAAATGGGAATTGACCTTTCAATAGTCAATTTCCTTCGAGAATTATATTCAGGGGCAACGGGAAGAGTGAGATTTGGGACTGGAGGCCAACTAACTGATAGATTTCTGATTGAGAAGGGGGTCAGACAAGGGTGTGTGCTGGCCCCTTTCCTATTTACCCTCTACACTAATGGGTTAGAGGTTACTATTCTAGAGGGTGCAGAAGATCTTCCAGCAGCCGGTCGTCGGCAGATACCAGCCTTACTATACGCCGACGACGCGGTGATCCTTGCCAGAACCCCAGTCCAGCTCCAGCGGGTTTTGAACAAGTATTGCTCGTTTATGGCCAGCCTGAATCTTAGAGTAAATATAAAAAAGACGTATGTGATGCATGCGGGCATAAAGCGCAAAAAACCAAAGACAATTTATGTGGACAAATCCCCCCTAGAAAGAACGGAAACCTATCCCTACCTAGGGATTTTAATTGATGAGGCTTTTAAATGGAGGGAAGCTGTTAATTCCCGTAAATTGGCTTTTTTAAGGGCCGTTGGTGCACTGAAGGCTTTTGCAAACCGGTTGGGCAAGAGACCCCCGACTGAAATGCTCAAAATATATAATGCAAAATGTCTTAGTATTGCGATTTATGGAGCAGGGGTCTGGGGCGGGGCAAACGTAGATCAGCTCCAAAAAATTGAAAACTCATTTCTAAGGTTTTTGTTGGCAGTCCCAAAAAGTACCACAACATATGGTTGTCATCTTGAACTTGGTTTGGACTACATTTCGGACATTATTAAAATCCAACCAGTCATGCTGTGGCGAAGGATTTGGGCAACGAAACAATGTCATCTCACGAGAACAATTGTCCAAGACTGCATGAAACTTGATAATATGGGGAAGATCAGGTGGCTGGTCTATGTCAAATCATTCCTTACTGACATTGGATTTGCAAGATTCTTTGACGACCCTCCATCAGTATTGGACCTCTCAAAAAAAGAACTAAAAACAGTATGTCTGTCGCACCTGTCCCATATGCGTTTGTTAAACGAAATAGGAAAACCTTCTGTACAGCAATGTTTGCTAATACAACTTGTCCCTACTATCTAACCATACCTGCAGTATAATTTAAATCAATATGGTAAATTTTTGCTGACCCGTTTTAGGTTCAACGTGTTTCATCGTATGATTTCCTTCCCTTCCCAAAATGATTGGTCCACAAATCTCTCCCCCTGCCCCTGTGATTATATTTCTTTACAATCGACTATACATGTACTTTTTTTCTGTAAATTTTATGTTTCACCACGCAGGCGGTGGATAGTACCACTTCTGAAGGTCCTGAGGTTGCGTCAGTGTCGCCCAGCCTATTTGGCTCTACAGTTTTTGGAAACTGAACTTATGACAAAGTCCATAATGCACTTTCTTAAATTTTGCATCAGACATCGTACCGATCTATGACAAGTGGCTCAAATTGTTTTCTGTCTAAATGAACACTGGCAAAAAATAGTTTTTAATATTTGAAACTCAAAAATGTGAATTTTTTTAATGCTTTTAAATATGTTTTTTATATGAATATGAAATTGATGTATTTTATGAACTTTTATGGTATTTCAAAAACAATGGAAAACCGAATAAAGATAATTTGATTTGATTTGAGTATGTGATTGAATGAAGTGCTTTGAACCACGTGGTACATCTGTGGCTATTAGTGTCCTAAGGGGAAAAACCATTACAACGTGGGTTTTACCAAGCGTTGCTTTAACATTGCATGCATTACAACGCATGCGATGTTTACCAGACGTGGTAAAACCACGCATACCATTACATCGCATGTGCTTTTACAACGCATGCGATGTAATGTGTGATGGCGGCGGCGGGGGCGGCTATCCATGTCGTCGTGAGGAAACTTAGGCTGTTTCCTCACAATGACGTGAAGCAAGCAGGAAGGAGGAAGCAGGATCCGGCGGCGACGCTGGAGAGGAGAGAGTTAAGGGGGTTTGTGCATGGGGTGGGGGTTACTTTCGTAGGGTTTAGGGTAGTTTAAATGTAGTGGGTTTTTTAAACATTTTAGTGTGTGTTGTGGTGTTGTCGTGTTTGTTTAGTGTAGTGTATTAGGGAGGGTAGTGTAATGTTTATGTAGTGTAGTGATTTAGGTTTTAGGGTAGTGTAGTGTTGTAGTGTTTGTTTATTGTAGTGTATTAGGGTAGTGTAGGGGTGGGAGTAGTGTGGGTAGCATAGTAGTGTTGTGGGGTTTAGGGTAGTGTAGGGGTGGGAGTAGTGTGGGTAGCGTAGTAGTATTTTAGGGTTTAGGGTAGTGTAGGGGTGGGAGTAGTGTGGGTAGCGTAGTAGTGTTTTAGGGTTTTTGGGCTGGGGTAGTGTAGGGGGGAGTAGTGTGGGTAGCCTAGTAGTGTTTTAGGGTTTAGGGTAGTGTAGGGGTGGGAGTAGTGTGGGTAGCGTGGTAGTGTTTTAGGGTTTAGGCTAGTGTAGGGGGCGGGAGTAGTGTGGGTAGTGTAGTAGTGTGGTAGTGTTTTTGGGTTGGGGTAGTGTAGGGGTGGGAGTAGTGTGGGTAGCGTAGTAGTGTTTTAGGGTTTAGGGTAGTGTAGGGGTGGGAGTAGTGTGGGTAGCGTAGAATTGCTTTAGGGTTTAGGGTAGTGTAGGGGGTGGGAGTAGTGTGGGTAGTGTAGTAGTGTGGTAGTGTTTTTGGGTTGAGGTAGTGTAGGGGTGGGAGTAGTGTGGGTAGCGTAGTAGTGTTTTAGGGTTTTGGGTAATGTAGGGGTAGGAGTAGTGTGGGTAGCCTAGTAGTGTTTTAGGGTTTAGGGTAGTGTAGGGGTGGGAGTAGTGTAGTAGTGTGGTAGTGTTTTTGGGTTGGGGTAGTGTAGGGGTGGGAGTAGTATGGGTAGCGTAGTAGTGTTTTATGGCTTAGGGTAGTGTATGGGTGTGAGTAGTGTGGGTATCATAGTAGTGTTGTAGGGTTTAGGGTAGTGTAGGGGTGGGAGTAGTGTGGGTAGTGTAGTAGTGTGGTAGTGTTTTTGGGTTGAGGTAGTGTAGGGGTGGGAGTAGTGTGGGTAGCGTAGTAGTGTTTTAGGGTTTTGGGTAATGTAGGGGTGGGAGTAGTGTGGGTAGCCTAGTAGTGTTTTAGGGTTTAGGGTAGTGTAGGGGTGGGAGTAGTGTAGTAGTGTGGTAGTGTTTTTGGGTTGGGGTAGTGTAGGGGTGGGAGTAGTATGGGTAGCGTAGTAGTGTTTTATGGCTTAGGGTAGTGTATTAATGTGAGTAGTGTGGGTATCATAGTAGTGTTGTAGGTTTTAGGGTAGTGTAGGGGTGGGAGTAGTGTGGGTAGTGTAGTAGTGTTTTAGGGTTTAGGGTAGTGTAGGGGTGGGAGTAGTGTGGGTAGTGTAGTAGTGTGGTATTGTTTTTGGGGCTGGGGTAGTGTAGGGGTGGTAGTATTGTGGGTAGTGTAGTAGTGTTTTAGGGTTTAGGGTAGTGTAGGAGTGGGAGTAGTGTGGGTAGTGTAGTGTGGTAGTGTTTTTGGGTTAGGGGTAGTGTAGGGGTGGGAGTAGAGTGTTGTGTAGGTGTAGGGGTAGGGTTGCCACTTGCCTTGCATACTTTTACCATGAGTATAGTTTTACCACGCACGCCTTTGCGTTGTAATGGCATGCGTGGTAAAGGCATACTCGTGGTAAAAGTATGCGATGTAATGGAATGCGATGTCATTGGCATTGCGTAGTAATACCCGCGTTGTAATGGCAAGCGTGGCATTAGTATGCGATGTAATGACATACATCCATGTCCTAACATCTATGCCATGTTTGGTTGTGATTATGATATGTCAATAACTATTGTTGATAAATAAACAACAAGAGAGAAAGGGTCAATGGGCCACTCTTATACCCCTTGGAGATAATGTATCAAAACAACAGAAGAGTACCTTAGTTAAGGAGCAAACAAAGAAAAAAGAACAAAACAGGGGGGCAAAGACTTAATTACCACCACCAAACCATTGAAGAGAAATACAAAAGAAGTAGGTGAGTTAGAAAACCTCAGTGAGGAAAAAGAACCCTCAGGCACCAACATAAAAGGTCGGTTGCCAGTTGTCTTCATTGGGTCCTCATTATAAGTACGTGAAATACTACGTAGCAAAAGGGAAGTGCATATTAAAAAGAGTATGGACTACTCCCCAAACTAGAAAATTCTTTTAATGTAGGGGTAGTTCTAACCCTATTAAAAACAATAGTGCAAAATCGGACATGCAAGTGGTTAGGCTAATTTGAACCAAATGTCCTAAAAGGTCGACATGTTTCTGCTTTCAAGAGCCAATAGTCAGCTCAGCATTCTTCAGGACCATACATACCCTCGCCTATAACTATTGTTGTTAACATTTCTTCGCAAATGATGTTAATATTTTTATTGTTTAATAACTAATCATTGCCTATGTACACTTTTTGTGACCAATGGGACCCTAAATATAAACATGACGTTTACCTCTCAATAACCCTCTACGCCCATAATATGAAGAGACTTGGGGCCAGTTGTAGGTATTCCCAATTTACCTATTCTTAAATACCGAATTTTACCGATTCGGTATTTAAGAATAGGTAAATGGGATGTAGATACATTTTAGGTAAAAATTACCGAATCGGTAAGATTCGGTATTTACCGAATCGGTATTTACCGATTCGGTAATTGCCATTCATTCCTATGGGCCTGGAGGCCCAAAGGAATGAATGACAATTACCGAATCGGTAAATACTGATTCGGTAAAATGGGGGAAACATTCAAAGGTGCCAGGGTGTCTCTTTGACACCCTGTTGCACCCCTGAATAGTGCTTGTGTGCAGATGTGGCACACATACATGCCCTAAGGGCATGTATGTCTGCCACATGGCACAGATGAAAATGCACAGATTTGCATTTTCAAAGGTATTCCTTATTTACCACCAACTTATATTTGGTGGCAAATAACGAATCCTGAAATGGGAAAAGCACTCATTTGAATGCTCCCTAAATTGCAAATTCGGTAATTTACCGATTAGGTATTTTAAGGAATCAGTGATTTACCGATTCCTTAAAATACCGAATCGGTAAATTACCGAATTTGCAATCTAGGCCACCTATATTCCAAATGCCCAATACCGGTTGGTAACGGTCGAAACTCTGTAATTTCAGACGTTATCGACCGGTATTGGGCCACCTACATCTGGCCCATAGAGACTGCTGGACAATGTACTTTGTGATTTTCACTCACTACACACTCTTTTGATTGAATTGGTTTGGATTATATAACTAATAAAGGATGCTGCTGTAATCCACCTGTTTTCCTCTTAAATTGTAAAAGTCCTGCTCAAATTGTGTGTTACTTAAGATGTACTTTTTGCTTGTTATGCTCTCTGTATATGATTATACTGCAGCGCTAATGGAAAAAACGTTTAGTCCTTTACACCCTGTTAATGTTGAAATGCCTTAGAGATAGGCTGAGAACTTAGGAACGATACTAATAGGTTAAACTGATATGAGATTGAGAATGGCCAGTGTATTAATATCTCCACAAATTTGTAAGATGTAAATAGACGTTGGTACAGCACGAGTAATGTCAATTACATGATAAGTATGTGATGGAGTAGGATTTTTGTGACTCACTGCACCTAATTATTCCTCTCTAAACACGATCTTTGCTATACTTTACTCTTTTTTTACTACTAATGCTATCCACTAAGGAGGTAATTTCCGTTAAGGATAGATTTTGAATTTATGCACACAGAAAATTTAAGATGATTGCAGGCATCTCAGCGTTTATAGTTTTGATTTTACATTTAAAGTTTATTAGATACAGTGTTCTTGATGTACTTCATTCGCTGGTATGCCTTAGCTTTTTAAGATCGGCACTTTTAACCATTCTAAGATGGCGGCCGTTCTCGCTACGTCGGGAGATGATTGTCTAAGTCCTCTTTCCATTACGGAAGACTAATACACTATTTAAACGAGGATTCAACATGACGCCGATGCTAGATGCCGTTTCCATACCTCGGTACTCGCGATGCTGCTACATAGGGTAAGTTTGGGTGCGACGCTGTGATGTCAGTAGGGGCCCTGTCAATGATTACAGGCAGCCAGGTATATGGGGACCAAATATTTTTATTCTTTCAACATCAGAGGGAGCCCCGGGCCTCCGGCGTTCTCCGATAGTTCCCGCTATTTCGCGCATGCGCAGTACCTCCGAAAATGGCGGCCATCGCGCGCTATGTCGTGACGTAGTGCGCATAGACTAGACCGCAACTCTACATATCTCCCCCTTTTTATTACCAAATGAAAACATGTAGTCTCTCTACTTTGAAGGCTGATTAGCTTCCCCCAGTTCAAAGTCTCGGAAGCGGGTGGGCCTTACCACCACTCTGCCTGCTCGCTTGCGTCTTGCAGGAGTAGATGGAACTTCCACATTGTTGTTTTCTGTAGGGCTCATCCCCGTTTCTCCTTGGGTACAGGGCCTCTCTCTTCTCGGGGTCACACTCTCTTCTTCAGGCTGCTCCTCCGTCACTGGGGTGTCATTGTCTCTCAGCTCCTCATTGTCTCCATCTGCTCCTGGGTTCTCTTCTCCTCCTGCGGTACTTTCCTCGCTCTCCTGTTGTCTACGGTCTTGTGGTGTCCTCCCTTTATCCTCCTGAGGCCATTGTAGGATTTTATTGCATTTGGGCATGCGGTCATGGGATCACACATTTCCATCACTGAGCAATGCTGCTCTGTCGTATACTTCTTTCACTTGCAGTGGTTGGCTGTATTTGCTGTCCCCTTTTCTCCTTAGCACCACTAGTTTGACTCTCACCCATTCCGCTCTTTCAAGGGCTGTTTCCTTCACATTCCTTCTCCGGTTGTAATGTTCAGCATATATCCTCTGAGCTTTCTCTAGATTGTGCTGCACCGCCGCTGGAGACCACTTGCTTGTGACAGTCTTTTCCCTCCATGCTAAGTTGTCCTTGGTGAAGAGGTGTCGCCCCCTCAGGATCTGGAAGGGGCTATACCCAGTGCTTGTGGGGGTGATGCGGTAGGCCCACATCATAATTTGGAATTCCTTTTCCCAATCTTTGCCCATTGTGATGGCGGCATGTATGGATCCCATTTTGACCCTATTGAAACGCTCCACCTGGCCATTACTCGATGGGTGGTATATGGGGGTGTGTTTGACTTTGATGCCGTTCCTCTCTGCGTACTTATACCACTTTTCCAAGATGAACTGCGGTCCATTGTCGCTCAGAATGGATCTGGGAATACCTTCTCTGAAGAAGACGGATGTGAGGAACCGGAGCACTGTTTCCGTGTCCATCTCTTCCTGTATGTGTACTTCAGGCCATTTCGAGTACCTGTCAACGAGGACATACAGATATTTTGGCATCCCCTGGGTATCTAACACAGGTCCCAGAATGTCTACGGATACCTCTTCCCTTGGATTACTCGGGTTGGCAAACTTCCCCAAGGCAGGTCTTAGGGGCTTCAGCGTTTTGTCTGCCTTCTGACATTGTTCGCAGTCTCTCATGTGTCTTTCCACTTGGATGTCTACTCCTGGCCACCAGTACATTTGTTTCGTCCTCATCTTCATCTTCACAATTCCCAGATGTCCTTCATGCAGTATCGCCAGCAGGTGGGGTATCAGCGTTGTCGGGGGGACTACCTTGTCGCCTCTGTACAGGAATACTCCATTGTCTCCCACTGACAGTTCCTCTCCGACTTCATAGAATTTCCTGAGCGTTTCTCGCAAATGTTTCTTTCTGGCCATCTATGTATTATACATCCTTTGACCTCTCCGATATCCACGTCTTCTGCATACGATTCGGTCCACTCCTGGTTGCGTATCACACGCTCCTGGTCTTCTGTCACGGCTACCATCTCCTCACTCTCTTCCGCCTTGTTGGGGGCTCCTTCCATTGCTGAGGCTCTACTGAGGTAGTCCACCACCTTGTTTCGTGTTCCTGGTATGTATTCCAAGTCGTATCTGTACTCTAGTAATTTCAAAGTCATCTTGGCGATGCGCGGCGTGGCACTCGCATGTCCACTCGAGGTAAGTACTTTGACCAATGGCTTGTGATCAGTCTTGAGTTGAAACCTCGTGCCCCATAGGAATTGGTGGAACTTCCCCATGGCCCACACTACCGCAAGCATCTCTTTCTCTATTACGCTATATTTCTGTTCCGTGGATGATAGTGCTCTGGATGCGAAGCTGAGGGTCTCCATCGTTCCGTCTTTCCTCTCCTGCATGAGGACTGCTCCCAGCCCTTTCTCGCTGGCGTCCGTCGTCAATACTGACCACCCTAGGGGGTCGTATCCTTGTAGTGGTATAGCTTGGCTAATGTCATTTTTCAAGGTGTCAAATTCTTTTTGTGTCTCTTCCGTCCAAGTGAACGCTGTTTTGTCCCTTATGAGTTGCCTCAGGTGGTGCGTCTTGGTGGCGAAGTGTTGTACAAATTTTCCGTAGTATTCAGCCATTCCTAGGAAGGATCTTACTTCTTCTTTGTTGGTTGGGGCTTGGGCATCACAAATTGCCTTCAAATTTGCTCGTTTAGATGTGATGCCGTGTTGTCTGATCTCGTGTCCCAAGTATGTGACCGACGTCATTCCGAGTCGGCACTTCTCCCATTCCGCCGTTAGGCCACTACTCTCCAGGACTTGAAGCACCATGTCCAGCTTCCTATCATGATCTTTTCCGATCTTTCCCCATTACCAGTATATCATCCTGGAAGTACTGTACTCCTTCGATGTCTTTAAATAGGCGGTGCATTAGTTTCTGGAAAACTGCTGCAGCTGAAGCAAGGCCAAAGGGCATTCGGCGGAACTGATAACACCCAAAGGGTGTTATGAATGATGTCAGTTTCCAGCTTGCTGGGTGTAGGGCTATCTGATGATAGGCTGAAGTGAGGTCAATGGTGGAGAACCACTTTACCCCTTTGGTCTGGGCCAACATTTCCTCTATGCGTGGCAGTGGGAATTTTTCCACAATTATGCATTGGTTCAGTTCTCGCATGTCTACACAGAGACGAACCTTGCCATTCGGTTTCATTGCCACCACCAGGGGCGCCAGCCACTCAGAGCTATTTATTGGCTCGATAATCCGATTTTCCTCTAGTCTGTTCAGTTCCTGCTGCACCGCTTCTCTCACCGCTATGGGCACGTTCTTTACTTTGTCGGATATAGGCATGGAGTTTTCCTTAAGTTCTATCCGATGTGTGAATTTTTACAACTTCCCGACCTTCCCGCCGAATACTTTAGGAAACTCACTCTTCATCTTCTCTAAGTCCGGCCAGCTCTCTGGGGCAGTCATCAGTACTTATGTGTCTCCACCGGGATCCAATTGAATTCCTAGGTCACCTTGGTCCATCCATCCTAGGACCGACGGGCCCTTTTCCTGCTACGTACAATTAGCACTCTGCACTCCTCCCTCTGAACTCGAAGGTTAGAATTCTATACCCAACCATCGGAAAGGGTTCACCGGTGTACGTCACCGGTCTTATGTCGGATGGTTCTAAACTTGGGCCCAAACTGGGTCTGAACTCCTCGTTCCACACTGCCCTTTGGAAGATGGTATACGGGGATCCCGAGTCCACCACAATCTTAATCTTCACTCCTCCTATCATCATGTCACACTGTAGAGTGCGGGAACGCCCGCAGTCAATGCCCAGTACTTGCCCTTCCACGCATAGTACGTTGTCTTCTTCATCCTGTTCTTCTTCTTCCTGCTGGTCCTGCGCCACATACTTTATCGTGGGTCTTCCCATCTTGCGTCGGCATACTTTTTCATAGTGACCTAATATGCCACAGAACATGCATTTCGCCCTGAACGCCGGACAACGTTTGTCTTGGGACGCATGGGACTGGCTTCCGCACCGGTAGCAAGTGGACTTGCTGTCCTTGTCCTGCTTCCACTGTAGTCTGGGTTTCCCCTTCCACCTATTTGGCCCTTTACCTTCTGCTGTCATGGCTTACATCAATACCGAATCGGTATTGCCCATTGATTCCAATGGGCTTCAAGGCCCATAGGAATCAATGGGCAATACCGAATCGGTATTTACCAATTCGGTAAATACCGAATGTTACCGATTCGGTAATTCAAAAACAAAAATTACCTACATCTCTCTCCTTCATATTTACCGATTCATAAATACCGAATCGGTAAAATTCGGTATTTATGATTTGGTAAATAGAAGTTACCTACATCTGGCCCTCTGTGAGTATCACTTACTAAGAATGAATACCTAACACTCGCCGGACATCCTTATATGGTTCACAATAGCTCTTGATCTTTTCGCTTTTCAGATCCTTGGAAAGTCGGTATATTCTTTATAGTCACTATTTACTCTGAATATTGCTGGTCATATACTGAACACTGTGTAATATTAGCTGAGTCTCTAATTTTTGATAGAACCTCTAATATGCGGTTCTTTTTCTTCACTAGATTAACATGGGCTCACGCTGGTTTGATTTGGCTGCCAATAAAGTGAGCAACAGGACCATCACAATTTTTGATTCTTTTGGGACTGAAGCACTATGTTCACGGTTTATAATCATTTTTCTTCCTTTCTTTCTCCCTGGTTTCTTTTGGTGGATCCTTTTCCTGACTTCACACTTTTCTTTGCACTGATTAAGCTCGCAGAATTGTATGATCTATTATGACTGCACTCTTTGAGCTGTGTTTTATCATTACACTTGTGATGTACACCATCAATATTTTGTTTGTATTACTCACATTCTGCTATTTAGAGCCTTTGCCTCTTTCCTCACCTTTATGTTTGGGCTCTATGACTGTGTGTCGTGTTTGTTGTTATAAACACAACAGTGGAAAGTACATATAGCCCGATGACACGTTCGAGATACAGTTGTGGTAAAGAAACAAATGTGGTAACCGAGGCTGGAAAGGATGACTGCCAACTCACGGAGGCTGAAAATCACAGGGGAGAAGTGCAGCTTACCCTGCCAATTGCCAGAGCGGACTCCATGGCCTTGCGCTTCTTCGAGGGATCCCCCGGAGGTGTGAACGGCAAACTAGGAAAACGGAGTCTGGCAAAATAACAAATCATCAGGCCAGACATCCAGGGGCTCATTATCGGGAGAGGGGAGGTCGCCTCCCGCACCGAAGAATATCATCGGACGCCTTGCCTGTCCTTAAGATGTCGACAAGGGGGGACATCTAGATATGTTCTTGGGTACACTGCTGAGGAACTGTCTCTCTTGGAGGTGAGGACCCTGTCCCTGATTATTCTGTGATGGAGTTGAGGTGTCAGTCCATTATTAAACTGTGGGAAGTGAGGGGGTGTGTCCTGTTTACACTGTATTAGAGTTTGTTCCATATTACTCAGCGTGAGGTGAAAGTAAGTGTTCTTGAGAGCACTGAGAGAGAAGAGCAGTCCTGAATCTATGGGTTGTGAGGAGTCAGTAACTAATGGTCGGTGGGCCGCTGGATAGCCCCCGCCCCATGTTGACCCCCCCCCTGGGTGACGCGCTTGCTGAGGGAAGATGTTGACTTGCCACTCTGGAGCCTGCTGGTTTCTGCGAGATGCTGCAGAGGATGCACACAGATCTTGTGGTAAAACTGGGGACACTGGTCATTTCGCTATCGCTACACGCTCTTGTTACACAGCCCCATGTCGCATTGAGAGCATCCCTTGGGCTTTGGTTATCTCACCTCCTCCCTGGCCCGCTCCTCCATTCGAGCGTTATCTGACCCCAGGGCTACTCCATCGCCAACATCGTGGCCCCCTAGTGATGCAGTTTTGGCCTGGCGTAATCTGAAGATGCAAGCCGCCCACCGCCATAAGGAATATCGTTAACCCCTTACCTAGAGGGTTATCCTGCTGCAACATACCCCTCCCTATTGGCCTGGCACAGGTGTAGAGGAGCGAGAACCGCAGCTGTGGGCGCCACAGCGACATGTCCGCCAGTTTTAACTTTTTTCCCCCAGCTGAAATCTTCCTAATAATCATTCCAGAACTGTGCCTGACCTCAAGATGGCATCTGGAATTCATTCGGTCCATGGTTTCTCCCTTCCCCCAAATCTAACAGTCTCTAAGTACTCCTGATCTCCATCCTGACAGTGGAGTCCAAACACTATGCCCGACGCCCAGTGGAGCTATTGAGCAGATCGGCCTTGGTTCATCCCCTGACCGTCACCTACCCAGCCGGACTTTGGGCACCGTTTTTCTCCCCATCTCCCTGTCTTGTTCACCCCCCATCGTATTTATGAAACTCTGCTTTTTTCCTTGTCTCCTATCAATCTATCTGTTCCCATTTAGCATTCTTTCTTTGTCCTAATTCCTTTACTCCTATCCCCTCTCACCTGAATCTTTCCCCTTGCCCGCTACACTGCCTATCCCCCTGTCATTTTGTGCCCTTTGACTAAGCACTCCTTCTCCCCTTGTTGGGGAAAGATCCAATATTTCTACTCTGGAGTCTCAGCGAACCCACTGAGAGAGTCCACAGCGCCTAGGGAGCCACTCACAGTTGAGGTATGGTATGGCACCCCTTGCCAAAGCACTCCCTCTCCCCTTTTTGGGGAAGGATCCAGTATGTAAGCCTTGGAGTCTCAGAGAGCCCTCTGAGAGAGTCCACTGCGTATAGGGAGCCTCTTGCAACAGAGATGGGGAAATGATACCACTTCCCCTGTGATCACAGCTTACTGGACTTTGGACTTCCCTCCTCTTTCCATGCTGTGTCTCTCACCCTCCCCTCTTCCATTCTCTGTCTACCTCCCCTGCTCTTACCCCCTCCTCCCCTGAATCTCTCCACTTGCCTGCTTTTACCCCCACGTATATGTCCTTTTTGTTTGTCTCGACCTTACTTGTCACTATGTTGCCAGGCTCTAATAACTGTGTAACCTTTGTAACAATCTAACCTGCAATTATGGTCTGATGCTCATGTAAAGTGCTCTGATAATCCTCATCAGCCAGGCTATCTTGAATCCAGTGGCCAAGTGAGCAAGGGACTCACGTCTGAGCATACCCTGCCAACTTAGGGCGAACAAAGCGATACAAAAGGGGATGATGGACGGAGCGTTTGAGCAAATCAAACACTCACCCCCAGTCAACTGATCTGGGTTTAATCCATCACCATTCTTTAGCCCACTCAGCCACCCCAGTTCAGACATGGCCATATGCAAATCAGTCTAACCCTGTGCCTCATGGGAACAGTCCAGCCCGAACTGCCAAGCCATGTCTTCTCTGGACCGGAAACAAGCATCCTGGGACCGGATTAAAAAACCTTACCATAACTCTGTTGTCATCTCCTGCTGCATTGATTTCTTCCTGCTTTTGGGCACTGGCTCCCAGACTGCCCCTCGACCAATCCTGATGCTGCACAAAGGCAGCGTAGCACTGGCAACTTGCTCTCCCAGCTAGACTGGGAGCCTATGCCTGCTCTCTCCAGCCCCACCAACGATTTTCACTGCGCATGAGGGTTTAGCCGGCCTAAGAAGCCAATCAAACCCTCTTGTGCAGTGAAGGGAGCGCACTACCCTCCCCACCAGCAGTTTCATTCTGTGGACCTGCCCCCAAGACTCATCAGAATCCTGGGGCAGGTCTAGGAGATTAAAATAAAACAATATTAAAACATGTTTAAAACACATTATTTTTTTTCATTTTATTTGAGGGTGGTAGCAGGGGGGCGATGCTCCACCGCCCTAATGGAGGGGCCAGCACTGGTCAGTCATATTAGAGGCATAGAAAAAGCCGCCATAAAGGTCTGCGAAATTGCGCTGGAAAATAAGTATTTAAAAGGTGTCGTATCTAGACCACAGACTGTGCTTTCTGAAATTTAAACATCTGTGTTAAGACTACTTTTTTCATTGTAATATTGCTAGAGGTTTATTCACTTAAGCAAGGCATGTAGGATTTAATAAAGCCCTGGACTAAATGGGAACTTCAGAAGCGATTGCTGGAACATGGTAAAATGTCAACCCTGAACATTTCACAATACTTTGCACAGTAAGCAGATAAACATATCGTTAAACCATTCCACAAACTTAAGCCGTACAATATAACTACCATTGTCAAGAAGAGTGCAGTAATTGGAATAGCAGATGCAGCTGCTTTTTCATCCATTGAGGTTTCTGGGAAACATGGAAGACGACCTCCTTTCATTTGTACAGGTTCAGGGTCATCTTTTGATAATACAACTTCTTGCAAAGGTATTGAATCTTTAACTGGTGGAGGCCCTTCATTTGGCACTGTGGATGCAACTGATGTTAAAGCAGATTCACTCACATTGCTTTCCTCAAATCAGGCTTAATATTACTTTTATCTGGCCCATCGGTTGTAAAACTGGAAACTTAGTGTGAAAAAATGGGTTATATTAGTTGACAAGGGTGAAAGTGCCACTGAAATAATAAAAACAGTTCTTGTCAGGGTGTACCACAAAAGTCACTAAATTAACATATGCTTAACCCCCTGTTAGCTTGGCACAAAAACAGTCTTCCTTTACTTAGAGGCAATGTGTTAAGTATTTATGTAGTGCACAAACAGTAATAAAGTGTAAACACAACACAAGAAAAGTCCCAAAGTAACTTAGAAGAATATAATACAGTTTGATAAGTAAAATGACACCAAAGCAATCAAAATCAGTACAACCAGAGATACTGAATTTTAATAGCACCAAGAAAGACAAAGCGCCACTCACGGTATTTGGTTGTGCTAGACTGGGACAAAGTCACAAGCTCAGGCTGCCTGCAAAATACTGTGTGCCAGATACAGGTACAAGGTTAGTCCCACTGAAGAGTTACCTTTTCAAGTTCAACAGGAAGAGTTCCGATATCTTTGGAGGAGGCCATGAGTAGGAGGTTCTTAGCATGAAGAGGAGGTCAAGCATTGTAGACGGTCATTGCTCTAGCGAGAAGATCCAGTTGTCACTATAGCTTTGCTTTCGTGGTTTGACACTGACGGTCGCAGTCAGCGCAGCGTGCAGGTCTCCTGTTGCTTGTCATCTCAGGCAGTCACTGGCACATCAAAGAGCAGGAATCGCTGGAGCTTCACTTTTGTGGTCATCATGGGCGGCAGATGCTTGGTGCAATTCAGTTCTGTTTGTGATTGCAAAGGCGCCCACGTTTCATGATTTACACTCTTATTAAGGAGGAGTACACTGTGATTCCAACCAATAGACCAGGTTCTGAAGAGCACCTCAACGTGATTAGGACTTACTTGAGGCAAAGTCCTGCAGCTGTGTTCAGACAGGTTGAGGCAGGTCCAGCTGGTACTGGTCAGCTGGGCAGATGCAAGAAGGCCTTATGATGCTTGTTGTGTCAGCTAGCCCTTGGAGTTACTCCGGTGGTCCAGAGTTCAAGGGAAAGGTCAATTCTTCCTTTCTCAGCCAGCAGGGTAGCAAGGCAATCCTTCTTCTGAATCTTCTACTGGTCTAGGAGTGATCTGATGAGTGGTTCTCAAGGTCCTATTTCCATACCTAGTGCTAGTCTTTGTGTGGGGGAATTCCCCAACTTACCACCAAAACTGGTTCTGGTCAGTTCTTTCCCTGGCCCTGGGTTTGGCTCCAAACAGTCCATGTACACGAAAAGCAGGGCAGGACTGATGCCAGGTTCCTTCGTGTTTGCTGCAGGTGGAGTCCTTTGATATCCAATCAGGCTGGGTAGAGCTCCAACTCAGCCATGCTGCCTGGAAGCTCCTCTCCCAGCTGCACTGGGGTCTCATTGTTCACTGGCTGGGCAAAACACATATTTTTGATGGGAGAACCAATAACAGGCCCAGGCAAATGGAAACTCATTGAAAGGCCTCAGAAACTTTGGGCATAAAAATGCCAACTTTTGCAAAGTAGTATTTTCATGATTATAATCTAAAATCTGACATTACCTTTAAAGAGGATTTTAAATTACAATTCATTTCAGTGTACACATCCTTTCACTATCTGCTCCCAATCTAAAGTTAGCACTTCTTATTTGAAGTAAGTTAACCCAATGTTAGTCCGTAGCAGAGATTGCCTTACAACAGTGAAAAATTACTTTAGAAGTTTTTCACTGCCAGGCATGTAAATGTCAAACCCACATGTCTTGCTCCTTAAATACCATTCACCCTTCCCTAGGAGCTTTTGGAGCCTACCTTACTTACACATATTAATAAGGAAGGTGTATGCCTGGCAAACGTTTTTTTTCCAGGTTAAGATGACAGTTATAACATGAACTACAGGCTGCAGTGGCAGGCCTGAGACATTTTTTTTAAATGTTACTTTAGCGGGTAGCAGAATGGGTGCTGCTGCCCACTGGTAGCATTTAATTTACATGCTCTGGGTTCATAGAGTGCTATTTACTAGGGACCTACAAGTAAATTAAATGTGCCAATTAGGTGTAAGCTAATGTTACCATGTTTTTTGGGATAGAGCACAAACACTTTATCACTTATTAGCAGTGGTAAAGTGCACAGAGTCGTAAAGCCAACAACAATGAGTTCAGCAAAGGAAGGTAAAGGCAGGTAGACATTTGGGTTGACCCTGCAGAAAGGGCCAGATCCAACACTCAGCAGTGCGTCTTATTGGGAAGTCTATCTAAACTTCGCAGATCGTTTTTGGGGTTATTCTAGAGTAGGGAGAGGATGTATTGGTCTAATCATTTTTCCATCAGTCCTGCCTGCTAAACAGAATTGGCACTATGATACTTCTTAATGCAGCTTGGTGCTGATCTTCCGTATTTTCTTAATACCAGGCAATGGTGGCAATATTACAGTTTAAGTGTCTTCTGATCCATGAGCTGACCTCTGTGGTCTAAATAAAAGTACTTTCTCAGGAATCTTTCACTTGTTGGAGCCACATGTCTGCAGCTTTACATTCAGTGTGGTTGGAGTCATAAGAGCTCTTTCAGTTTATGAGTTTTCCTTTCAAATTTAGAAGATTTTTCATTGGATTGACACGTGAGTTAGGTGCACTGTTTTCTACTTCCACCTTTTCAAGGAGCAACACGTCATGTATATGCGTCAGTATGCCAAAAAGAAGTTGGTGCCCTCTGATATTTACTACTACGCTTGGCAAGTTATTACACTCTCACAGAACTGATTAGATGGCACATCGCATCACAATTATTTTAATACAAACACCAACTAACTTGTAAGACTGAGTGTAGATTCTCACATATGATCCTAACATTTCTACATCTTACTCACTGATGCATATCACCAGCCAGTGAATGAATCTTGAAACAGTATTGCAGATGAAACAAGAAAAGGTAAAGGTGCACTGGTCAACATGTAGGCACTAATGCTGATGGCACCAAGGATGTTTGTATACTCATGTTACTGTGGAATCCCAACTTACCAATGGTAAGTGCTGTCCAGTCACTGCATCAAAAGTGCACTGTATGCTATGTCACATGTAATAGGGCAAACCTCACATGTGACACAGCAGTGAGGGAGCATCACTCAAGACACAATGAAGACAAGTGGACAACTGTTACACATAACATCAAACAACATGAGGAGAAATATGACTTTACTCATATGTCTGCTCAAGACTGTATATTGGTAGTAGACTGGACCCTACTGTGTTCCTGTTCATTAAGAGAATAGGCAAAGCACATCATCATGCGTATACTACTAGACCTTCTCAATCAAGAACTCTTCTTGTGAAGTGGAAGTGGGTCACCGACCATGTTGATGGGGAAATGCCTGCCTGTAACAAAAAAAGTTGCCAATGTAACGTGTTTAACTCTGGCCAGGACTCACCCCCTTCTGGCAGCTATTGTGTCCTCAACTGCCCATCAAACTCCGGATAAGCCACCGCCAGTATGCAGGCCATTAGGGGGGGTCATTGTGCAAAGTGAGCCCCATCCATGTTGGTAGGACTTCGCAGCTGGACCTCTGCGCTCTTCGGGGTCCAGCGCCTCAGGTCCTCCCACTCTTTTCTGCAACAGATGCTGCACCAGCCATATGCCCCGGGTTCCACACCTTCCAGGCGATGGCCTTCCAAATGGCCTTCTTCTGATGGGCATTGACCTGTATGGATACAAGAAAGGAAAAAACTGATTATCAATGCAAGTTTTGGTTATCTGTTTGTTGTCATACAATTTGTATATATCTATATGTATATATCTAGCACAAGCATAAATCCAAAGTTAACACTCAACATATGTAGTTTACTCATATTGAGCACTACAAAGATATGAATACACACGTTTGTAGTCATCTGCTGACCATCCTCACCCCTGGTCAAGTCCTATACTGACTAAGCCGGCCCACTAACATTATGTAGCCCTGGGCCATCCTACATGTACTGTGATGTGAGGTACTATGAAACATGGCAGACCATAGTGACCCTTTGAAGGGTATACTACTTGTGCATTATTGTACAGACAACTTTACAGCCAGGCCCATTGACTTAATGCATATGGTCGGTAGAACCTGGTACCATAGTATAGACTCTATCCTAAGACTTAGGTCACTATGAAAAGTCTGCCATGTGTGTCCATGAGAGACTCTTCTCTGGGAATGTGTGGACATGTGGACTACTTAATGGGATATCATACAACAACTGATTGAGTTTTTGTGGTTATACTGGCATCACAGGGCACACCTATTGCCATATGTGGAGCTGTACCAGGGATATTCTCACACACAAAAGGGGAGAGGGTCTATATGTAGTTCTACCACCCCGAACCCCCAAATAAGTCTAGTAAACGCAAAAGAGGGGTGGAGAAGAGCTTCTCTGCGGAACAGTAAGGGGGTGCTTGAACAGTGGCTGAGTGGCTGAGTATGAGTGTGTGTAACAGCGATTCCGCCTTGGGGATAAATACCACATCCTGGGCTGTATTAGCTACATGCCGGCATTACAACACGGAGTATGGTAGACACCAGCCCGTGTTTGTTGCACGTGTGTTTGTGGAATGGCGTTTTTCGGTGTGGCATGAATTACTACTTACTTTAATGGGTGATTTACATGCCGACACAATGACTCGGAAATTGGGACGCATGGGCCCGTGCTATTTGATAGCGTATAAGCAGGGCAATGTCAACAAACAGGGTGTTGAGAAACGGTCTTAATCAAAACGACTGTGAATGCACCCGATGGGGCAAAAGTTTAAAAGTTTGAAAGATGCATAAGCCATAATATCTAGGATATTTGCCATTTATCCAGGTACCTATGAGATGGGGGGTACAGGGATGCATGCTCATTTTGCATCGCCAATTGCGTGGGGATATTTTGTATGTAAGCTTTGGTGTGTATGGGGACATGCATCCCCTGAGTAAATGGGTCAAGTTACAAACATCTTTTTGTATGTATTGGAATATAGGTTGTGTTCTCTGGGACTACACCCTCCATGCGCCAGGTTAAGTGATTTGTGTCAATAAACTCGGTGAGTTATATTCAGCATTACATCACTTGGTAGGGAATTATAATCACGGTTGCAAATAACTATACTCCTGGTGCGATAATGAGATCACAACTTAAATTTTCTGTAGGGGGAGTTTTGACGATAAAATCCTAGTGACCTATACACGGGAGAACCCTATTGATACATTGGGACTGATGTCTATGCATGACTGGTTTTTAATACATGGAATTATTGGTTCTATAAATATGGCTAATGGTCTGTCCAGTTAGGGCATTGATCACTGTATGATTTAGAGGGACTTTTTTGCAAGGCAAGGAATTTTGTTCTTCACCCAACAATAAGTGGGTAGTGGGTATTTATATTAGGCGTTCACAATTATGAATGTTATTCACTTACAACAAAAAATATACCCCAGAGTGACCTATACCCTTTTTAAACACCTAACTAAGGTAAGGGGGGTATTACATAAGACTGGGACAGTAAGACGTCCTGAAGAAGACCCAGGTGACCCATTTTTTAAGGGTGAAGAGAGGTCGAAACATGTTGACTAGAGATTAGAGCAGTAAAGGTGGGGTGCTAGGGGGTCCTAATACCCTACCCTAGCACCACCATCCATTCACTTTTCAATCCTGATCTTGGAACCTACTAATAAAGTTGATTTTGGTATCCAGGAGCCAGTTTTAACTTTTGCCTACTGCAATTTTTTGTCTATTACTGTACTCAATCTTGATTTATTGTTGGCTTTTTTGTCTGTGAACATTGTTGTCACTTTCAGTCTTGTGTTATACGTTGTCCTTGTATTTCTTTGTTCTCCCTCCTTATGCTCCGCCCGGAACGTGGCTACGCCTGGGCGTTGTAGCAGACCCGAGGATGAAGCATGTCACACACATTGTGTGTGAGTGAGGGCAGTCTTTCATCACACAGAAGTGTGCCAATGCTTGTACACTTTTGATTAGTTTATGTATCTTGTCTGCTCCACCCCTCTTTTGTGTTTACTAAACTTATTTGGGGGTTCGGGATGGTAGAACTACATATAGACCCTCTCCCCTTTTGTGTGTGAGAATATAGTTAGCGTGGCAGCTTAGACGCAGGGGTATTTTTCCTCTTCTTTTTTGTATGATATATATGGATATATAGGTAACACTGCTTCTGTAGGGTACCAGTATATAAACACATATATATATATATATATCCTCTTTGTGTAGACATTTTGTCCGTATTTCAATTTGATATTCCACCCGTATCCTCTCCCTGTCTCTAGGACTCACGTCCGGAAACTTTAGACTCTGACCTTACAATATATACTCAGAGCGTAGACTGACCACCTTTTGGTAGAAACAATGGCATTAATCCCAGGCCTCTCCTTTGGGGAGGATATAGTATTGGATATACTGGCGGGACCATCTCTCTTGGGGGACACTGCAGTAACAGAAGTATTGGCACAGGGCGAAGGGTGGGACACCCTTTTAGAACTGAAAAAAACACAATAAAAACCATCTTGCATGGGGCCATACTAACTGAATACTTGAGGGTCAACGCTGCCCCTCGGGGACTTTTGGTTACTAATGAACCGTTGATCTTCCTGGAGTGTGGTAAATAAATAAATAATACCTCTCTTTTTGAATGCATAAATGAATAACAGATAGCTCAATAAAATAAGAGTCAAGATTCGAGGTAGTAGGAGTTTGCAGGTTTATTACAGCATAAAGGACAGGAACAGGACAACCTGCACAGGAATAGGATGGCAGCGCTGCCGGGGGCAGAATCGGGACAAGGAGCAGGATCAGGAGCAACATTAAATAACAAGACATGATCATATATACTAAAACAGTTGCATTACAATACATATGATAGGCGGAGCAGTGGGTGTGGTCAATAGCAGTCGCGAAAGATAAGGGTGAAAGTAGGTGTAACAGAGGCGTATACATAGACATGTGATGCAAACGTAACAGAATATGTCATGAATGGGGCGGAGACATGGAGGGGGCTACCTAAGGAGCCGGGACCTCTGACCTAATGGTGCGCGCAAACTGGCGATGACGTGTTACTAGGAGAAGCTGGGGGCTTCGAACTCTGTGCTAGGAGCAGAGACTGAAGTCTGGAGAGTCAGGGCGACATGTACCTAAGCAGTATCTAGTATCTGATGTTTAGAGAACATGTTGATATGAACTAAGAGTCAGGAGGGGAGAGGCTAACGGACTCTAAGACTGGAGCATGCATTATTCTATATGTAGTGCGTGATGAAGAATATTAAATGACCATTAATACAGTATTTCTCTAACGTGGAGACGTAAAGGCTAGACAATGACGGAAACTATTGATGCAGTTCAGTAGCTTTAGGAATGCAGAGAAGGAGGACTGAACTGATAACTGGAATCATAACATACTCTTGGCAGACTCAGAGGCAGAGCCAGGCTGAGCCGGGCACTGCGAGGCAGGAAGTAAGTGAAGGGTCGAGGATACAGGTGGGGGCTGTATCGCTCCTCAGCGAGGCTTCAGGAGACAGGAGCTGAATCTGGTGTCCAGGCCCTTTTGAGGCCTAGAAACGGGAACTTTACAATGAAATAACGTGCACACTGAGAAACGTGGCGACGTAGCTTTACATAGGCCTGATATTCGTAGTATTCACGAGAACTGGAAACTGACATACTAGAGGTGGACACAACTGTAATTGCGTCTTTAATCGAACATGGGGAATAACATATGCATATTAATCATGCACATATAACGTATGATGGATGACGCGTAGGCACACAGAACATGGCAAAATTTACTTTTCCACATTCCCTCCTTGTCACTACGTTTCCATCAGGAAACATCAATATTCATGATACCATCTATCATTTCATACAGTATCATTTGCTCGTCTCGAATTTTCTGGGAACGTGTTTTAGAACGGGACTTGGGACTAGGAATACAAGAGGTAGCACAAATGCCGCAAATCGCAGGGCCACATTGTATACAGAGGCAGCAGCTGAATATGATCGCTACTGCAATACCTAGAAAGGACAAGACTTTCCATCCCCAGGCGGAAACTATATTCCAGAACCAACCGGACCACGTCCAGGTGCCTGGATCTTGGTGTAACAGATGGGCAATTTTATGGAGTCTGGTTATAGCTGAATAAACAGACGGCGCGTTATTTGGAATGAAAATGCAGCAACTAGATCCGATGACTCTACAGGCCCCGCCCCTATCGGCCAGTATGACGTCAAGGACGAGACGATTCTGTAAAACGACAAATCTCATAGCAGATTGCTCTTCGGTTAAGTTACCTAGAGCAGAGGCAGTCTCATTGACTACTACTTCAAGGGTTCTGGTTAACCTACGGATTAGCTTACTATTCTGGATAGGTCCTATAAAGAAGAAGAAACCTCTAATGAAATCTGTATACTGTTCTAGAGCAGTTTCAGTATAATCGACAATGGGGGACTCGATCTCCCTTTTATGTCTAATGTGTACTAGATGTGTGTTTCTATGATAATCAGATGGGGCTAGGAAAACTGGTGGCAGTAGGAAGGCAATGTAACAGGTTCCCTCCCAATCGAGGGGCAGACGAACATATGCAGTTTGACCACAAATAAAATAAGAATGGCGTGAAGCTTTGAAAATAGATTTCCCACTGTCACTATATTTGACAATAGTAGTACAATCACTATGTCCTACATGTACGGAACCATTATTTCGGACACATAATTCGCCTTTGACTGGTAGTACTGAAATAGCAGGTAAGTCTGGAGTGGAATCAGACTGAACATTCAGGACCATGAAATTTGAAGAATAATTACCTAAGTTGTAAACTTCGTTTTCTAGATCTAACCCTGTTCTGTGGGGAAGACCTTGCTTGTCTGGGAAACATGTACTGTTAAGAAAAGACATATCTGTTGAGGATGACGTTAACGTGGACCATGCTCCACACGAACCATTATGTGAAAATGGATAAGGAAAGAGTGGCAGAACTCCCTTCGGTGTCTGGAAAGGGGGGAGTCGACCACACACCCAACAATTTGTGGCATTGCTGGTCTGGTGTGAATAATGTAACATGCGGATGAAAGAATTATTACGCATAGCGAGGCGGTAAGAGAGTTCATGAGGAGGTAGATCACTAAACGTGTGCTCTACTGTAGCATTGGAAGACTTATTTACATGAGAAACTGGAAAATACAGATAAAATGCATAACTGGTGCAGGAAATCATAATACTGAGAAATAATATGAAACATAGAAAAACGATACATCGGATTGAGTTTTGACTAACTCTCTCACTATGGGGGTCTATTTTATACATGTCAGAAACAGCCTAACCATTTCACCTAGGGGAGGACTTAGACAATCAAACTGGCTGACTTATTTTACTAGACCTTAACTTGAGTTTATACTCCTGTTGCGGAGTTTTCTCTAACAGGGAAGGGTTCGTAGCAATGTCTTTTGCGGGACAGTCCTTAAGAATAGTATTTTGGCAGTCCTTTGAATCCTGGGAAATGTTCTTTAAGACTGGCTTCAATCCATAAAACTTCTTTATATGCGAAAGATGCACCCAGCCTTTGCGTCCCTCCAACTTCACGGCTGTACGGGTGGCGAGGAGGACCTGTCGGGGCTCCTTCCAGCGAGGCTCCAGCGGACTTGAGCGGTCGAAATTACGCACTAGGACCATGGATCCTGGAACGATTTCATGCGGTGCCACCTCGGTATTGTCTGGAAATGCGGCGGCAACCTGTGAACGACAAGAGTTGAGGGCAGACATCAAGGAAGCTAGGTAATCTGTCAGCATATTACTTGAAACATCGGTAATACTTCGGGGTCTAGGTGTACCCCACATGTTAGGGGGGCGGCCGAATACGACCTCATACGGGGACAGACCTGATCTGGAATGTGCGACCATGCGCATGTAGAACAGAGCAACTGGCAGAGCTACTAGCCAGTCTACACCTTTCTCTTGACAGACTTTTGCGATACGGATTTTCAAAGTCTGATTATGTCTCTCTACGAGACCGGCTGCTTCAGGATGGCGTACACAATGGAACTTCCACTGGTACCCTAACAAAAGGGACACGTGTTTCATGAGTTCAGATGAGAATGGCTGGCCGTTGTCAGAATATACGACTCTAGGGAGTCCATAACGGGGGAAGAACTCACGAACCAACTGCTTGGCAGTGGTCGCGGCTGTGTAATCTGGAACTGGATATGCCTCCGTCCACCTGGACAAAGCGCATACAACTACAAGGACATACTTGAAACCTCGACATCGCTCCATCTGAATGTAATCCATCTGGAGGACTTCAAAAGGGTGGTCAGGGGGCTGGAATCCACCTTGTTCCACCGGGACACTTTTACCTGGATTGAACTGGCAACATATCATACAGGTACGGACTTTCTGCTTGGCTGCAGCTCGTAAATGCTTGTTGAACCAGATATTCTGGATACTGTCTAACATGGCTTTTTCTCCTAAATGTGCTGGACTATGTGTGGTATTAATAATGACTTGAACCATAGAGTCGGGGAGAAACCATGTGGCTCTACCCTTCGTTAACCATCCTTGATCTGTCTGGACCCCTCCTTGTTCGGACCATTTCTTGATTTCATCGGGAGTAGCATGTAACTGGATATCTATGACATCTTGAGTAGGGTCTTTAACTGTCATACATGTAGTCGGATCTGGAGTGTGCGTCTGTGTCGGATTAACTGAAATGTCTGGAGTCTGAGCTGTAAGCTTGGCTGTGCGATCTGCTAGATCATTACCCTGGGAAATAATGTCAGTAACTTTCGTATGTGCTTTGCACTTCATGATAGCAATGGATGTCGGTAAATGTATTGGATCTAACAGAGCCTGAATGAGGAGACCATGCTGAATCTTGGTTCCATGAGAAGTCATGAAACCTCTCTCTTGCCAGAGCACTCCGAAGTCGTGTACAACTCCAAATGCGTAACGTGAATCGGTGTAAATATTAACTTTCAAGTTCTTGGCGTGTATGCAGGCTTGTGTCAGAGCAACTAGCTCCGCTGCTTGAGCAGACAGGGTGTCAATGCGGTGTGTTTCAATAACTTCAGTGTCAGTAGTCACTGCATACGCGGCGACTAGTTCTCCTGTACTTGTTCTCATACATGAACCATCCACATAAAGTGTCAGGTCTGGATCTGGAAATGGAATATCTGTCAGATCTTGTCTTGGCTTTGTCATGATGTTAACTATTTCCACACAGTCGTGTGTGGCAGAATTCGAAGTAACTGATGGTAATAGTGTAGCAGGATTTAAAACGTTGCAGCGTCTGATTTCTATGTGTGGCTGGAACAGTGTCAATTCATAACCTGTTAAACGTGCAATTGTCAAGTGCTGAGTCTGTGTTCGGTTTAAAAGAACTTCCACGGAGTGTGGAACCTGTACTGTCAGGGAGTGTCCTAATACTATGGAATCACTTTGTCTGATAGCTAGTGCTGTGGCTGCAACTGACTTGAGGCACGCAGGCAGAGCCTGGGCTACAGGATCTAATGTGCTCGAAAAATAAGCACAGGGCTTGTATTGTCCTGCTTGATCTTGTGTGAGAACAGATAATGCTGTACCTTCGCGTTCTGTGACGAAAAGTGTAAAAGGCTTACTGTAGTTCGGTGTTGCTAGAACTGGAGCTTGACATAGGGCTTTCTTTAACTCATTGAAACTGAGTGTATGTTCAGATGTCCAAGGGAGGACAGTCGATACGGCTGCCTCCTGTGTCGTTAACTGTATCAGTGGCTTGGCTAGAAATGCATACTGAGGGATCCATTGTCTGCAATAAGAAGTAAGGCCGATAAAAGCACGTACCTCCTTCTGGGTCTTGGGCTGGGGAAGACTCGCTATTAACTGGATACGGTCTGGTGTCAACTGCCTACCCCTCTTGGACAGTAAGTGTCCTAAGTAGACCACTTGCTGGACACAGAATTGAAGCTTCGAAGGGGACACCTTGTGTCCCATCTCGGCAAGGAAATACAAGACTGTAAGTGATGCTCGCTCGCAAGCACATTCAGAACGGGCTGTGATCAGTAGATCATCGACATACTGGAGCAGGGCAGTGTCAGTTGGCATGTGAATGTTGTCTAGTTGTCTCTTGAGTGCTTGACTGTAAATACTAGGACTTTCTGTGAAACCTTGAGGAGCGCGTGTGAACATATAGCTCCTTCCATTTAAACAAAATCCGAAAAGGAACTGGCTGTCTGGATGAATGGGAACACTGAAAAATGCGTTCTTGAGGTCTATGACTGTAAAAAATGAGGCTTCGGAATCAATGGCTGTCAACAGGGAAGAGATATCTGGGACAACTGGATACTGCGGAATAATACATTTATTAAGTTCTCGGAGATCAATCACTAATCGATATACTGGGGGTGCATTTGGATCAGTACGTTTCATGACTGGAATGATCGGAGAATTGCATACATTGGAGTCAGTTTCTACAACTACTCCTTGGGCCATGAGCTCGTCAATAATTTTGGATAAGGCTGCTACAGCCTCAGGTGGCAATCTGTACTGTCTGATTCGTGGTAACACTACACCTGGCTTGAGAGTCACACGATGGGGTGTGATTTGCATAAAGCCGACATCAGTTGGACCTTGCGCCCATAGATGCTGCGGAACATTAGACAATCTGGGATCAAAATCTCGTAATACATAGTGACCCTTGAAGTCACGTAGGAACAATCGTATTCCCTCTGGGGAACAGCATATAACTGCACCTAACTCTTTCAGTGTCTTAATACCTAACAGATTTTCTGGACATGACTTAGTAAGTAACAGATCAGTAGTACGGGACAATGGGCCTACTTCTAGAGTAACTGGCTTTGATATTTCATTTATAATGGGTTTTCCTGAAAATCCAAGGGAAACATTTCTTGAGCCTGAGAGCGGAGCCCCTGGAACTTCGGCGTGGCTAATTGTGGTCCTACTTGCCCCTGTATCAATCAAAAACTTTCTGTCTTTCCCTAATACTTGACTGTGAACATAGGGACCTTCTAGATCTACAGGTATCTCGATGAGAGGCAAGCCTACCTCCCTCTCTAGGCTGTTTCATGAATATGGCTGATACTCTGGATACTCAGACTGTGCATACTGGTACATCTGCTGTGTAACGTGCTGTGTTGCAGCGATGGGCTGCGGTGCTGTAACTGTCTGTGGTGCATTCTGTGGCTGAGGAATCTGTGAAACTTGTTCTTGTCTCGGCGGACGTGGTCTTTCTTTAGTCTTACCGGTAGCTATGTTGTGTTTCAGAACTGCACACTCGTTTATAAAATGACCTGGCTGTTTACAATAATTGCAGTTCCCTTTAACGGGAGCTGCAGGATGACTGACTTGATTCGGACCCCTCTTCTGACTGTCTTGAGGAACAGATTGTGCAACTAGTACTTTCATTTTCGTGTCTTTCATACGTTTTCTCTCGTGTTCTTGCTCTTCTCTGATTCTATTCTGGTGGTATTGGAGCATCTGTAACATCTGGGACGGGGTATTAGCTTGCCAGGTACTTTCGACTTTCAAAACTCGATTCTTAATTTGTGGACCTGAATTCTCGACTAATTTAGTAACAAAAAGGTGAGGGTATGACTCACTACTTGTCTTGAGGCCACTGTTGATGCTAAAACATTTCTCAAATCTAGAATAAAAATCACTAATGTCTTCGTCTTGTTTCTGTTTACAGGCTGAGATTGCATCCCAGTCTTCCTTTTTCGTTGTTAACAATCTGGGTAAAACTTGAATCAATAATTCAGGTAATTCTTTACATTTCGCTCCAAGACCGGTACCTGGTACTCGTGCCTTATCTTCAGCTTCTAGAACTGCCCAATCGATCTTTTTCTCTCCCACCTCCCATTCTTTTTCCTTGAGCTTTTCATACACCCCTGCAGGCAGCAGAACCTTTAACATTTTAATTATATCTGGATACGTGTATTCTCCCATACGGAGCATGTCTTTTAATTCTCGATGGAACCCTGCTGGATCTTTATCATGACAGGGGATTAATTTTTTCATCTCTAAGAGTTCCATCTTTGTGATCGGGGTGTAAACAAACACTCGTTCTAGTTCGCCACCCGTTCCTCTAACTGGGTGGACTTCTCGTAACGGATTCTGTCTCTCTATGTAAAATGGTTTACTTTCTGGGGGTGAGACATGAACAAAATGCGGGTTCAAAAACGTTCTATATTTGTGACGCTGTTCTAGAATGACACTAATTAAATCGGTACCTAAACCTTTCCATCTATACTGGAGTAACTCGTTCAGGATATCATGTAACGGGCCTGGATCAGAGTGCTGACCCTCATACAATGTAATGAGGTGCTGGATCATATACATACCCGCCAGTCGTTGCTCGGCTGGGGGCATTTTCAGAAACATTTGTGCCACTATTTCGTCTGGAAAAGTGGTAGAATCAGTAGTCCATCGGACTGCTGATCGGGCTAGTTCTTGTTCATGCATGGTACTTAACTCATTATAACCGATTCGTGATTTCAGAATGTGATCGGTAGCTTGAAACACTTGTTCTAGAGAACCTTGTTCTGGTGCTGGATGATGAAAAATTGACTTGTGTTCTAGGCGCAAATGGCGATCTGGAAATCTAGATTTTCCTACATACGCTATTCTGTCGGGATTCCCGTCCTCTACCTCTTCAGTATCAGAGTTACTTTCTTTCTCGCTTACTTGTGCTGCTTTACGTTGTTCGTGTATCCTTATTATTTCTTTACGAATCTTCTTATACATACTCTCTATACTACTGATGGTTCTGTGCTTACCCTCGGCTATATTATCACTCCACTTTGTCAGGGTTCTCATTTCGGCTTGATCTTTGGTCGGATAATCTTGTTCTCGTATTAGACAATTAATCAGAAACTTTAATAGCATGAGCTGGACTTCAGCTTTTCTTTGGCACATGACATCACTAATACTTTCTGGATCATTCCCGGTATGGATGAAACGATATATTCTGTCTAGATCTTCTTTCATATCTGGTAGGGTGACTAGATACTCGGTCACCTTTCTTACACGTAATGAATATAAAACCATATTATCCTCGCCTGGGACTGGATCATAGCCGCATTCATTAAGGGCTTTTCTTATTTCTCCAACAGACTGATGCCTGGGCGTACGCTGTGATGCTTGTGCATGTAATTCGGCTAACGTTAAACGCTTGTGTGGCGGCGGGGTTTGAGGAGTACCTCCCCCTGCGGCCCCTAAACTAGAGTCGTCTACTGATGCTCTTCGTCCTGGCAGAGTGGGAAATGGAAATGCAGGCTGGACTTGTATAGCGGGCTGGACCGGGGGTACCGTAACAGGTACTCCGGTGTCTGGAGGAGCGGGAAGTGCCTGATTTACAGGGACTGGCGGAGCGCGAACAAGATTTGCATATTCTGGGACTGTGTCGTCCAAATAGGACGAAATGAAAATATCAGCTGCGGTCGGTTTGTGACGTAGCTTGGTCGGAACTAATGGTGGCGGAAAGTTACTGGATGCCTCCGGGGTCGCTTTTGGCAAGCCCTCGGCAAGAAGAGGATACATACCCTTAATAAGAGCATGCCTCTGTCTGTCTGACTGTTCGGTTTTAACTCGTTCACCAATCTCGATTAATTCCCTTTCTTGGGCTCGTTCCAAGGATTCTCTACTTAATTCTGACTTTCTGATTTCTTTTTCGGTTCTTTTATGAGATTCTTTGCGCCATAATTCAATGGCATCTTTCTGTGACTGTCTGGCTTTCTTTTTCCATAATGCTTCTTCTACTCTCATGATGCACTCGGCATCCCATGTACCCGATACGGGCCATCTATACTTTTCTTCTAACTGTTTGGTATACTCTACCCATAAATTTAGATATAGTATGGCACTTATGCCATGCTTCTGGTACATAAAATGACCTGGACTGTCCCTAGGCGGGACAGGAACTGCTGCTTCTAGCAGACCCTTCCTAGTTCTCAACTGACGCAGTTTTGAAAAGAGCGGCATGACTGAACTATAATCTGGACACAATACGATACACAATAAACACGATAACTACTTCACACTCATACCACGACATCAAGATACATAAAGAACATTCAGAATAACAGTTCGAACAGAATACTACCTGGAATACGGAAAACAGAATACATGAATTTTCTCGAGAACAGAACTGACTAGAACAGAAACTAGATGCACTGCTGAAACAGTACGAAACTTACCGGTCTCATACAGAGACACGTCAGGACCCGCATCCACCGAAGTGGACACTTCGTTTGTGGGACTGTGTACCACCAACCCACGGACCAGAGTCAATTAGATTGACCCTGTCTAGATACTACCCCAGCAACGGTACTCACCGGGCAGTAAGAACGGAAGGCCTCGGACTGGACTGGACTGCTTCGACGCCGGACGGACGAACTTCGGGCTTCTGTTACGGGTGGGCCTCCGGATACCTCGGACCTTGGACTCTCGGCTTGGGCTCTGGTCGGGACTCGCCGCGTTCCTCCACCGTCTCGTCTGGATGCTGGACCGCCTCCTCCGTCTCCTCCGTGGGCCTGAGGGATACTTGAAGCAGAAATATCTGCCGGTGCGCAGAAGAGTTCCGTCACGACTGCAGAGGGTCAGGGGGTCGGCGTGGCTTCACCGACGCGTGGGGAAAGGGCAAGTCCCTATTCGGGCGCCATTATGTGGTAAATAAATAAATAATACCTCTCTTTTTGAATGCATAAATGAATAACAGATAGCTCAATAAAATAAGAGTCAAGATTCGAGGTAGTAGGAGTTTGCAGGTTTATTACAGCATAAAGGACAGGAACAGGACAACCTGCACAGGAATAGGATGGCAGCGCTGCCGGGGGCAGAATCGGGACAAGGAGCAGGATCAGGAGCAACATTAAATAACAAGACATGATCATATATACTAAAACAGTTGCATTACAATACATATGATAGGCGGAGCAGTGGGTGTGGTCAATAGCAGTCGCGAAAGATAAGGGTGAAAGTAGGTGTAACAGAGGCGTATACATAGACATGTGATGCAAACGTAACAGAATATGTCATGAATGGGGCGGAGACATGGAGGGGGCTACCTAAGGAGCCGGGACCTCTGACCTAATGGTGCGCGCAAACTGGCGATGACGTGTTACTAGGAGAAGCTGGGGGCTTCGAACTCTGTGCTAGGAGCAGAGACTGAAGTCTGGAGAGTCAGGGCGACATGTACCTAAGCAGTATCTAGTATCTGATGTTTAGAGAACATGTTGATATGAACTAAGAGTCAGGAGGGGAGAGGCTAACGGACTCTAAGACTGGAGCATGCATTATTCTATATGTAGTGCGTGATGAAGAATATTAAATGACCATTAATACAGTATTTCTCTAACGTGGAGACGTAAAGGCTAGACAATGACGGAAACTATTGATGCAGTTCAGTAGCTTTAGGAATGCAGAGAAGGAGGACTGAACTGATAACTGGAATCATAACATACTCTTGGCAGACTCAGAGGCAGAGCCAGGCTGAGCCGGGCACTGCGAGGCAGGAAGTAAGTGAAGGGTCGAGGATACAGGTGGGGGCTGTATCGCTCCTCAGCGAGGCTTCAGGAGACAGGAGCTGAATCTGGTGTCCAGGCCCTTTTGAGGCCTAGAAACGGGAACTTTACAATGAAATAACGTGCACACTGAGAAACGTGGCGACGTAGCTTTACATAGGCCTGATATTCGTAGTATTCACGAGAACTGGAAACTGACATACTAGAGGTGGACACAACTGTAATTGCGTCTTTAATCGAACATGGGGAATAACATATGCATATTAATCATGCACATATAACGTATGATGGATGACGCGTAGGGACACAGAACATGGCAAAATTTACTTTTCCACAGGAGGACGAAGCCTTCAGACGTGACTGGGACCTGGTGGCCTGGAAATGTACACGCGACTGGTTAGTCCTAATTATAAGCACTGCGAAACGACTGGGGGACGCCTTACTGATGCAAATTCAAACCACAGAATCAGAGTTGCGGACCGAGGTAGTGGTAACAACATTCGATCATAAATTGGATTGGGTCAATGCAGATCTTAACGAATATAGGGACTATCTGATGAATTCCAAAATAACCAAATTAACCAAAGACCTGAAAAAGTTTTCAAGAGAAAAGGTATATCCGTATACCTCAGAAACATATGCCCAACAAAAGATACAGGAGAACCTGAAGGGAACACAACAAGGGAAACAAAGATCATACAACTTGAGCAGCTCGAGTGAAGGGAGTGACAATGAACTGCCCCAGAGGAGAAGAGGGAGGGGACGGGGCTACTGGTGAGGGCCCAGACCACCCATGTTTCACCAACCATTTGCCCAGTATCAAAACCAGGGTTATAATTGGCCAGCCATGGGCTATCCCCCCCATCTCCTTTTCACAACGCAGCCTTTGAAGACCCCAGATTTCAGGGCCCTAATTTCCAGCCTGCCCAGTTCCAAAACTTTCAAGGGCCTTTTTTAGGGATGGGCAGGGGCAAGGGCAAAGGCAAACAGAAAGGACAACAGGCCACTTGGAACAATCAGGACCAGGAGATCACACAGCGGATAACCAGGAGTATGGCCAGCTGCAACATCCCGGGTACCAGCAGTGCCAATCCCTAGTGGTAAATTTATCATCGATTACTCTCACCCTGGTCCAGGAAGAACTACTGAATAAAGGCCTTGGATTTGTTCCTACTAACCATTTGAACTCTTTTCAACTGCGCCAAGATCTTGCTGTATTTTTCCGCAACCTGCGGTTAAAAGTTTTCTTTGAGGACCAAGAATATGAGGATCCTCATCGGGGAGATACCCCATTTCGTCCAAAATCCACATTCACCCCACAACTTGCATTACTTCCTCCAGAAATGGCAACGTTTGAGCAGGCAGTGATTAAAGATTTGGAGAAACTCAGTGCAACATACCCAGGCAGTTCATTTTCCAACATCTCGAATTTAGAGAAACAGCCCCTGAGGGAACTAATGGAATGCACAGAAATCATACTGAAGCCGGCGGACAAGGGTGGTGCAACAGTGGTACTAGATAAGGCCACTTACAATGATGAGTGCACCCGCCTCCTGGCTGATGACAGGAATTACCTGAGATTGACAAGGGATCCTACGGACAGTGGTGGAGGAAGCCAGATCCAACAATTGGATCTCGGAACATGAGGCTGAGTTTTTGTTTAATAAGCAGCCAAAGACCCCTCAATTTTACATCCTCCCCAAAATTCACAAACCAGTGAGACCCCCTCCCGGTAGACCCATTGTCTCCGGGATGGGGTCTCTACTGGAACACCTGTCCCAATTTTGTGATTTCTTTTTGAAACCTTTAGTTCAAAAACTTCCAGTTTATCTGAGAGAGACCTTGGATATCCTCAATCACCTGAAAGACTTACCTTTTGACCCGGAGTTGGAATACCTCATTGGACTTGACATTGAGGCATTGTACACCAATATTCCTCAAAGGGAAACTCTCCGGGTCCTGGACGATATCCTCTTCCAGGAGGACTGGCAATTTTAGACACCTAGGGCCTTTATCTTACACCGTGCGGAGATTGCCCTCACTAAAAACTTCTTTGAATACTGTGGCACCATGTATCTCCAAACCCACAGCACCTCCATGGGCAGTGTTTTTGCGCCAAGTTTGGCGGGCCTCTACGTGGGGGCCTTCGAACAATCATACATCTACGACAATGCCTGCCCATGGAGGATCCATCTGAAGCTGTGGCGTCGTTACATTGACGACGTGCTCATAATTTGGAGAGGTGATAAACCTTCGGTGGAGGCGTTTTTATTGTGGTTGAATACCATCAATCCCCTCCTGCACTTCACTTCCACTGTTACTAAGACCTGCCTTCCATTTCTGGATTTGGATATTGAACCCAGGGATGGGGTGATCCACACGAAGGTACACCATAAACCTACGGACAAGAATGCCCTATTGGCTTTCAATAGTTTCCATCCCCGATCCCTACGGGAGAATTTACCCGTAGGTCAGTTTATTCGGTTGCGAAGAAACTGTTCAGAACGAGAGGCGTTCACATCGGAGGCGAGAATACTAACCCAGAAACTCAGTGACAGAGGCTACCCTCCCCGGGTTATCAAAAGAGCCAAGAAAAGGGCATTTAATGCCAATCGTGAGCTCTCCTAACCAAAACTGTGAAAACAGGGGTTAAGAAACCGGTGTTTGTTTCCACCTTCAGCACCTCTTCACAGCAGATAAGACATACAGTCTTGAAGAATTGGAAAATTCTTAATTCTGGTAATCTAAGAATGGAAAAACCCTTGTTTCATTTAGGAGAAGTCAAAATCTAAAAGACCTCCTGGTACACACCAAACAAAGAACACCACGTAGAACAGGGAATATAACCACCAGGACAGGGCTCCCACCGGTTGTAGGTCATTTTAGGTGTGGATCATGTAGTGTTTGTCACCTAACCTCCAACACCAAAAGTATTGACATTGGGCTACCGACTCCATGGGAGAAAAGGAGACATACTAGTTGCAACTCACAGGGCGTAATTTACTTGATCACTTGCCCCTGCAGGAAACAGTATGTGGGGATGACCAACAGGAAAGTAAAGACCCACATCACTGAACACCGCAGTACTATTAGATGTGGCAGATCTAATACGCGGTTAACAACTCACTTCAAGGATGCGCGTCACTCTGAATAGGACCTCAGGTGGACGATCATCGAAAAACCACAGCTCCAGGGCTCTGACATGAATAGGGCTTTATTTGTACACGAGCAGAAGTGGGTGTTCCGCCTCAAGAGCCACCTGCATGCCCTCAATGATGAAATCCCGTGATACTCGCTGAGTAGATGACTCTAAATACTGTATTACGACTATCCGGGTTAATAACATCTATCAATATTTATGAGGTCCATGCATGTGCACGCATCATGAACAGTGAGGTGAACACTAGTGGTAACAAAAAGAGCGAATGCATTTTCTGGACCCTTTAACCAGAATATAACGTAATTGGTGCGCAATAGATCCCTATAATGACATTGTTCATAGGGATGATCGTGTGTAACAGACTACCTATTCTTCACAGTTTGTACTAGTGTTCTGCAATACAGAATAATGCACTATTTAGTGAGATTGCGAGTGAATGCATTCACCATCTGGCTGCTCCAATATTAGGCACCTTATTTCAATAACATTGGAACAGGTGTGTATTTTTTGCATGATGCATAAAAGAACATTTTAAACAGAGACATTAAATATCGTGCAAGATTGTGTGAAAAGAGATGTTTTCCAAAAAAGTTGTACTTCAATGTGAGACATCCTTTCCTAAGAACGTCAGAGAGGTGTCTAGAACTCCCGCTCCTCACGACAAAATGCCCATTAACTACATTTCCTGGCAGGCTAACGAAGGGAAGGGGCTTGCGCATGTGCACAAATGCGTCATGACAACAGAGATGCTTGGTTCACGCCCCGGCCATCATTTAAAGGCTGCACTCACCCTACTGCTGCATCGTTGCGGCGCATCAGAGAGGGGCACGACTGGTGCGGGAGCTTCTCTGCGGAACAGTAAGGGGGTGCTTGAACAGTGGCTGAGTATGAGTGTGTGTAACAGCGATTCCGCCTTGGGGATAAATACCTCATCCTGGGCTGTATTAGCTACATGCCGGCATTACAATACTCATTTTGGGATCATCCAAGGATCTACAGTCTACAGGGATTTTACTTTGTGCATCAGTCTTATTTCAATGGAACCTCTGCGCCAGCCTAGCCAATGGTTTAGACTAGGCACACTGTATTGTCAAGTCTTGCTGTCTGCAGGCAGAGCTTATTGATCCCACATGAACATCACATATCACCACTTCAACATGTAAATGTTCAGCTTCTGACCATCTAATACAAGACCTCAAGGTTGTATGGTACTCTGAAGGGATCTGTGAGCTATTGATAGCTCCCAGACAACACTTTAAAAATACCTTATCTATGCTGAGTGATATGTGGGACTCTACACCTGGCTAACATAATCCTCAATTGTTTTTCTACAGAATATATACACTGCTCATGTTGTAAAAGCTATACATTTGTTTGCACATTTATTATGATCTGATCAGTGTATATTTCATAGGTGCCATGAAGTGTATACATGCATAGATGTGTGCATGCAACACAGGTAGAATCGAGGGCTTTCCACACATCAAACATCCCAGTGGTATAGTTTTATTTAGTGTGATTTGGTATAGCGCACAGCTACCCCAACGGGGTGTCCCGGTGCTTCTGTGTAACTACATGCTGCATAGGATGGTTGTTAAAAGAAGGACGATCAACAGAACAGATAGGTTTTTAGGGCTCTTCGGAAGGGTTGTTCATCCTTGATCAACCGGATGGCATTAGGTAATTTATTCCAGAGAGCCGCAGTCAATACTGGAAAAGATTTCCCACCAGAACGAGTTTTCCTAAATCTGGGGACAGTAAGGAGGTTTTTTGACGAGGAGCGTAGGGTCCTGGTGTTATTATAAGGAATCAGGCACGTGGAAAGATAGGCAGAGCCCTAGCCTCGCAAGGCCCGGTGAGCTAAGACCAGAGCTTTGAATTCTGCCCTTTTGTGCACCGGTAGCCAGTGAAGTTCATGACGGTGAGGAGCTATATGTTCTCGTAAGGAGATGCCGCCGACCAGTCGCACCGCAGCGTTCTGGACCGTCTGGAGGCGATGACAGAGCCCCACAGACAAGCCAGTATACAGGCCATTGGCGTAGTCCAGGTGTGAGGTGATTAACGCCTGGACTACGATCTTCCTGGTATTACTGGGCAGAAAATGAATGAACTTTTTTATCATTCTGATCTTAGCTAGACATGCGGCGGAGACTGTATGAACTTGATGGTGGAATGTGAGATTGGAGTCCCATCTAACTCCTAGATTTTTCACGGAGTCTTTTGGGAGAGGAGGGGCACTTAAATCAAGAGGCCTCCAGATTTTGGGGTCGAGTGGAGATGGCTGATGGAAAAAGAGGACCTCCGTTTTTCCTGCATTCAACCGTAGGAAATTGTTGTCCATCCACTGGGCAATTGTTCGTAGGCAGTTTTTTAAGGGATCAAAAGTCGTAGGGGTGATGCTATTAAATGAAAACAAGAGCTGGATATCGTCAGCATAGGAGGTGACTTTTATACCAGTTTGGGCAATGATATCAAAAAGAGGGGAAAAATAAACATTAAATAAGAGCGGACTCAGCGAGGAGCCCTGAGGGACTCCCCACCGAAGCGGGCGACTTTCTGAAGTGAAAGGAGGGGTGAACACCGCCTGGGTACGGTTGGATAGAAAAGATGAAATCCATCCTAAGGCTGTACCCTGGATGCCCTTCGAATACAGGCGTTCAAGGAGGAGGGGGTGGGAAACGGTGTCGAATGCTGCTGACAAATCCAGCAGCACCAACACCGCTCTTGATCCCTCGTCCAATCTCCATCTTACCGCGTCTGACATCTCGATGAGTGCTGACTCAGTACTATATCCTGGCCTAAAGCCGTGCTGAGAGTCATGAAAAGCACCTGATGTCTCAAGAAAGCCCGCTAGTTGTTGCTGAGCGAGTCTTTCGAGTACTTTAGCCGGGGCTGGTAGCAGCGAGATTGGCCTATAATTAGCGGGCTCACTCGGGTCAGCGTTGGTCTTCTTGATTAAAGGGACTAGTCGTGCTTGTTTCCAGGTGTCTGGGAAAAATCCCAGCTTAAAGGAATCATTCCAGATCTTATTCAAGGAAGGGTTGAGAACGGGGGCTAAAGACTTATACTGTTTAGCGGGCCAGGGGTCTAGCGGGGAGCCAGATTTGGTTTTGAGAAGTTCCGCAAAAGATTGTTCCAAAGTAATCTCTGCGAAGTCAGAGAACAGGGACTCTGGACCAGTGAGAGGGGAAGGATTGAAACTATTTGTTGTCTGCTTATTGCTGGGGAAGGAATCATAAATGGTAGCTATTTTATTCTCGAAGAAAACGGAAAGGTTATCACAGAGAGTCTGTGATACCACTGGGGGTTGTTTTAGAGCTAGGGGATCCGTAAAAGATCTTACTGTCTCGAATATTTCCCTAGATGACCCTTGGGAACGATTAATTTTTTCTTCTAAAAATTTTCTTTTATGTTCAATGATCTTTCTCCTGTAGTTTTTTAAAGCAGCTTTATAAAGACTTTTACGGTCGGGTGAGAAGGTAATTCTCCAGGGTCTCTCAAGACGTTTACATTCCGATTTTAGCTCTCGAAGATCGTTCGAATACCAAGGGGCCGAAGGGGCAGAACGATAAGTTTTTATGGGCCTAACTGGGGCAATGAGGTCGATTGCCGAGGTGATCCGATCGTTGAAGTTAGTCAGTCGTGTGTCAAGGTCTAGACTCGTGTCTAGAAGATCGACCGACAGGATACAAGGAGCTAGACTCTCAGAAGAAATCTTGCTCCAATTTCTGCCCTGTTGTTTAACCGCGCGGATGTGTCGATTTATGCAATGGCAGGGGAAAGTGAAAGGGACAAGCAGGTGATCTGACCATACTATTGGGACTGGATCAAGGACCTCCAAGCCTTCCAGGTTAGTACAGATTAGGTCGAGAGTATGACCGGCTTTGTGGGTAGGACAGCTGATAAGTTGATTCAGTCCGCCGTCTGCCAAAGTGGATAGAAAATTGATAGAGGTAGTGTCCTCAGGATTATCAACATGGAGATTAAAATCCCCAAGAAGAGTGAAGTTGGCATATCGCAGTGAAGTTTGTAGGATGTGGTCTAAAAAAGCTGTAAGATGGGCTGGTTTAGAATTGGGTGGTCGATAGGCCAAAAGACCAGAGAAGGTAAAATTAGGAGAGATTTTGATACAAAAAGGGAGCGCTTCGATGCGTTCAAGTTGGGTGTAGGGAAAGGACGAAATGGTCCAATGGGATCTGTATATAATGGCCACTCCGCCCCCAAGATGTGAGCTCTGTCTATTGGCACACAATATACTGTAGCCTGTGGGGATTGCTAAGTGTATCGCGGGATTAGGATCATCTCTTAACCATGTCTCGGTGAGAAACAATAGATCCCATTTATCCTCTTCCAGGGTATGAAATACGTCCAAAGAGTGTTTTACTAAAGACCGACAGTTTAACAGGCCAGCTTTTAAATGTGCCTGAGGCGGGGTTTCTGCAGGAAAAGACAATCATGTTTTCCATCGCCGGGTTGATCTACGAAGCATTTCATGAGAGGAAAGAGGGGGTTGACAGATGTACTAGAGATAGATGGTAAAATACAATTTGGAGGCCGCAGAGATTTAAGCCTAGCGCTATCATAGGTCAAAGGAGAGGAGATACCGAGCATAACAGTACCTGCGTCTGCGGCCGCCTCCTGGTCGCGGACGGGCGCAGACGGGCAGGACTCTGGCACGACTCCGGCACAGGTCCGGCGCGTCCGCTGTTCACGTCCGCTGCGCGGAGGCATGATCTTCCGTTTATATAGTGTCCAATCGGGTGCCTTCGAAGGCTACCCCACTCCAAGATGGCCGCCGGAGTCAAACCAATCACCCAAGACAGCGCTAACTCAGCATTGAAATCGGCTGAGGTGAGTGAGAGTCTTGGAGACAGTGGGGACAAATTTCTAACTGGCGAGCAAAAAAGGGGCGAGGGGAGAATGAAACCACCGCTTTCAAGTCCAGCGGAAGGAATCGTGTCTAGATGCAATAAGCTTCGTATTCAAGCTGAAGCAAGTGAGGTTAAAAAGCTGCCAGGACAGCTAGTAAAAGCGTGCAAATTAAATTTCAACAAACACAAAGTACAGCAACCTCCCGGCTCACGCCTCAGGAGGGAATGACAGTCACACAGGTTTAGAGAGCCCGTGCAGCAAAGTCCTTTTATAGTGTCCAATCGGGTGCCTTTGAAGGCTACCCCACTCCAAGATGGCTGCCGGAGTCAAACCAATCACCCAAGACAGCGCTAACTCAGCGTTGAAATCGGCTGAGGTGAGTGAGAGTCTTGGAGACGGTGGGGACAAATTTCTAACTGGCGAGCAAAAAGGGGGCGAGGGGAGAATGAAACCACCGCTTTCAAGTCGAGCGGAAGGAATCGTGTCTGGATGCAATAAGCTTCGTATTCAAGCTGAAGCAAGTGAGGTTAAAAAGCTGCCAGGACAGCTAGTAAAAGCGTGCAAATTAAATTTCAACAAACACAAAGTACAGCAACCTCCCGGCTCACGCCTCAGGAGGGAATGACAGTCACACAGGTTTAGAGAGCCCGTGCAGCAAAGTCCTTTTATAGTGTCCAATCGGGTGCCTTCGAAGGCTACCCCACTCCAAGATGGCCGCCGGAGTCAAACCAATCACCCAAGACAGCGCTAACTCAGCGTTGAAATCGGCTGAGGTGAGTGAGAGTCTTGGAGACGGTGGGGACAAATTTCTAACTGGCGAGCAAAAAGGGGGCGAGGGGAGAATGAAACCACCGCTTTCAAGTCCAGCGGAAGGAATCGTGTCTAGATGCAATAAGCTTCGTATTCAAGCTGAAGCAAGTGAGGTTAAAAAGCTGCCAGGACAGCTAGTAAAGGCGTGCAAATTAAATTTCAACAAACACAAAGTACAGCAACCTCCCGGCTCACGCCTCAGGAGGGAATGACAGTCACACAGGTTTAGAGAGCCCGTGCAGCAAAGTCCTTTTATAGTGTTCAATCGGGTGCCTTCGAAGGCTACCCCACTCCAAGATGGCCGCCGGAGTCAAACCAATCACCCAAGACCGCGCTAACTCAGCGTTGAAATCGGCTGAGGTGAGTGAGAGTCTTGGAGATGGTGGGGACAAATTTCTAACTGGCGAGCAAAAAGGGGGCGAGGGGAGAATGAAACCACCGCTTTCAAGTCCAGCGGAAGGAATCGTGTCTAGATGCAATAAGCTTCGTATTCAAGCTGAAGCAAGTGAGGTTAAAAAGCTGCCAGGACAGCTAGTAAAAGCGAGGTACACAATGTATAGTGCTCAACAATTCCTGAGATGATTGTCCTATGTAGGGACAACAAAATGTTACAACAGTGATCAGACTTAACTCTGGAACCCAGAGGCACATTGTAGCCTGTGGGAATGGAAATGATGGAGTTAAACAGATTGAGTATGTATGTAATATAGTTACCTGTTCCTCTGGGGAGCCACAGAACTGTCCATACAGTGAAAGGACCTCATCAGCCAGCAGCTCCACCTCCTCTGCAGAGAAACCATGGGCCATCTCACTTGCTTGGCTTAGCATAATTGCTTCCAGAGGTGGCAAACAGCAGCTAAAGTGCCGGAGTTCTTGATAGCAGCAGTGTCAGGAGGCAAGTGAGGTATCTTTCAAACTGGGGTGCACATGTATGCAATGAGCGGGGTTATCAGCATATACAGACACAGCCATTGGACCTTTACCATCACAATCATCAACTTTAGCCTATGGCTGTGTCTGTCATGGAATCAACTGCCCATGGCGTCGGCGTCAGAAGCACAATGTCCAATATGCGAGGTCAGGAACCTGCCATTTTAGTTGTTGAAAGTACTGTTTGGTGACAGTTAACTGCGTTACCACCACTCCAAATGAGGGATTACATATTTAAATATGAACAAATCCATTGCCATCAAAATTTTAAGATACTTGTCATTTGTCTAATGCGTTACTGTGCATTATGGCAATATTAGCACGGGGATGTATGACATTACAACGCATGCTTTTACATCACATGCCTTTATAACGCGGTTTTTACAACGCAAACCTTTACAACGCATAGCGCTTTGGGGTGCTGGATAGTGAATAGTTTAATTTACTATTCCAACTCCAGTCCACGTGGACACTAGGGAAGGTGTTGGACAGTAAATTAAACGTATTCCCTATCCTAGAGCGCCCCCCAGCGCAATGCGTTGTAATGGGTTGCGTTGTAAAAGTTGCGTCGTAAAGGCACTGCGTGGTAAAAGTTGCGTTGTAAAGGATGTTTCCCTTAGCACGGTGCAGTGTACACCGCCGGTGAAGGTATTTTGTCCAAAAGAAAAATAAATGAATTAAGGTGCAAATAATACATCTAGGATGTATTATTTACACATTAATGGTGAAGACACATGTTCAAGGCCATAATGGCGATTTGTGAAGGATGTTGCACAACATACTATTTCAAAGTAATATGTTTATGTTGCTATCTGAAATATTTATGTACTGTCACATGAGTTTTGGATTACTCTGTACATATGTTACTGTGGACCTTGTGACCAACATTCAAAAACTGTTTAAATTCACACATAGGTACACTGGGCGAGCGATGAGACAACAGCCTCCAATGTCCCACCCATTTCCAGACCCTCAGACCATGGAAGAAAGGGATATTATCAAGAAATTGCATTTAATTAGGCAAACCACACAAGATTTATGCCATCAGTTGGAGCCTGATCTCCTGCCTCACAACGCTAATCACACAAGTATCACACCAATAGTTAAATGTATATCAGTATTACATTTTCAGGCCACAGGTTCCTGTTGGACTTGGCCCTTTGTGCAGGGGCATCCCTGAACTTTTTGCCTTACTCCTATTTTTTTTCTGACCTGTTGTTTGCTATTTTATAACTCTGGGCACTTTACTAATGCTGATCAGTGCTAAAGGGCACCTGCTCTCCCTATTATAAATCAATGTATGAATTAGTGATTCCATGATTGGCGTGTTTGGTTAACCTGTCAGACCCTAGTTCAGTGCACCAGGAGTGCCAAGGGCTTGTAAACCAAATGATGCTGGTGGGCTTGCAGCACTGGGTGTGCCACCCACAGAAGCAGCCTCTAAAAGTGTGTCTAAGGCCTGCCATTTCAGAGCCTGTTTGCAGTCTGGTACTGCCATGTTGACTGAGCATGTGCACCCACTTGCCAGTCCCTAAACCTTCCTTTTTCTTCATATCAGACACCCCTATGGTAGGCCCAAGGGCAGGGTGCATTGTAAGGATAAGATAGGACAAGCCATGATATGTGTGGCATGTCATAATAGTGAATTACAGACATTTTCGTTTTCCACTATTGCAAGGCTACCTATTCCCCATAGGCCAGAATGGGCAGTTTGATTATTACATCTTAAAATCCTAACTGACTCAGGGAACATGTAGAAATTAGAGTTTAGTATGCCTGAACTCAGAATGATAAAATATATATTTACTGAAGTTGATTTCAACATTCTGTGTTTGAAAATACCACTTTTAGAAAGTAGGTATTTTCTTGTCTAAATATCCAAGCCTGCCTCTGCTAGGTTGTGTATTCCTTTTCTGGAGTTTGAGTGACAGGGGCTGGGGGATTCCAGGAGACAAGATGAGTCAGCCCAGTGGTTAATAGAGATATTTGCATCTAGATGGGTGGGAGGAGTTGCACCTGGGACCTGAATAGGGCTGTGCTTTACCTCCACAATGCTGGCTCCACCTCCTGTGGTACGTCTGATGTCTCTGCCCTGCACTGTGAAAGGAGAGAAGGAGTCATGTTAACAGAGTGCTCCAGAGCTGTGCCTTTCCTCTACAATGCTTGCTCCACCTCCTGTGGGGCATCTGATGTTTCTGCTCTGCACTGTGAAAGGAAAGAAGGAGCCATACGAACAGAGTGCTCCAGAACTGTTTGGACTAGGCAAAGGCCCCTCTGCCCACGGAGGACAAAGAATTTTGGGGTATAAGTATTGGGACCCTGATCCCAAGAATTTAGATCACTTTTGGACTACAAGAAGAAACCTTTGCTGAGGAGAGGAACCTGAAGAAACTGAGGAGAGACTATCACTAAGCTGAAGTGCTGCTTGGGGGATTAGCCTGCAGTGGTTGCCTGTCTGCCAAAGAAAAGAGAAAGGACTTTGTGTGCACTTTATTCAACTTGTAAAGGATCTCCAAGGGCTTGAGAAAAGAGCTTGCCTCCTGCTGAAGTCTCAGGGACAAAAAACTTCAATCCCCAGCTCGCAGTGTCTCAAGGAGCTGGAAGCGCAACCAGAGAGAGAGAAGCGCGTCGCAGCCGCTGCCGTCGCATTTCTGAACAAGGATATCGCCGCTGTAGCTGACGCATTGCACCGCATCTCAAGAAACGTCGGGCATCCCTGAAGAAGCGTGGCGCCATTGCAGCCACTGCCGTCGCATCTCTGAACAAGGATGTCGCCACTGTATCTGACAAATTGCACCGCATCACAAGAAGCGCGTCGCATCCACGGAGAAGGGTGCCGCCGTCGGAGCCGCTGTCTTCGCATCTCTGTATGAGGGTGTCGCCGCTGCAGCTGTCGCAGCGAGCAGAAGCGTCTCACATCGAGGGAGAAGAGTGTCGCCTTCAAAGCCGCTGTCGTCACATTTCTGAACAAGGGTGTCGCCGCTGCAGCTGACACATTGAGTCGAGACTTCTCGCAACATAGGAGAAGCGTGCCGCATCAGGAAGAAGACGTCTTTATTTCTTTGCACCAAAAATTTCAACGCCTCACCTTCTTTGCAACACTTTTCGTTGCTCTGTGTGCAGTGACTCAAAGTGTCGCATTTTAAGATCTAAGGAGAACTAAGCTAATTCTACCATTTTCAGTACAGTATTGTGGATTTTTTTTCGTTTGTGGTCTTGTGTTAAATCTATATAAAGAATACTTATGTTTAATATAAAACCTGTGTGGTGTCCATCTGTAGTGTTGTCACTGGGTTACTGTATGTGTTCACAAATGCTTACACACTGCCTCTGAGATAAGCCTGTCTTCGTGTGCCAAGCTACCAAGGGGGTGAGCAGGGCTTATTTTAGGAGTGTACCCCCTTATCCTGACTAATGGCAAGGGTCCCTATTTGTCACAAGTACCTACCTGTGCCAACTAGAGACCCCCAAATCTAACAGTTCCTTTCAGTACACTGTGGCAATATCTGGTGGTATGTCACAACTAATATTCAGTGGTGCACTACAAGACGTGCTTTCGGCAATAATGAGACATATTGACAGCTACATCTAATTCCCAAGACATCAGGATTTAGCCAATGTGAGGGTTGACTTCTACCACATGTGGTTGGAGCCATTAATGGCACCCACATTGCCTTAGTATCACAGCAAGCCGGGGAAAAAGTTTACCGTAAAAGGAAGCCCTTACATTCTATAAATATGGAAGCTGTCTGCTTACATGATTTATATATCTCAAACGTCTGTTGTGTGGAACAGCACCATACCCCAGCTGATGCCCTTGTAGTGTGGACCAGCACTATACCCCAGCTGATGGCACAACTACTACCAAGAGGACCGGGCTTGTTGGTAAGTTTGATCTGTCCTAACTGTGTGTAGGTAATGTCAGGTAGTATTAACAGAAAGTGTGTAACTTATTGCTGCACTTATGTCTGTCTAGTAGACTCAGCCTATCCCAACCGATTGTTTGCACTGCAGAGGAATCCAACAACACCATGGGAAGTCACCTTCAATGAGGCCCATGGAAGGACATGGCAGACAGTGGAGAGGGCTTTTGGAGTCCTATGGCCAGATTTAGATCTCTGAAGAAAACTGGGGGAGCCCTCCTCTACTGGGAAAATGTTAGGGAGGGCAAGCGCTGGGAAATCCAGGTGAAGGGTGTTTGTTGAATAAGGTTTTGAGACAGAGTCATTTTGTTTGTGCTCTTTGTTTTGCTCATATTTTTGTCATGGACTGTGTTCTCCAGAAGTTGACCATGTGAATTGTCTTATATGTATGGTTTGATAGCTAATTTCTATGTTTTGGTCTGTTTTAGTTACCTTTACCTAGGCACCTCCATTTGGACATTTTGGAGTTGTGACATTTATGGGTATATGATGCTGTTTGGAAGTACAAATGGGACATAGGTTGTTCCTAGGAATGACAGACGCAGACCTAGGGTTTACAAATCCTGTACCAAGACAGCTTGCAGAGTGATAGGATGGAAGGTATGAGGAATCCATTTGTGTAACTTAGGATTATGGTGGTGCACTGCCTCTAAATTTGTCCAAATATTAAATCTTTACCGTGCTCCTAGGTATCGCTTCCCGCCTGGAGCGTAATCAATTATTTCAGTATGAAAAAAGATGGTTCATACAGAAGAGTGGTACTTCAATGGGCAATTGTGCCGCAACGGCATATGCTAACCTTTACCTGGCAGCATTTGAAGAGGAACACGTGTATAAAGACCCAACTTGGATGGAGCACATTAACCTATATGTACGCTTTATAGACGACATATTCATAGTCTGGAAAGACACTCATCAAAGTTTACAACAGCAACTCACTAAATTGGATACAAAAGACGACAGGATAAAGCTCACTTGGAACATCAATGCAAAAACAATTCAATATTTAGATGTAGAAATTACTCAAAAGGAAGGCCAGTTTACCACGAATCTGTATCGGAAGGAAACAGATAGGAACAATTTACTGAGATTTGACAGCCATCACCCCCCAGCACTAAAACGACACTTACCATACTCCCAATTTCTTAGGGTGAAAAGAGTGGTCTCTGAGGAAGAGCAATTAAAACAGCAACTGGATACCATGAACAAAAGATTTCTGGATAGAGGCTACCAGGAAACTGTAACACAACAAGCAATATGTAGAACTTCATTAAAAACCCGAGAAGAACTTCTGTCAAATAAAACACGTACTGAACAACCAAGGATAACATGTGTGAGTAAATACTCCACAGTAAGCCAACAATATAAAGCTATCATCAAAAGACATTGGCCAATGATGATGATTGAGCCGGATTTCAAAGGAATATTCACCAATGAACCTATGTTCGCATACACTAGAGCGAAAAACGTATCTGACTTTTTGAAAACATCAACTGAACCCGATGAAACTACCAACTACCGAGGAACAGTTCCGTGTTTAAACTGTAATAATTGTAATAACATGATGAAGGGCAACGTCATCACCCACCCAATGAAAGGGAATAACATCCACCTAAAAGTGAACGGAACATGCGACTCAGCTAACATAGTATACATGTTGAAGTGCCCTTGCGGGCAGGTATATGTTGGCCACACAGAAAGGAAATTTAAAATAAGGGTGAATGAGCACAAGAGCAACATACGTACAGGGTCACAGAAATCCACAGTGGCTACACATTTTCAGGAAGAAAAACATCATATAAGCCAACTGAAGGCTTGCATTTTGGAACAGGTCGACAGAAGAGAAGGTCTGACAAATAAGAACAATTTACTTAAGAGGGAAAACCATTGGATTTTCCATTTGAATAGTTTGAAACCTAATGGGTTGAATGGAAGGATTGAATTTCAGTATTACTTGTAATGGGTTATCTTCATCTATTTTCAATTATGCAGGATTCTAAATTACAAAATCAGATGTATAACAGCCTTTTTGGAGTATAGATCCATGGCCAATCCATGCAGCAGTAATGGGGTATACACACTTTTGCTAGAGCGGAAAAGTTAGTCATTGCCAAGCCTAACAATCTTATATATTGATTTTCCTCGTTTATCAACACGTTAGTTCTTAAATCATCATAGCTAGTGTACCTCTTTAAGAAACACGATCAGCGCGTAACGTTCTTACGTCACACGCATGCGCACTACATGCTCACACTATTAACATCCCGGAAATGCAAGTAGCGTAAACCCGCAGCCGTTTCGTTGAGACGCGAGAGAAGAGTAAGCAGGTAACAACCGGTGATACACCGTTAGAACGCTTGAATATCAAATATTGTAAACCCATTATGGGTGACTTAGAAGTTTTATTGGCAATTAGAACAGAGTTCACGGTTAACCACAATGCATATCCATTAGGCGCGTATAGCTTCATAGTAAGGAACGCGATGGAAGTGAGTGGCACATTTGATAGAATGGCATTCTGTATCACGGCACATTGGTAGCATTGAGCATTAAACACTAGCGAAAGTTGCATTGACTATAATAGTGTGGAAACTCACTTTTTAATTATGAAATGTATTAGCATTTCTAGGCTTGGCAACATAACTTGTAGCAGAGTGAAGTGATTGAGAACATAGCCGGGTTAATGTATGAAGTGTTGAAATTTCCTGTACAAAACTGAGAATAATATATAACAGTATGCTCAAAATGTAATGTTTGTTATTTGTAGATGGATCCCTGATGAAGGTGATTATCCACCGAAATGCATTGGATAGATATCATTTCCCTTGGATGAAATTTGAATAACACCAATGTGAATACACAAAAGACTTACCAATTCAATGAAATAAAATTGAATGTGAATAATCAACAAAACGAAATTATATTATTTGAAAGGGCTGAATTTCAGAATCCATTTGTGTGCCATCATGAGCTCAAACAAAATGTTGTTGTGGAGGGAAATCATGCTATTCTCCTTTCACATTAGCTGAATCCTCATTGTGTAAAGTGTATATAGCTGATGTGTCTCTTTATTGTAGGGCAAAGTACTTGTGGCACACCACAGAAATGTGTTTGTTATATTGTAACAGATACTGGAACTATGGATTGGAATGGTCCTGTGATCAGAAAACATAAGGGCATATTATCAAGCAGGGCTTTAAAAATTATCGCCATTTTAGCGGCAGAAAACTGCCGCTAAAGCAGCAATAATGGTCTTGATAATATGGCCTTGTGAATTCCAATAGAAACCCATGTTCTGGTGTGAACATGGGCTTCTATTGGAATTCTCCACGGCATATTATCAAGCCCATTATCGCCACTTTAGCTGCAGTTTTCTGCCGCTGACACGGCAATAATTTTAACGCCCTGCTTGATAATATGCCCCATAGTACTGCCATGCATTTGTCTATTGGTGTTATTGATGTGGTATTCCATTTGTGAGGTAGGCCACATGGCTCTGGCTGATGACATTGCCCATTTAAATTGTGCCTATTCAATAGGATATTGTCTGATGTATTCCCTCCTTCCATGTTGTTAAGGTCTGCAACTGAAAATGTGCCCATTGGCACATATTATTAGTGTCATGTAGGATTTGCAATGTTTCTGACATGATGCCAGCCTACAGTTGATACAATGGAATAAAGATGTGATCCTGAACTAAAAAATGTGTACATGCAATACATCCATGCTTGCACAAGTTAATATTTGTGCCACTGTAAAGTTCAGATGTGAGTACATATATACATTGCTTGATGTGATATATATCACAGCAGGCAATGAGTTTCAGGCTAGTGGATTTATTTAAGTGAACAAGGAGAAAACAAACATTGTGAAAACCAAACAGGAAAACTGCAAAAGTGAAGAAGTCCGTCATGGTGCATGAAACCATAGCTGTAGATGCCAAATTGTTTATAGTCCGCTGTCCAAGATCCTCCTGCCATCAGGAAGGTAAATGTGTCTTAAAATAGTCCACCGAGTGAATGTGTTACAAACACTGGAGCAATTTAGGTTTGAGTTTTCTTGCTGCTGGTGGTGGAGGTCTTCCAATCCGCACCTCCTGGAGGTTGTGTGGACGACTCAGGCTTGACTGTGCACATGGGTGTCTGCTTGTGGGTCTTCCTCTAGTAGTGCCTCCCTTCCAGTAATTGCAGCAGATGTTGATGGACCTGATGATGTTGGACCAAAGGAAGTGGTGCTGGGAAAGCTCTGCCCAGGTATGTGTGTGAATGTCCTGCAGCACCCCAATTAGGGTGCCCATGTTTTATTTATGGTCCTGCATCTCATTGTATATGTCTCTCTGCACCTGCTTCATCTCCTGGATTTCAGTGAGTACCTAGCCAATCACGCCTTGGGACTCATGATAGGTTACTAAGACTTGGTTGATGGTGGCCTGGGGCGAGTGGACCAACTGGCCTCATTCTGCCGGCCCACAATTACCCTTCCAGAACCCCTAACCCTAGGAGCTTGTGCCCTTGGCACGGGGTGCCCTATCCAAATGACTTGTGGCTCCGGGGGTGTTTGTCACACCAGGATACAGGACTAGGGAGCACAAAATGGTTGTTATTGTGCTAGGTACACAGGTTGTGGGGATGGGAAACATCCTTTACAACGCAACTTTTACCACGCAGTGCCTTTACGACGCAACTTTTACAACGCAAACCCGTTACAACGCATTGCGCTGGGGGGCGCTCTAGGATAGGGAATACGTTTAATTTACTATCCAACACCTTCCCTAGTGTCCACGGGGACTGGAGTTGGAATAGTAAATTAAACTTTTCACTATCCAGCACCCCAAAGCGCTATGCGTTGCAAAGGTTTGCGATGTAAAAACCGCGTTGTAAAGGCATGCGATGTAAAAGCATGCGTTGTAATGTCATATATCCTGTGGGGATTGATGTTAGCTGAGGCTTTGCAGCTTGGGCGGGAGGTGTTGTGAGATCAGTGAGACTCACTGCTGCTGTCTGCCCATGCTGACCAGATGGACCAGCACAGTCATTCTCATCCAGCTCACCAACAGTGTTGTCATCACTGGTGGCTTGATCTTGAGTTGGAGTGGGTGTCTCTTCTATGGCCATGTTCTGGGTAGTTGCTCATCCAGATAGACCTGCTGTGAAATACAGAACATTGTTTTTGGTGGAAGTGTGGTATCTACAGCCAAATCTTTTGTGACACATTAATTAGAACCCTAGGAAAAACAAAATAGGTAGATATTACAATTTTGATATAGTTCAGTGGTATTGAACTTTTTAACACCTTCGCAGCGGCGGCTATTCCGCCGCAGCGGTAAGGGGGTGGGGGGGCCGCACAGCGCTCACACGCTGGTGACGGAACCGCACCGTCACCAGCCTCGGTTGAGCTGTGCTCATGACGGAGCAGTTCCCTCATGGCCCCGCCCGCTCAATAGAACGTGCCGCGCAGGCGCGAAATCAGCGCCGCGCAGGCGCGAAATCAGCACTGTGCAGGCGCGTCGGGCGGGCCATGACGGAACCGCTCCATCATCAGCACAGCGCCACCGCGGCTGATGACGGAGCAGTTCCGTCATCAGCGTCGAAGAGGTTAGCAAGCCATTTGAAGACGTTACACACACGTGTTTGAATTAAGCATTAGATGTCTTGAGATGTTGCATTTTGGATTAAGGAATTAACATGACTTCTCCAAAACATTCAGGACAACACAGAGAAGAGGACACATGTTTATTAGACCTTTGCAAGGCCTAGCTGTGTATAAAACAGGCGATCACCTAACTTGGTTGTATATTTAGCATTTGTCATCATGTGGGCAGTGCAGAGTCAGTGGATTGCCTGCACTTCTAATCAGCTGAGTTAACTCCATGCCTTACAAATATTTGAGCCACATACTTTGTATGGTGTCACTCATCCGTCAATTGTTTCAGTTAAGGAGACCAGGACAACATAAAGCACAGTAAGCCGTAATGTCCCTGAGTAGAGCATTGTGTGTAGATTGCTCACTCCATGAGAAATGAACATCAGCTGTAATATGTCAAACAAGTGAGAATGGGAGAAATCACAATTTCATCTTTTTTTTAATTACAGAAACAGGGACTCATGGTAGTTGTAGTCATTTCAATCTCTACTTCCAGCACGTGCAAAATGGTTAGTGTAACATACCTGTTGAAAAAATGCAGTCCGGTTGGGCCATACAGTTACATATTAACACATATTTTTTTGCAATAGAACGGGGAAAGGGGTTATATGCACGATTGCACCTATCGTTTGTCTCGCCTTATCAATTATTTTGGTGACACGGATCGGAGATTCTTTTACCCCTCAATCTCCATGAACAGAAAAGAAAACTTTTATGCTCTAATTTGTAATTCAACAAAACTGATCCAGCACACAAAACAAATATTATAAAAGTCTGAACAATGATATACGAATTTCAGTTTCAACACAATGATATTCAGTAGCAGAGTCGTTGGATGTTTTTTGGATGTTCAATCTTTATTGAATTCTTCAAAACATGTAGCCAACGCGTTTCGTCCTCCACGGACTTCTTCAGGGCTACAAACAATATACATACATACACAAAATTAATATATGTACAGTATATACACTAAATTACAATTTAAAAACAATTTATTACAATTCTACATGTTAAAAAAAGAGTGCTAAAGGACGATCCTAGTGAAAGTCTCTAAAAAGACTAGAGAACACACCTATTTGTGACCTATTGTCCTCGTGTATTATATACAAAATTTACATTTATTACAAAGAACACTTCTAAGTATGAGAGAAACCTATGTAGACTTTCCTGAGCCAAGCTCTGCTACTTTCTTCTTGTTAACTTCTATCTTTATTTAGAGGAATCTTGTTTAAAAGAGAACAAGTTGTAAAAGGATTTGGGCTTGTCAACTTCACATTCTACGTATATTCCTGGTGGGTGTATACATAATATCAATGCCTATTCATCAAGTTCTGACTGTGCTGAAAGCTTTAAAATGAAGACTGATTGCTGCAAGTGAGCTTACCAATAATCATGAGCTTCTCATCAATGTGTAGATAATCCTTATTTCCAATTAGGTGGTAATTTAAGGTGGCAGTTCTAAACAGGTCAAAAAATGAAACCTATTTCAGCGTTACACATTCTTTTTTATACATTGGAATTAGTTCATTTGTCATGAGCAAAGGATAAACATACCTTTTCTTAGTATGTCAATGTTCTTAGTAAGTTCTAGTTTTTCAAGGTAAGTTTGCCAATATGATAATGGTCTAAAGAAAGAATACAAGAGAAGCTGTCACTATGAGCGAAAGAGTTTAAGAAATTTTTATACTTTTTTGCTTTGCAGCTGCTCAAATTATATGGCATTATGTTCAAAAATTGGTCAATTTGAGTTCACAGTATACTGGGGTTATTTATCCATTTAATGCTGGCCAGGGTTAAAGCTTCAGCACAAAATATTGTTTGCACTTCGTGTTTAAAAAGGTTGTTATGGTGATAAGGTTCTAACATACACTTATGGTGCTGGCATCTAATCTAGGGCAGACATCTTGTAGTGATCACAATCCCATATTATCTGCCCCATGGAGATTACTTTGCCATATTATTCTAACAATAGCGATCTAAGTATAAAGTGTATAGTCTAGAACGGGGTCTCCACAAAGTTCCCAACGAAATTCGGAGATTAGCGTTGGTTCGATCTTTATCCCAGTAACAAAACGGCATTGTTTGGGCAGCGTTTCACTTACTTCGAATATGATTCAAGCCGGCTCCATCGCGTGGCTCCTTCGTTAAGGCGTATGATTACTAAAGAAACGATATACCGCCTTTATATACTCACTAATTGCTTGATTTAGTGCACCTGTGATCGAGTTTGGTGTCTCGACGCGGCACTCGGTTGATTCTATATCCTGCGGGCGCCATTTTGACAGTACCTAGTGCCCCGATCGTTTGTATTAAAGTAATTAAACAACTCGCAAATTTACGTATTGGGCCAATGTTTTCTCCAGTTTTGCATATTTATAAATAACCCAGATATATTATACTCGCCATAGGGCATTCGAGTTCCGATTTCGAGTGAAAGGATATTTTTAATAGCGGTACCAGAATTCTGCCTCAGAAACTTTATACAGTCTGATCGATACTGAAAGCGGCTGTAAGCCATATATTTTAGCTTCCTGTCCTTCGGTAAGCTTTATAAGTAATTTGTCCACCATTTTCGATTGGGATTAGTTTTGCAAGCAATTTCGGTACCATTTTGTAGTGTCCACGAAAATGATTTATTTCAAATATTACCCACAATCGTTTGAGAGATGGTTAAAGTTAACCTGAGATTTTTCCTGCCTTAAATATAACAAAGCGCAATTGTTATTTTCCAAACATATTGCAAGATGTGTATTTATATCGTCTTTTATTTACTAACCTGGGCATGGACCCGCCATTTTGGATTGGGGTCGTTGTTTAAATTTTAATTGTGATTTCAAGTGTCCTTAAGGAGTAAAACCTAAAGCTACTTAGCAGAATTTGTCTGAAAATAAAACCCAATTCCTTCTAGTTTTATTAGGAATTTATCTACAAACTAATAGAATTTTAAGGTCACTTAATCAAAATTGATGTTCTCTTCAGATTCGTTGTTTGTAAGACAAATGAACTAATTCCAATGTATAAAAAAGAATGTGTAACGCTGAAATAGGTTTCATTGTTTGACCTGTTTAGAACTGCCACCTTAAATTACCACCTAATTGGAAATAAGGATTATCTACACATTGATGAGAAGCTCATGATTATTGGTAAGCTCACTTGCAGCAATCAGTCTTCATTTTAAAGCTTTCAGCACAGTCAGAACTTGATGAATAGGCATTGATATTATGTATACACCCACCAGGAATATACGTAGAATGTGAAGTTGACAAGCCCAAATCCTTTTACAACTTGTTCTCTTTTAAACAAGATTCCTCTAAATAAAGATAGAAGTTAACAAGAAGAAAGTAGCAGAGCTTGGCTCAGGAAAGTCTACATAGGTTTCTCTCATACTTAGAAGTGTTCTTTGTAATAAATGTAAATTTTGTATATAATACACGAGGACAATAGGTCACAAATAGGTGTGTTCTCTAGTCTTTTTAGAGACTTTCACTAGGATCGTCCTTTAGCACTCTTTTTTTAACATGTAGAATTGTAATAAATTGTTTTTAAATTGTAATTTAGTGTATATACTGTACATATATTAATTTTGTGTATGTATGTATATTGTTTGTAGCCCTGAAGAAGTCCGTGGAGGACGAAACGCGTTGGCTACATGTTTTGAAGAATTCAATAAAGATTGAACATCCAAAAAACATCCAACGACTCTGCTACTGAATATCATTGTGTTGAAACTGAAATGCGTATATCATTGTTCAGACTTTTATAATATTTGTTTTGTGTGCTGGATCAGTTTTGTTGAATTACATATTAACACATATCATGGGTTCTAGGATCACATTTTTATAGAAATACACTTAGAGGCGCCATTCCACGTGTGGTATGTAAGGGAGAATAATACATGTGATCTGATTTGCAACAATACACATTAATACAGACAATCCAACAACCCTGATACTTTCAGGATTGCATGCTAGGACACTAGGTACACAACAAAATGGCAAAAGCTGAGTGAAGAATAAACAGGACATTGAGGTATTGTGACAGTTAGTGTGTTGTAACTTACCACACTCCACTCCCACCGGTAGCCCAGCAAAACTTTCTCCTCCCTGAGAAACATTTTGATTGGGGTACTGGGAGAACCACGATCAGTCCTCTGGACCTCAAGATGTTGCTTGGAGCCAAGAAATGCACCTTACCCCTCAGGTCATTCTACCTCTTCCTAATTTTCTCCTGTGTGCACAGGGTGGTACCTACAGCATTCACTTTGTCTACTATTCTGGTCCACAGGTCCTTTTTCTGACTGATAGTAGTATATTGTACTTATGCTCCAATAAATAGTCGCTCTAATCTTATGATTTCATTTGCCACATCTGACAAATCTGCCTCTAAAAAACATGGACTTTTTTGCCTGGCAATATCTCCAAATTAAATTCAGTGACAGTACAAACAAAAATACACCAAGAGATGAAAAGAGAATGTGCTGCACAATTGTCTGGATAGTAGTAAAAAGGATGGGGAAAAAAGGCCTGCCTCCTCTCACTAATATGTTGCCTTAGAATTGTGTGCTGCAGTTTAGTGGCAAAGGATCATGGTCTAAAATGGGGTGTGTTTTATAGTGTGTTTTGCAGGTGTATTCACTTGGCCAATGGACATCAGGAGTGTTATATTAGTATCCATCCAATGGAAACTGTTCTGGTGCTTTGCTGAGAGTGTACCGCGATACACAACTGCCGTCGGAGAACTGTCGCAAGGGGACCGCCAATACAACTGTGTTTTCGTAGTCTGGTCTTCAGGAACCTGGTCCCCTGACAGTGACAGAGTACGAATCGCCAGCATTGCAGCCCACCGCATCACAGAAGGGGCACACTCCCTGAACGTGGTCACCAGTTCAGGCTGCATGCATCATAATAGGGCGGGTAAAAGACCACTAACTCCACAGAGTACTGGGGACCGCCACAACGGTGGTATGGTGGTAAGACTGTGAAACTCATAATCAGGCCCTATGTCTTTACATGGTTACAGTATTGGTCGATTCCAGTGATTTCTTAGGTCTACCAACACATAGAAGACAACAGTTTGAGTGGGAGAGGTGTAGGTACACAGGGTGATAAGGCTTTTCCATTGTCAGGAAATGCCTATTTTTCTGTCTCATATATATGAGAAAAATAACTTTTTGGGCACATACTTTGAGGTTTTCAGGATATTCTAGGTAAGAATGCCAGAAGCCACACTCTCCACACTACCCTGGAATTCCCTGTATCTCTAACTTTAAGAAATGCTTATGGTTGATAGGGTTTTCTGCTTGCAGGCTGACCCATGGCCCAAATAGTACAGCAATCCCCAATGTCTTTATATCAGAATGACTCCAAAACACATAAGTTTCTTCTTGTTTGGCATGGAGATAAGGATGCTCTAGGGCCTGGGGAAACAGAAAGACTACTGCGTCCTTTAAGGATAGGGTATGTCCCAAAGCCTAACCAAGCAAACCCCAACCCATATATTTATTGCAAACGAAAAATAATCCCTGGCGTCTAGTGAGATTTCTGGAGATTGGGATCCAACCCCCACAGACACACACCAGGGAATAGAAAAGCTGATTGAGGTCTTTAGAGTAAGGCACAACAAATGGGTGGGCTACCCCACCCCATTTTGTTTGGAAACAAAAAATAATGACTGGTGAATGGTGGACTTTTTTAATTCCTATGTCCCCTGGGAGAAGGTTGGGGTGAATCCCCAATCTGCCCCAGGGGCAGAAAGGATGAATTATTGCGTGGGGAGCACTTGCCAATGCCCGGGGCTGCTCACCCCTCCCTGTGGTCCAGTGGATGGATTGCTACTCAGGGATCACCCTCCGACAGGGATCTCTGAGTAGTACTCACTAGTCATATATAGAATTGAAGAGGAAAGATTCTCCCCTTTCAAACAATACCTGTCCCATTAAAATCAGTGCTCAAGGCGCTGAGATATGCCACCTCACACTTGATGGCAGTGAAAGTAAAATGAGCTACTCAGCTTATTTTTCTTTTACTTTCAGATTGATGACATCAGAGCACATTGAGTGCTGATCATCATTCCAAAAAGGAAAAAAACCTTGACCTGCTGCAGAAACCCTTCTCCAACAGCCTGATATGAAAATAAGGCAAACCCCTTGCTGCCAGCAGCAGAGATATTGCCTACCTTTGGTGCTTGGACATGATCTCCATATCCATAGTACTTGATAGGTTGGGTTGTGCTGTGAACATGGAGGTCACATACTGAGTACCCAAGGAGTTGACACAATAAGTGTGCTGAACCAACAAATCTTTCTTCTTTGGGTCTAGGAAGAGGGCATAACATTCAGCTATCTGAGCAATGAAATTATCTAATACTTGAGTGTGAGATTGTAGTGCATTAAAAATGCCATTTGGAAAATGTCCTTCCTTTCAGCACAAGCTGCAGGATATATTTAACTAGTACAAACTAAAGGTTGTGCATGGCTCTTTGTATAGAACATACTCTTGTGATAAGAAGTATGTGAGGAGTCTGTGGTATTGTATGTTGATATGCAAATTCTTCTGACGCAAACAGCCCAGATGTCATTGGTGTTTCCCAAATCGGAGTCATGGTGCACTGCTGTCTAAAAAATCTTCAAAGTCCCAATCTGTCTCATGGAGAGAGCTGTGAACAGCTGAATGTATGATGAAACAATGCATCCCATGCATGTTTTTATAACGCAGACTTTACAAAGTACCTACCATTTCTTTTTTTTTCCTCGTAGTTTTATATAGCGTGAACTTGACCCGAATATACCAGGTATCGGAAGCTTTTTCATGAGCACCAGTTGTGTTACCCAAGGACACATCATTTTTTGTTAGGCATAGGGAGGTTAAGTGATTTGCCCACAGTTACAGGATGTTGAGCGTCATTGTAGAGACTTGAACCCGGTTCCCCAGATTTTGGATCAAGCACCCTAGCCGTTAGGCTACAAACTCTCCCATTACCACAAATGTTTCCACAATGCATGTCACTACCACATATGTCCACAGAGGTGCCTTAAAAGTACCTTTACTATGCACACCATTACCATGAATACCATTACAACTCATGCTGTTACAACGCAGGAATCTAAACACATAATAAAGAGTGGGTTCTTTTACCCCCCAAAACATATATAGATAATTAACAGTTAGTGAGTGAAAAGTTACACAAACGTATATTCTCCAGTTTATATATATTCTACAATAAAACAAAAACCGAAAACCCGATAGTGGTAATGCTAAGAGTAGAGCCTACATTACATATACAACAGCTCTAGTGTCCTTCCTCTATTTTCACTCTATGTAGGCAGCAAATGTCCAATCAAAATGGCTGTTCTGAAAATGAACGAAAAGAACTGTCAATTTTCACAGAAAAAACTACATATACATTTAGTCACATTCTGAACCACGTGAAAAAATACATTCCAAAACATATATTCATTAAAATATTAGAATACCTCTAAAAACATATGAACACTGGCTTTACTGGTGACCACACGCTGCTGAGGTAGGAGGAGACAACTGACAGCTTGCTGTTCAGATAGTGGCACCTATTGCTCAAGTAAGTAAAATGGTTACAATGATCACGGATAAAATGTAACCGAAATAATCCCAAATCATAGAATAAATATTTTTTGTCATACAAATTTACATATTTAACAGAGAAGCCTTAGAAATTACCACTCTAGCCTACAGACAAAGTACTGTAAATTTAAGTTAACAACATTTTGATCTCTAATATTTCATTTACCAAAATAAAAAGGACCATTACCTTTGGGAAGCTGCTTGACAGTTATTGGATACTGAGGGCCTGATTATGAGTTTGGTGGTCATGGTACTGCTGTTGAAATGGTTTCAGAATCCACATTGCACCATTGACGGACTGACTGCCCTATTTCAAAGCATACAATTTCATAGACGAAAGACCACCGCGGTCATGCAGCTGCTGACAGGAAATCCTGACTGCAGCAGTGGTGGGATAGGCCTATGCGTCTGTTAGAGGGCAGACTACCAGTGTTACTGCTGGTCCAATTACGATGTGCCTTCCTGCCAACGTGACTGTGGTGGCCAAGCCACCATTTCTGAACTGACAGAAAGGAGGGATATGAGGCTGAAACTTACCTGTACTCAGCTCCACATGTCCTGTGCCACCATGGAACCAATCCTACACGCCCTGCTGCTGCAGTTCCTGCTTGATGACATTCAAAGCAAACACTGTTGTGGACGTAACTGATGGTAAGCCAGATACCTACCCGTTCCTATTGACGTTTCAGCAAATAGTTGAAGAATGGATATGTGAAGTTGTATGTGGTCCTTAGTCCAAGCATGTCATGTGGCCCGCTGTTTCCAATAAATCGGAATGCATGATACAAGCACTGCTTCATAATGACCTCTTTGGGCAGGTTACTGACACTTCAAAGGCCCACGTCACCAATGTTAACATGTGTATAAAAGTAAGAATCAGGTATACAGATATGTGCATTGATTGTTGTAACATAACAGCACCTCCCGATCAATATCCCATCTATTCATCTCAATGAAACCACTTGCTAGGTCCTGTTGTCATATCAAAGAGACTTCTGGATGGATTATTAGACTCTTACACATCACCCACATAAAATGTAAATGTGATGTCAATGGGATATCAAATAATCAGTGTGAGAAGCATACACAGGTTGCAATGTAGACACTCTCTGCTGAATAGGCTTTTCTCTACCAGGGGGACCCTTAAAACGCCAGGCCATTTGGCCTCAGTTCACCTTGTACATGCCTCAAAACCTCTATGTGCACAGGACCTGTGGTTTGAAGTATATCAGGGACAACAAATTGCATAACCAAGTGCCATGCATATGTAGGGAATGTGTAATTGCAAGTCCTAAAAGGAAACATAGTAGTAACAGCATTTATAACACACATGTATAAAGTAGGTGTAAGCTAATCACGCCAAAAAGGACACGTCCATTAAAAAGGGTAAAAAGGTATGACTGCTCACCACCCTTCATATGTGGAGCAACAAATAACTAACTTGCACACATCAAACATTTATTCAATCCACATAATGGGGAGAACTGCAAGTTAAATGACGTTTACATTGCTCAAGCCAAGCTTATGATATCCCACCCAATGCAATGTCAGCCCCATTTGGAATTCATCCCACATATCCATCCCTCAATATTTACCCTTCTTTGTAACTCCAGAACTGGTTAATATGTGTCAGATTATACAAATCCCTTCAAATGAATCAGCAATCAAGATAAAACAAGCATAACTGTAGTCGCATTTCCCAAAGTATACAATAACATCAAAAAGTTAGAAAAGTAATGGCAGGACTAATGTGTTCTAAACCAAACAAATGTTTTATTCCTCCAAAATAACCTGATAGAGTAAACCAAAGGCCAATGGCCAGTTCTTGTCCTCATTTGGCGGTCCAGCACACTGCTGTGTCACTAAACTTGCCCTTCATGACACTGCCACAGAACCTCCTTACAAAGGGACATCCCATGGACATATCAGACACCTCAATGATCTTATTTGGGAGGGGAATGTTTGGGTTTGGAAGCGGTGTCCTTGGATTGTGAAGGTGGGATTTTGGAATAGAAAGGGATGGACTGATTTTTAGGAGGGGTTTGGGAGTCGCAAAGGGGAGAGTGATGTTTGGAAGGGTATACTATGAAATGGAAGGAGTGGATGGGTCAGGAATAGGGGTTAATTTGGAAGTGGAAGCATTTGTATTTGCTGTGGTAGGAGAAGGAAGCTTCTTTGAAGAGGGGCAGAAAGTTTAGCAGTCCTGAGGGTAAGGGAAAAGGATGGGTCTCCTGTAGGGAACTTGGGAGGGGGGGGTGGGAAGGAGTTGGGACTTGGAGGGAGAGGAAGTGACTTTGAGTGATGTGCTTGGGCTGTTGCAGGTGCAGGTGCATGTGTATAAGGTGGATGTGCTGCAAGTAGCGTTGTGTATTGTTTGTTCAGTGTATGGTGGGTGCTTGATTGATTGTGTCTGAGTTTTTTAGGTGTGTAGAATGTGGGTGGTGTGTCCATGGCTGTTGCTGCAGTAGATGTCCTGGGTATGGGTGTCATGTATGGTGATGTTGTGCAGACTGTGGGTGTGTCTAAGGATGTGCTGTTGGGTGGGCATGTGAGTATGGGTATGTCTGTTATGGGTTGGTGTGAGATGGTGGGCACATGGTGTGAAAATGTGCGTGTGGTGGCCCCTGTCTGGGGTTGTGATGGGTAAGTGGTGGGAGTATGTAGGTGTTCTATTGTCAGTGATGGTGGTAGGGTACCTGTGAGTGTGGTGGTAGGTACGTTGTCTATGGGCCCGATTCACAGAATTAACTTAAGACAAAATCCTAAACGTACTACTTTTGGTATTCACAGAATGCACTTACTACTTTTGGTATTCACAGAATGCACTTACTACTTTTGGTATTCACAGAAGGGATTTACGACTACTAACTTTAAGTCTATACTCGGGCCGTTAATTCTGGCCCGGAGGTGGAGCTTCTGGCCCGGAGGTGGAGCTTCCGGCCCGGAGGCGGAGCTTCCAACTCAAAGGTGGGACTTCCGGCCCGGAGGTGGAAATTTCGGCCATGGCTAAATCTTCGCCACCGGCCAGAATCCCTACCTCTGGGCCGGAATCCCCACCTCAGGTCCAGAAGCTCTGCCTCTGGGCCGGAAGCTCCGCCTCTGGGCCGGAAGCTCTGCCTCTGGCCTGGAAGCTCCGCCTCCGGGCCGGAATTTCCGGCTCGAGTGCGGACGTAAAGTTAGTAGTCGTAAATCCATTCTGTGAATACCAAAAGTAGTAAGTGCATTCTGTGATTACCAAAAGTAGTAAGTGCATTCTGTGAATACCAAAAGTAGTTAGTTTAGGATTTTGTCTTAAGGTAGTTCTGTGAATCGGGCCCTATATGTTTAGATGTGTGTTTGTCTTTTTTCTGTTTGCGCTCGTGTGTGGATGTGCTGCTTGTGTCTATTAGGATGGATGCGTGCAAATGTGTGCATGTGTTTTGGACAGATTTGAATATAGGGTATTGGGATGGGTAAGAGGCAGGGGGACGGAGCGAAGTTTTGGGTGGTTGGGAGGCTGTGCTCCGTGAGGAGGTCCGAACCTGAAAATATCTCTGTAGGGCAGACATGGCATTGTGAATTCCTTCCAGGTACACCATCTGCTGCAGATGGATGCATTGCACCTGAATGGCATTTAGCAGTGCAGTCTGACCCACAGACATGTTCCTCAGCAGGTCAATAGCCTCCTCACTCAACACAGTGAGGGGGGCAGGGGCAGCAGGGGCTAAGATGCCTGGAGCAAAGGAGTTGGGTACCCTCTTAGGGGACTGGGCACAGGCAACTGGGTGCGGTGCAACTCAGAGGGTGGTGCTGGTACGTGGGTGGTAGACAAGGAAGATGGCTGTAGATGTCCTGTGGGGTCCACCACCACTTGGGAATGTCCTCTGGAGTATGACTCAGATGACTTCGATGAACTTGAGCTTGCCTCCTGTGCAGCTATCCACACACCCTCTCGGCCACTGGGTCCCTCAGTGTCAAAAGTACAGTAACCACCCTGGCCTGCTGCTTCCCCACAGATGTTGGCCCTCTCTCCTTCGCTTGCCTGAGATGATGCTACAATGTAAATATAAATCAATTTATTGTGTCTGTGGTAACACACTTGACCATGAGATGTTAACACTAAACATTTCAAAGGTGCACAAATTATTCCAGCTCCAAGTCACAAAATATTGGCTCCAACATTAGCCAAAACACGTATACTTGGTACAAAACCTGAAAACAGCTTCTCACAGTGATGTAATTACTCCACAGAGCTACAAGACTATGAATAAGGTTTACTCTACAGCATCCAGATGTATTTACTGGTATTGGTCCCCACCTTCCACACTTTGAGCCATGTTGGACACCACATTAGACAGATCTCCACAAATTGGAAGAGGACAAAACATGCTTTTGGCCAGTCTTCACACAAGGCCCTGAATGCACCAAATGTGTACATGTCTTGTGTGCTGTCTTTCAAGTTGTACAGCTATGTTCCAGCAATATGTGCAGCAGCAGGCATCAGGTCAAGTGAAAATGATAAAGTCACATTACTCCAAAGTAATGTGATCTGAAGTAGCTTTGTAATGTTTCACATGTGGCATTGAAAAGTAGAGAGCACACATGTATGGCCAAATATTTGGGTGATCAGTGAACAAATGCCCAAATTCCACTAAGGACATCCCCATTACATTGTTGGACTGTCTCACCACTCCATTCATACTTAGCATTTGCAAAATACAATTTCCCATTCAAGTCTCATGTGTTGCAGTGACTATCCGTGACAACAACATGGAGTATAGGTTTGTTCCCAGGGTTTTGACAAATTACAGTACCCATTTGTATTGATTGCCACAATTGGCTTGGAATACTGAGTGAAAATGTTAACATAATCTCCTTTCGAATCTGCATAGCACTCCCTGATAAGTTTGACCACTCATTGAATGAACCTACAAACATAAACATGGGCACTTCACATTAGTGATTATTCCCAGAGCTATGCCCTGTAAAATCAGAAATTGACACATTAGTGAAAGTCTTAGCTTCACCATTTGGACATTTCTATAAAATTATGAGCAATAGATCAGAGTATGTGTCACACACTCATCAATGTGTACACAGTCCTGGTTGTGGTAAAACATTGACTGTTTAAGTAACACAATTAACTCACAAAATAATTTCAGTGGCCTACACACACATTTGTCTAATTGACTCAGACATCAGCCTAAGAAGGCAGTTAAATCATGTAGAACACAGAATTGCTGATGACACAACTGCAGGAACAGGTTCACAGGCCAAGATGGAGGCACTATTACGATTGCACCAATGATGTAGGAACGAGTATGTCATCGCACATACCCCCCTTACCAATGGGAAGTGTTGTCCAGTCACTGCATCAATGGTGCACATCATATTATTTCACATTTGATGGGCCTACTTTCACATGACACACAGTAGTGAGTGAGCATCACTCATTCGACAAAGTAGATAATTGGCCTGTTGGGGGCAATGGTCTGCTAGGTTAATTCAACAACATGAGATAAATCATCACGAGTCAGCCATGTGACAGCCCATCTCAGGTTCATAGATAGGTGAGTGGTCACTGCTGTGTAGCAGGTTGATACAGACAGTAGGCAAAGGACATCATTATTCATCTACCACCCCACCTACACATTCATGTACTCCTCTTTTACATTTGCATTTGGGTCTGCACAGTTCAAATAGTCGCATGCATGCCTGTGAGGTGAAAGCATTGTTAAGACAACTTGTAAAACTCTGCTTATGACTTACCCCCTTGTTGCTGCTGTTGGGCCCTCAACTGCCCATCAAGCCCAGAATAGGCCACTGCAATTAGGCATGCCATTAGAGGGGTAAGGGTTTGGTGGGGGCCACACACAAGTTGGTAGATCAGCCGCAGCTGGGCCTCCATGATCTTCTGAGTCTAGAGTCTCAGGTCCTCCCATCTCTTACAGCAATGGATACTACACCACCTGTAAACCCCCATGATCTGCATCTTGTTTGCAATGGCCTTCCAAATGTTACGCTTCTGAAGGGTGTTGTCCTGCATAGATACAAAAGAGGTAGCAAACATTTTTGACTGAAAGTTAATGTATATCAGTTATGATGTCACAGAAGTGTATTACGCCTTCCACAAACTGACACCAATAGTAAACATGTGCATATCACACATGCTGAGATATACAAACACCCCAATGCATACTTCTGTAATAATCTGCTGAATACCCTTATCCCTGTTAATATCCCTAAATCACAAATGAACTCCACTCACATGAAGTACCCGAGGAGCGAGCTACATGTACTGTGATGTGAGCTACAATGAAACCTGACAAAACCTTGTGCCCTTTAGAAGGCTGCACAGCTTTAGGAACAATTTGACATCTATCTGTAAAGGCAGGCACATTAACTGTGGGCCTACATTCTATACATACTGGTATCAGGGTATGGTCCACAGACCTTTACTTATCCCACTATGAGTGATCTGTTATATGTGTCAATAGGAGGATGCTTACTGGGGTGGTGTGCACATGTCTACTCCTTGATGCTTCAGAAGACTAAAGCTTATTGAGTATGTACTGGCCTCACAGGATACCTTTTGTAATAAGTGAGACTGCCACAGTGATGCAATCAGCATACCATAGTAAGTCCACTCTGTCTTGGTTGAAGGTATTGTAGCTGCTGATTCACCTAACCAACATCTCATCTTAACTAAGCAATGATCTGAACTGTGTAAAATGTTTAATTGGACCTGCACTGCACAATCATCAATTGTTGCATAATGTTAACAGATCACTGGCAGAAATTAGCCTGTGTTTGTGAAATTTCACACTCTGACCACCATCTGCATTGGACAGGAGTATTAGGTCAAGGGGTTACCTCACTCACCATGCAAAGGTTTGTCAATGTGAAACCAAGTAGGGATGATGTTGGGGTGGTCACAACTCAATTTGTCATCCCACAATAAAGAAGACTATAGGGACATAGCTCTCGGTATCAGTTGTATTGCCACATGCATTTGTCCCAGCCTTGGTCATGTTTCTGACTGGTCACAGCTCATTGTCCAGCACATTACCAACATATTCCAATCACAAAGGTCAGCTTGCACGGTAGGACGTCTCCCTGTCCACTCGAGCGTAATTCTGCTTCGAGTGGACAGGGAGATGTCCTACCATGCAAATGAAAAAGCGCCTAAAGCTACAATAACAGATTAAGGAGCCAAATACAGGCCACCAATACTCATAAAGAAAACTTATGATACTGACGCCTCCCTGAGAACCCCTATGCGGGTTGGAATTATCACCGCATATAAAAACGACGGAATCTAACTGGAATTAGCCTTGAGAAAGTCATGGGAAGATTTCCCATTACGACGAAACCCGTGTCGGCTGTGAAACAATATCCAGTACAAACCACACAAGAATAAAAGTGGACAAGAAAGAAAAGAAAGAAATAATCATTGTATTTTATTACTTGAATAATTTGTGAAAACACTTACTCACTTGAGTTTAACATAACTATTACGTGTGCTAAGGAGTAGTATGGTGCAGAATGAATTACAGCTCATCGGAAAAAATTAGATATGCACACACACTATCTGAATACAAGAACATGATAGTAGAAGAAAAAAAGCAAGTAGGAGAAATTCTGCAGGCTAAAAACACTAACAAATAACTCTTTGCAACAGTCAAAAGCCTCGCCAATTTACGAGAACCAATTAACATGGACAGCAGTGATACATTTTGTAATTCTTTAGCACAGTTTTTAAAGGATAAGGTGGAGACCGTGTACAGGTCCCTTACTGACAGAGGCACCAACTCAATTGGAAGCACTTCAGCTGTTGCATCCACCTTACCGTCTAATTTGTATGTTTACTTCGATCCACCTAAAATAGAACAGATGTCCCAGGTGGTTAGAACATCAAATTCTGGAGCTCCATCTGATCCATGTCCCCCTAAAATATTTCATCTTGCTCTGATCTTATCAGAGAACAATTGGGGATAGTATTTGAAGAGATCTCTAGTTCTGGCATTTTCCCTGATTCCTGGCAGACAGTCTCGATCCTACCTCTCTTAAAGAAACCCAATCTGGATCCAAGTGATCCAAGTAGCTACATACCGTTTTCCAGGATAACTTTAAGGTTCTGGAAAAAATGTTGAACTTACAACCTTCATATCATCTGCAGATCTGGTAGATCCCTTGCAATATGGTTTCCGGAAAGGGCATAGCACGGAAACGGCCTTCGTAATGGCAGCTAAGGAGCTCTGAGCAATGTTGGGCACAGGTGGCAAGGCTGCACTGATTTTATTAGATCTATACGCGGCTTTTGACACTGTGAACCATGACATATTGATCAAAAGGCTTTCAGAGGCAGGGGTAAAGGAGTCAGACCTTAAACTGATTTAATCCTATCTGAGCAACAGGGTTCAGTATGTTCAGTTCATAACATTCTCCTCAGAGCATTTTATGCTTCCATGTGGTGTGACACAGGCCTCTTCATTGAGCCCTATGTTGATTAACCTTTATGTGACCCCCTTGGCTGAAACAATCAGGCAATTTGGATTCTCTGTGATATCCTATGCTGACGATACCCAGTTAGTGGTGTCAGTCTCGAGTAATGTGGAGGAAACAGCATACCAATTTAACTGCTATATGAACCAGGTGAATCAGTGGATGAGCTCGAACTGTCTAAAGTTGAATGGGGGAAAGACAGAAGTACTTCTGTTGGGTTCTAACACTTCCTTCTGGTCGCATAGTTCAGATGGGGGCCAGCTGGTTTAGGAGAACCTCCGGTCCCAGTCAAAAAGTTGAAGAACCTGAGCATAATATTTGATGACAATCTAACCTTTAGGCACCAGATCAGCAATCTTTCCTTTACTATCTTCTTTATTCTAAAGATAATCAGGAAAGTTTATACCTTCATACTGCTGAATTCAGTGAAAAGACTTGTGACTGTATTGCCCCTGTCCAGACTCGATTACGGCAATGCCCTTTACATGGGACTGCAAAAGCAGCATCTACTGAAGCTACAACGTATGCAAAATTCAGCAGCCAGATTGCTGCTGGATATTCTCAAATTCCAGTCCATCACCCACAGTCTGAGAAAGCTGCACTGGCTCCCAGTGGAAAAAAGGATACGATTTAAATCCTTATGCCTAGCGTTCAAGGCATTGCACGGGGGAGGTCCTCAGTATCTGAAACAACACCTAACCTAGTATTTACCTTGTCAGAAATCTGAGATCATCACAGAGCAAACTCTTACTGATCCCAGATTCAATAAAGCTCATTGGGGCAAAAGAAGCTTTATTTTGGGGACAGTGAAACCTTGGAATTTCCTCCAGACTGATGAAAAAAATATCCCAACTCTGCTCTCCTTCAGAAAGGCACTAAAAACTTGGCTCTTTGCTAACTAAATCTCCATTCTCACTCTTCTTCTGGCACCTTTCTGCTCAGTGCCTAGACGCCCTTGGGCATTCGTGCTGTATACAAGTTCTCAAATAAAATCATATCAAAATCAAATCACAGTAACAGGAAGCACTTCCACTCAATCAATGTGTAAGTTATCTGCCAAGCCGATTTTACATCTCAAGCGTATGTTCCTGGTTCCCCGTTCCCGATTCTACCCATGATTCCTTTGTACTGCGGTACAACTCCATACACCAGTTGATGCTACAACTTCTACCAGAAAGGGCCTGGCTTGTTCGTAAATCTAAACTGTCCTAACTCGGTATGGGTAATGTCAAGTAGTATCATCTCAAACTGTGTTTCTCATTGTTGCACTTATGTGTGACTTCAATCTAGGCAATTCAGCGTATCCCAACTGACCATAGTTGTTGACAAGGCTGAAGAATCTAACAATGCCATAGGAAGTCTGCTTCAGTGAGGCCCATGTAAGAATACGGCATCCAGTGGAGTGGGCTTTTGGGCTCCTGAAGGCCATATTTAGATGTCTGGACAAGACAGGTGTTGCCCTCCTCTACTCCCCAATGAAGGAAAGCCAATTTGCAGTGGCCTGCTGTATGCTTCACAACATCGCACTGCGATGTACGATCCCTTGAATCGCAGATGATGGAGACCACATTGAGCCAAAGGTTGAGGAACATACAATGCCAAATAAAGATGAAGCTGGTGAAAAACAAGTAGGGGATCTGCGTCAGGATCTCATCAAAAACTTCTTCTCACGGGTGTAAGTACTTCTTGACCTTACATTACGGTGACTTTTACAGCAGCTCCTGTTGTGATGATGAGATAAGTGTGTTAAGCTAAAATTAAAGGACGGGCAAGCTTGGGGAACAAGTAGACAAAGGTGTATTTAAAACAAGGTTTTGACACATGGGTCTTTTTTATTTGTGTTTATCTCAGATTTTTGGCCAAAACTGTGTTCTCCAGATACTGACTATGTGAATTAGTGTATATGTATGGTTTGTAATGTACTCTTTATATAGTGTTCTGTTGTAGGTACCTTAATCTTATCCACTTCATTTGCATATTTCATAGTTGTAACATCTGCTGGACTATGTTGCTGTTGGGAATTACAAAGGTGAGAAGTCTTGTTTCTGGGACTGACACACACAGACTTTGGATGCACAAATCATGTACCAAGACACCTTACAAAGTTATTTGATGGGAATTCTGAGGAATCCAAAGGACTTGTTCTCTATCGTGTGTTGTAATTAATGCAATATGGGTGCCATCATAAACTCCAACCATATGTAGTAGTGGAGCCTATTCATGCAAAGCTCCATTCACATTGCCAAAATCCTCATTGCGGATAACGTGTATGTGGCTGTTGATGTGTCTCATCATTGTGGCACATACCTCTAGTAACAACCATTGACATTTGGTGGTGACATTCCAACAGATAGTGGAACAGTGTATTGGAATGATGGTTTGATATCAGAAGTCTAGTACTGCCATGTGTTTGTCTATTAGTGTAGGTGTGATCTCGGACTTTAAATGTGTTCCTTAGCACAGACTATTCACGCAATGTTTGATATGGTTTGTAACTGACATCATGACAGCCCATTGTTTTTTATATTAAAGATGGTATTTTACAACATACTAATTTGTATGTTTTGTTGAGACATGTTTGTTAACCTGAGCTAAACATTGTATACATGCAAAATATCCTTTTTTACACAAGCAATAGTTGTGGAATTGGTAAGTTCAGATGGGAGTACATATATGGATATTTTAAACATGCTATAGCGGTCAATGAGTATCACACTGCTGCATTTATTTAAGTGAACAAGGAGAAATAAACATTGTGAAAAAATAAAACAGGGAAACCAAAAAGGGGAGGAGTCAGTCACGTGGGCTGAAACCATATTTCACAATGGATGGGGGATTGGTAAGACAGATGAGGAGAGGGAGGAAGAAGACAATGCATTTCCCAGTCATATGTCTCCTCTCTGTTTTCAGCCCTCCTCACAAAACTGCTTATCCTAACTGCTTTTCAGGAGACAGTGGCCCCTTTAAGGGAGGTTCGCCTAGACATGAGCGTGCTTCCATCATTGGTTCCGGTGCACCAATTATAGCTGAGATCCACTACCAAGGTGACTTGAAGACGCAGCCCCAAGAAGCAAACGTTGTTGATGTTCTGAGACCCGACATGACAGGACAACGAGGAGACGCGTGGTGAGCCAAACTGCCCAGAGAAAGAAAAGCAGGAAGACCCAGGCTATTTGGGATGAGCTCTTGACACGGCGGACCCGCCCGAGAAACCGAAGGAGAGACAAGGAGCAGAGCCAACGGACTGCTGCCGCATCCCCTGAGCGACATGGCTTTCTTAGGTACTTGGGTGTTTCTTGGGGTTCCTGGAAAAGAAAACTCCTTAGTTTATGATGGAGTTTAAGAATGGGCAAAGAAGAAGTCGAAGCCCAGCCCTTAGGGATTGAAATGTTTGCTTTCATGTCATGGGTGAAGGTGCTTTATGCGTGAATAGCATAGTGTTTTCCCTCCACTCCCTGCCCTTCACTAATATAAGAAAAAAAACAAATAGTAAAAACACTGAGCACATACCTGAGCCTCTCTCAATCCCCCAAGGGACGTGGCTGTTTTCCCAAGGACGTTATCTTCCCAGCAGCAACAGTCACCAAGAAGAGACCAGTAAACTAAAGAACCTAGCAAAGAGATGGAGGCAACAATATATCAGGAAAGGCCCCTCAGAGAAATCAATCCAATGAACTGTTATAACGAAATAAAATTCATGGCATAAGATTACTGTGTCCGACTCTGGGTCATTTGTTTTTCTACATAGAGTGCCACACCATAGTTGTAGATGCCAAATTGCTTGGAGTCTATTGTCCAAGATACTATTGCCATCAGAAAGGGCAATGGGTCCTGAAATAGCCTACAAAGTGGATGTATGTCACACACTGGGGGTAATTAGGTCCGACGTTTCTTGCTGGTGGATGTATTTGTCTTACCATCTGAACAGACTCAAAATTGTCATGCACAGCCTGACTTGCCAGTGCAGGGGATCCACAGGTGCAGGGTCTGGGGTGTCTGCTGTTTATTCTTCCTCTGGCAAGACCTCCCTTCTTGTGGCTGCAGCAGATGTTGAAGGAGCCTGGTGGTGGGGCACTACAGGAAGAAGTGGATGGTGGTGGAAAAACCCTGGCCAGAGTTGTGTGAATGTTCAGCAGCACCCAAATGAGGGAGCCCATATTGATGTTGGGGGCTGCCAACTCTGTGTGTATATCCCTCTGCACATGCCTAATCTCCCTGATTTTGAGGAGTATCTGTTCCATCTTGTCTTGGGACCGATGGTATGCTCTAAAGATGTGGTCGATGTTAGACTGGGTATGAGTGGCCCAAGTGGTGGCCTTACTCCTCTGGCCCACAGATACCCTCCATAGACCCCTATCCCCATGAAGCAGTGCCGTTTGCACAGGTTGCCATACCCCACTGGATCCTGGCTCTTCTGTTCAGGGGTGGTGACAGTGACATCATTAGCCAGGACTGGGGAAAAAATGATGGGAGACACTGTGGTAGGTACACAGGTTAGGGGACTATTTGCAGCTGAGTTGTTGTAGCTGGAGGAGGTATTGTGGGCCTAGTGGCATCCACTGTTGCTGTGTTACAACCCTGACTAGATCGACCAGCACCGTCATCGACGTAAAGATGTACAGGACTGTCCTCATCACTGTCAGCTTGCTCCTGGGTTGCAGTGTGGGTCTCTTCAGTGTCAAAGATGTGACCACTTGCTCTGGACGATAAACCGGTTAGGAAATGGAGAATCTTGTTATTGTTGGAAGTGTCTACCTCCAAATCTTGTGACGAAGTTCATCAAACCCGGAAGGAGAAAAGAAATAGAAAGAGATTAATGTGTTGATAGATTTGAGTGGTAATGCACATGTTAAGCAGACATTTTCAGATTCCATACACATGTACTAATGTGTAGCTCATCCCACGTCATGAGTTGTAGCCAGTTAGTTTAGTAAGTATTCATGACATTTATGAACCATTCTATTCAACACAGTGGAGATGTGACATGTGGATTTAACCATTCCAAGGCTCAGCTGACTACAAAACAGTAGATGGCACAACTTGGTTGTGTCTTTATTATTAGTGAGCATGTAAGCAGTGCAGGGTCAAAGGGTCACATGCCAATTAAAATATTTTGATTTGGGTTCATGTCTTTCTATGTTGCGCAAACCTACTTGTTGTCAGGTCACTTATGCCATCAACTGTTTCAGTTGCAGAGACCATGGGTAGATAAGGACAATATAGTGACATGTCTCTGAGGAGAGCATTGGATGTAGATTACGCATTCCATGAAAATTGAAGATCAGTTGTTATTTGTGAGACATGTTACAATCTACAAAAGAAGATTTTAATATTGTTTTGGGTAAGTGAACCAGGGCATCATGGCAGTTGAAGTAATTTCTAACCCAACTTGTCTACATTATCTAGCTGGTTGGTGTGACATACCTGTTGACATTATGCTGTTGTTATTGTCCATACTTTTACATTGGGGCAGATAGGATGTATGAGGGGATATTGTATTTTACACAAAACTTGCGAAGGTAATTCCATCATGTGCCATGGTGCAGAGATTGATACAGCAAATCCTATATGTGACACTAAACATACACACAGACAATTTCACATATCTGATGCTGAAACTTTGCTGATGTGATATTACGGTGAAAATCACAGTATTTAATGTTGATTTGTGAACAAACGGTGGAATTAGGTTTCATGTGAGTTTGTAAGGTGTCATTTATCAGTCTTTGCTCCACCAGGCAGTCCGTGCAAGTCTTCAATGTGCAGGATGGCCAAGATCTTCTCCTCCCAGGGAACATTTTATAAGGGTATGTGGGAGGAACAAACACCAGTCCTCTGGGCCTCCAGCAGTTGCTTGGAGGCAAGGTTATGGACCTTGGACTTCAGGTCATTCCACCTCTTCCTAATTTCCCCCATGTGTGTGGTATGGTAGCTACATCATTTACTTTGTGGATTATTTGAGTGATAGTAGTATTTTGGACTTGGGGTCCAAAAAGATGTGGATCTACTCTCATGATTCCATCCACCATTTCTTTTCATTTTTGGGTCTGGCTAGTATAAAAAAATGAAGGCACTACCAGTACAACAACAATTTATACCCAGGAGAAAACATAAAAGAGCAGGAAAAGTGTGTGGCGAGTGACAAGTGGTGAAAAGAAATAGCCTGCCTTCGGTGTCTCAGATTAACCTCACAAATTCTCGGGAGCAGTGGAGTGGCAAAGAATCATGGTTTTATAATGTGCTATGATGGCATATCAAATAAGCGAATGAACACCTAGGGGCCTATTATGATTGCGGTTTTTCCGCATCCTCCGGGCCGGCGGAAGCCACCGCCGGCCCAGAGGATGCGGAAAAACCGCAGCGGACCCACCAAAGACCCAGCGCCACATTAGGATGGCTGGTGGGTCCTGCAATCCGCAGCTTTTCCGCCGCGGTTGGCTTACAACCACGGCGGAAAAGCTCTAATATGGTGGCGGTGTCTCTCAGACACCGTCCCCCATATTAGGAAGGGCTTTAAAAGATGCTTTTCTGCGGCGGGTTTTCCGCCATGGAAAAGCATGTGTAACTTCACTGCGGGGGCCCGTTGCGGGCCCCTTAGGTGAAGGGGGGTGGGGGGTTCACATGGGGGGTACCTATGGTACCCCCCTGCATTTGTATGCAGAAATCGGCAGGCACCGCACGGTGCCTGCCGCTTTCTGCATACAAATGCAATGTATGCATTTTTACCATTGCGGCGGATGCAGCTTGAAGCCGCACCCGCCGCAATGGTAAAAATAGAGGATGTGACCGCCAGGGTGGCGGTCACATCCTAATTGCACAGGAGGGAACTCCGCAGGCAATGCGGAGGTTCCCTCCTGCTCTATGGTGGCGGACGGACTCAGGTCCGTCCGCCATCATAATCGGCCCCCAAGTGTGTTGTTTTTGTGGTCATCCAATAATCACAGTTCAGTTGCTTTGCTGAGTGCGAACTGCGACGGTTCCCCACTGTTGGGGAACCACCACAAGGGACCGCCAGTACTAAAGTATTTTCATAATTTGCTTGCTGCCAATACACTGCCCTGACAGTGTCGGCATGCTAATCGCCAGCATCACAGTCAGTCGCATTACGGGTGGAGATCACTCGGCTGCTGCAGTCTGCTGCTCAACCTCCATGCATTGTAGTAGAGCAGGTGGAACATCGCTGACTCAGCAGTATTATAATAATTATTTGCATCCTTTTTGATTTGACTACTATCAAATGTTTGCTTTCAACCTAGTATTAATGATATTTTTTTCAAATGAGCACCGAAGTCTGCATTTATTACCTCTCTCCCATTTTGGGTGCTACTTGCTTATTACTTAGGGTCGCACAAACCTTTAACCCACTTCCGTTGTGTTATTTTGACAGTTAATAGAAGATGCTACATTATGGTGTTGGTTTTGATTGCTGTATCTATTGACAAATATGAGTTGTTGTTTTTTCTTTATTAGATAAATGAATGTATTTCTGGATTAGTAATTATGTTTTTATATTTAGGAACCTGAGAATTTTGTTTGTCTTGAAGAAGGCGCTGGTCGCCGAAACGCGCCTCGACAACATATTTATTTATATTCGACTCAGGAATTATTATTAGTATTATTATGTTTTTATGAAATTATGATTGTTGTGTAACAGTTCTTTCATTGTATTTCATTTAATTGCTCATATGTATTGCATGTTTCTACATGCATTTTTTATAAAATTATTGTTATTGAAAATTTTTTGTGAATTCTGTCTAATAATTAAAAAACTGTCTGTACTACGGAAGTGGGTTGTTGTGTCCTATCACTATTATGTGGGCAAGTTTTGTTCATGACCGCCTGGGTTGATACCTACACAGAACTTGGTGATATTCATCATGTGTGCTTTTTCGCAATTTGCAAATTCGCAAAATGCGAATTCGCAATTAAGAATTCGCATTTTTCTTGCGATTCGGTAAAAAATGCGATTTTTACCGAATCGCAAAAAATATGCGAAAAAAATGAAGAATTTTATATTTGCCAATCTTTATTTGCGATTCCTTATTTTTCGCAAATAAGGAATCACAAATAATAACGATGATACATGTGCCCATATGCCATTACACACTTATTTCCTGCTCACAAAATCTATTTAGGTCATAAATGTAGGTTTATGCCTGACAAAAATTCTAATGTATGCCCACTACATGTTCACAAAATGTAAATCTAGTTCCTGCCACATAATTGTATGTCACAACACTGCACAATTTTGAGTGAATAACTCCCACACAAAAATATGTAAGAGGGTGTGACAAGGTAGGCTTACACTTGTGAGTTTGTTACTGTCCACAAACAATGAGCATTCACAAACGCTTCCCTGACCTTTCGGATCTAGGGAATACTTTACCTTAGTCAAGGGTTAGAGTGAATACTTGTCTAGGCTGGGAATGGAAAATGTACAACCCCTACTTCAGGCTGGTGTAAGGAAAGAGATCTCTCCTTTGTGAAAGATAGCCCCTCTAAACCCTTTTGAGAAGAAAAAGACATCCATAAGTGGATGCAGTATCCTGCACACTCCTGGACCCTGTTGCACGTGCACTTGCTGCACCAGTGTTGGACTTTGCCCTTTCTGCATGGTCATCCCTAAACTTTTTTCTTTTACCCTCTTGTTTTCTGAACCCATTTGTCTAAGCTTTTAGGACTCTGTACACTTTACCACTGCTGACCACTCTTAATGCGCTTGTGCTCTCTCCTCTAAACATGGTAAATTTGACTTACAAAAAATTGGCACTTTAATTTACTTTTAAGTCTCTACTCATGTGGTACACCATGTACCTTGGTCATGTAAATTAATTGCTAATAGTGTGCCTGCAGCACTAGTTGAGCCACCCATTTATGTAGCCTTTTTAAAACTGTCTCAGATCTGCCTTTGCAGCCGGTGCATGCAGTTTTAAATTGCCATTTCGACCTGGCAAAATAAACCTTTTGCCAGGCCTAAACCTTCCTTTTTAATATATAAAAATCATGCTGAGGCCGGGGTGCAGTGTAATTAAAAGTTGGAGATGTACTTGTAACTTTTACATGCCCTGGTAGTGAAAAACTCTTACATGTGTTTCTCACTACTGCAAGGCCTACCTTTCCCATAGGATAATTTTGGATTCACTTTGTATCTTTAAGATGTGATACCTTTCAATTGGGAGCAGGTCGAAATGTTGAGTTTGGTGTCTAAACTAAAAAATTGTAATTTAAACCCCTCTTTATTGGTATAGTCAGATTTTAATTCTGAAAATGCTACTTTTTAACAACCATTTGGTGCCTGCAGTCCGTTTCCTGGGTCACATGACTAGGTGTAGCTGGCAGTTGGTCCTTGTGTATTGCTCCCAGGCAGTGAGACAAAGGAGCATCAGTTTTGGCAGGATGGGCTATCACTGACTCAATATGGAGCAGGATCTGTCAACCACAACACTTGCACATCTCAAATGCTCTGCCCATCACACCCACAAAGAATTTTGACATTAGTCTTTTGTGTCCCCAAACAAGCTTGGGCCAGGGCTGGTAGGCAGGAAATTCCATACACATCCGAGTGTGGAAACGTCCAGAACCTTCTCCTGCTTCAAAACGGGCACTGGGTATAAATAATAGACCCGCAGACCTCACTCTTCAATACACCTCTGAACATGTAGAAGACTGAGAAGGACTGCTGCACTGCTCTGCTACAAGGACTGCTATTCTGCTGCCCTGCTGACTGAGTGAAAGGGACAGGACTTGCACCTTGATCCCAGGGCCTCCGGAGTGACTCCAAGCCAAGGGCTAGTTGGCTGCTCCGCTCTGGAACAGAAAATGCTCAAACCACTTTCCAACCGGCATCTGGACTGTCTGTTGTGAGTCTTGCCCCTCAAATGTTACCACTCTAGTCCAGCCCCCTTAAAAGTGGTCCTGAAGGGTCCCTGATAACCTAGCTGGGGTCCTGTGGGCTGAACCATAGCAGGGCTATGGATCTCCTTGCAGCTCCGCTTTGGAACCACCGTTGCCCAACGCATCCCGGATGCAGAACTTTGCATCACAGCCTGCAGTTGCCTTGGAATCCTCAATGCAGGACTTCACATCGCAAGCCCCTCAACAACATTACCCTTGAGGACTCAGAACTGATAGGAGTGATGCATCCTTGACGCGGAACCTCACTATGCTCCGCAACCAGGATTTAAGGTTTGTTCAGCGAGCCTAACCTGGTCCCTGTATCTGGCACACTCTGCATCACAGTCAGACTGAACCTATGACTTTCTCCCGGTCCGGCATGACTAGATAAGCAAAGTTGCCACTTTGTGCTTTTAGGTACTATTTCACTTAAATCTTTAAATTTGCATAATTCCGGTCATTCTAATTGGGTGTTTGTTGTTTTGGTGTCAAATAATTTATTACATTTTTCTCTATTTTTCGAAAATGGTGTGGCTTTTTCTTGTGCTGTGTTTTCACTTCATTACTGTTTGAAGTTCAGTATAAATACTTTACACATTGCCTCTAATTTAAACCTGACTGTTTTGTGGCAAGCTACCAGAGGGTTACGCACAGGTTAAATTGGGGTTGCTTGTGACTTCACTTTGACAGAAATTGCAGTTGCTGCTTGAGTAGTGTTTCACTCCCCTCAGTCAGTAACCCAATTTCCAACAGCCAGTCAAAAGTATGTGCCTTTCCAGGTGTAGGAGTATGTGTGCTATGTCTTTTTTTGTGAATTTTTTGCAGTATCTTAGCCGTTTTCCAGGCAAAGGACGTCATAAGGCATATGACTAAGTCCACCTATAGACCTTGACCCAAGGTTAGTACTCCTGAGAGTTGATCAAAGTATTCCCTCAAGAAATGCATATGCAGGATTCAAGCCCTTTGTCTTTAAACCTTCCGTAATTTCGCTTTCTGCAAGAAAAGTAATCCGAAACCATTCAGAAAAACATTTAAATCCAGATTATTTTGTAATTTCACTTTTTTGTGTTCTTTATTTTCTCAATAGCCCTGAGATACTATTCGAGAGTTGAAAGAGGACTCCACAGATTTACAAAACAGAACATTATGCTTTGGCATTCACTTGACACCCTTTCAGTATGTTCACTATTGCATCAGAAAGCAATACTTAGTCTGGACGACAAAACCGCAGTCACCATGGAAAGCTATTGAACTGTAAAAATATTCTGTGGGGGGGGCGTGGCTTGCGCGCCGCGGTGACATGGCGGTCTGCGCTTGAGCTCCGTGATGAACAGGGGCCCTCGGAGCTTTTTAAGCTGATTACAGAAACCCAATATCCCGAGAGAGACGTCTATGCCTGCAGGAACACGTCGTGTGTTATTTACGATCTTTCTCCGTCCTTGACAGCTGGTGGAATGCTGTTTTTCTCCGGCTGTTTACACTGCTTGGCACTTCTGGCGGATGGTCGCCATCTTGCATTCCTGTGACGGAGATCGGAATTTCTCCTCAGCTGACAGCGCGCTTGTCACACATTTGACAGAAATACGTCGGAACAGACTCTGGTTGGTTATTCCTGACCCCTTTCGCGACTTTTACGATGTTTCTCATCTGGTCAGTGATTTTTTACCTTTTCAATACTGCATTTTGACAGCGCTTTACTTTATTACGCAGTGGCTTATTTTAGAGGAGTTCTGCTATATCCTGTTTTTTTCCTCACATATATTTGGCAATATATTTTGCTCTGCCCTGTTGGTTGTGGAGGCGCTTTATTATTGTTTTTGGCTGAGAATTTATTCGAGTGACGTGGGCTCCCTCCCACTCACCTTAATATTTTGCTGTTTTTAGATATCTGCAGTGTTTGTTACGCTGTTGTTTTTTGGGTCTTTACCTGTATGGCTGAGAATATGGGCTTGCCCTCAAATGCCAAAGATACTAAAACCTCTTTAAAGAGATTGAAACAACCATCTCCCACGCCTGAGTTTTCTCAGAAGGACACTGCGTCCACGCTAGAGACTATTCTGACGCGTTTGAATGATGTTCATGACATTGCTCAGTCAACCAAAACAAACACAGATATGCTGCAAGTTGAGGTGTCTGCCATCAGGAATGAATTTAAGGCTCTTTCCCTGCGTGTCTCCGCCACAGAGACACGGATTAGCGGTGCAGAAGATGTTGTGCAGAAACACTCTAGATCTATGGGCCAACTAGAGCGTTCAATGGCGGCATTGAGGAGAGACCTCACTGAGCAAGAGGATCGCAATCCTAGATCCAATCTAAGCATTTTTGGCCTTCCTGAGGAAGTTGAGAAAGAGGCTCTCTCTATGATTGATTTTATATCCAATTGGCTTCCGGCTACATTGCAAATTTCTTTCCAAAGAGACTTTGAGATAGAGCGAGCACATCGTGTCCCCACCTTCCGCTCCAAATCGGCCTCACGACCAAGGGCTATAATTTTTAAGCCACTGCGTCATCAGCAAACGGAACAAATTTTGGCGCACATGAGGAAGGTTAAGAATGTTTCCTGAAATGGCCATCGTATTTCCATTTCTCAAGACTTTGCCAGAGATACAGTGATAAGAAGGAAGGGCTTTCTAAACCTACGGAAGCGACTATCTGAGATGAATATCCCCTTTTCCTACTCTGGTCCCTCAAAGTTTCGAATTACCTTCAAAGGCCGTTCCAGAGTTTTCGATGAGCCTGCTGACCTGGCATCCTTTTTGGATAATCAGATGGAGCTTCAGATGGAGCTTCAAATGGACGCTTCGCGTACTTCTAGTACTTCCGGCACTTGAGATAGATGTCCAGGCCTGTTATGTGTTTGTTCTTTCTCAGATCTCTTAAGTTTGTCTTTTTAGATCTGGGTGGTGGCATGATGGTCCACCGTTCTTACTGCTTCTCTGTGTTCTGAAGTTTTCTGTTTGATGTTCTCAATTATATGTGCGATATGTTCTCTTTCTTCACTCTCACTCCTCTTCCTCCCTTTCTGCTGTTTCATTCGTTACCACGTTTGAGATATTCTCTCATTACTCTCTATACTCTCCTGTGGATTGTTTGTTTTCTATATTGCCTCTATTGTGTTGATTACTCCTGTACCTCTCTTTTCTCTTGGTGCAGACAGTTCTGCAACTAGTGATGTCGTTTATACCTGACGCCTCTGTGTCTGCGACAGTATATGTCAGAGTAATGTGTTTGTCCTTTTTAAGAGCTGTTAGGTTTGTTTCTTTCCTTGGTGTAGTGGTGTCTGGGTACACGAATATTGTTCTGTTTTGAGTCACTTAAATTATATACGATGTTTTATTTTCCTACGATGATGTGGTTCTTCTTCTTTTTCTTTGTTCTTTTCATACCTGTCCCCCTCTCCCTTTATGTTACAGGTTGTCCATGGCTCGGTGTACTCTCTTTGTGCTTTTTTTGATTCTTTTTGTGATACTGCTTAACTTTCTAGGTTACCTTTTAATTTGACTGTCCTGTTAATGTTTCTATGTCTTTCTTGTTTTCTTTTTGGTTACCAGTGGTTTATTTTAGTTTTCTTTTTCTTTCTTATCTTCATTTATGTTTTGGTTCATTCCTTCTCTGCAGTTTCCATGATATTTCTTAGTCTTCCTGTTTATAATTGGCCTTTCTTTCCCTTTGCTCCATCTAATATGAGTTGGATTGATATATTCTTGTGTACCTTTTGCTGTTATGTATTTTGACTCTTCCATCATTTATTTATTTCCGGTACTGTCTTATGGATTGTTACTGGTATTGCTACAATGATCCCTATTTTTTCCAGTTATGTTTTTAGTGATATGCTTCTTATACTTGTCTATTTCACTTATTTATTTTCTGCTTGTTCACTCAATGAATGTTTATTTCTTTCCTTAATGTATAATTCTATTGGATTTAAGGATTATGTCAATAGTGCAGTTTACAGTGCTTTAATATTTTATTGAATATTCAGGTACATTTGCCATATTCTCATATGAATTCCTACATCTCTCATAACCAGCTTTACGTATTTTACGTCCATTGATTGATTAATTGTTTTCTCTCGCTTTTTGCATAGTGCGTAACTGATATAACTCCTTCTATGTATTGTTCCCCGATAGATATATAGCGTCTTCTGGATGTGCTTTATTTACTCTTAAACATGTCTTTATACCTATTCATTATATTGTTACATGCATGTTATACGCAGGTTGTTCTCATAGAATTTCATGTTGATATATCTTATAATCCTCTAATGTCACTTTATTCCATAGTCATGTTTTATCTCTTCCCTATTAATTATACTTCGTCCTGCTACACAGTGGGGCTGTAGATTGCTGATTTCTATTCTATTTGCTCCTTATGATGGCTCCCCTGGTTGTCGTCCCACGTTCCCCCCTAGTATGAATTTGGTCTTTTTCAGACCCTCTCTGCTGGCTCTTCTCTTTCTTCTTTCTTCTTCTTTCTTTTCTCTTTTCTCTTTTCGGATTTCCCCAATGGTTTTTCCTTTTTGGACATTGTTGTTGAATGCTTGGACGGTTGTCTTCATGTGGGTTGCTTTCTGTCTATTATTTTTAACCTATGTTATTGTTTGCTATACTAGTCAATGCCTGGCTTGAATGTGTTATCACTTAATGTTAAGGGCTTAAATCATCCTGTGAAACGATCCAAGATCTTGGATTATTGCAAATCTCTCTCTTCAGATTTAGTCCTATTTCAGGAAACAAAAATATCTACCAAAGAAGCATTATTCTTGAAGAAGGATTGGGTTTCAGATGTGGTTTGTTCTGATGCGTGTGGCAAAAGAAATGGGGTTGTCACTTTGATTTCCAGAAACTCAGGTTTGTCCATAGTTTCTTCTGATCACGATTCTGAAGGTCGTTGGTTATTAACTAGATTGTCTGATGGTTCTTCTGATCTTTATGTTATGAACATCTACGCCCCTAATAAGGATGATCCGGCCTTTTGGAAATCAGTTGCCAAAAAATTGAATGATACGCCTCATTCCGGTAACCTTGTTGTTGGAGGTGATTTTAATTTGGTCATGGATCCCATTCTTGATAGGAATTCAGCTTCCCAATTTCGTCCTCCCAAATCTCATAAACAAATGCTTAATATGTGCTCCCTTTCTCATCTGCAAGACATATGGCGCCTTCATAATCCTACTGGTAGTGATTTCTCCTTCTTCTCTTCACCTCATTCTACTTTCTCTCGTATTGATTACTTACTAGTTCACTCTTCCCTTGTTCCTGCTTCCTCCTCTCCGATTATTCATCCTATTCTGATTTCTGATCAAGCCGCGGTTACTTTTAATCTCTTGTCCTTTGCTCCCAAATCGAAAGCTAGGTCTTGGAGGTTAAACACAGAACTTTTATATGACACTACCCAGGTTGATGAATTTTCTAGCGCGATTGACACTTTTTTTCTGGAGAATGAAGGATCAGTTTCCTCCCCGATTGTTCTCTAGGACTCGTTCAAATGCACTTTCCGAGGCCAGGCTATTAAATGTATGGCTAAAAGGAATGCTGATATTAAAAAAGAACTTGCAGATCTCGCTACCAACATTAAATCTCTGGAATCTTCCTTTCGTCACTCTAAAGATACATCTTGCCTACAGTCAATTAAGCTCCTCAAATACAAATACAACACCATAGTTACTAAGAGAGCCTATATTGGGGTTCAAGCTCAGAAATCCAAAAGGTTATTGTTAAAAAATAGAGCGGGAAAGATGCTCGCAGCTACATTGAAATTCCAAGATTCTTCCTTTAAGTCTTCCCAAATCTCTTCTATTACTAATCATCTAGGTGTTAAAAAATTTCAGACCGGGGACATTCTTGAGGTTTTTCGTGATTTTTACAATAACTTGTACTCACCTTCTGATCAGGCCTCATTTGAACAATGTCAAGAATTCTTAAAATCTGTTCCTATGAAATCGGTTTCTCTGGAAGATACTACTCTTTTGGGTGGCCCTATCACTCCTGATGAAATTACCTCCGCAATTAAGGCTACTCGTTCGGGGAAAGCGCCAGGGCCTGACGGTTACCCTATTCTTTTTTATAAAACCTTTCTTCCTGTAATTGTTCCCAAGCTTCAGTCTGTGTTTGATGCTTTTATTCAGAATGGATCTGTCTCTGGTACTGCGGCGGATGCTACGATTGTGGTTATCCCTAAAGAGGGAAAAGACCATTCAGATCCCAAAACTTTTCGCCCCATTTCCCTTTTGAATATGGAAGCTAAGATCTTTGCTAAGATTTTGGCCAAGAGATTAGAATCCTTCATTCCTACATTGGTACATTCCTCTCAAACTGGCTTTGTGAAAGGCCGTCTTGCACGGGACAATATTCGCACATTCTGTCACATTCTTGGAGCTGCCAAACGTTCTACTGTCCCTGCTGCGGCCTTGGCGCTTGATGCTGAAAAGGCCTTTGATAAGGTTTCTTGGCCATTTCTGCGGGCCGTCTTATATGCACATAATCTTGGTGACTCCTTTATTAACATGGTTATGTCCTTATACGCCCAACCCAGAGCTAATATACGTGTTAATGGTGCTACGTCTTCTTTTTTTAATCTTCGCTAGGGCACCAGACAGGGTTGTCCCTTATCCCCTCTTTTATTTTTGTTATCCATTGACCCTCTCCTTAGATTGATTGAGCTGAATCCGGATATTAAAGGTTTTTCGTTTGGTTCTCACTGCATCAAAACTGCTGCATACGCAGATGACGTCCTTATTTTTTCAGACGATATTGCTGTGGCTATACCTGCTATCTCAGATACGATTGCCCTTTTCTCAAATGTTTCTGGATACACCTTAAATAAAGAGAAAACAGAGTTGTTTCCCTTGAATGCCTATTGCTTCCCCACACATATGGGTTCTGCTGGCTTCAAATGGCAGTCTAAACACTTAAAATACTTGGGTATTTATTTCTGTTCTACTTTATATGACACAATTGCCTATAATGAAAGCCAGACTGTTCTTAAAGTGCGCCGTCTTTTAGATACCTGGTCACCGAAACACATTTCTTGGTGGGGTCGTCTTCAGACTCTTAAAATGATGATTACACCTATTGTTAACTTTGTATCCTCTATGCTTCCGGTGAAACTTTCAGATTCCTTTTTTCATGAAGTTGACGTTTTGACGTCTACATTTTTATGGAATGATAAACGAGCGAGATTGGCTTATAAATTCTTATGGAAGCCCTATGATATGGGAGGGGTTAATCTGCCTGACTGGGATAAATACCAAACTGCCTTTTGGCTTCCCAAGGTGCTCTTTGGTTTTCCTGTCCCGTTAGTCATGTGCCTTCCTGGCTGTTCATAGAACAGGAATTGGCTTCTCCGTTACCGACTGCATCTTTTAGCACTGCGTCTACCTTATCTATCCCTTTTTCCCGCTCTATCATTTTAGACACTCTGTCTGCGGTTCGAAAAGTGGACAAGTTGGTAGCGTTTCCACTTCATAAATCTAGATGGTCGTCTATTTGGCGGAACTCTAAAATTAAAATTAATATTGATCCTTCCTTGATTTCATACTGGGCGTCTAAAGGGATATCGTTGGTTAAACATCTTTATGGTCCTAACGATGAGCCTCTACCCTTTTCCTCTTTAGCTCAACAATTCTCCTTAACTAATTTAGATTTTTATACTTTTCTTAAAATAAAGGTGGCACTTGCTAAAGTACGTCTTCATCCTACTTCTTCTACGGTTACTCTCTTTCAAATTTGGTTAAAATCTGGTCATGTTGCCTCAAAAATTTATAAATTTTTATCTACGCCTTCATCTTCCCCTCATACGGTGGCTCAACATAAATGGTTACGTCATTTTGAACATAGTATCATTGAACATATTTCTTCAGATACATGGCAGATGATTGGTAAACTTTCTCTTCGCAATAAAATCGCCCCATCGTTAATGCAATCTAAATTTTTCTCTATCAATCTTCTTCATTGGACACCTGTGCGCCTACATTCGCTCAATCTCAAAGAAGACAATCTATGCTGGAGTTGTGGATTATCGCCAGGAGATTTTTCACATATGTTTTTTAACTGCTCTCTACTCCAACCCTTTTGGGACCTCATTCATAAGCATATTATGCTCATCTTTGATATTAAATTCCAACTTTCTCTCCCATTAATTTTATTGGGCCCTCTTGCGGCTTCATCTTCTCTCCCCTTAGAACCCATGGAGCTACAATTATTAGATCTTCTCTTGACCGTCGCTGTGAAAGTAATTCTTATGGAATGGAAATCCTTCTCCTCTGTTTCTTATCATACTTGGTGGGCTTGGGTTTCCTTCTTACGCAGTGCTCATACTTCGGTTGATCAAGCTCATCTCTCTCCGTCGATTGCTAGTGGGGTCTGGACCGCTCTCGACAATTACATGGATTTGTCCTCACAAGGGTTGGTTGACCAATATCCCTTTCGTATGTCTGGTTGAATGGCCTCTTGTTTGTTCAGATTTATTCCTTATTTTTAAGGTTTATTCATTGGGAAATTCTTCTTTCCTTTTTCCTCTCTTTCTTCTCTGTATCCTCTTTTTTCCATCTGCTCCCTCTTACTCTCGCTTTTCTTCCTTCTTTTTCTGCTTTTTTCTTCTTCTGATTATATCAACTGATAGTGATACATTTGTGAATGGTTTACATATATGCTAAGCTGATTGATCTTCATGAATGCCTATTTTTATTTCTAGCAGACTACTTTTATTTATTATATATGGATGCATTTCATATGTTTTATTATTGGATGTTATCTTCTGATGGTCTGTTATATTGCTCACAAATGTATCACTTTATTTACATTCTGTATCTTCATTTGTTTATTTATAACAATAAAATCTTTTGAAATAAAAAAAAATAAAAAAATAAAAAAATATTCTGTGGGTTCTACGAGAAACCTATGAGAAATTGTATTATTCCAATTTTAATGGTCAGTCTAGCAAGTATGTCCAGCCTTCATGTTTTTACAATTATTGAATGATGATTTTTGTCTGCAACTCAGCTGTCAATTTGTTTAAATGGTGCAGTTAAATTAAGGCTTTTTACGACTGATTGATGTTGAAGTTGTTTTAATTTGCATGTGTAAAATTTGACACATGACTCCGAGATTTGTTCTTAAACTTGTTTATGGTGGTTAAAATAGATGCGATTGTCATATAGGATATCACATGTTTTATGACTACAAAATTCATTTGAGAAATGTAAAAGACCACTTTGCAAAGCACAAAGGTCTTTCCAATTCACAAAATAGCTTATACAACCCTTTCTGAATCAGAAATTGGAGGCAGGTGAAACTAGCATCTCCTTTTCATTTGCAAGTTCATAGGTATAGCTCAATGGTATGCAACCAGAACTGTGGTTGCAAACCATTGATCAGTTAGCAACTTGCAGTAACTGGTTCACTAATGGAAATCTGCCCTGAATTGACCACTTCCCTTTGGGTGCAGTTGTGGACAAACAGACAGTGGTCTAGGGGACCAGTGCATGCTCAACCCAATGTCTCCCGAGACTGGATTTTTTTAAAAGGTTTTTTGAAGGAGCACCTGTCCCACTAAGGTAATTTAGCTGCTTTAAATAAATTATTTCCAGGCAGGGAATGCAAACAGAGGAATGAAAGTCTGCTATTTCTTCCCTTTATTTGCAATAATTTGCAGGGAGTCATAGATTTCCAGTTGTATAATGACCCATCTGCCACCTGGGTCAGAAGTTTTTGAATTTGTTTGCAGCTTAAATACTTATCCTTAAGGATCGCTACCCCTCGAATTGCTGCCCCCTGTGATGTACATTCCATCATTTCAAACCCTAAATGTTTGAATAGGGCTCTATCATTTTAAGCTAGATGTGTCTCTGACAGAATTAACAGAAGTGGTTTATATATCTTAAGCTCTTCTCTAACCAATTGTCGTTTGGTTGGAGAGTTTAGCCCAGCTACGTTCCAACTAATACATCTAATTGTCCCCATTAAAAGACAAATAGAAAATCAGGCTCACACCTAACTTTTGCATTCACTAACAATTGTCCCTTAGAAGATGTGAGTAATTAACAAGCTTTAAACACAATCATTATTTGAAAAATATGTTTGTTACAAATAAAAATTAGAATATTGTAATTAATCTCCTTATTCGCTTCAAGTATGAACTGTACCCTCTGTTTTTTACACCGCAATAAAAATGTATTTCAGTATTCCCTCTATCATTCAACTGATAAGCAGCCGCCACCCCACCCTACCCCGAAACAAAAGCAATACCCCACCCTTCCAACCGAGGTTCTTGAGAAGGAATGACCCCCACTAACCTGCTGTCGATCTAAGACAGCTTAGAGAAGTAGTGCCCGCCGTGAGCCTCCTTACTATGATTTAAGCAGGTTAGTAACTAGTGAGAGAGAGAAAGAAACAGTAAAAAAAGAAAACCAGAAGATACAAAGAGATAGATAGCCCTTTGACTATCATAACTAAAAAATAAGAGACACCAAGTTTCCAAGCAGTCCGGACAGAAGACACCTTAATACTGTCTATTTATGTTACTTAATAGAATTCTGTTGCAGTTTAGAGAGTGGTAGTTTTCCTTCCTGGTCAGAGTAGAATATTTGTGAGCTACTATCCTTAATAACCTTCAACCTTGCAGGCTCTTGTAAGTAGACCAAAGCACCAAGCTGACGCATCCTCCATCTTCTATCCATCGTGAGTTTACATCAATCAGATCTTGCAATGATGGAGAATGACTCAACTGAAGCTGGTGTAGTGGCCGGGCTTTATTGGCGATCGCCTGACTCAATAAAAAGTTGCCTATATGAATAAGAATTGGTCACGGGCGAAGCAGATTAGATTGGTCTGCTTGATTAGAAAAAATTGGCAGCCTATGAGCTCTTTGGATTTTAGAATCCCAATCCCAATCTGCAAGGTCAGGGAAAGCTTTCTGAAATATTTGAACAATGAATGCACGTGGGTCCGAGCCTTCACTGCTTTTCGGGATCCTAAATATCCTCAAATTGTTCTGACGCTGCCGGATCTCCAGATCTTCAACCTTCCCTTGTGGAGCATCGAGTTTAATGTCATGATCCTGAAGTAGATTGGTAGAGTGTGACACCGCATCCTCGTTATCAGACAGTCTTTGCTGTAATATCGTCACCTCAGCTGTTAGTTTGGCCACCTTTTCCGTCACTGAGGTCAATGATTGCTGGATCATAGCATTGTCAGTCCTAAGCTGTGTATAGTACTCCTGCGCTTCAGATCTTTGTGCTGATAGTGCTTGCATAATAGAGGCTAGTGAGGGTTCTGATGTTGATACTGCCCCGGTGTATTTACAGCTGTCAGGGCACTTGCTTGCACAGATACCTCTTTTACAGGTTGTATTGCCTCTGGGAGATCAGCGGCGTAAGATGGCCCAATACCACTATCGTTTTTTAATAGATGCTCTGTTGTCGACTGTAGAGAAGAGATATTTCGAAAACCGATAGATGCCGGGTTTTGCCCAGAACCAGATAGACTCGTGACCATAGCTTTAACTTTTCCCTTCGAAGTCACCCACTTCCGTAGAGGGCTATCCTGATCTTTTGCTTTTGGGTGTGCTACTGTAAGTGCATTACCATTCCTCTGGGATATTATATTACTGAAACTGTTAGACTCCATAACTTTCCCGACAACTCTCACTTGTTTGGTAGTTTTGAAATTACGCTTTTTCTTTTTTCTGACTGAGGATTTATAAACTCCTCAGGCGAATAACCAGATGAATCGTCAATACTCATTTATGGCAGAGACGAAAAAGATGGCAAATCAGCTTCCGGCATGGCATGCTCAATAGCCCCGCTGTGCTGTAAAGCAGTGCTTGATATGCTCAATATGAGTAAGTCCACCATTCGCTGAGCCATCGGTCGTGTAGATTATCGCAAGTGTGCATCCTGCCGCCCATTAGATTCTATTTCAGAGTTTGCTGGCTCAGCTAGTAGGCCGCCAGCAGGTAGTAAATTAGTTTGCATGCTTTCAGTTAATTCAGCAGAAATCTAGACTGCTGATACTGCTCACTGGTCTATTGGCTGCACCTGTGTTGATATAATTACAGCATCAGTCAAATTAGCTGAGTTCCCCTTATCCGTAGAACCAGGAAAGATGCTAACATGCTTGCTCACCTCAGAATGTAGCAATTGTGATTGTCTGATGCTTGCTACATTGAGCGCCCCATCAGGATGCGTTGCAGCCATTTGTGCTGGAGCGATGACTGACTCCACCTCAGAGCCGAATTGCACGTTATCTCAGATGATCTCCTGAGCCCGCGTTGCACCGCCTCCTTAACGATCTCTGCTATGGCGGCTTCAGGAGTGGCAATGAGGAAATCCATAGCCGTCCCTGAATGAAGCAGCCTCATCACTGGACAACCCACTCTTGATGCATTCTTCTTGATCGCAACATCAGTAGCATCTGTAGCAGTGTTAGCGGTGTTGGCATGAGCAGCAGAAACTGCTGCAGAATTACGAGTCGAATGCCCAGCCCGTGGCACAGTAGACTTTGGAGGGGCCACAGGCTGCCAGACTGGGGAAAACCAGAAGATAGCGAGCAATTAGGGAGGGTGACTAGAACACCGAGTACCGCTGACCCCTTCGTTGATGCACACAGCTCCAAGTGTCTTCGAAAAGAAGTAAGTGTTGAGAGTCCCTTGGTAGCATTTGTAGTAAGTTATATTGCTTGTATCCTGATATTATTATTATTACATTTCACACGTCAAAAAGTCCCCATTTTTCGTAACCCTGCAGTATACAGGTTCAGGTTCAAGTTGATTCAGGAGCTGTCTTTGGGCACTGCTACTCACAGCGGAGTCAATCCACCATCTTTCTTTTCAGGGATTTCCAATAAACAATTATTTCTCTGTTCACTGTACGGACCAAACTTTGATGATCCTACTCTTTTTAATAAATTGTTGTTGGAGCTGTTAGATTGTCAGGGAGAAATAATTATGAAGGGGGATTTTAATTGCACTTTAAACTATAACATTGACTCAACAAATCGGTTTGTGTCCCCGAGAATGTGTAGGGTCCGAAAATCAATTTCTGAACTAGCGCGGCTCCATGGGTTGGTGGACTTATGGCGGACAGTGTATTCTACTGTGCCGGGATTTCCGTACTACTCTGGGCCTCATCGTCACTATTCCAGAATAGATCTCTCCATGGATAACATCTGATCCTAATCCGCTTCTGACCTGTTTTCAGCTCTGTAGAGGTTAAGAGTAATTGCCCTTTTTCATTACCAAGGCACTTGCTATATGACCCCCAATTTATTACACATACCCAGGGTACTCTTACTGAATTTCTACAAACTAATATGGAAACTGCCTCTCCTTTTATGATATGGGATGCAATGAAGACTTACATACGGGGCTCTACTCAACAATATAGCTATCATTTAAATAAAAGCTGTCAGAGTAGCCTTAATGAAGCCTGGGAAATGTTAAAGAAGTTAGAACTAGAACATGCGGCAGAGCTCATGTCTAATGGACCAAATAGTGATTTAATATACTCCTCTTTAATAAATGCACAGGCACTTTTGACACGGCAGTTTAAAGAGAAGAGTGCAGCTGCTTTCAGTAAAATTAGCTCTAACCAATATGAGTATGGGGATCAGGTCGGGAGGATATTAGCTTATCAGATTGCAGACAAAAAAGCTAAAAGACGGATTGACTCAATCAGGGGTCGAGATGGACAGATTTATAAATCCACTGATTCAATTTTAGAACAATTGGTTCCATTTTTTACGAAGCTTTACATATTGCCTGAGGAATTGGACGAAACCATGGGGAAGGAATACCTACAATTAGGGGAACCTCATTCCCTGAACCTTGAAGCAGTTGAGTATTTCCAGCAAGACAGTACTGAGGAGGAAATCTCATCTGCTATAGCTGCATTGCCATAAGGCAAGGCTGCTGGGGATAACGCTATACCAACGGAATTTTACAAATTATTTAAAAGCTCTATTCTCTCGCTACTTTATGCTGTAATTCATCAGATTGAGGAATGTATGGAAGCCCCTAAGTCTTGGGATATGACCAATATCATTTTTTTTCTCAAAAAATGGAAGGCGGAGGATGATTGTGGGTCATACCGCCAAATATCTCTCATTATTGGGGATGCTAAAATCTTCGCCAAAGTGTTGGCTAATCGATTGGCACCTTAGATGCCTGGCCTCGTTTCTGAACACCAACATGGGTTTATAACTGGTAGGGATACTACTGCACATGTTAACACAGCCATAACAGCTTTTGATATTGCTAAAAAGACATCTCGCAATTTGGGGATGGTTTTGTTAGATGCAGAGAAAGCATTCGATCAGGTGGCATGGGATGCATTATGGAAGTTATTGATTACTAATGGCTTGCCGGGTCGTTTTAAAAAAAAAAAATGGATTAGTGTGTTATACGTAAATCCACAGGCTAAACTTACATATACTAATTTGAACTGTACTTCATTTTCGTTACCGCTTGGCACAAGGCAGGGGTGTCCCATTTCCTCTGCTGTTTGGTTTATACATAGAGCCATTTATTAAAGCATTAAATCTGAACACTTATATCATCCCATTCAGTAATGGGAACTACCAACTTAAGGCTATCGCGTATGCGGATATTTCAGTTTTTACATCTGGCCCAGCAACAGCATTGATTGCCATCCAGGAAGAGGCAAACACATTTGGTCGATTTTCGGGATATAAACTTAACTCACACAAAACCCAGATTTTGCACAATTTCAAATCGTTAGTACCTATAACTGGAAGCTGCTCCATGGTAACTTATTTAGGGGTTTAGATCACTGCTAGTATAGAGCAAATATGGAGACTCAATTATGAAACATTACTGCACTCAGTAATAAAAAAAACTTAAGAGCTGGAATAAACTTCCAATAACTATTATCGGCAGGACTAATAAAATTAAAATGACAATTTTACCTAAGTTTCTGTATTTGTTTCGAGCTATTCCTATACGGGTCCCCAATCATTTTTTTCAAAACCTTGAGGCTGCAATCAGCAGTTTTTTGGGGGGCTACAAGCAAGAACGTTGTGCTATACACTCCCGTAAAATTTCCCTATAAGTTTGTAGGTCTGCAACTTCCCGATTTTAAACTTTATTTTTGGGCAGCAATTGCTGGGCGTTTACAAAGCTTATTAATTGATAAACAGACATATTTTGGTCTCGTACTAGCACTTAGCACAGATAGTCAAATGTTTATGTACAGGTTCACCGACCCTAACAACTATTAGAGAGTCCGTTTTAAGACTATTAGAGATATGGTCTGTATATGGCACGAAATCCTCGACTATTCTTCACTCACACTCGAAGATCTTGCACAGCATGGTGATCTTAACATATGGAACAATCCAATTCTCCAGATCATATTTCACGATTTTACTGCTCGTAGCTGGGCAAGATGTGGAATAGAAATATTGGGCCAGCAGCATGATCACGGTGGTTTTTCCACTTTTGCATCTTTGCAACCCTCTTTTGGTCTCCCACATAAGTCATTTTTTAAATACTTGCAAATTAGAGACTACTTTTTAAAACGACAATTGTTGCATCTCCCACCTCCTCATGAATTACTAACATACTTACTATATCCTTCATTTAAAGCTCGAATTAGTACAATATACTTACAACTGCCAGCTAAGAAGCACTGATATCGGATATTTAGCTAGTAAATGGAGTCGGACACCTATGGACATATCTGAGATATCGGATATGCTAAATAAATCTACTCATTCTATTAATTTGAAGTTGCAACAATTTCGTACTATGGGCCCTATTATGATGGCGAACGGACTTGCGTCCGTCCGCCACCCCCGAGGAAGAGGGACCGTCTGCATGGGCAGCGGCGGTCCCTCCATGGCAATTAGGATGTGTCTGCCACCCTGGCGGTCACATCCCCTATCTTTAACCTGGCGGCGGGTGCTGCTTCAAGCAGCCCCCGCCGCAATGTTAAAAAATGCATGCTTACCTTTGCATGCACGAAGCTGCAGGCACCGAATGGTGCCTGTCGCTTCGTGCACGCAAAGGTGTGCAACTCCCACCCCCCCTTCACCCCTGGGGGCCCGCAACGGGCCCCCAAACAAAAGACTGTATGCCTTTCCACGGCGGAAATGCCGCCATGGAAAGGCATAGAAACGCAGACATCCTAATATGCCTGGCAGTGTCTGATAGACACCGCCAGCCATGTTAGAGCCTTTCCGCCGCGGTCGGAAGGCGATCGCGGCGAAAAAGCTGCGGACTGAAAAAATATCCCCCCGCCATCCTAATATGACGGGGGGTATTTCTTCAGTCCGCATCGGATAATCCGCATCCTCCGGCCCGGAGGATGCGGATTATCCGCAAACATAATGGGCCCCTATATGTATGTTATATCACACTCCAGAGAGAATCAGTAAATGACAACAATCATTACAGGGATCTAGTCGTGCCGGTGGGGATTGAACATGCTGTCCCAAAGTGCAGCAGATGTTCTCCATATGTTCTACGCTTGCTCTAAGTTATCGGACTTTTGGGAGAAAGTTCTCTGATTTGCCGGTCAACTTTTAGGACTCAATTTATCCTTCACTACTAAAGAGATCATGTTGGGGTTTAAGGAGTGTGAGAATGTTGGTACTAGCAGCTTTGTATCTATTGTATTTGTCGCTGCCCGTCTTTCCATTGCGAGAGAATGGATCTCGCCTAACCCTCCTACTTTTTTTTAATGGTTTGCTCTCATGAAAGACATTTATGAAAGGGAACGAGCACTAGCTAAAACTAGAACTGTAAGTTCAATGCAAAGATTTCGCCGTATTTTGCCATACTTTGAGTGAACTATGGGGCTCCTTGTATACATATATACATCTATATGCACAGATATTCTTGTTTATATTGTCAAACATGATTACTTGCTAATATATGTACGTATTTTTCTTTCTTGGAATGCTTTTGTACCCTCTGTTGAAAAGATAAACAATGTATTAAAAAAAAAGATAATTTACAGGGAGTCACAAAATGCCTCCTGCCTTATTAATGTTCAAGAAGTAGGCTGCTTTGTGAAGTAGTAGGTCCTGTAAGCAAACTGGTCGGTGTGGAATTTTAAAAGGTGGAGAGGTTTTCAATGTGTAATTCAACTTGCTATTTAAATGAAAGGAACACTGAATATAGTGCGTTAGCCAAAAATGTGAACAAAGTAGGAGGTTTTACACTGGGTGAAATTAAAAAATACATCATACACTAGAAATGCTCTGCAAAGGTGCTACCTTGTTAAACTGATTTATATGTTAGAAAATGTATTTCAATTTAGATATTCCTATTTCTCTATTCGTTGATATGCAACAGAAAACATTGTAAACTATGAATTTAGCCAACATGATGTTGTGATTATCTCCATTAAATCAGTAATTGCGTAGCATATGTTGTACTATTAGTCACATAATTTAGTCATATCATTTGATGCATAGATGAATGTGAAGTGATTGTAACCAAAAATGAGGTTAACATCCAGCATAGTGGCTGGGATGCAAATGAATACATTGCACGAGCTTCATGGTTTTCCACGCTGCACAGCATCTCTTCGTCTTCCTGCTTTTCATTCAGCAATGCATAACGCTACCTACTCATTTGTAATTAGAGGACACACCAGATGGCATCTCGGATAGTTCCATTAAAATACCTTTCTTGATGAGTGGTTGTTCCCTGCAAACACTGGAGTGATTCACTACTACGGGACATTTCCTCCATTAAATTGCTGTGAAAGAAATAGGGCATATGGGTATGTTTTCTCAGTCCGGTGATTTCACCAAAGACAGTTCCCATTGACTAGCTTCTAATGCACTTTGTCTTTTTAGGCATATTGATTTTTTTTTGTGTCGGGCGTCTTAAAGAGGTACACGTTAAATACAATGGAAATAATAAAGTAGTACACGTTTCTTTCACAAACTATATAGATGAAGTATAAACAGTGGAGCATGATTTACAAAGGTCAAGTAATAAAAAAAATGTAAATCTACTTCTGTAGAGTTACTTATAGGTATAGAACCGATTTCCAAATTGAAAGGATTGTCCTATAATTTCAGGAATGCTCCTAGAACTTTATAAAAGCCATTAGTTTCCTGGGGTATGTCAACGCATGAAACTAGTAATAGAGTACACTAATTAACATGAAAATCAGTTAACTCAGTACATGAATATGAAACGATAAATGTAAAATGAAATGCTCAAATTGCACGCTTTTTAGATGTGCTGATTTGCAATAGACAGGCATAGTTATCCGTATAGGCCATAGAAACTAAACCCAGCATTCATGAAATGTGCACAACGTGAATTAGATGCTTGACCTTAACATGACATGCTTAGAAATGTTCATCATAGCTGCAGAATGCTCCAGTTTAATAAACATTTTACTTTATAAGCAGCATTTTATTTCTAAATGTCAAGAACTTCCTATTTTCTCATGTTCTCATATACATGCTTGATTGAAATAGTTGTGCTTTACAGACAATAATTCTTGTTCATTTTAAATGGAATTCATTACCTAACAGTGATTTTGTTTCTTAGGTCCTCATTATGACTTTGGTGGCCCATTGACTGTCGTCCCAACGGTGGCTGTCCGAAGTAGATGAGCCATCCACTGTAGTACGAGTTGGAAGTGTTGCCAATGCAGAGACTAGACCACTGGCACCGCCAGCACACCGCAGACCACTGGGGTCACGGCCGGACTAAGGCAGCTTCCATTGGGGGGTACAGAGGACCAACAAAAAAGTCCTTATTACGAGTTGGTTTCGCAAAAGTCACCCGTGGCACTCGGACCACAGCCTAAAGATCGGCAGAGATTAAAGATTTTAGGTGCATACTCACACCTTTCCATTTCTTCCCAGCAGATTTGGAAGTGGACACTTTTTTCCATTTCCCCCTGCACAGGAGCATCTTCTCCCCAAGGAATACGACTCAGGCTGCAATGAAACACAGGTAAGTGCATTGATACTCTATACCCATTACAAGAACTGTCCACATATGGGTAGGACTCTGGCAATGGGAAGGTGGTATTGTTCAACATATATCATGCATATGTGTGCATCTGACTTACATGCAGTTGTAATGTACGCACATGCATTGATATATACTGAAATATATTGCCCACAGCAGCAAGAATGCCGCAGTCACACCGCTGGCCCCTCAGCAAACTCAAAATACGGTGGTTGGACGGCCAAAGGTGCAGCAGTCTCCTAGCAGTTGCGGACACGTTCCTTCAGTGGTAGGACCACCAAACTCATAATAGGGCCATCAGTAAAGTTCATTGTTCTCTAAGTGAAACAAAAGTGATGTAGAAGGCTGACTTGTGCTGAAATGCACATGGGAGCTAAAGGTCTGATTACGAATTCGGCGGTCACACCACTTCTGTCGCGTTGGACTCACCACTGCTGACTAGGCGGTCCACACGCTGTATTATGATGTTGTCAGTTTGCTGTATGAAAGACCACCGGAGCACCGCCAACACCAAGAGCCATTCAGAGACCACCTCGATGGCAGTCGGGGGAAACCAGCTGTCATAGGGAAGTACATAGAAGTTTCACCACTGAATTATGACTTGTCTTTCTGAAAAGCCGACAGTGGCCGTGGGACCACCTGCTTCAAGTCAGCAGAATCAAAGAAATAGGGGTGCATCCTCACTCATTTCCTGTTATTCCCTTCAGTCTCCCATGTGGAGACCTTTATCCAGTTTCCTCTTCACAGCAGTATTTTGACCCGAAGAAAATGACCCAGTTGGTGCCGAAACCCAGGTAAGTCCGTTTGGTCCATTTTACCCTTTGACTGGACTGGGCACATATGGTCCAGATTACAGCAATGGGAAAGTGCTCATAGTAGGTATTTTTTTGCATGTGTCATGCATAGACCGCACTCCCAAACCTGCCTAATGGCCCTTTCCATTGAGACTTCCGTCCCCGAAAGCAGGCAGGGATATGAAGCTGTCATCTCAGCTGCCCTGGAATCCCAAAGAGGGATCACTTGCTTTCTTAAGCCCAGGCAGGTCTTTAGGAGGTCGGGTGTGTTTGTGCCAGTGGTCCTCTCTGTCCCTCAGTGTGCACGGATTACAAGTAAGGGTGGTAGCCTTGTCTGAATTATTAGGGACAGGGTACTCCAGACCCTCTTGTGGTTTAGCGGTTCTCAGATTGATTGTGCCCGGGCCAGCCTGCCTGGTCCTCTAGCAGCCTGATGGGCCATTCCTCTGAACTTGCCTTCCCCAAGAGCAGGTAGGGACATGAAGCTGACATCCTGGTGCAGGGTGGCTTGCCTGGGGCGTTCTTCCAGTGCTGTATACTCTGACTGATTGGGCATGCTTGTTCTGCTTTGCCAGACTCGCCTGTTGTTTAAAGCAAAGAGCTTCCAAACTGTCAGGGGCCGCCTGACTCAAGGGCCTGCCATTTGTGGAGACCCTACCCAGCACAGCAAAGGCCAAGCAGCCTTGGCAGCATATGCCCTCCAGTGGTCTTCTCAGTGTCAAAGTGGGGCGGGAGGCACCAGGTCCCAGATGCTGCCTGGCGATCTGGGCCCATGTGCACCATGCCAATGCCCTCCTCTGCCTAGCACATTTCCACAGCAGCTCAGAATCACTGTTCCATGGGGTGTCCTTAGCAACCTAGTCCGTCACCCCTGTGTCTTGTTCAGGGGGCACTTGGGCCCACCTCTCACTCCTGCGGAGACTGCTGGGTCTGCCGATACCTGTGCGACCCCACATGTTACCCAGCAAGCCCCTGCAGGTGGTAGGCTTCCCCAGCAGGCTCTTGAGGGAGTGAAGGTCAGTTGGGGGATGGGCGTGTGGCCCCCAACAACCCATCCAGCTGGTGCATCTACCAGGTTGATCCTGCCAGTGGCATATGCTTGTCTCAAAATTTAAGCCATGCATGTTTCAGTGCACACAGCCAGGACATTGAATCTGCAAATGGCGCATTGAATAAGTTATGGTTCGTTTGATCACTCCATCTGTTACTTGGATAATTGTGGTAAATCTAGAGCTAATACATGCTGATGAGTGCTGACCTCCCTGGATGAGTGTATTTATCATACCAAGACCAATCTGGGCTCACCTGACCGGTTTGGTAACTCTAGATAACCTTGGAACGATCGCCAGTCCCAGTGACGTTGATGACACATTTGGATGTCTACCTTGCCAACTTTCAATGGTACTTTCTGTGCCTACCATGGTGACCAGGGGTAAATGGGAATCAGGGTTTGATTCCGGAGAGTGAGCCTGAGAAATGGCTACCACATCCAAGGGGAAGCAGCAGGTACGCAAATTACCCACTCGACTCTGAGAGGTAGTGACGAAAAATAATACAGGACTCTTTGGAGGCCATGTAATTGGAATAAGTACACTTTAAATCCTTTAACAAGGATCCATTGGAGGGCAAGTCTGATGCCAGCAGCCATGGTAATTCTAGCTCCAATAGCTTATATTAAAGTTGACTGCAGTTAAAAAGCTCATAAGTGTATCCTGGGACTTAGCTGGCGACCCTTCACAAGGTGAGCTACCGCCTATCCCAGCCCATGCCTCTCGGTGCCCCATCTTGATTCTCTTGATTGAGTTTCCTGGGATGTCCAAACCGTTTCCTTTGAGAAAATGATAGTGTTCATAGCAGGCCTGTCACCTGAATACTTCAGCTAGGAATAATGGAATAGGACTCCAGTTATATTTTATTGTTTTTCAGACCTGGGGCCATGGTTAAGAGGTACAGCAGAGGGTATTTATATTGTGCTGCGAGAGGTGAAATTCTTGAACCAGTGCAAGATGAACCAAAGCAAAAGCATTGCCTAGAATGTTTTCATTAATCAAGAATGAAAGTCGGAGTTTCAAAGACGATCAGATACCGACGTAGTTCCCACCATAAACAATGCCGACTAGCGATCCGGTGGTAAACAACCATTACTTATCAACTTTTACTTTGCTATTCTTTTACTTAGCAACTTTTACTTTGCATAGTCCATTACTACGCATGCTTCTACGTAGCATGCCTTTACTTCGCATATGCCGTTACTTCGCATATGCCGTTACTTCGCAGGAGAAGAGTGGAGAAGAGGTAAAGAGAGGGACCACGAGGAGAGAGAGGTAAGTGGGGAAGTGTAGTTAGGGTAGTGTTGTAGTGTATGTGTAGTGTAGGGTAGTGTTTTAGGGTTTAGGGTAGTGTTGTAGCATATGTGTAGTGTAGGGGGTAGTGTTTTAGGGTTTAGGGTAGTGTTGTAGTGTATGTGTAGTGTAGGGGGAAGTGTTTTAGGGTTTAGGGTAGTGTTGTAGTGTACGTGTAGTGTAGGGTAGTGTTTTAGGGTTTAGGGTAGGGTTGTAGTGTATTTGTAGTATAGGGGGTAGTGTTTTAGGGTTTAGGGTGGTGTAGTGTATGTGTAGTGTAGGGTAGTGTTTTAGGGTTTAGGGTAGTGTTGTAGTGTATGTGTAGTGTAGTGTAGTGTTTTAGGGTTTAGGGTACTGTTGTAGAGTAGGTATAGTGTAGGGTAGATTTTAGGGTACTGTTGTAGTGTATGTGTAGTGTAGGGGGTAGTGTTTTAGGGTTTAGGATAGTGTTGTAGTGTATGTGTAGTGTAGGGTAGTGTTTTAGGGTTAAGGGTAGTGTTGTAGTGTATGTGTAGTGTAGGGGGTAGTGTTTTATGGTTTAGGGAAGTGTTATAGTGTATGTGTAGTGTAGTGTAGGGGGTAGTGTTTTAGGGTTTAGGGTAGTGTTGTAGTGTATGTGTAGTGTAGGGGGTAGTGTTTTAGGGTTTAGGGTAGTGTTGTAGTATATGTGTTGTGTAGGGGGTAGTGTTTTAGGGTTTAGGATAGTGTTGTAGTGTATGTGTAGTGTAGGGGGTAGTGTTTTAGGGTTTAGGGAAGTGTTGTATTGTATGTTTAGTGTAGGGGGTAGTGTTTTAGGGTTTAGGGAAGTGTAGGTGGCGTGGAAGGTAGTGTTGGTGTGTAGGGTAAAAAAAGAAAAAATAATCTGTATGCGTAGTAAAAACCTGCGAAGTAAAGTACTGCTAAATAATGCCACAATAATGGGTTTCTATGATTTTACGAAGTAATGAATGAGTTTTAAAATACTGCTAATTAAAGGTATTTGCTAAGTAAAAACTGCGTAGAAAAGGAATGCTAAGTAACATCATAGATTCGATCCGGCAGCATTATTCCCATGATCAGGGAAACCACAGTCTCTGGGTTCAGGGCGGAGTTGGGTTGCATAGTTGAAACTTAAAGGAATTGATGTAGGGGCACCATAAGGAGTGAAGCATGCAGCTTAATTTTACTTAACATGGGAAACCTCACCCAGCCCAGATTCGGAAAGGATTGACAGATTGATTGCTCTTTCTTGATTCTGTGGGTGGTTGTGCATGGCCATTTTTAGTTGGTGGAGCGATTTGTCTGTTTAATTCCCATAATGAACGAGACCCCTCCATGCTAACTAATTACGCGACCCCCAGCAGCCTGCTTCCAATTTCTTAGAGGGACAAGTGGAGCTCAGCCACACAAGATCATGCAATAACAGGTCTGTGATGTCCTTAGATGTCTGAGGATGAACATTACCTATACTGACCGAATTGCCGCGTGTCTACCCTTCACCGGCAGGTGCGGGTAACCTGCTGAACCCTGTTTGTGATAGGGATTGGGGATTGCAATTATTTCCTATAAATGTGGAAATCCCAGTAAGTGTGGGTTATAAACTTGCATTGATTAAGTCCCTGTCCTTCTTACACACCTCCCGTCGCTACTAACAATTAGATGGTTTAGTAAAGCCCTCAGCTGGGGCCAGCAACGGCCTTGGCAGAGCGCTGAGAAGACGATCAAGCTTGACTATTTAGAGGAAGTAAATATTGTAACAAGGTGTCTGTAGGTGAACATGTGGGGGGGTCATTATCGGTGGAGTGGCCTGAGTGACTGACGGTTCTAGCTCAAAACTCACAGCCTGTCCCCCAGATGGAATACGCACCTGTAGGTGTTTGACCCGTCCTTGATCTTGCACGCCCTGGCTGGTGAAGAAGTCTGTGGCTACTCGGAAGCTTGGGCCAGGGCCAGGCCTTGGATTGGGCTACTCCACCTGGGGTGGACCTAACTGGATTGGGCTCCTCCACCTGGGGTGGACATAACTGACATACACTTGAGGAACTGGTGGATGGGGGGGTGGGTGTCCCCCGCCCCTGCTCCAGCCCATCTGGGAGCAGCAGGGATGGAAAGACTCCCTGAAAGGAAACCTACACTCACCCAGCACGAACCCGAATCACAGTGGTTCCCTGGGTTGCCACCACCCTGCAAAGGCCTAGATGAAAAAGATCGAAGGTCTTCAAATTTGCTTGGTTCCTTCCAGTCCTCTGGGAGGGGCCAGTGGTAGGACTACCTGCCTCTGCAGCCCTGGGAGCCCTCACCAACTGTGGGAAGGGGGTCACCCTGGTCTGAGGACCTTGAAATCCTCTGTATTTGAGTGCCAGTGGACCCAGGGGTGTGGAATTTAATAAAATATCTACTTGACCAAGGGACAGGCCGATTCATAAATCTACTTACCCTGTAACAAAATCTTCTTGTGCCTTTTTTACCATGTCACACAGCGACAAATTATGGCAGCAATCTCATTGTATAAGAGCTCTGAAATAGCCTCTCTGATTATGCCAGGGCTCCTTCCATAGTAAGGTTTCCGCAGATCTCCATACTGGGGCGAAGGTAATGGTAAGCAAAAGTTCCAGTGTTGAAATGCCCTTTTGAGTCTGTGCAACTTGCAAGTTTTAAGGGTTTTCACCAACTCTTCTCTAATCTTTTCCCCTACTGATAAAGGTTGGAAATGTACTCCTGACAATGGCAGGCATAAAACTTCTTCCAGGGTTGGTAAAAAAGTGGCTGGAGGGAAAGTGAACATGCAAACACTCAGATTTTCGCATGAGCAAATCTACACCTGCATATTTGCTCATGCTGAAATGTAGTTCACAAATATTTTCTAGGAGTACTATTTCTCGGCCTACTTCTGTAAAGTCTTGAATTCACAAAAGCTGTATATTTGCACTTAATGCAAGGACATGGGTGCACTTAGGAGACTCTATTTAATAATTGGGGCCCTAATTAGGTCTGGCGTTAACCATGACCTTTCGTGTTTATTAAAATTCTGTATCTCTCTGTCTATCGGCTAGCTTCACTGTGAGTGACAGCGCATTCTGTTCTTTCACAATGAGCATATCGACACACAGTCAGTGCCAGGAACTACTGTGGCAATGTGTTCTTTTTGAGACAAAAACAATTTTTGCTTATGCCAATTTTTGTTATAATGGTGAGGGTCTGGCAGCTCCCACCACAGTAAGCTTTGACAAAAACCATGCCAAAACAAGTCACGCATTGACAAAACCAAAAGGCTGAACATCATTTTCAGACCTACCGGCTTTACCAATGCTTGTTTATTTTTGTTTACCATAATCTTGTTAAAACTGGTTATACTGATTTTCCATTATGAATATTTTTGGGAAATACTAACATACATGAACACATTTTCCCAAATGATTCTACAAAGAAACGGCACCTACAATTTTACAGCAGTTTATCAACATGTTTTTGCATTTTTTTGTGAACATTTTATTTTGAAAGCAAAGAATCACAATCTTGCTTTCAAGCTTCTGCAAATATTTGCATCTAATCAGAGAGCATTCTGGGAGCATTATACATAGCCTCATAATGCTGAACATTTTTCTACTGGAACCACTGTCAGTAGTGCAGTCTGAGCGTACATTTACTAAGAGCGCTCACCCTAATAATAAAGGATTTGCATTAATCAACCATAAATACAAGCTTGAACAGCATTAACTCATGGATGTAAATATCACCTTAACTGCAGTCACTACCTTTCCTTGAACCATAATGTGATACTGTAAACTGGCAGCCAAAGGGTTGGGCTTACTTGTCCCAAGGACAAAATGCACATGAAAACATTCTTGCCCTTGACCACAAACAATATGCCCGTGCGTCAGGCTAAAGGAATTCCACATCCCTGTGGACCCCGCCACCACATATTGCAGGATCTCATCAAGTGACTCATTATGCCAGCAAATTAAACTTTGGGTTATATGGGAACTGATCTTTGGTCTCAATCCTAAAACAAACTGAGATATAAAAAGCCCAATATCTTTATCTTCAGCATATTCTCTACTACTGTGCGGTTGAAACGTCTATAATAAAATGTTCATAATACTCATGAACTGACTCTTTTGCTTCCTGTGTTGTTCGATAAATTTTCAGCCAATCTAATTTATTGGAGGCATTGTGCCTTCCAGGAAAGTAATCACTGCTTCATATTTCTCCATACCTATAGGAGAATGGGCTTTAGTGCATGCATCTCTCTCTGACTTTTCACGTGGTCTTACACTCAGCCCACAAATCACTTGCACCACAATATCAAAGAATGTATCCAAATCAGTCCAAAACATTTTTGAAATGTTCACAATCGATCGACTTGTGTATACCACTGCACATGTTTGTCTCTCCTGGACCCAGTCAAGCACAGAGTCTTGGCCATGCGATGGGCCAGAGGACAAGGCTCGCATTGTGGGCCCTCGCCCTGGGACCCCAGTCTGAGTTTCTGAAGCCAGCCAAGAAGAACAGTCCTACCTGGGCCCGATGGACCCCTGTTCCCGGGCCCTTGGTGGTGGGGCAGGCTGAAGGACATAGGCCAAGGTGAGAGCTCCCACCCTGTTGCATGGCGGGGCCTGCTTGAAGCTCCTAGGCCTGACCACACCAAGAAGGCCTCCCTTGACCCACGGGAGACTGTGCCAGAGGCTTGGCCATGCGGTGGGCAGGAAAATGGAGCCCATAATGGGGGCCCGGTCACTGCCTCGGAACCCGGATAAGCAGGGAAAGCCTCCCTGGGCCCGATGGACTCTCATCCCGGGACGTGGAAGTGCAGTAGGCCGGAGAACAGAGCCCAGGGCAGGGGTGCCTGCCCATGGGGCCCAGCAGGGCCCCGGGAAACGGTTGGAGCTCCGAGCACTGCCACAAAGGGGAGGCCTCCACCGGACCCGCTGGAGCCCATCCCAGGGGCTTGGCCATGCATTGGGCCAAAAGACAGAGCCCAGGATGGGGGGTCCCCACACTGAGGCCCACCCGGGCCCTGGTCAGAGATTTTGAACCCAGCTAAGCAGGAGCAGCCTCCCCAGGCCTGATAGAACCCCGTCCCAGGCCCTTGGCAGTGTGGAAGGACAGAGGATACAGCCCATGGTGGGAGCACCCCCCAGTCTTTGCAGGCCCCAGTCAGTGGTCCTGGACCCAGCTGCACAGGGAAAGGCTCCCCGGCCAAAAGGACCCTGTCCCAGGCACCCTGCTATGCGACAGGCCTGAGGACTGTGATCAGTATAAGTGAGGCCTCCCCGTCTCAGGGGATCATGTCCCAGGGGTTTGGCTGTGCAGTGGGATGGAGGTCGGAGCCCAGGATGGGGGGCACCCCCCAGGGACTGCTGGGTAGCTCCGGTCAGAGCTTCTGAACCAAGCCAACCAGGGAAAGCCTCCGGAGGCCAGTATAATCTTCAAGCTTAATTCACTGGTAGGTATGTAACTTTTTATATTAAAAATGTACATTAGAAAGTAAGATGTATAAGATTGATTAAAAAGAATATCACAGTGATGTGAAAAAAGTTCTATCAGATGAACTGTATCTGGCAGAGGGTATGTGTTTAAGATGTTGCTACTGTTGAAATTTACCATGAGCAATGCCTTTTACAATTATAGGGGCATATTCTCAAGGACTTATCACCGATTTATCAGTCCTTTAGCACTGCAAAAGTAGCGATAGATTTTTCGCCCATATTCTCAAGCCGGTGGAAACTGCCAATATCGCCAGTTTTCCAGCGAAAGCTGCCGCAAAAACATTGCCACGAATGAAAGCGACTACTAATGCTAATCGTATGCAGAGTACAAAAACACCCAAAAACACCACTTCACGATATTCTCAACGACCAGCCAGATCTACAATGCGATCCAAAAACAGGCGCTAAGGCGCGTTAGCAGCAGGGATTTAACACCTTCCTTTTACTGCTGTTAAGCAGGACAACAACCTGCAGTAGAAAGGGAGCCCAGCCCAGAGCCACATCTGAAGACCAACAGATGCCATTAAGCCAATGATCATGCAGGTTGGAGACCCAATAGGGCCAAAACACCCACCGCCACCACCCACAGGCCCCCCCCTGGACTCCCCCAGGACTGCCACCAAAGCAGCGCAGAACAAGACAGCTGACCTTCCAAAAACGGCATGGCCCCTCAGCCACAAAATTGCAGAATGTGGGGAGAGTTGGTAACCAAGTATGTGTGACCCCGAGGTCCCAGGCTGGTCCTCCGTGTGGTTTGTGGGGTTCTGGCTGTCCTCTGTTCTTGCTCTGGCTACCTCCTTGGTGCTTCGCAGTTGTTTGTGTTTTGTCATTTTTTGTTGCTGCTTTTATAGTGATTTTTCTCACCTGACTTGTGGGACTTGCAGGCCTGGAGCTGTTCATCGCTGAATTTTTATCACTGTTGGGCCCATCGCAACTTTTTTCATGTTGGGTTTAAATTTTTATTGCCATCCCAGTAATTTTATCACACACATTTGACGCGTTAGCGGGAAACTATTGCATGTTACCGCCGTGTTGAGAATACTACGTTAACACAGTTTTTTTCCCGCGATAGACTGCGATCCGAAAAAGTGCGTTAAACTATTTTTACCATGATTATCGCACGTTCTTGAGAATATCCCCCATAATGTTTTAAATATCTAAGCATTATGTGTAGAATAAATATATCTATATTATTTGCATTCTGGGAGTTGTTCTATTTGTCGTCACATTATTAAACAGGAGTACTGTAGTCATGAATAAAACATTAGAAATGTGCTGTGCCTGTATATAAAAGATAATGTAGTATTACGTGTTAGGTATGTATTCGGAAGTGTTTGTCAATGTGTTTTTTAATGTAAATGATCGGTTTGCATATGTTTAGATGGTGAGATATGAATTTTCTGGTTGAAGGTAATGTGTACGATGACACTGTTGAGTTTGCTTAAAGATGCAGAGAACTATATATTTTTGGAAAGATGGCCTGAAGGTGTATATCTTTAATGAAATCACATATATGTTTACACAGTGATCTATTATCCTTCAAGGCTGTGAAATGTCATGTACATAGAGAAGGTGGTACATTTCTTTTAACATGCTCTGTTTAAAATTGGGGAAGGGTAATAGTGAAGAATGTCTTTTGAGAGTGTGCTAGCTTCACTTGGCATGTAACGTTTCTTTGAGAAATTCTGAATATATGTTTTAAAGACACAAAATATTTGCAAAATGATGTAGGTATGCCATTAGGAAAATGTTTTGTGCTTTCAAAAGTTGAGATTTGTTGTTTTCAGTTTTACAAACCTATTAATGCATGTGGACACAATGAGTAACAAAGCAATGTATACACTTAGAGAGCCATTTATGCAATTATATATCAAGTGTGATATCTAGACTTATTCAATCACCCAGGTACTACACATGCACTCTTCCAATCCCACAAGCACTAATTATGTACTCATTGAACCACGCAGGCAATACCCATGAGTTCATCTAATCACCCAGATAGTAGAACATATGCATGTGAATACATAGGCACAAACTAGGCAGATATGGATTCACTGATGTAGTTCTTTTATGCTCTAGGAATCATGCATGCACTACCTATATTCTGAGGGAATTACGTAGGTATTAGCTATGAACTCATCCAATCATCCAGGGAGTATTGTTGTACTCAACCAGAAACACGTTTTTAAAAGTTGTAGTGAGGAATATGTACTCATTTAGAACCTGCTGGTGAATAATATGTGTAACCTGTCACATACTGTTTTCATGCACTCGAAAGAATTAGTGAGCTAAATGCTGTGATACATGTATGTGTGGATTTTTATATAGAGTGATTCCCAAAATTAAAATCTAACACATCTAAGTAGAAAAGTATTGAAACACTAAATGTACCTGTGACACAGTTGTAAAGAAACACATAAATAGGTCTTATGGTGTGTTTTTGAATTTACAGTATTGAGACACTGCAGGTACTTTTACACTTTGGTTGATGTTTATCGTAAAATTGACTACATAAAGGATAAAGTGGTATTTTAGCATGTATGAGTAAGAACTGAGATATGGTGCAGTGGTCTTGAAGGAGAGGGTGCTATAATAATAAAAGGTAAGTAATACATTAAGTTTTGTGTTTTGGTTTGGGATTGGTGCATTGAAGTAAATGCTCATAGTTATGAGGTTGATTTGTGCATTTAAAACTGCAACATAACATAAAAACTATTGTTGGATTATGTGTAAGCCAGTAGTAAAGTAGCTGCTACATTGGCTAGAAAAAAACTTCAAATATGGGTATTTTTTTACAGAGGGTGTTACACTCTGCCCTGATAGTGGAGTACACAGAGTTTTTGTCACTCCTCACTCAGCTTGGAGGGTGGAGTTTGGCAAAAACTACACCTACACCGGGTAGCAGAGTTTTTCTGGCTCTGATAAATATTTATGTCCCCTCAAAGTTTCGTTGTCAACAGCGTGATTTTAAAAAAACAATAAAACATCAGCACTGACGACAAACACTGTGTCACCTGCGCCACCCACCAGTAGATGCTGCCTGGCCCTGCAGGGAGAGGCCTTGCCACTGATGCAGAGTGAACTGTCACCTAAGCGAGGCACAGAGGGTGGAGGATGGATGCAGCTTGGCTAGCAGAGATCCGGAGACACCAGGTTTACAGCTCCTAGATCCCCTGGCCCAGGCATTGGCTGCAGGCATGATGAGTGAAGGGCAGGAAAAATCACTGTGTGGGTGGCTCTGAGCCTTAGGTATGTGAGGGCTGAGTGAGGTGTGCACCATGTAGACTGGTGCAGAGAGTGTTGAGGTTACTGTACCGTCTCACCAAGGAAGGTGAGAAGGGTTTTGGCCCAGTGCATTGTTGGAGTTCAGCGCTGTCAGGGACATTGGTACAGCTGTTTAAATTTGTCATAATTATGGATAGAGCAAGAGCCTCAACTGAGTATTACAGATGAGGTTGTGCTCCCAAGTATGCTTTTGCAGGGCAGCAGAGTCTCATGGCACTATGAAGGAGTCGGTCTGTCAACTCTTGTTTGCAATTTGGCACTGCTTTGGGTCAGCAAGGTGCGGAATCCTGGCTCAGGTGAAGTGCTGGGATTACAGACAGCTGGGGGAGCGGTGCTTCTCTCTGCCAAAAGGTATGTAAGGTCCAGTTTGGGACTTTTAATAAATGTATTTTGAAGCAGGGGTGGGCGAGTGGAGCAACTCCACCTGCTCACAAATCTCCTCGGAAATCCACAGAGTTTTTATGCAACTCTGTGGAATTCTGCATAGTACAACTCTGCGAGATCCACCTACCCCTGAACAATATCTGCATAATTGCAGTCAGATTGTATAAAGAAGCTTGGAGGGAAAAGGAACAGAAGCAAGTGCAGAATCTATGCAGGACTGAGACTAAAAAGGAGTAAAATTAAAAAAAATTGGTGAACAAAAAAAGAGATATTGGTAAGAAGATAAACTAATTTCTTTAAAATATATGTGGACATTTCCAAACATTATACAATAATGAAAAAATTATTCAGACTAAGAGAAGGAATAACAAGGAACAATATCTAATCTATATAGCAAAAACAAGCAAGAATGTAACAAATATGTATAAACCATTACCAGGAGACAGAAGCAATTTAAGGAAATCAGAGTGCGGATGTTTTGTAGTACAGTAGTTATAAATCTACTGAGAAGTATAGAAGAAGGAGACATGCAGTGAAACAGAAAGAACGAGTTGAGAGAGTAGTTGCTAAGGCCTCTGCTTTGAAGCTAAAGGTCTTTATTTTGATTATAAATTGAATGAAGACTCTTGACAATATAGTGTTGTACTTGAGGCGAAAAAATCAGAAAAAAAGATTAGTGAATAGAAGTAACTTTTTTCAGTTTTTTTGTGTAGAATACATACTTCTAGTACAGAATCTTTCTTTAATGAAGAATGCTATCTCGAGGGTAATAGATTAGTTCATGCTATTGATTACAGAGGATGATGTTATGAAATGAAGAATGGCATTCTTATAGCGAAAGAGATGAGGGTACCTACATACATCGAATAAGTTATTTGAGAACAGGGGCAAGGAAGGTGGAGTCAGGACCCTGTATAGAAATGGAATTGTAGTAGTATTTGCAGTATTCAACAGCATTTCAATGATATATTAAGGAAGTTTCTACATATCTTTCCAAGGCATAGTTTAAAACGGAAAATAAGTACTTTTACAAGGATTGAATTCTTGCAAGGTTAGAATTTGCAGGGACACTCACTAGCTTGTTTATCAAACAAAGCATGCCAAAACACTGTTGATAATTTCAGGATGTTAGTTGTATACCACTCCACAATGCAAACTTTAGTTAAGAGGCTGTACAATGTGAAAACTCCTGCTATATGTTTAGGAGGTATGAAAAGAGTCCTTTTGTATGGTACTGTAGGAGACGTAGAAAAGGTTTGTGATGATTTGCAGATCAGTTTCTTTGGTCCTCAGTAGGATTCTAGGGAAAATGAAAATGTGTTAACAGGAGGGGTTGTAGAACAGGATACAGATATTACAGTTCACAGTTTTGAAGAAGAAATTACAAAATTCAGTGTGGGCTAAATCAAAAATAGCTTTATTTGATTTAAAATGTAAATCATAAAAGCACAATTTTATCAAACATTTAAAAACACTTGCAGACAAATAGACCTAAACAGTGATTAGGTTAAAAAAATGTACAATCATGATTAAGAACCAGGACTCATGTTCCACATTGTTTTCCTAGAGTTAATAACACATTTCAATGGAAGGCATAAACATTTCATTTTCTAACACTTGAAAGGTCAAAAGCGCTGACAATCTGCTTTTAATGTCTTTCTCGAAGTTGATACAAAACTATCTGGCCTGTCGAAACATAAATATTCAGAGTGTTTAATGTCGTTCATGAATTTTCTAATGTAGTTTAGCCAAGGAATAGAAGAAACCCTATGCAGCTTTAGACAGTTGTTAACAACATTACGATTAAAACTAGTGTGTGTAGAGGCTCATTCCTTGTGCCGTAGCAAAATTGGGAAGATTTTGATCAAATTCGAAATGAACTAAATTCCAAGCTCAGAATGACAGATAACATTTCCACAGGAGGCTGCATCCAGGACATCGGCGCTTGAGCGCGGGGGGGCTTACCTTGTTGCCACCACCGCCGGATGTCCCAAGGTGTCACCAGCTGTGCCGCCGCCGCCCCAGGACCACAGCTCCCGGCAGCCCCAGCGGCGCGGCGCACAAACCACACAGGCAGCAGCGCCAGGAGGCGCTCATAACCAGCACAGCCCTCGGTGGAGCATGGGAGCTCTGCTATAGGGGGCTGCATCCAGGACATCGGCGCTTGACCGTGGGGGGGCTTACCTTGTTGCCACCACCGCCGGGAGCCCGAAGGTGTCACCAGCTGCACCGCCGCCGCCGAGAGACCTCAACTCCCGGCAGCCCCAGCGGCGCGGCGCGGCGCACAAGCCACGCAGGCAGCAGAGCCAGGGGGCGCTCATAACCAGCACAGCCCTCCGCGTCGTGGGACAAGCCGGACGAAGCCTGGGCATAGGGCGGGCCGTCTTAGGCTGCCTGAGGATGAAGGAGGACAGGCCAGGCCATCCCCCTAACACCGATAATGGGTAAGCGAAAACATCAAGTCCTTTTAGAGGAGGGGGTAAGAAGGCCAAGGTCCCCAGGAAAGCAGAACCCATCATCTCTTACCTGTCTACTGCTGTTGGGGCTCTCTCAAAAGAAATTGCCACCGCTGAGCTGGAACTTGGTTTGATTACACCCCCACTGGTCTGCGAGGAATCTGACAATGTGCCTAACCCAGTGTCAACTGTCCCTCTGGAGCCAGTTGTGGTCGTGGCTAATCCTCCTAGTATGGCTGACTCTATTAATACTTTGCTGGAGGGGGCGAAGCAGATAAAGTCCAATGTAATCCCGATTTGGGGTCCAGGGTAAGGGGGCTAAGAAAAGTACCAAACGGGTTAAAACGCAAGAGACCCTAATGAATACCAATAGCCCTAAATTGAACAATCTAGGCAAGCTGCTGGAAGCCCTATTTACTTCACGACTGGAGCCCCTGTTAGCTGATATAGCCAAAGATATTGTGGACACCCTGAACACTTGTGTTGCCGGAATTATGAAAAAATGTGCCAAAATTGACTTATTTATTAATGAGTACATATTGCATAAACCAGAGGTCAAGATTGCTACCCATTCTAGTCATACTAGTCATACTGTGGCTGAGGTTACTGATGCATCTCATGGGCCTGAGCCCTCAATTAGCTTAAATGCCAGCACCAACGCAATGCCTTGAGAGGGGAGCCGGGACCCAGTGGGTTCTATAAGTCTGGGTAAGCGTACTCTCCTAGCGAGGGCGTCAGGTAGTGCGCTCTGTGTACCTAGCACCTCTTTTTCCCAGGTAAAGGGATGTGACATTAACCTAGATATCCCCCCAGAAGCCGCCCCCTTAGTGGCAGTTTTTTTGGGGGTCCCTCCTCTTAAGGCTGGCGAGGATTAAACAACTGGTGCACTGATGAGGAAGGCCAGATCCTGGTGCTTTAATTATAGTAGTGACGGTGTGGATATCTCCTCAAGCATCAACATGGTCAGAAGGGTGGGTTGGATCGGGCAATGCCCAAAGATCAGTGAGGGCGATTGTGTCATAGTCAACTTCAATAGTCCCGACATGGCAGATAGACTGTTTTGGGATGGATCCGAGTTAGGCCATGCAGGGTCTAGACCAGTTCCACTGGGATTTTTTTATCCATCACCAGACCCATTTCTTGGTCCTAACAATATGCATATTGATAAATTTAAATGGCACAAGGTCCACCGACTTCGTAGACCACAACCCAACAGTACATACCAACTGGCAGCCGGGGACCAAAGACCAAGAGCTTTAGTAGGGAGAACTGTTGCAGGCAGCCAACCACTGCTAAACTGTACGGCAGCACAGGCAATCCATTTTTCTGTAAATAACCATTTTGGGCCACTAGCAGAACTAGATACTAATGATTGACAGGTAGACCAGGTCCAGTCTACTTCCTCAGGATCCCCCAACCCTGAGGCAGTGGCTGGATGTAAAATTATTAGCTGGAATGCTGCTGGCATTAGAGCTAAAAGGTCTGACCCAGTTTGGTTGGATTTTGCAACAAAACACGATGTAATTGCTCTGCAAGAATCCTGGGACCCCTCATGCAGCTTTAGCCTGGATGGATAAACTAGTTGTGTAGTCCTGGCTACTGCGGGCTCAGCGGGAGAGTAAAGGGAGGATTAATCTCCCTTTTTTCCCTTAATTTAGTTGGGTCTTTCAAGCTAATTGATTCTGGTTTGTGCAACATATTAATGGTGGAATGGTCGATTTCAATCTCCCGTAAGATTCTTTTAATAAATTTTTATAATCTAGAGAGTGCGATCAGGGCAACCAACATTTGGAAGCCTTGGAAAAGCTTATGCTTGATTACACTTCTAATCAAAACACTGTTATTGAGTTCATCCTCATGGGTGATTTTAATATTCACCCCTGTGGTAAGGAGTGCTACGCGGGGGTTTATGAGGGGCCGCGGTCCCCCACTTTGAGCATATAAGGCAAGGGGAGGCTCTTGAAGAATTCTTGGCTAATTGTAATATTTTCGAATCAAGCCTTATAGAGGGGGAGGTAAGGGATGCTACCTACAAGGGCACGCATCCTGGCACAGTTATTGATTACATTTTTATTTCTTCCGGGGTTTTAGATAGGGTTGGGGCCTATAAGGTCTCACCTTCAATATTCAGTGACCATAACCCAATGTTCTTTGAGTTTGACCTAGGGGTAGCTATAGCTCACAAGAAATGCCCCCATCAGGCTGGTATATCAATAGTCACTAAAGACCAAGGGCGGAGGATTAAGTGGGCCAAGGTGGTCCCTGAAACTTTTCTAGATGATTTGCTTGTTAATGTTGATGGGCATATGGCCATCTGCCTTAATAGCAACTCAACTGGACCTGAGACCATTAGCGCTTATGAAGCTATATGTACTCAGATCTCAAGGGATTTGACTACCATAAAAACCTTGAGAGGCAATCCACAACCAAGATGGTTTGATAGCAGTTTTTCTAGTGCTCATGGGGCCTTGCTCAGAGCGTTAAAAGCCAGCCCAAGAAATAAGATCGTCATTGCAGATCTTAGGAGGTCATACAAACATGCCACTAGCAGATGGCAAAGAGAAATTAAAAAGGATGCCTGCGATAAGCTCCTTTCAATTGATGTATTGCATGATAGTGCGAAATTCTGGGCAATAATTAATCATCCGTTCTTTGCTGCCTCAGAGCATACAACTTTGGACTGTGTTATTCATGATGGTAAATGGCTTCGCCACTTTAAGGAGATTTATGGCGCTGCTGGCCCATGCGCCTTATGGGGTCCCCCCTCGGTGTCTGACTCTACACCCTTATTATCTTTTAACTGTGATGAAGTAGAAACGGCGATCCAGGAGACTTCTAAGAATAAGGCCCCGGGCCCAGATGGGGTGCCAGCTGATCTCTACTGTAACTCTCCGACTTTATGGGCCAAGATTTTAACCAATGTTTTTAATGCTTCTAGGGAAAATTTGTTTCCCGCTTCTTGGGCTTCTTCTGTTATCATTCCGATTTTTTAAAAAGGGCAGCTTGAGGATCCCTCCTGCTACAGACCCATCTCCCTCCTAGACTCTGCAGTTAAAATTCTGGGCAGAGTCCTAATTCATAAACTTAGGGATAACATAGAGAGCTTAGATGTTCTTTCTAACTTACAGTATGGGTTCAGAGAAAAGAGAGGCACCCTCGACCAGTGCTTTAACCTCCAGCTTTTAATTAGCAAATATACGGTGGCGAAGGATGGGTCCTTATTTATGGCATTTATGGACCTATCCTCTGCCTTTCATTTAGTGAATCGGGGCAAATTGGGGACGATTGTATTGCAGATTGGTATTGACCCTCCCCTGGTTAGCTTCTTAGCAGCCTTACAGCAGGATCTCAAAGCCTCAGTTAGGGTTACTCAGGAGGGCAGATATACGAGCCACTTTAGGTCGGAGAGGGGGGGTTAGGCAAGGTTGTATCCTGGCCCCCTTCTCTTCACTATCTATATTAATGCTCTGGAGAAGTATCTAGTGGGTTCGGAGGCAGATGTTCCGCGTGTAGGAGAATCTGTAATACCGGTTCTCCTATACGCGGACGACGCAGTTTTATTGACTCGCACAGGAGTGGGCCTTCAGAGACTGCTGGATTCCTTTGGTGCTTTCATGGACATGTTGGATCTGAAAGTCAATATAAAAAAATCACATGTCATGGTGATGAGCAAACTCTGCAACAGATCTAAATCCAGAACCTTCTTTTGCAAGGGAGAGGAGGTGTCAAGGGTTGCCGTTTTCTCATATTTGGGGGTTCTTTTTGATGATAAAGGCTCCTGGAGCCCCCAAATAAAGCTCAAAGGTATTTCCATGGCTAGGTCCACCTCAGCACTCCTGAGCTTCACGAAACGGCTGGGGTCCCGCCAATGGAGGCCCTGTTGAAGGTTTACAACTCAAAATGCCTGTCCATTGTTATGTATGGTTCTTCATTGTGGGGATATGTTTCTCAGGACAAGATACAATTAATTGAGAACAAATTTTTGAGTCCCTTCTGACGGTGCCCCAGTCTACCCCCACTTTTTCTACGCACTGTGAGTTAGGGCTGGGCTATGTCACAGATAAATTGAAGGTGGCCCCACTGATCTGTTGGGACAAAACCTGGTTAAACCAGGAAATTACCCTGAACCATGCAATTCTTGATGATATTTTAGCAATGGATAATGTTAAAAGGGGTCCCTGGCTGGAGTACTTAAGAATGATGTTTACTCGACTAGGGCGTCCAGATCTTTATTCATCCCCAGGTCGAATCACTAAGGAGGATATAAATTGGATTAAGATTCAATTTGCGGGCATGGCAAATTTGGAACGTGAGGAGAAAGAACTCTTAAAACCATCGGTTAGAGCCAATTTTGTGTTATTAACACCCCCCTCACTTGAGCCTTATTTGAGGATCGTCTCTAATCCCTACCATAGATTCCTTCTAATTAGATTTAGATTTAATTTAATCCACTATCCTCTGGGTACCTATTTCTCCTGGAGCAAACCTGAATGCTGAAAGGCATGTAGGTGTGATAATTACTCTTGCCAGGACACATTGCATTTTACCATGTTTTGTGGGCTCTATTCGGATTTACGGAAAAAATATCTGCTACCAATTTTACGAGAGGTAGGGTTTACACAAGTCAGACCTGCTCTCATGTATCTGCAGATGTTAAGTTGTCCCCGCAACATTTTTTATGTGGCCGCTTCCTGGTGGCAGCTATGCGGGTGAAAACAAAGAGTTTGCCTTCCATATTTGACCCTGTGTGACCGTTTTTTAAATGGATTTTATTATGTGTGTTTTTAACAGAAAAGTAATTTCATCCTATACTGCTGGTTTGCACTACTGATGTATATATATGATGTATATATATGTGTGTTGTATGTCTTCGAACTGTATGAATTTGTCCCCCTTTTATGATTTTAATTATTCAAATAGAGTGTTTTGATGATGATGATGATGATGAAATTGCCAGTGCTATTAGGGACAACCAGTAAATATCTTGTGAATGCATTCTCAATCAGTTGTAGTGGCTGAACATCTGTACGGCCCCAAATGCCTTTTCCATACATGGCTGTAGAAAAGTACTTGGCTTTATAAATTTGTACTCATTCTGACACTCGTCTTCTGCCTCATCTTCCAGCAAAATTGACCAGAGCACCGATAGCTCTAGAGAACAGCAATTTCCTGGCCAACACTGCAAGTGACCAGGTCCCCTTACAATCAAAGTGGATTCCCAAATATGGAAAACTATTGGTGCATTCCACTTTAATGTTATTGATAAAAATATTGTGACATTTGGCGCTATTCTTACCACATTTCATTATGTAAGTTTTGGATGTATTCACTTTCAGGCCCCTGAATTGCATACACATGGTGAAACTAGTTACAACTCTCTGCAGCCCTGTGAGAGGGTGACTGAGTGGCCATATGTGTCTGTGAGTATATGTGTGCTTTTCTGAATAGGTCTGTGAGTGGGTGTGTGAGTAGGTGTATGGGTCGGTGGGTGGGTGGGTGTGTATGGGTCTGTGAGTACCCGTGTGAGGGTGTGTGAGTGGTGCTATGTATTTTGGGCATTTGCATATTAAGGTTATTTAAATGGAACAACCATGGACTCTGCTCTCACCAGGAGACGACAAGAAAGAAACCACTCATAACCGTCACAGCACATCAGATTGCGCTCTAATACATCAATGATAAATTCACCTTCATTAAAGCATTAACGATTTCATATTATTTCTCAATGTAGAATACAACAGGAAACACCCTTGCTTTGCTTTGCTTTTGCAAAGCTCAAGCAATTAGAATCATTTGTGCTTTATAGAAGTGCATCTCCAACTGGGGCACCTGCTGTATTTATATGTGAAATTGCTTCCTTTGAGATTTATTTTATGTAAAGTCAGCATGAGGGTCATAATGTAATCTACTTTTTTCCAGGAAGAGTCCCCAGTTTTTCCGAAAAAGTTCTACCTAACTTTAGTACTTTCTACATGTTAATTAGTAAGTGCTACCTCTTTGGGTAAATGTCTAGTGCATAGTCTACATTACAGCTTAAAGGACCATGAGGTAATATCGCCAGTGACGTTGTGTGCATGCAAGTTCAGCAATGTGAATGTTCCTCCAGTGTCTTCAGTCACAAATCTGTGATAATGTGAAGCCTCATCAGGAGAAGACAACTAGACTACAAAGAGGTGAACCTCCACCAAACTGGGGTACTTCCTCTTAGCTAAATAAAGCAAGTGCTTCTTTGTTTGGTGGTGTAGTCCTCATAATATTCTGCATTAATGATGCAGCACCTTAATCGGTGGGAAACGCGCTTAGGGGCCTTTTGGTAAGCTGTCGGTTAACATGGGAAAAGTTGGGAAGACCTCTGCATACTATAAGGAAAATGGGGCTGGGCCAAATGAGCAGAACTTGCAGACAATTTGGGGCATTTCCATACTCAAGGTTCTTACCAGGGTGTCAACATTCACTCACCTGAAATCCAGGTTGTTCAACTTGCGAGATGAGACGCTAATTCTCTTCCGCCCCTAAAAACCTAAACTAGCCCAACTGGATGTACAACTCAGTTTGGCAAGAATAGATTCCCAAGGGAAGGGGAAAAATGGGACAAAATAATAAACATAAAAGAAACACTCTTCTCGTTACGGCTCATGTTGCTTAGACGTCACTCCTTTCTAGCGTAAAAGCCTTCAGCAAGTCTTACTTCTGGGAGTTGACAAGTACATCTAAAACATAAGCGAATATGTTATCACACTTCTCTTATAAAAATCATGTCTTGTCTTTTTCTCTATATGTTTACAACATTAGTCAAGAAGATACCTTTGTATAAAACGTGCTTCTGATTCACCATAAGGAATTTTTATGACCTGCACTGTTATTCCAGTACACTATATAGTATGACCTTCGCACTAACTTACTAAATAATAACTTCCAAAAACATATGAATAGTATTCACAATGTTCACTGAGTCTTAATATGCTCTCAATAAAGTTCTTTCTCTCCTCTTGTGTTTTCTTTTTATGCTCAGATTTGTGATTGTGGGGACAGAAGAGACCCGGATTATGCTCAGGGATTCAAAGGTAAGTCATCGAAAGTTTTATTAAGCGCAAATATCTGTTCTTTCAGTTTTGTAGCTCCTTCGTTATTACCAAAGTCTTGATTCTGTAAACAATGTTCGGAAAATCAAAGAATACACACTCGCAAAAACAAATGGAGTTGGTAATGACCTTTTTTCCTTTATACACGTTTCTCTCTTTGCGAGCTTTATCAAATATCTTCCTTGATTTATGCAGGGCCGGACTGGCTACCGGGCAGTTGTGTGTGCTGCCGAGCAGGGGGAGGATTTCTCCGTGGTGTGAGCTTATTTCGTTGATAGGGAGCTGCGTGCGCTTTGAAATAAAAGAAGCAAAATGAATTTCGTTTTGCACAAACAGGTCCCCATCAACTAAATGATCCCCCTGCTCGGCAGCACACACAACTGCCCGGTAGCCAGTCCGGCCCTGGATTTATGATTTCTATTGCTTTTGTTGCAGATTGGACAGGTTTCCCCTCGGAACCAGAAAGGAAGATTTGCCGCGTTGGTGTCACCATGGAACGCCTGCCAAAGCTGGATCACCGCTGAAACACTTCTCGCGCTGGGAAGGTGCCTTAAAGACTGCAGAGGAACACACAGGACTGGCGCTGCTCTGGAAATCAGGTGAGGATGAGGATTCAACAAGCACAATCAAGTACTGTTGTAATGTGGGGCCTTTTAAACTGTTTCTTTGGGTCAGGTTCTCCAGATAGGGTGTGGTGAGAAAAACATGGGAAGCATGCTTCAACTGCCATTAAGGCAATGTGCTGAGCATGCAAATGAGCCCCTGACCTCAAACTGAATATCCAGTTTATTCCTGCATCAGGTTGTACAATGAGTATGCAAATGAGTCCCTGAGCTCAAACTGAATATTCAGTTTATTACTGCATCAGGTTGTACAAAAATATCACTTTGGCCTATGCTTGTACAAAAGGAACCAACATGAAAACCCCTCATAATAAATTATAAAACAAGGAACATTATTCATGACAAAGTAAAAACAAAAGACACACAGGGCCAAGTCTCATTACACAGTATGGGGCTGGGCAATGTTCTTCGTACAAACCCTAACACAGGGAGAACTTTGGTCTCTATTTTTTATATATTTTTACAAGAGGAGGGGGGCCTGGGGAATCCAACCCCTGGGGTCTGGCTAAAAATAAATGGAGGGGCCCCCTCCATGGACCGATTTTGGCCCCAGGGACCCCATCTCCAGGCCTTAACCTCTTCATCCTGGATGCCCTGGAGCTGACCAGTGCACCCACTGTGCTGTGTTGGATATCATGGAGGGAGGCTCAATGGGAGTGGGAGCCGGATTTGCTTCCACACATAGGAAGCACCCAAAAATGCAGCTCCGTGTGTGTGGGATCGATCATTTTGTAGGTTTCCCTGAAAGCAGGCAGGAAAACAGACTAAAACTCTGCTCACATCAAGTGGGAAGAGTTTGACAGCTCCTGCATGCTGGGAGCGAGTTAGTGTTAGTTATCTCTTAGTGGGAGCTGTCAAAGTTCCTGCTAAGTGAGAGCAAACTGATATCTCCTTAGGGTAGGCATCTCGTGAGAAAGTAGGAGCCAGCCCTAGGGGTTGGTGGGCCACAGTGCCTCGGTCGTCTGTACTGCCACCCCATCATCATTTGTTTAGCCCTGGGAAGGTGGTGGGCCCCGGGGCATATTAAAGCCCCAGGAGGGGGTCTGCACTACCCCCTCCACTTTTATGGTAAAGCCCTGGGTCACGCCCCTCCCATATTTAAATGAAACCCCGAGGAGGCCGTTGTCCCGTGGGCTACAACGAGCCCTAGGAGGGGGCTTCATTCACCCCTTTCTGTTTTTTTATTATACTATATAGCCCACTGGACCTGGCCTCCCCTGGGGCTTTAATAAAAACAAGAACAGGAGACCGCAGTTGGTTTTTGTTCTTTATTTTTGCAGGAGTTTTGTGACCACATCAAGATTTCATGGCAAATTTTTTTGTAATGATTTTTTTTGCCTTGTCGGGGTACCTAGGGGATCCCAGCACCAAGGATACAGGAGCAGGGCATTCCTACCCTGTCTCCATTTCTTTTTTGTAACCTCTGTTTTTGGGACTTGACTGAGTCCGAGTCTCAAAATGGCTGCAAACTATTACTGGTTGAAGTATTGGCAGTCAATCAGATATCAGAACAGGGACTGTCGGATCCTCTGAGGATCTGTGTTGCTAAATATAAAAATGTGGGCTACTTTTAATACCTCTAAAATTACTAAACAGATTCACATGAAATAAAGCAAACACTGTTTTGGACCATGGGCTAGCTTTCAGCCAAATTTGGTGTAATTCTGTCCAGCAGTTTGGGCTGTAGTCGTGTTCAAAATCCCTCTGAGAATTAACATGGGAACCACATTTATTTTACCCCCATTTTTCTCAGCTCCCACTCAACGAATCACCCCAGAACTTTTTATGCACAACTAGAATCACAGGCACACTTTGTTTGGAAAATTTCATGAGGATTCTCCAAACAGCGCCGAAGATATAGGCAAGTTAAAAAATGTTTTTCCTACGGAAACATGTCCTAACTATGACTACATTCTGGTGACTGCAGGGGCCGAGAAAAAGGAGGGAGGTAAAAAAATGGAGTTTTCCATATTAATTACATAGGGATTTTGAAAACAAAATACATATAATTACAATATGAATATTGCTAGTAGGCAGTTATAGTTAGGATGCAGTTTCCATTGGAAGAGTGTATTTCCATTTGCCAATGACTTTGGCATTGTTTGATGAATTTTTCAAAACTAATACAGCAGTCACTTCAGCAGCTGGCTTCAAAGTTTAGAGGTGATCCATCAAGCAGGACAAAAAAAAGAGGTCCCACAATGTTTTTTCTCCATGTTAATTTCCATAGGAAACGGAATTTCACCAAATTTGGCAAAAATATAGCTCTTTGTCCAGAAAGCACACTTTTTTGTTAAGTGGTGTAAACCTGTTGAGTAGTTGCTGAGAAATGTAAAGATTTACAGATATACAGCTCTGGCTGCGGTGGATCTGAGACTCTTCCCCAACTCGGTCCTGAGATTTGATTGGCTGCCAACAGTGCAAACCAGGAAACGTTGGCAGCCATCTTGTGACTCGGTTGAACTGAGTCACAAGAAAAAAGATTTTAGAAAAAGAAAAGGGGGAAGGGTAGAAGCACCCTGACCCCCGGCCTCCTGGGGGGTGTCCCATATGGACCCCCAGGGCCCAAAAAATGATTAAACAACTAATTTGCGGGGAGTCGTTCTGTATTCACGACTCTCACTGAAAATAAAAAAAAACAAAGTGCTTCATTTTGTTTAGGTCTCTGTGTGGGCCAGGTCCTGGCGGCAATTAAAAATAATAATGGGGGCCCATGTGGGCCCCTCGCAGCCCTGGGGACTTCTTCTCCCTGGGGCTATATTGAAAAAGAATGCATGAGGGCTCCAGCCCCCCCACAGCCTGGGGAGCATCATCTCCCAGGGCTTATTCACAGAAATGCTGAGGGCCATGCAGCCCCCCACAGCCTCAGGGACCACAACCCCGAGGCTAAAATATATAATGATGCAAGGGAGGCTCTGACTCCCCCCAGCGGCCTTCCTGGGGCAGAAATACATGAAAGAAGGGAGTTCATTGTGGCTCTACGGCCCTGTAGACCACCACCTAGATGGAGCAAATTTGAATAAGGGAGGGGGGCCCTAGATTGCCCTCGAGACTGCCACCCCCCCCAGGTCGCGGGGTGCCGGCCCCCATGGAATTGCAGTTTGCTATGGTATGGCTGGAGCACTGCTCCCCCATACTGTAGCAAACAAGAGCTCAACTTTTTTTTTATTTTACACTGTGACAAAAATAGTGCTTACAAACGTGAGAGTACTTGCCTCACTCAGCAAAGTAGACACAGCCTTTCAGCCCACATCCCAGGGGCCGGGCGGCGTGAGTGTATAAGTCTCCTCTTGTTCTCACAATACGAGGCTCATATACAAACAACAATACTTCCGTCACATTTTTCTCATTTATACACAACTATTAACTAAAGATGCCCAACCTACTATCATATATACCGTAACCCTGTGGTATTATGCTTATACCATCCTAATGGCGCTTCGCCGACCATGCACTAAGGGGGAAGTCCCAGATGTGGATTCCGAACCCCGCTAAACAGGAAAAGGAAAAACCCTCTCTATTTCATACTCCTGCAATGGCAGTAGCCCCGTCCTCTTCTAGCTCGGGGGTGGAGCCCTCTGCTCCCTCAGCCACATCGTCTGCTGCAGACGCATTTAGACGCCTCTTGTATTCTAGGTATATTCCCCAAAAGTTCTTAGGCCTGCTTTTGGGCGGTTAAAACTCACTATAATTCTCCGATTGTGGGCAGCAGTAGGGCAAGTCTCTATCCCACTGCTCTATCCTTGGAAGTGGGCCTCTCATCCAGCATGCAGCTAACCTTCTCTCCGCCATCAGCATACCCATATCCACTATGCGCCGCTTAGCTTTCGGCAGTTTCTTAGAGCACCCCAACAATGCGAGTGCAGGGCACGGGACTATCTCCGCTTCTAGTATTTTGCTAACAGGTTGGAACACCATACCCCAATATTGCAGCACCCCCAGGCGCTCCCAAGCCAGATGTAAAAACCCTGCGCCTGCAGCACCACATCTGTCGCAAGTCGCATTATCGCGCAAACCAAACCTACGCAATCTTTCCGGAGTGTGATATACTCTGTTAAGAAACTTAAAATGTACTAATCTGTGTCTGCCATTCAGGGAGATACGCCTCGTACTGATGCAGCAGTAGCGCCACATATCATCGTCAATAATAAGTTCTAAGTCCCGTTGCCATTCTAGGCGTGCTTTACTGTACCCTGTCGCTCTTTCAGTTATAGCTATCCTATAAATGTTGGAAACCATCTTTCTCGGGGATTCCGTTGAGTGAACTCTTAGAATGTGAGTTCTAAGAGTTCTGTGGGTTCCTGAAGATCATCACCTAGTTGCTCCCGCCATGCCTCTCTAACTCTGTGGTATTAAAAGCGCTGAAGTTCAGTGAGTGTAACTTCTGGTGTTGTAACCTCAGCAATCGTTTTAAGTGTTCCCCCTCCAAACATGTCACCCATCGTGCGTATGCCCAGAGCGTTCAGGGCTGTGATAACCCCTTTGTCATTACACAAAGACACAGATTAAATATTGTAATTTTAAAATATTTACATATTCCTACCTGCCCTCTTCTCCCTGGTCCGCCGCGGGTTCTCCCGTTTGAGCGGAGGGAGACTCGGGCCAAATCTAGCGGTTGACGCAGACGCCATCTTGGGGGAAGAGGTTAGCGGTCCAGTTGGCCGATACTCCAGGGCAAACTGCCTAAAACTACAATGGTAGCCTGGACGCGCAGCGGATACGCGCAGCGGGCGTGCCGAAGGTGCGCCAAAGGCAAGCCTGTCTGTGCCCGTCCGCGCCCAGCCGGGATCAGGGGCCAGCCATAATGCTTATTTGATCTCCTACACCTCACGTGAGCTTCATAATTTACAGGGAAATTGGTACATCAGTCCCAACGGCAAGTCAGTTATAAAAAAAGAAGGGATCCTGCACCCATATCCCGAGCACTTTTCCCAGGATATTGGGCATGGTTCTTCTTTCCCCTAAAAAGAATCACCGGCACTTATTATTCCCTCTACTCAGGCAGCAGGCCCCCTCACCATTATCTATTTAAACACACGTTCCCTGGTAAAGCACCAGCTCGAAATTTTCCAACTACTTGACGCTGACAAACATAACATCTTACTTCTGTCAGAAACCTGGCTTACTGCTGAGTCTAACCCCGACATCCTGACCGCAATACCTACTGGCTATTGCATAATCTATGCAAATAGGGCATCGGGTAAGTCAGGGGGTGGAGTGGCAGCCATTATCCAGTATAAACACAAATTTACCACCTTACAGATCAATAGCCCACCTCATGTTGACAACCATTTCTTTCACTCAAATTGAAATAATCAATACAGATTCAATATTTCCACTCAGTTATGGGATATGTCTCACAGATCAACCCTATACATTCAATGTATTACAACATTTACGATAAAGAACAAAAATGCAACAGCAATAATTACAAAATCAGGGGCAATTTTAATTCATTGCATTTATAACTATCTCTATATAGGAGTCTTTTTAGATTGCCCAAAGAGAGCGTGCATGAGAAAAAGAATGCCAGGTGCTTAGTAAAGAAGAGATAAAAGAAGACATAGAAATATTTACAATTTTATATTCACAATAGATCGGTTGGCACAAATCACCGTCTTACAGTAACCTGGCATGTAATATAAATTCTATACACAATTTTCATTAAGTGGAGACATTGCTTCCAAGAGTCTATTGCACCAGAAAATGTGTTTCACAATCCAGGTATTAGAGAAAAGAAGTGTCGACGTTTCGACTCGTCTTTAGGGCCTAAAGGTAAATTGGACCGTGGCCATGCAAGTCTTCATCAGGACTATTACAATGGGCAACCAGAAGAGTAGTGGGCCCTGAAATGAAGTAAATGTATACGTCAAGCTGTTGCACTAAAATTGCGACCACTTTCAGTATCGCAAAGGACTGGGGCAAGGAGAAATTGCTTACCCTATACTGGTGGCGGACCAAGTGGAAATTCTTCACTCTTTGTCCCAGGATAATGAATAATTCCTAAAAATATAATAGAGTGGTCATTTGACTCACTCTTTTGTAGTTTTTCGATAGTACTCTAAACCAAAGAATTCTGGACGTATCATTACCTTGTCCACAGAACGTAGAAGTGAAACTATGTTCTCATGATGTAGCAGGCTATTAGTCTCTGCATACTCAATTCTCAATGGGATTTAATGGTGGTCCTATAATTCAATAGAGGAACCAAGCACACTTTAATGTGATTGTTATTCAAATGATATAAAAGACATTTAACCGCATGCGTGCGGCGGCTTTTTTCGCGCTGTGCGGCTTTTTTTTAAAAGCCGCGTTACATGACGAGCTCAGCTCGTCATGAGCGTGCGAGCGGCACAACTCATGACGAGCTCAGCTCGTCATGAGCGGGGAAGGGGTTAAATCAACATTCTTCAATATAAGGACTGAATAGTTGAATACAAAGTGTTCCTTGATTGCTATTAAAACTGAGAACCTCTTCCCAGCGAGTAAAATATGGGCATAGGGATTAATTCAGGCATTCAGAAATACGCCTTACCTATAGATTCACGAGCAGGAATAAATCCGCTGTAAAAATAACAAAGTCCGAATCAGTTTGTTTCAATATTGCTATGGGGATTGAAAACTACTTAACTCAGCCTAAAAGGGGAATGGAGTCCCGAAAACTCACCAAAATCAGTTTGGTCCGTTCACACACATTTGGCGTTCTGCAGTGACCACTACGTGCACGCCATGTTTGTAATCGCATGCATAGATATAGAAAGTGGACTGCTAGAAGTACATTCGAGCAAACCTTATCCAAAAAGAGCCATGTCATATATGGTGGTCGAAGGCCACATAATTCATTATGAAATGGTTATTTTGGAAGAGTAAAACTTAAAAACAAAATTATAAACGTGTTCTTCAACACTCGAAATTTCAGCTCCGCCATGTTGGATTGGGATCTTGCCAGAATCGTTACTGAACCTACATCAAAGTTTTTTAAAAAGGAATTATTTCCAACGAAACAGAACATCGAGAATTCTACTCGAAGCCATACGTTCCAAAATCATATTGGTGATGTGCTTATGCATTCTCAAAAACGCATAGAATTGGGAACTCACAATTTCATAGGATAATTTGTAAACATATTTTGGCGTGTTAATTTTGAAAACATCATGTTCAGTAACAGTGCAAGTTGTGCATTTTAAGACATTTCAAAGAAACGTTATGAATTGTTGCATAAAGGTTACTGTTGATATATCAAGAAATTTTCGTCATCCATCAATTACCGGGCCCAAGGTTGACTTATCAATTGGAATTAGAGCACATTCATTTCTAATACCATTGAAGAGGTAACCTGTGCATTCATGAGTTCTCCTGAATCATTTAGGGGCCCACATCATATAGGGATCCAGTAACCCATATTCTTAACATTTCATGACATAGAGGCATACAAGAAATTGATTTGACCTATCAATGATGCATAACAGTGACTCACCAAAATGGTAAAGGCTTCAGAATGTGAGATCAAATAGCATCCATGATTGATATACCCCCTCATTGTAACATTAATTGTTATACATAAAGATCATACATGTCATGCCTATCAAAATGCAATTTTTCAAATAACACAATATGCAAGCAATTAATCTAATGGCTACTTCCCGAACTTGACTTCCCTAGATCGAAAGGAGAGCCACCTGCCTGTTATTTTCCTCCTGTTCGTTAAGTCCTTTATTAACTGTGTTCAGAGAGTATATCCATTTGCATTCTCTCAAATTTAGCACATTGCTAAAATCACCTCCCCGTGAGTGAATTTCCACTTTCTCTATCACCCACCATCGGAGGCTGTTACAGTCATGTCCAAAGGTGTTAAAATGTTCGACCAATGGTGCACCGGGTGTTCTACATCGGATACGACTACAATGCTGCAGAATTCGACATTTTACTCTTTGTGTATTCTGTCCTACATACATAAAGCCACAAGGGCATAAAATAGCATAAATAACCCCTGTGGTATTACAGTTACTGTGCTGTTTTAGAGTGTATGCTTTGTTGTTAAGAGTCGCATTGGATACCCTCGTTCATTAAGCCTTACAATAAGTTGGGAGGACTCCTCAAAATAATCCTCCTTTTTAGTATAATTCCTCCGCAACCTCAGAAATTGACCAAACAGTAAATTATCTCTGAGGTTGCAGGGATGATGACTCGTGTACCTGAGTAGTGTATTTCGCTCACTGCTCTTTCGGTATAGGGTAGTATACAATTTTCCTGAATCTGTCTTTATCTGAATATCAAGGAAATGAATTGAAAACCTGTCCTGTTCCAATGTGAACTGAATGTCCTCTGAGAAGGTATTAAGCCACTCATGAAATTTCGTCAAACCCTCATTGTTTCCTTGCCAAATTAAAAACACATCATCGATGTACCGTGCCCATAGGGCAATGTGATTGTTATACGGATTCAACTGATTGAGGACATAACTATGTTCAAAGTCACTCATATATATTATAGCTAGATTTGGGGCAAAACTTGCCCCCATAGCTACACCTTTTGTCTGGATGTAGAATTGGCCCAGAAACATAAAGAAGTTTTGTGTCATCGCCATTGAAAGCAGTTGAATAATGAATTCCGTCGGAACTTGGTGAGGGGTGGGTCTCTCATTTAAGACCTTCTCAATGCACACTAACGCTGCTTGCTGTGGGATGTTCGTGTAAAGTGCAGCGATATCCATCGTTGCCAATATATTTATCGCAGGGTCATATACACGTCCATCAACTAGCTGGATCATATTCATTGTGTCTCTTAAGTATGTAGGAGTAGATATAGCTATTGGTTTTAAAAATATATCTATGTACTTACAAAGAGGTTCTAGCAATGAACCACAACCTGAAATGATCGGGCTTCCAGGCGGGTCCTCCATCCGTTTATGTACCTTTGGGAACGTATGTATTGTGGGCATGCGTGGATATTTATTGTTCAAATATTCATACTCATGTTTGGTAATTATACCATCTCAAAGTGCTTGAGTAGTGATTTTATTAATAGAAGCACTAATTCTTTTTGTATGATCAGATTTCAGCAGAGTATAATTTTCCACTACAGATAGTTGGGACAATATTTCGCTTTTGTATTTATCAACACTCTGGACAACGATGGCACCACCCTTATCCGCGGGTTTTATTACAATATTAGTATTGTTTTTCAAAGTCGCAAGGGCATCTTTTTCAGATTTGGGGATGTTGTCGGGAACGTATCGTCTCTCTGCAAGAATTTTGTCAACGTCCCGTAGTACCACCTGTTCATAAGTTATGATTTTGTGATTAATCAGGTGCGTTGGAGGATTAAACTTGGATGGCGGTCTTAGGCCACTGCCTGAAAAGACAGGTTTATAAGGAATTTTATGAAAGTAGTGTTTTAATCTAACCTTCCTGAAAAACTGTTGGAGTTTCATTCTTAGATTAAAATTGTCAGGCATTGAGGTAGGAACAAAAGATAACCCCTTGGATAGGATTTGTTGTTCACTCATAGTTAGTTCATAGTTAGATATGTTAATGATTGGATTATCAGGTTTGTGTATTACCACCTGTAATGTTGGCGTCTCGTTTGGATCTCGCCATGGCAGTCCTGTTGGAACTGTAATTGTTTCTTCCTTCTCCCTCTCCCTGTGCCTTGGTTCCAGGAGGCAGAGCGTGTTCCCCTGGGTCTCCCCAAGGGGCGTCCCCTCCCTCGTGGACTCCACCATTGGTCCTCCTATAAAAAAGTTTGTTGACCAGGGAAATTCTGATCAGGGTTATTTGTGGCACCACCTGTGCTGGTGCTAGGACGTTCAGAGTCACTATCAGAACTGCTAGTGTAGGATGAACCAGAGAAGGTGTTAAATCTCTTGTACCCACCACTACCTCTGCTGGTTATACCACCACGTTGGTCTCTAACAAAGTATCCCTCTTGAAGGTAAGGGTATGTAGTCTTCTTGTCATACGATTTTATGTCCTTAGCTACTTTGATCAGCTTAGTACCCTGGGTGTATAAATCAAATTCCCTGATGTTTTTTTCCAATCTTTCCAAGGCCTCTTTGGCATTGGACAGAGCTTTATCATCAATGATCTCTTTCCTGAGATCCGCTATTTCCTTGGTCAACCGTTCAACCTCTTCCACTGCTGTTTCAATACCCAATACCATCCAATGTCTTGAACATGTATTCAATACGAAACTGAAGTTTTCTTTAAATTTTGGGTTTTCGAGGAAAATGGCAGGTTCGTTCCGTACCTGTAATCCAACAGGTATTACGTTGGATCTCAAGTACTTAGCTAATGTATGGCCATGAAGCCTAGTTCTTATTAGCTTCTTCTCCAAGCGTTCCAATTTGGAGACTTTCTCATTTAAAGACAAATTACCAGTTGAAATATTATCTGCCAGGAAAGTTCCCCCTCCTTCTTCTTGTAGGAGTTTTTCTATATAATCCTCACTATAAGAGAGGGTCTCTTTCTCAGACATTCATAGCAGTTTAATCATTTAACACACAGTTCACAATATAGGTACAATAATTATAAACATTACAAGACATTCAACAAACAAAAGAATCCTCGCAGAATAACTGCACTAAGGTAACCATTATCCAAAATGGGGTAACCCAAAAAGTCAAAGACCTGGTTTTTTTACACTATTGAAATACAATGGTCTTCAACCATTACTTTCACTCAAATTGAATTAATCAATACAGATTCAATATTTCCACTCAGTTACGGGATATGTCTCACAGATCAACCCTATACATTCAATGTATTACAACATTTACGAAAAAGAACAAAAATGCAACAGCAATAATTACAAAATCAGGGGCAATTTTAATTCATTGCATTTATAACTATCTCTATATAGGAGTCTTTTTAGATTGCCCAAAGAGAGCGTGCATGAGAAAAGGAATGTCAGGTGCTTAGTAAAGAAGAGATAAAAGAAGACATAGAAATATTTACAATTTTATATTCACAATAGATCGGTTGGCACAAATCACCGTCTTTCAGTAACATGGCATGTGATATAAATTCTATACACAATTTTCATTAAGTGGAGACATTGCTTCCAAGAGTCTATTGCACCAGAAAATGTGTTTCACAATCCAGGTATTAGAGAAAAGGAGCGTCGACGTTTTGACTCGTCTTTAGGGCCTAAAGGTAAATTGAACCGTGGCCATGCGAGTCTTCATCAGGACTATTACAATGGGCAACCAGAAGAGTAGTGGGCCCTGAAATGAAGTAAATGTATACGTCAAGCTGTTGCACTAAAATAGCGACCAGTTTCAGTATCGACCAGTTTCAGTATAGTGGAGAAGTGTGGCTCACTGGTTAGAGCAGGCAGACCCTGAAGCAGAGGTCAGACCCGGGACCAGGGTTCAATTCCCCACGCGGCAGGGTCTCAAGCTCAAATGTCCACGGACTCGATAATTCTCGCTTCGGTGTCTGACCTAATCATGGGTTCACACTCTGCAACTCTGGGCATTAAGCTTGCTTAATCTCCACAACGGCCCCCCGCGGCGGGATGCCTGGCTTTCACCTTGGGGATGCCCTGTAGGGGCTATCTCACAGGGAAAAGCCAGGACGGGTTCCCAAGGCAAAGCGCTTAGAGACCCCTGGGTTATAAGCGCTATATAAATCCAAACAAACAAACATATATAAATCCAAACAAACATCGCAAAGGACTGGGGCAAGGAGAAATTGCTTACCCTATACTGGTGGCGGACCTAGTGGAAATTCTTCACTCTTTGTCCCAGGATAATGAATAATTCCTAAAAATATAATAGGGTGGTCAGTTGACTCACTCTTTTGTAGTTTTTTGATAGTACTCTAAACCAAAGAATTCTGGACGTATCATTACCTTGTCCACAGAACGTAGAAGTGAAACTATGTTCTCATGATGTAGCAGGTTATTAGTCTCTGCATACTCAATTCTCAATGGGATTTAATGGTGGTCCTATAATTGAATAGAGGAACCAAGCACACTTTAATGTGATTGTTATTCAAACGATATAAAAGACATTTAAATCAACATTCTTCAATATAAGGACTGAATAGTTGAATACAAAGTGTTCCTTGATTGATATTAAAACTGAGTACCTCTTCCCAGCGAGTAAAATATGGGCATAGGGATTATTTCAGACATTCAGAAATACGCCTTACCCGTTAGTCAATTGTTCTTTGCAAACTTATTTTCTCTCAAGGAGTCGTTCAAACCATAGATTCACGAGCAGGAATAAATCCGCTGTAAAAATAACAAAGTCCGAATCAGTTTGTTTCAATAACGCTATGGGGATTGAAAACGAATTAACTCAGCCTAAAAGGGGAATGGCATCCCCAAAACTCACCAAAATCAGTTTGGTCCGTTCCCAAACATTCTGCGTTCTGCAGTGACCGCTACGTGCACGCCATGTTTGTAATCGCATGCATAGATATAGAAAGCGGATTGCTAGAAGTACATTTGAGCAAACCTTATCCAAAAAGAGCCTTGTCGTATATGGCGGTCGAAGGCCACATAATTCATTATGAAATGATTCTTTTGGAAGAGTAAAACTTAAAAACTAAATATAAACGTGTTCAAAAACGCTCGAAATTTCAGCTCCGCCATGTTGGATTGGGATCTTGCCGGAATCGTTACTGAACCTACATCAAATTTTTTAAAAAGGAATTATTTCCAACGAAACAGAACATCGAGAATTCTACTCGATCCTTTTTGAAGCCATAAGTTCCAAAATCATATTGGTGATGTGTTTATGCATTCTCAAAAACCCATAGAATTGGGAACTCACAATTTCATAGGATAATTTGTAAACATATTTTGGCGTGTTAATTTTGAAAACATCATGTTCAGTAACTGTGCAAGTTGTGCATTTTAAGACATTTCAAAGAAACGTTATGACTTGTTGCATAAATGTTACTGTTGATATATCAAGAAATTTTCGTCATCCATCAATTACCGGGCCCAAGGTTGACTTATCAATTGGAACTAGAGCACATTCATTTCTAATACCATTGAAGAGGTAACCTGTGCATTCATGAGTTATCCTGAATCATTTAGGGGCCCACATCATATAGGGATCCAGTAACCCATATTCTTAACATTTCACGACATAGAGGCATACAAGAAATTGATTTGACCTATCAATGATGCATAACAGTGACTCACCATGATGGTAAAGGCTTCAGAATGTGAGATCAAATAGCATCCATGATTGATATACCTCCTCATTTTAACATTAATTGTTATACATAAAGATCATACATGTCATGCCGAACAAAATGCAATTTTTCAAATAACACAATATACAAGCAATTATTCTAATGGCTACTTCCCGAAATTGACTTCCCTAGATCTTAAGGAGATCCACCTGCCTGTTAATTTCCTCCTGTTCGTTAAGTCCTTTATTAACTGTGTTCAGAGAGTATATCCATTTGCATTCTCTCAAATTTAGCACATTGCCAAAATCACCTCCTCGTGAGTGAATTTCCACTTTCTCTATCACCCACCATCGGAGGCTGTTACAGTCATGTCCAAAGGTGTTAAAATGTTCGACCAATGGTGCACCGGGTGTTCTACATCGGATACGACTACAATGCTGCAGAATTCGACATTTTACTCTTTGTGTAGTCTGTCCTACATACATAAAGCCACAAGGGCATAAAATAGCATAAATAACCCCTGTGGTATTACAGTTACTGTGTTGTTTTAGAGTGTATGTTTTGTTGTTATGGGTAAATGCGGTACATTCATTCATTAAAGGACACGCCCGACATATGCCGCATTTGGTATGTCCCTTAATCGAGGGAAGACCCCAGAGTATGGTCTGACTCACAGTTTGGTTTGCAGGAAGAAGCGATCGAACCAGATGATCCCTAACATTCATTCCTTTATGGAATGTATGTAAAGGAGGCGGTAAGCCTCCTAACTCGTCACCAACAAGATGCCAATGACGATAAACGATTTCTTTATTGCGTTACTTTTAGTATTGAATGTGGTGACACACACCAGACAGTCCTAATTTTCTTTTTTTAGTTTGGGGGCCAATAAATGTTCACGATGGTTATGCCAAGCTCTTTTTTGAGCCTTTTTTAAGAGTCGCATTGGATACCCTAGTTCATTAAGCCTTACAATAAGTAGGGAGGACTCCCCAAAATAATCCTCCTTTTTAGTACAATTCCTCCGCAACCAAACGGCAAATTATCTCTTAGGTTGCGGGGATGGTGACTCGTGTACCTGAGTAGTGTATTTCGCTCACTGCTCTTTCGGTATAGGGTAGTATACAATTTTCCTGAATCTGTCTTGATCTGAATATCAAGGAAATTAATTGAAAACCTGTCCTGTTCCAATGTGAACTGAATGTCCTCTGATTGTTTCCTTGCCAAATTAAAAACACATCATCGATGTACCGTGCCCATAGGGCAATGTGATTGTTATACGGATTCAACTGATTGAGGACATAACGATGTTCAAAGTCACTCATATATATTATAGAAAGATTTGGGGCAAAACTTTCCCCCATAGCTACACCTTTTGTCTGGATGTAGAATTGGCCCAGAAACATAAAAATCACAAAATCATAACTTATGAACAGGTGGTACTACGTGACGTTGACAAAATTCTTGCAGAGAGACGATACGTTCCCTACAACATCACTAAATCTGAAAAAGATGCCCTTGCGACTTTGAAAAACAATACTAATATTGTAATAAAACCCGCGGATAAGGGTGGTGCCATCGTTGTCCAGAGTGTTGATAAATACAAAAGCGCAATATTGTCCCAACTATCTGTAGTGGGAAATTATACTCTGCTGAAATCTGATCCTACAAAAAGAATTAGTGCTTCTATTATTAAATCACTACTCAAGCACTTGGAGATGGTATAATTGCCAAACATGAGTATGAATATTTGAACAATAAATATCCACGCATGCCCACAATATATACGCTCCCAAAGGTTCATAAACGGATGGAGGACCCGCCTGGAAGACCGATCATTTCAGGTTGTGGTTCATTGCTAGAACCTCTGTGTAAGTACATAGATATATTTTTAAAACCAATAGCTATATCTACTCCTACATACTTAAGAGACACAATGAATATGATCCAGCTAGTTGATGGTCGTGTATATGACCCTGCGATAAATATATTGACAACGATGGATATCGCTGCACTTTACATCGAACATCCCACAGCAAGCAGCGTTAGTGTGCATTGAGAAGGTCTTAAATGAGAGACCCACCCCTCACCAAGTTCCGACGGAATTCATTATTCATCTGCTTACATTGGCAATGACAGAAAACATTTTTATGTTTCTGGGCCAATTCTACATCCAGACATAAGGTGTAGCTATGGGGGCAAGTTTTGCCCCAAATCTAGCTATAATATGTATGAGTGACTTTGAACATCGATATGTCCTCAATCAGTTGAATCCTTATAACACTCACATTGCCCTATGGGCACGGTACATCGATGATGTGTTTTTAATTTGGCAAGGAAACAATGAGGGTTTGACGAAATTTCATGAGTGGCTTTATACCTGCTCAGAGGACATTCAGTTCACATTGGAACAGGACAGGTTTTCAATTAATTTCCTTGATATTCAGATCAAGACAGATTTAGGAAAATTGTATACTACCCTATACCGAAAGAGCAGTGAGCGAAATACACTACTCAGGTACACGTTCATCATCCCCGCAACCTCAGAGATAATTTGCCGTTTGGTCAATTTCTGAGGTTGCATAGGAATTGTACTAAAAAGGAGGATTATTTTTAAGAGTCCTCCCTACTTATTGTGAGGCTTAATGAATGAGGGTATCCAATGCGACTCTTAAAAAAGGCTCGAAAAAGAGCTTGGCATAACCATCTTGAACATTTATTGGCCCCCAAACTAAAAAAAGAAAATGAAGACTGTCTGGTGCGTGTCAACACATTCAATACTAAAAGTAACGCACTAAAGAAATCGATCAATCGTCATTGGCATCTTGTTAGTGACGAGTTAGGAGGCTTACCGCCTCCTTTACATGCATTCCGTAAAGGAATGAATGTTAGGGATCATCTGGTTCGATCGCTTCTTCCTGCAAACCAAACTGTGAGTCAGACCACACTCTGGGGTCTTCCCTCGATTAAGGGACATACCAAATGCGGCATTTGTCGGGCATGTCCTTTAACAAATGAATGTACCGCATTTACCCATAACAACAAAACATACACTCTAAAACAGCACAGTAACTGTAATACCACAGGGGTTATTTATGCTATTTTATGCCCTTGTGGCTTTATGTATGTAGGACAGACTACACAAAGAGAAAAATGTCGAATTCTGCAGCATTGTAGTCGTATCCGATGTAGAACACCCGGTGCACCATTGGTCGAACATTTTAACACCTTTGGACATGACTGTAACAGCCCCCGATGGTGGGTGATAGAGAAAGTGGAAATTCACTCACAGGGAGGTGATTTTGGCAAAGTGCTAAATTTGAGAGAATGCAAATGGATATACTCTCTGAACACAGTTAATAAAGGACTTAACAAACAGGAGGAAATTAACAGGCAGGTGGCTCTCCTTAAGTTCTAGGGAAGTCAAGTTTGGGAAGTAGCCATTAGATTAATTGCTTGTATATTGTGTTATTTGAAAAATTGCATTTTGTTAGGCATGACATGTATGATCTTTATGTATAACAATTAATGTTACAATGAGGGGGTATATCAGTCATGGATGCTATTTGATCTCACATTCTGAAGCCTTTACCATCTTGGTGAGTCACTGTTATGCATCATTGATAGGTCAAATCAATTTCTTGTATGCCTCTATGTCATGAAATGTTAAGAATATGGGTTACTGGATCCCTATATGATGTGGGCCCCTAAATGATTCAGGAGAACCCATGAATGCACAGGTTACCTCTTCAATGGTATTAGAAATGAATGTACTCTAGTTCCAATTGTTAACTCAACCTTGGGCCCGGTAATTGATTGATGACGAAAATTTCTTGATATATCAACAGTAACCTTTATGCAACAATTCATAACGTTTCTTTTAAATGTCTTAAAATGCACAACTTGCACTGTTACTGAACATGATGTTTTCAAAATTAACACGCCAAAATATGTTTACAAATTATCCTATGAAATTGTGAGTTCCCAATTCTATGGGTTTTTGAGAATGCATAAACACATCACCAATATGATTTTGGAACGTATGGCTTCAAAAAGGATTGAGTAGAATTCTCGATGTTCTGTTTCGTTGAAAATAATTCCTTTTTAAAAAATGTGATGTAGGTCCAGTAACGATTCCGGCAAGATCCCAATCCAACATGGCGGAGCTGAAATTTCGAGCGTTTATGAACGCGTTTATAATTGTGTTTTTAAGTTTTACTCTTCCAAAATAACCATTTCATAATGAATTATGTGGCCTTCGACCGCCATATACGACATGGCTCTTTTTGGATAAGGTTTGCTAGAATGTACTTCTAGCAGTCCGCTTTCTATATCTATGCATGCGATTACAAACATGGCGTGCACGTAGCGGTCACTGCAGAACGCCGAATGTTTGGGAATGGACCAAACTGATTTTGGTAAGTTTTCGGGACTCCATTCCCCTTTTAGGCTGAGTTAAGTAGTTTTCAATCCCCATAGCGTTATTGAAACAAACTGATTCGGACTTTGTTATTTTTACAGCGGATTTATTCCTGCTCGTGAATCTGTGGTTTGAACGACTCCTTGAGAGAAAATAAGTTTGCAAAAAACAATTGACTCTCAGGTAAGGCGTATTTCTGAATGTCTGAAATAATCCCTATGCCCATATTTTACTCGCTGGGAAGAGGTTCTCAGTTTTAATATCAATCAAGGAACACTTTGTATTCAACTATTCAGTCCTTATATTGAAGAATGTTGATTTAAATGTCTTTTATATCGTTTGAATAACAATCACATTAAAGTGTTCTTGGTTCCTCTATTCAATTATAGGACCACCATTAAATCCCATTGAGAATTGAGTATGCAGAGACTAATAGCCTGCTACATCATGAGAACATAGTTTCACTTCTACGTTCTGTGGACAAGGTAATGATACGTCCATAATTCTTTGGTTTAGAGTACTGTCGAAAAATTACAAAAGAGTGAGTCAAATGACCACCCTATTATATTTTTAGGAATTATTCATTATCCTGGGACAAAGAGTGAAGAATTTCCACTTGGTCCGCCACCAGTATAGGGTAAGCAATTTCTCCTTGCCCCAGTCCTTTGCGATACTGAAACTGGTCGCAATTTTAGTGCAACAGCTTGACGTATACATTTACTTCATTTCAGGGCCCACTACTCTTCTGGTTGCCCATTGTAATAGTCCTGATGAAGACTCGCATGGCCACGGTCCAATTTACCTTTAGGCCCTAAAGACGAGTTGAAACGTCGTCGCTCCTTTTCTCTAATACCTGGATTGTGAAACACATTTTCTGGTGCAATAGACTCTTGGAAGCAATGTCTCCACTTAATGAAAATTGTGTATAGAATTTATATCACATACCAGGTTACTGTAAGACGGTGATTTGTGCCAACCGATCTATTGTGAATATAAAATTATAAATATTTCTATGTCTTCTTTTATCTCTTCTTTACTAAGCACCTGACATTCCTTTTCTCATGCACGCTCTCTTTGGGCAATCTAAAAAGACTCCTATATAGAGATAGTTATAAATGCAATGAATTAAAATTGCCCCTGATTTTGTAATTATTGCTGTTGCATTTTTGTTCTTTTTCGTAAATGTTGTAATACATTGAATGTATAGGGTTGATCTGTGAGACATATCCCATAACTGAGTGGAAATATTGAATCTGTATTGATTAATTCAATTTGAGTGAAAGTAATGGTTTAAGACCATTGTATTTCAATAGTGTAAAACACCCAGGTATTTGACTTTTTGGGTTACCCCATTTTGGATAATGGTCACCTCATGTTGACAGTCTTATTTTAAAGTTTGACTCCCCCAGATTTTACTTTATTTGTGCCCTTTTCTATTGTCCCCCTGACCATATGTCTTTGTTCCCTCAACTTTTTGGTGAACTAATTTCTCAGCTAGCCATAAACCATGCTAGGATCATCATTCTCGGTGACTTCAACTATTGGCCCTCTGATGCCCACGAGAGTGCCACTTTGGCTGAATTCACTGACTTCCTATTAGGCATGAAGTTCATCCAACATGTGCATAAGGCTACTCATGCCAAGGGGCACATTCTAGACCAGGTCTGGACGTCCGATATAGATATCACACCTCCCCTAGTCCCTCCGTGTACCTGGTCCAACCATGATTGTATTTCCTTTACTATGGCTTATATGCCTTTTACTTCATTGCCCCCGACTGTCAATTATATGGCCAGAAACTGGAAACAGGCCAACCTGGATGATTTCCATGCCCTTCTTACAACCACCTCTCCCATCGAACCAACCTCCATCTCTCTCCAGGCCTCCAACCTTGACCGCTGGCTAGAAGTACTCAGCGACAAAGTAGCCCCTCTGAAAAAGATTTGACTTAAGCGCCCCCCACGACGCCCAACGCTGGTTCTCCGACGATCTAAAGAAGGGAAAGCTGGCACTTAGACAAGCTGAGCGCAGTTGGCGGCGCACTTATATCCCTGAGGAGAGAGCGGTCTATGTAGCCTTGCTTAGAAACTACAAGGATTCCATCCTCCAGACAAAATCTGCTTATTTTTCTCAAAAAATCACGAACTCTTCCACTAAGGCTAAAGAAATTTTTTCAATAGTCAATGAGCTCGCACAACCTGATAGGGTGACGGCTAAATCCGTCCCTTCACAAATACTTTGCGACTCCTTGAACTTGTTTTTTATTGACAAAATTACCCTTATCAAGGATAATTTCCCCATTCCCACTTCCCCTCCCACCCTCCCTGTAATTTGCAAAAACCCCTTCACGCTCGATCAAATCCCTTTGATCTCCAGAGAAGAATTCTTGATTATATTGAACAAGGTGGGATCTGGCTCTCCTAATGACTGCTGCCCTCACCATTTTCTAAAAGAGGCCTTTTTTACCTGCCCGACCCGCCTCTCTCACTCCTTAATAACTCCCTTAAAACAGACATTGTTCCGGACACCTTTTAAATGTGCTGTAGTTGTCCCAGTATTGAAGAAACCAAATGCCGACCCTTTGGTGCCAAGCAACTGTCTTCCTATTTCCTTGCTCCCTTACCTCAGCAAAATACTGGAGGCTCACGTCACAAACTGCCTCAGATCATTTATTGAGCATTCCCAGTTTCTTGACCCCAGGCATGCGGGCGTTAGGCCTGCTTACTCCACTGAAGCGGTCATCCTAGCTGTTATGGGCGAACTCAGGAGAGGTGCTGACAAAAACATCACCCAGGCCCTGGTCTTTTAGATCTATCGGTGGCTTTTGACACTGTTGATCATGAACTTTTGATTGACCATGTCGCCAGCGCCGGCATCCGGGGCCTTGCCCTTAAGTGGATTACCTCCTTCCTGCATGGGCGCTCCCAGGCAGTCCGGCTTGACAATTTCGTGACAGGGGACACAAAGCTGACCTGTGGGGTCCCTCAGGGCTCTGCCCTATCGCCGCTCCTATTTAATCTATATATGCAGCCCTTGATAGTGTCTCTACGTAATAGCCCTGCCACAACTTTCAACTACGCAGATGACCTTCAGTTGATATTCAATATAGATTACTCTATCACATCCATTAGTAACTTCCAATCCACTATGACTTCTATTAGTGAATGGATGTACTCCAGTCAATTAAAGCTCAACCCTGATAAAACTGAGCTTGTTCTAACAGGAGGGTCCACCAACCCCTGGAATCCTAGCTTCTGGCCTCCATCTTTGGGCACCCCTCCTCGACCAGTTAACACTGTAAAAAGCCTTGGAGTTATTATCTGCAGTGACCTGTCCCTGAAGCCCCAAATCAATGTGGTAGTTTCTTCCTACTTTTTCCATCTTCGCAGTATTCGAAAAATGTGTAGGTTCCTGACCACAGAAGCCCTCACCCTCGTAATCTTGGCCCTGATCACTTCTCGCATAGATTATGCGAATGTTCTCTATGTTGGCATCCCTGCATACCAACTTCATCACCTACAGCTCGTTCAAAATCAGGCAGCCAGGCTAATTTTTCACCAACCTAAGCACCAACACGTTAGACCTTTGATGAAGAGCCTCCACTTGCTTCCGGTGGCCAAACGCTGTGCTTTCAAGCTGGGCTGTACCATCTTCAAGGCCCTTGCTGGTCAAGGACCTGCCTTTATCTCCTCCAGAATCCAACGTTATGTCCTCTCACGTGAACTCCGGGTCTTTCACCTTAACCTGCTTACTGTTCCCACTTTTAAACGGAAAAAACACGGTGGACTTAGGTTTTCCATTTTGGCTCCCCGTTTCTGGAACTCCCTTCCCAATGAGCTGAGATGTGCAACAAACTGTACCTAATTCAGGACTCTTCTGAAAACTTTCCTCTTTTTACAGGCATATGAATAACATCTCTAAGTCCTCACTGCCAGAGTCTATTCTGTTTTAGCGCCATGAAACCGCCTGGTGTAAGTGCGCTTTAGAAATTTTTTAACATAACATAACATACGGTGCCAACCAGGCCGCCCATTCAATGGGCATCAGTGGGGAATACAAAAGAGCCCCAGCATGATATTGCAACAGCACCTGCCAGGCATGTCTAGGTGAGTTTAGTGAATCTAGCAGTCCCGTATGATGGTCCGCTGGCTCAAATATGATGGCTGGTAACGGCCTTGGCGCCGCAAAAAGTCTTTCTAGTTTTATTAACGGTGCATTTTCTCTGTCATCTATCCAGTTATGCACATGAGCACCTTGCGCTACCCGATAATATAGTGCAAAATCTGGGCCCGCCAGGCCTCCGAGTTGATATGGTAATACCATTATTTTCCACTGCACCCTAGCTTGCTTCCCAGCCCATGCCAGTTTTATCATCAGAGATTTAAGTCTAATAAAAAAGCATTTTGGTAAGACCATAGGTATGTTAAGGAACAAATACAGCAGTCTGGGCAGAATAACCATTTTTATTATTGATATCCTACCTAGTAGAGAAAGGGGGAGTCCCATCCATACATTCACGTTGTCTTCAAGCCGAGCTATGGCAGTTCCATAGTTCTCACGCAGAACTACCTCCGGGTCTGTGTGCAGTTGTATCCCTAGATATCGTACAGGGTCATTGGTTCACCTCAGAGGGTATTCCATCTCAAACTGCTCTGTAGGGGCAGTAATGGGGAATGCTATTGATTTATTCCAATTTACTGTTAGCCCAGAGAGAGCACCAAACCGTACTACTGCTCTCAAGAGCCGCGCCAGGTTTTGTTCCCTGACGTATAGTAGGGTGTCATCCGCGTAGGTCATCAGAACTAGCTGGTAATTAGGGAAATTCAGTCCTCGGTGACTGTGATATTCTCGCATTGCACAAGCCAGCGGTTCCGTGACCAGCGCGTAGAGGGTAGGCAACAGGGGGCTCCCCTGACGTGTGCCCCTTTGTTTATGAATTGGTTCCGTAACACGGTTTATAACACACGACAGAGCTGGACCAGGTCTGGAAAAAGTGTGTACCTGTACTGGCGAGGGTGCAAAAGATGCTGAGAATCACAGACTAGATGAATCCCATCAGACCACCCATTATGGTGGAATTTACGTCATGTGGGATGTAACTGATCACTCCAAAACACAACCGACCATGTAGTGTCGGTATGGACATGGATGTCAGAAAACTAGCCGTGATGTTCAACATGGAGTGATGTTTACTAAAGTGCAGTGCTTAAGTGACAATAGTGAAAATAAAATTGACTACAAGGGCGTTGTAAAATATTCAAAACACACTCCTTGTGTCAAGAGTTAAAAACACGCCGAGTAATAAGATTACCCTATGGCGTAGTGTAAATCGGTCGACATGTTTCAGCCCAAGGGGCATTGCCCCGGCTTTCTTCAGGACCATAACCAAAAAATGCTACTGCAAACATGATTGAGAATGTTAAATCAACAAGAGACAATGTACTAATAAGTAGGTACATATCTACCAGGAACCATCACATTTGAATGTCCACTGGAAGGAAAGTAGAACATCTTCTTCCTAAGAAAACAAAAATTGTTTTACAACAACACCATCTATCAATGATACATACATATAAATACACATAAGCCGCACAGGCAATACACACTTGCATGAATGATTCGCATTCAGCGTGATATGAAAAGCTTAATAGCTCAAACAACATGAGGCATTTCCTCATGGTGCTACTCACCCAGCTTTGTGTGGGTGAAGACCTCACCTCACCCGGCAACCGCTCGGGAGTATGAGGCCCCGCTCTATAGTGTAGAAAAAAGGAAACCATGAGTGCACAGCTCTATAGTAACCAAGCCAAATGCTCTACACCCAAACCCAACACACGTGTGCTAGTACCCCCACCATACAACCTGACAAAACCTACACTCATGTCCATAGGACAATAGAAAGTACCCAAAACTATAATGCCTGTAATATCATAGGGCACGAAAAAATATATTCATGGCAACCTCTAAGTGTGTTCACAATAGGTCAAGAAAACAATATATAATTATATGTGCCCCTAGAGTTATAAATAGGGACTATGCATAATAATAGGCTCATCAAATAACCAATGCCATGGAGCAACAAAGTCCTCAGTGAGACCTCGAGTCTAATGGATTTACGGGGCCGTCCATAAATCAAAAGCACGAAGTACCTCAACCAAACAGCTAAGTAGGAGTTAACTGCAGCGAGAAAACAAAGGGCCAACCAGAGACTGACCTGTCCGTCGGTGCCTCCGATGGAAAAGCGAGCGGAAGTGGAGGTGTTGGTGGGAACCGTCCAACATACTTTTATAACCGCCGACAATTTAGTAAAGTGGCAGTGATGGCCATTGAGAGTCACAAACTCTCTGGAGGTCGGCGTGTGAATAGAGACACTGCTCATGCGCGCATGCGCAATGACTTTGGACAGGCTATGAGCACCAGCGTGAGTGAAGAGACACTGCTCTTATGCACATGCGCGGTGAAATGACACTGCTCTTATGCACATGGGCGGTGAAATGATAAGTGCTTCGTTTTTTGTTTCTGTGATGTTTACTTAACGAACCGAACCAAGGGGGGGGAACACTGAAAGCTGCAAATTAGCGAGTGCGATTAAATTAAAAGACACCCGACTATGATGGAAATTCCGTTCAAATTGAAGAGCATACACTAGGTATAATGGTTTATAGGGTCTCCAAGCCACCCTAGATTGATATAAATGTCCGGTTTGCAAAACACTATATATGTGTCCTGTGCCCAATGTTTACTTACACGGTTAAGGTTTATCTAAGATTTATCGTGTGCAGTGCTCATGACGTAAAAAGACTGCGCCCCGAAGCAAGAAAATGAAAATCAAAAGTCTATACAGAGTCACTCGAGGGTACAATGTGACATCCGCTCCAAATGATTCATCATACAGAAGACTCTGCCTTAGATTAGTAACCAGTAGATACATCATGCAGGGTCTCAATTGGAGAAAGCACAACGTGGCCCTTGTACAGGATAATTACGCTCATGATTTATGAGAGTTTTGTAGTTGTATCAAATGTTAAAAAGATGGTAGGTGTTAAAAATAGGTTATCAGAAGGGAAAACATGCACAATTATGTTAGGTGAGCTTAGTGGGTGCAACCAAAATGCATTGCAACCTTTCAAAAAAGACCCGCAACTGGACAGTTGCTCGAAATTATCAAAAACAAAACAAGTATATGGAGGGTCACGGGGAATGTTTAATGACCTGTCTGCTCATACCCCAAACTACGATATATAACACACGACAGAGCTGGACCAGGTCTGGAAAAAGTGTGTACCTGTACTGGCGAGGGTGCAAAAGATGGATGCATGCATGAACATATGATGCTGAGAATCACAGACTAGATGAATCCCATCAGACCACCCATTATGGTGGAATTTACGTCATGTGGGATGTAACTGATCACTCCAAAACACAACCGACCATGTAGTGTCGGTATGGACATGGATGTCAGAAAACTAGCCGTGATGTTCAACATGGAGTGATGTTTACTAAAGTGCAGTGCTTAAGTGACAATAGTGAATATAAAATTGACTACAAGGGCGTTGTAAAATATTCAAAACACACTCCTTGTGTCAAGAGTTAAAAACACGCCGAGTAATAAGATTACCCTATGGCGTAGTGTAAATCGGTCGACATGTTTCAGCCCAAGGGGCATTGCCCCGGCTTTCTTCAGGACCATAACCAAAAAATGCTACTGCAAACATGATTGAGAATGTTAAATCAACAAGAGACAATGTACTAATAAGTAGGTACATATCTACCAGGAACCATCACATTTGAATGTCCACTGGAAGGAAAGTAGAACATCTTCTTCCTAAGAAAACAAAAATTGTTTTACAACAACACCATCTATCAATGATACATACATATAAATACACATAAGCCGCACAGGCAATACACACTTGCATGAATGATTCGCATTCAGCGTGATATGAAAAGCTTAATAGCTCAAACAACATGAGGCATTTCCTCATGGTGCTACTCACCCAGCTTTGTGTGGGTGAAGACCTCACCTCACCCGGCAACCGCTCGGGAGTATGAGGCCCCGCTCTATAGTGTAGAAAAAAGGAAACCATGAGTGCACAGCTCTATAGTAACCAAGCCAAATGCTCTACACCCAAACCCAACACACGTGTGCTAGTACCCCCACCATACAACCTGACAAAACCTACACTCATGTCCATAGGACAATAGAAAGTACCCAAAACTATAATGCCTGTAATATCATAGGGCACGAAAAAATATATTCATGGCAACCTCTAAGTGTGTTCACAATAGGTCAAGAAAACAATATATAATTATATGTGCCCCTAGAGTTATAAATAGGGACTATGCATAATAATAGGCTCATCAAATAACCAATGCCATGGAGCAACAAAGTCCTCAGTGAGACCTCGAGTCTAATGGATTTACGGGGCCGTCCATAAATCAAAAGCACGAAGTACCTCAACCAAACAGCTAAGTAGGAGTTAACTGCAGCGAGAAAACAAAGGGCCAACCAGAGACTGACCTGTCCGTCGGTGCCTCCGATGGAAAAGCGAGCGGAAGTGGAGGTGTTGGTGGGAACCGTCCAACATACTTTTATAACCGCCGACAATTTAGTAAAGTGGCAGTGATGGCCATTGAGAGTCACAAACTCTCTGGAGGTCGGCGTGTGAATAGAGACACTGCTCATGCGCGCATGCGCAATGACTTTGGACAGGCTATGAGCACCAGCGTGAGTGAAGAGACACTGCTCTAATGCACATGCGCGGTGAAATGACACTGCTCTTATGCACATGGGCGGTGAAATGATAAGTGCTTCGTTTTTTGTTTCTGTGATGTTTACTTAACGAACCGAACCAAGGGGGGGGGGACACTGAAAGCTGCAAATTAGCGAGTGCGATTAAATTAAAAGACACCCGACTATGATGGAAATTCCGTTCAAATTGAAGAGCATACACTAGGTATAATGGTTCATAGGGTCTCCAAGCCACCCTAGATTGATATAAATGTCCGGTTTGCAAAACACTATATATGTGTCCTGTGCCCAATGTTTACTTACACGGTTAAGGTTTATCTAAGATTTATCGTGTGCAGTGCTCATGACGTAAAAAGACTGCGCCCCGAAGCAAGAAAATGAAAATCAAAAGTCTATACAGAGTCACTCGAGGGTACAATGTGACATCCGCTCCAAATGATTCATCATACAGAAGACTCTGCCTTAGATTAGTAACCAGTAGATACATCATGCAGGGTCTCAATTGGAGAAAGCACAACGTGGCCCTTGTACAGGATAATTACGCTCATGATTTATGAGAGTTTTGTAGTTGTATCAAATGTTAAAAAGATGGTAGGTGTTAAAAATAGGTTATCAGAAGGGGAAAACATGCACAATTATGTTAGGTGAGCTTAGTGGGTGCAACCAAAATGCGTTGCAACCTTTCAAAAAAGACCCGCAACTGGACAGTTGCTCTAAATTATCAAAAACAAAACAAGTATATGGAGGGTCACGGGGAATGTTTAATGACCTGTCTGCTCATACCCCAAACTACGATATATAACACACGACAGAGCTGGACCAGGTCTGGAAAAAGTGTGTACCTGTACTGGCGAGGGTGCAAAAGATGGATGCATGCATGAACATATGATGCTGAGAATCACAGACTAACACGGTTCCCAAGTCTAATGCGGGCGGTCGGGTCTGCATACAGTGCCACAATCATCTGAAGGAACACTTAGCCCAGATCGAGTCTCGTGAGTACCGCTCTCAGAAAAGGCCACTCCACAGAGTCAAAGGACTTCTCCATGCCTAAAAATACTGCTACCGCCTTCCGTTCCTGTGCAGTGTGCTGCAGGACTCCAAATACCGTTGTCAAATTGTATGTAATATTCCTGCCAGACACAAATCCCGCTTGTTCTGGAGCCACCAATTCCGGGGTCAGCAGATCCTATCTGGTTGCCAGGATTTTTGCGTATATTTTTGTGTCTACATTTAGTAGCGACAGCGGTCTGTAGGAGCTGCACTCCTCCTGAGGTTTCTCAGGCTTCGGGATTGCCACAATTATCGCCTCTCTCATGGTTTTCGGCATTGTACCCGTGTCGTTCATCTCAGCAAATAGGGTAGGAAGGTGGGGCAGCAACAGGTCTAAAAATGCCTTCTAAAAACCCACTGTAAGCCCATCTGACCCCGGTGCGCTGCCCGACTTCATCCCACCCAGAGCTTCATGTATCTCATCGTGTTCTATTGGGTGCACTAAAAATTCTCTATGCACGTCTGATAAGAATGGGAGTTTTATATGTTCCAAATAGTCTAGTATATCCTCCTCACGACCCGTCACCTGTGATGCATGTAGATCCGAATAATATTCTCTGAATCTTTGTGCTATCTCTTCTTCGGATGTAAGCAAGGCCCCGTCCTTCGACTTTATGGACGTGACCGCTATTTTACGCCTCTGCTGCTTTACCAAATTGGCTAGTACCACCCCAGGTCTGTCTTGTTCCCCATACACCCTAGTTGTGGCATATTTACCCAGATGTTTAACTTCTGCATCTGCTTCCGCCTGATATTCCTCTAATAGCTCCCTAAGTTCCTCCCGGATGGCCTCTATATCACCAATCAACTGGGGCTCTTCACAGTCCGCCAATTGCCGCTCCAGATATGACAAACGTTGGCGGATGGAGTGGAGGACCCCCAAGTGTTTGCTCATGGCTACCCCTGATATAAACTTTGAACGCTTCTCACACCGTTTGAAAACTATCCACAGACCCTATATTAGCTTCAAAGTAGGTCTCAATCGCTTCGTGCAGTTCCTCTCTAAATTATGCGTCCTGCAGTGAGTATGGCGGGAATCTCCATGTGAATGGAGGTATTACTTTCTGCAGCATAGTGAGTGACAGCAAGATAGGGGAGTTGTCAGAGAGTGTACGGGATAACACTTGGCATTTGCGTACTAGAGGGAGAATCCTTGTTGAGGCTAGCCAGTAATCTATACGTGTGTGAATATTATGAAAGGCTGAGTAGTGCGTGTATCCCCCTAGCTCTGGGTATACGTCGCGTCATACATCTGCAAGATCTTCGCTGATTAGTATCCTGTCCAATTCCCTAGCCACTTTAGCCTGCCGCCTGTCCGGGCCACTCAACCGGTCCACCCCCAGGCATCTTGTCATGTTGTAATCACCTCCCCATATGGCATTAAGTCCAGGAAAATCCCTCGAAACTTCAGCTAGCTGTGTATAGAACTCAGGGCAGTCCTAATTAGGACCATATACATTGATCACCAGTATTTCCATCCCCCTGCCTCCAAGTTGCGATATAACAAATCTACCCCCAGGGTCAGCGAATAACACTCTCAGAGTATATTCCGATTTTGGGTTCACCCATGTTAGCACCCCTTGTGCATGAGATGTGAAGCCTGCCGCATTGCTCTGTCCCTTCAGGCCACTAGCTAGTAACCTTGGGCTGTTCGCTGGCAAATGTGTCTCTTGTAATAATGCCAAGTCAATGTGGTATCTCGTTAAATAATTCAGAACCTTAGGCAGCTTTCTAAAGTCGTTCAGCCATCAAACATTCCACGTCAGAGCTCTAAGTTATCCCTCCTTATTGTCTACCACTGTGCCGTCAGGGGCCAATTCCATATACAACTGTGTCGAACAATGTCTTACCACATAAGTAAACGGTGTAATGACTGATGTCAAAAGGACAATAGTTGGCATCTCTTAACTTTAACCTTAGAACACCCCCCTACCCTACCACCCTGCCCCACCCACAGCGGACCACCCCCAACTAGGTCGCGAAAAGTCCAAATCCCAGGCCTACCCTCCCCGGCCCCAACCTCCCAGCCAACTTCCCCTCTCTCAGTGTCACCACATGGGTTGGAGGTTGCTTCGCACAAGTCAGAAAACCCAAAAAAGATAACACAGTACTTGACACTTGTCTCGTCCCCCCCAGCCAACAGCTATCGGTCCTGTCTTCGCCGTAAACAACACTCCACGCAAACAGCTCCCTGCAAGCCTCCAGCGTGATTTCACATGTACACACACCTCCACACACTCAGTGATGTGCAGAGGACCTGTTCCACAAAAAAACTCAGTCCTGGTCTTCCATTCCGCCGCCCGAAGCTCCATCTAAAGCCTCCCGCTCTGGGGTTTTCCTCTGCTCCTTTGCCCAGTCTTTCAGCGCCTTCTGCAATGCTATCAGGTCCGTGAATATATGTGATTGTCCATTTTTGTTGACTTTCAACTTAGCTGGAAATAGCATCTTATACTCTAGCCCTTGTTCCCGCAACTGTTCCTTCATAGGTACAAAGTGCTTCCTTGCCTCTTGAACTCTGGCCGTGAAATACGGATACAGGGAAATATTTGAGCCTTCATACGTTAATATTTGCTTTTGTCTGGCAGCACATAGGGCTGCGTCCCTGTCTCTGTAATTGAGAAACTTTGCAATTATTGGGCACGGCAGGGCCCCCGTCTTTGGTCGCGGGGCTAGCGACCGATGTGCTTGCTCTATTATAAACGTGTTGGAGAGTACCTCTGCACCCAGCAGTGTCATCATCAGTCGTTCAGTTTGAGTCGTTTCAGGGAGACCTATGATGCGCACGTTGCTGCGCGCCTTCAAATCCTCTGTCTTATCCTGGAGTAGTTGCAGCACCTACCCCAAGGGCTTATGGCCAGCATCAATGGTGGTTTGCGCCTCTTCAACTTCCGTAATTCTCCTCTCTGACAGGTCCAGTCGTTCGGTGTGCCTATCTAGTCTCTCGCCCATTCTGTCCATTCTGTACGTTAACGCATCCATCTTGGCCCCCTGCGTTGATATACCTTCCTGCAGCACTTTCTCCATAGACTTCAACAAGCTTCTGATGTCCTGCTCTTGATCGACAGGGGAGGAGGACCTACTACTGTCTCCTGCAGACTTATCTTGCGTTTTTGCACTCTTTTGAGTGAATGGGAGCTTGGACTGACCTTGGTCTATTTTCCCCATCTTGCTTCACTGCAGGGGCTCTGAAGTAATGTGTGCGCCACACCAGGCCCACGACACCCAGAATCAGCAGTGCAGTTAGTGCAGTCAGCGGTCACCTCTACAGGCGGAGTCCCCCAGCTCCGTCCACGAGTATGGCGCAGTTCACAAGCTGTATGCGTCGCGCTTTCAATGTATTTCAAGGAGCCACATCCAGTGCCCAGAACTCGTGTTGCCCCTCCTGCCACTGTGTCTTCCTTCCTTCTGGGCTCTGCTCAAGCTGCACGCTCTTCCCTTGTTCTGGTCACTCCAGCCGTGTTTCATGAGTTAGCGCATCTGTGTAGGTCTCCCAAGTAGTAGACTGGTGATGGGGCCCCTACATTAGGCCTCTGTCTATGCGCCGCAGACCCAACGTCTCCGATCTCACCTCCGGGGCTGATATGGAAAGGGACCCCCTCCGTCCTCGCGTTCCGCCCCCGAATGCTGGGGCACGCCGAAAGTAACGGCGAGTCTCCTGCGAGCACGTCTGCGGTTCTCGGGGCACCGGCAAGGCGTCAGCGCCTTATCCACTGCATGTACCGGCCTCTCCCCCCAGCCGTGCAGTAGGCAGCGTTTGTGGCACACAGTAGGGAGTCGGTGTTGGGAACGTCCGCCAGCCCGCAGCGGGGCGAAGCGAGCTCCTCTGCTCCTCCTAAGACCTTGATAGCTCCGGCTGCACGGCCCTGGGTTCAGCCGCACGCAAGGCGACGTCGCGCGATGGGTCGTCAAATCGAGGCCGGCGCTTCTTGGCCTATGCAGGCTCCGGGGCTCTTCCCTTATGGCTCGTTCCTGCGGCGATCTCTGCTCCCCGCTGCGGGACCGCAGGTGCCCAGTAGTATCACGGTCCACCCTCGATGCAAGCTTGTTTTCCCAGCGTCACCAGGTTAAGGATAATTAAGGATCTTTTGTCGGCTTTGCGGAGCTCGAGACTCAAGCGTCCATCTTGGTTTCGAGGGAGCTTCGCCCCCGCAAAACAAGTGCTCAACTTTGAGCAAGTGAGAGCATTTTGCTCTTGCTTCCTCAAAGCAGAGCACTTTGCTTTTAACAGACAGGGAGGTGCATGTAGAATATCCCTGTGTGTAAAAAGCAATACTAGCCACCACATGTTCAGGGAGCTGGCTGGAACCTTCGGGCCTTCAGACTCCGCCTGCGGGCCCCAACATGGAAAAGGTTTGTGCCCTGGGCACTCACTCGATGGCCGGGATGTGGTCCCTGGGCCTCCCTTTCATTTGTGCTTAAAAAAATATATATATCTATGTAAAAAAAGGCGGGCTCTGGAAAATTGGCCCAGAGAAGGGGGTCACTAATAATGTCATGCCCCATCATGGAGCTCAGCGTGCCCCCATGTAATGTCATGGTGGAGTCGCAGATCTACCCAAAAATAAATAAATAAAAAATAATCATATATTAATTTACTCAATAATGTATTGACTTATGCACTTATACAAACAGTCACACACATACTTATGGAGTAATTGAGCTACTTATATACCCACTCACAGAGCCAAAGAGACACTGATGCACCCACTTACAGATCTAATTAGACAGTGCTCACCCACTTGCAGACACAGATGCATCCACTCACAGACCTAGTCAGACACTGACGTGGTCATTTACTAATCCATGCAGACACTGACACACCCACTCACCAATCCACTCAAACACTGAAACACAAAGTGACAAACCACTCACACACTGATGCACCTACTCACTGATCCACACAGATATTGAGACGTCCTTTCACAGACCACAGAGTTGCTGATGTAGCCAGTGTGAGAGTCAATGAGATACTGATGTAATCACTCACACACCCACTTAGACACTGACACACTCACTTCGACTATGATACATCCACTGACAAACCAGCTTAGTTATTTATGCACAGAGTGTCAGATCCACTTATACACTGATACACCCACTCAAAGGGCCTGATTCACAAAGGTAAACTTAGACCAAAAGTCTAAGTCTAGACCTGAAGTCTAAGATGAGACCTAAAGTCTAACTTTACTACTACTAAAGCTAGACTTTTGGTCTAAGTTAGAGTTTTGGTCTAAACTTAGACCAAAAGTCTAACTTAAGAAGTAGTAAAGTTAGACTTTAGGCCTAAACTTAGACTTCAGGTCTAAACTTAGACTTGTGTTCTAAGTTTACCTTTTGAATCAGGCCCATAAACTCAGACAGACACTGACGCACTTTCTCACAGACCTTCTTAGACAGTAGCATACCCAGTTACTGACTGACACAGACACAGAGAGATGCACTCATAGATTCACCTACATAGTGAATCCACTCAGATGTTGATGCCCCCACTAACGCACGCAGCCAGGCACTGAAACTGTCAGTCACTGACCTACACAGACAGTAATGCATCCACCTAGAAAACTAGTCAAACAGTGACGCATCTAGTCACAGAGTTAGTGAGACACTGAATCACCCATAGGGAACCCCATTTACATAATGGTTCAGCTACTCATAGAGCTACTTGGACATTGATGCAACCATGCACATGTTCATTCATGCACTGATGCACCCATTCATAGACCCATTCACCACACACCACACCATTCACCACACACTACGAACACGCCTCCACAACGCAGGGATCCAGGAGAAGGCCCTGGACTGGACCACCTCTTTCCTCTCCCGCAGAACAAAGAGCGTCCGCCTTCCCCCTTCCGCTCCGAAGCCACCGAGATCATCTGTGGCGTACCCCAGTGCTCATCCCTCAGACCAGCTCTGTTTAACATCTACATGGCCCCCCTCGCCCAAGTCGCCCATTGGCACGACCTCAACATCCTCTCCTACGCCGATGACACCCAGCTGATATTCTCCCTCACCAAGGACCCCCACACCGCCAAAACCAACCTTCACCAAGGAATGAAGGCCGTTGCTGAATGGATGAGGAACAGCTGACTGAAGCTGAACTCGGAAAAGACGTAGGTCCTCATCCTCGGATCCAACCCTTCGGCCTGGGACGACTCCTGGTGGCAGACCGCACTGGGAACTGCTCCAACACCCACTGACCACGCATGCAACCTAGGGGTCATCCTCGACTCCACCCTCTCCATGACTAAACAGGTCAACGCCGTCTCCTCCTCCTGCTTCAACACCCTCCGCATGCTCCGTAGGATCTACAAGTGGATCCCCCCTGAAACGAGAAGAACAGTCACCCAGGCCCTTGTCAGCAGCAGGTTGCACTATGAAAACGCCCTCTACGCAGGAGCCTCGGCCAAACTCCTGAGACGGCTCCAACGCATCTAGAATGCCTCTGCACGACTGATCCTCGACATCCCTCGCCGCAGCCACATCACACCCTACCTGAGAGACCTGCACTGGCTCCCGGAAAACAAGAGCATAACCTTCAATCTCCTCACCCATGCACACAAAGCACTCCACAACACCGGACCAACGTACCTCAACAGACGACTTAGCTTCTACACCCCCACCCACCAGCTCCGCACTGCCGACCTCGCCTTCGCTACAGTCCCCCGCTTCCGAAGAGCGACCTCAGGTGGCAGATCGTTCTCCCACCTCGCTGCCAAAACCTGGAACACCCTCCCCATCCACTTACGGAAGACCCAAGACCTGCTGACCTTCAGAAAATGCCTTAAGACCTGACTTTTTGAGCAGTAGTAGCCTTCCCCACCCCAGCACCTTGAGACCCTCACGGGTGAGTAGTGCGCTTTACAAATGATATGATTGATTGATTGATTGATTCAGTTACTGACATGGCCAGTCACTGACTCGGTCAGTCGTTGTTGAATTCATGTGAAATTCTATTTAAACACTGATACACCTAGTTATAGACCCACTCAGAATGTGATGGATTGTGTCACAGACCCACTCACATACTTGTGAAGCCTATCATAGAGCTACTCAGAGTGAAGTACACACTTACATTCAAATTTACTATAGTTAGAAAACATTTTAATATGTATTGAGTTAAAATTATAATTCAAAAAGTAAAATGTGTTGTTCATAGAGATTGTGCTTTGGCTTTACGGATCCTCGATGGGTTTGTGAATCCGGAAAATATTTATGAGGAATATATATATATTTTTTAAATATACTTTTCAATGTTGGGTTATTTGGTGCTGCTGAGAAGAGCCTTTGTGTTCATTATGACTTTGTTATAGCTACATGTAAGTGTGAATGCACAGTTTAAGTTTGCTGAGAAACACCCTGTTCCCTTCATCTGTGAAGTGAACTCCAATACTTCTATAGATGTTATCCATGTCAGAATGCAGGCTGTTGTTGTAGAAAGAGTCCATGTTATAGTCTCTTAGGTATGCCGAAAAAGCTTTATTGGCATGCCTCCTAGCTTTGTCAATCTGTGTACAGAACTGATTTGACCACTTCCATTTCTGCCTTTAGCATATATGAGAGTACAAAAAGACAGTGTGGGGGAAAAGTGACATTAGTTGTGCAAAGGTATCCTTCATTAGGATTTCCAATCCTACCCAGGTCAGTGTGCCTAGGTCATTTCCACCACAGTGCACAATCATGAGGCCAGGGGGTGGGAAATGTAAAAAGGAAGCAATTGGTGCCACCTTAATCCTCTCTGCGCAAACCACTTAATATCCACATTGTGCAAACCTAGGTCTTTTTCAATACCTCTGACTCAAGCATACTTTTTGCCCCAGAAAACATAGCTGTGACCTACAATCCATTCTGTAAGCATTTTGAAGGGAGGAGTGCTCAGAATCGAAAGACGTCTGTTTAGAAGTGATATGTCGTTAAAAAACAAGGATAGTGTTATTGTAAATGTGTCTTTGAACTTCCCTAAGGGTTCGCGATTCCATCGCAACATAAATGGGAGTTGCTGTGGGTGCCGCGTTGGAGTCGCGACTCCACTAAGTTACAAAACCAGATTGAACTCTTTTAGAAGAGACTAATGAAGGGTTAATATGACTATCCATTAGAAAGTATTTTTAGACTTTGAAACAAGTCAGGGAGTACTTTGATTTGTTATTTACATTCATTTCTGTGGAAAATGATAGGGAATATTTGCCATTACTGTTTTTCCTTATTGAGTGTAGTGCATCACATTTAAAGTGTAGAAAAGAAAGTTATTTAAGAATTTCTGATATGTTCATAATCTACAACAAGAGTTCAGACATAAGTTACACATGTGTAAGGAATGTCTATGGTTTAGGTGTGCTTTGTGATTGTAATTACATTTTTTACTTTGAGATGGATTATTTATTAAAGATTCGAAGCATTAGACACGTGTGGTTTAAAACATTTTAGAAAGTTTAGTAACTTGTATCCTAGTCTATATAATTCTACAAAATATAGGTTGTACATAGTGATATGTGTGCTTGAAACTAAAAGCATATTCTGTCAAATTTAAATGTCTTAGTGCTATCATGTCTCAGGTTCATTTGTACTTGTCCGTGTTATTTGACATATGTGATGCAGCTAATGATCGTAACTGTAAAAATATACAGTCCAAGATACCCCTAGACAAATGTTGTGGGCTTGTGGAAGCATTTCAACACACATTTTTATCTCTGGCTGCTCCGTATAGTAAGTAAAAAGAGATTCCTGTAGCTTCTTTTTCACACATATTTACAGAGGATAAGGTGTGAAACCAGAAGTAGTCTAGTATGTATACTTGAGTTTACATGTATCATCTCACCCCCAAAAGGCAGTGAGACAATCATTAGGGAGCATGGAAAGATGCTGTTACTGACAAGAGTGCTATGGGAGGAGATTTTGGGTTTGTACTGGTAGTGTGAGCTTTGTCTCTCTAATGAAACTGATAGAGAAATGTGAGGTTTAAAACATGTTGTCAAATGTATTCACCTATATCCTAGTCCATATATATATCCACAAAGGTACACTGCAAGAAGGCCGTAGATAGTGATGTGTCTGCTTGAAATTGAAAGCGTACAATGTCAAGTTTGAATGTCTGACTACTGCTATGTTTCAGGTATGTGTCTAATTCTACATATAGTCTGACACATATAGTGTAGCTGATGAGTCTAACTTAAAAAATATGCAGTTTATTATACCCCTACACAAATCTGGTCAGAGCTACTTTAGCATTCATTACCAGAGACCCAGATCTTTTAGCTAGGCAGGCTTCATAAATGCATTTGAATACACAGCTTAATCTCTGCCTACCCTGTATAGTGAGCAAAAAGTGATCCATTCAGATTCTTCTACACATATTTACAGAGGATGTGATATGAAATAGAGTTAGTGTTCTACCTATAGCTTACTTCACATGTGTTATATCACCCCTAAAAGGAACTGACACACTCATTGAGGTCTCTAGAAAGATGCTGACACTCACATGAGAGGCATGACAGGAGTCGGCCTTTCATTTTAGTTTAGACCTGGTATTGCGAGTTTTGCCTCTCTAATGAAATTGGTAACTAAAACTGAGGTTTAAAACGTGTTGCCAGATGTAGTAACTTCTGTCCTAGTCCTTATAAGTGTCTGCATCGGTACACTGGGAGTAGGCTTTAGATAGTGAGGTTGGTGCTTTAAACTGAAAGTTTACTCTATAAAGTTTTAAAGTGTGACTGCTACCATGTCTCAGGTGTGTATTTGCTTCAATGTGTAGCCTGATATGTGTGGTGCAGCTGATAACCCTAACTTCAAAAGTATACAGTCTATTATATCCCTTGGTAAATCTTGTCAGAGCTACTTCAGGATTCAGTTCCAGAAGCACAGATCTCTTAGGTAGGCAGGCATCCCAAAACCACTTGAACACACACCTTAATAGCTAGCTGCTGTGCATAGGGAGCAGAAAGTGATTCATGCAGCTTCTTTTACACACTTTTTGAAATAATGCAGTGTGAAACAGGGGTGGTCTAGTACCTACAGGCTTGTTCACACATGTCATCTTGCCCCTAAAAAGGCAATGACGCACTCAATGAGGTCTGTAGAAAGATGATGACACTCAGAAGAGTGGTATGACAGGAGTCGGCCATTCATTTTGACTTAGGGCTGACATTGCAAACTCTGCCTTTGTAATGAAACTGATAGTGAAAAGTGAATTTTATAAAATGTTGCCAGATGCATTAACCTCGATCCATGTCCATATAAGTCTCTGCATAGGTACACTGTAAAACATCTGTACATAGTGAGGTGTGTGTATAAACTGAAAGCGTACTCTGTGAAGTTTGAATGTACGACTACTACCATGTCTGAGGCATGTCTCCACTTGTATGTGTAGTCTGACATGTGTACTGCAACTGATGACCCAGATCTTTAAAATTATACAGTCTATTATTTCCCTCAACAAATATTGTCAGAGCTACTACAGCATTCAGTACAAGAAAGACAGATCTCTTAGCTAGGCAGGCATCAATGAAGCACTTGAGCAGACACCTTCATGTCTGGCTGCCCTGTAAATGAGCAGAAAGTGACCCATGCCTACACATATTTACAGAGCATGCACTATGAAATAGAAGTAGTCTAGTACCTATAGGCTTCTTTACAAAAGATAGAAAGATACTTAGGCCTGACATTGCAAGCTCTGTCTGAGCTGTGTTGAAATATGCTGACACTAGTGAAAGTGGCAAGAGAAGGTATGGCCTTTCATTATGCATTAGGCCTCACTCTGTGAGCTTTGTTTCTCACGGAAATCTTTGAGCACACAGCTTCATTCCCAGTTACTCTGTATAGTAAGCAAAAAGTGATCCATGCAGATTCTTCTATACACATTTAGAGAGCATGCAGTGTGAAACATAGGTAATATAGTAATTAAAATCTAGTCTATATTTGTCATCTCAACCCTAAAGGGCATAGACACAGTTATTGAGGTCTTTAGAAAGATGCTGAGTGGCATAACAGGAGTTGGCCTTTCATTTCGATTTAAGCCTGGCATTGCGAGCTGTGTCTCTTTAATGAAACTGGCAGAGGTAAGTGAGCTTCAATACATGTTGGCAGAAAACTTAACTTCTTTCGTAGTCCATATAAGTTTCTGAAAGGTACACTGCAAGCAAACCGTTGATTGTGATATGTGTTCTTTAAACTGAAAGCGTACTCTGTCAAGTTCGAATGTCTGTCTGCTGCCATGTCTCAGGTAAGTTTTTACTTTTACATGTAGTCTGACATGTATGGTGCAGCAGATGACCCTAACTTAAAAACTATACAGCCTATCATACCCCTGCACAAATCTAGTCAGAGCTACTTCAGTATTCAGTCCCAGAAGCACAGATCTCTTAGTGAGGTCGGCATCAAGGAAGCACTTAAAGATAAAGCTTCATGCCTGGCTGCCCTGTATAATGAGCAAAAAGTGGTCCATGCAGCTTCTTCTGCATAGTTTCCGAGAGCATGTTGTGTGAAACAGAGGAAATATAGTACTTAAAGGCTAGTCAGAGCTACTTCAGCATTCACGCCTAGAAAGAGAGATAACTTACCAAGCCCTGCCTCATGTAAGCATTTGAACACACAGCTTCATTCACGGTAACTCTTTATAGTAAGCAAAAAGTGATCCATGAAGCTTGTTTTACACATATTTACAGAGGATATGATGTGAGATAGAGGTAGTGTTGTACCTATAGTTTACTTTACATGTGTTATCTCACCCCAATAAGGTAATGACACGGTCATTGAGGTGTGTAGAAAGATGCTGACTCTCAGAAGAGTGGAATGAGATGTTGTCAAATGTATGAACCTGTATTGTAGTTCATACATATTACCACATGTTGGGAAGAGGTGTGGCTCAGCGGCCAGGGCAACTGACTCTGGAACCCTGGGGTTCACGGTTCGATCTCCGGCAGCAGATCAGCCCAGCACCATGTGACTCTGGGCAATAGCTCACTTAATCTTCCCCACGGCCCCCAGCGCCTTGGGTAATTTGTTGTGCTTTACAAATACTGGACATCTACATTTACACAAAGGTACACTGCAGATAGTCCATAGATAGTGATGAGTGTGGTTCAAAACTAAAATGAAGTTTGTTAACGCCCAATGTGTAACCTCTACCATGTTTATACGTAGTCTGAGAGCTGTGGTGCACTTGATGACTGGAACCTAAAAATATATACTCTATCATAGACCTAGGCAAATATTGATAAACCTAGTTTGCCATTCTGTCCCACAATCACTAATCTGTTTGCTAAGCAGGCATCATAGAAGCACTTGAACACAAAGGTTCATAACTGGCTGCTCTGTATAATAAGCAGAAAGTGATCTATGCAGCTTTTTCTATACTGAGATTAATAAGCGTGGCACGACTGGAGAAAGCCTTTTGGTTTGGGTGAGGTCTGGGATTGTGAGCTTCTTATCTGTAATGAAACTGGTAGAGAAATGTGAGATTTAAAACATGATTCCAACTGTATTCAATTCTATCCTAGTGCATATAACTTTACACAAAGGTATATTGCAAGTAGGCCGTATAAAGTGAAGTCTGAATTTGAAACTGAAAGCATATTCTGTCAAATTTTAATGTCTGACTACTGTTATGTCTTAGATATGTCTATACTTCTACATGTGGTCTGACGTGTGGTGCAGCTGAGGAGCCTAATTTAAAATGTATATGCTCTATCATACCCCTAGCAAATATTGCCAGAGCTACTTTAACTTTTGTTCCCTAAAGCACACATCTGTTTGCTAGGAAGGTCTACAGAAAGCACTTGAGCACTCAGACTCACCATCAGCTGCCTGTACAATAAACAGAAAGTGGTCTACACAGCTTCTTCTACAGATATTTACAGACCTTGCAGTGTTAAACAGATGTAGACTACTTACTATAGGCCGCTTTGCCTGTGTTATCTCACTTCCAAACCGCACTGAAATAGTCATTGAGGAATTTAGAAACATGTTGATACTCATAGGAGTGGCGCAAGAGGACATTGCCTTTTATTTTGGGTCAGGCCGGGCACTGTGTGTTCCATGTCTTCAATGAAAGTGGTGGAGAAAAGTCAGCTTTAAAACATGTTGCTAGATGTATTAACCTGGATCCTTATCCGCATATGTCTCTGAAATGGTGCACTGCAAGTAGATCACACATAATGAGGTGTGTGCTGAAAGTATACTGTGTCAAATTTGAATGTCTGACTGCTACCATGTGTTAGGTATGTGCTCACTTCTAAGTTTAGTCTGACACATATGGTGTGCCCGATGACCCTAAATGAAAAACTATACAGTCAATCATATCCCAGGAAAAATATTATCAGAAGTATTTCACATTTCAGTGCCAGAGGAACAGATCTGTTTGTTAGACAGGACTTATGGAAGCATTTGAATATTAGGATTCATAACTTGCTTTCCTGTATAATAAGTAGAAATTGATCCATGTACAAAATGAAACAGTATATCAACCTATACAATTTCTCTGAAAGACTTTCAACCATTTACAGCTTTCCTAACGTGCATAGTTAAAAATCCTACATATGTATTGTTAATGGAAATATTGGTAGTTTAATTTAAGTAACTGGTTAGTGATTGTTATAAATAATATTATCTGAATAATTTTAAATTATTAATTTATGTTACATACTAATAAAACATTTCTTTTTTTTAGATATTTAATTTACTTAAGACAAATATTAAAAAGATGGCAAGAAAACATGAAAAAAGAAGAGCATACAAAAACAGTACTACTTCAGAGTGAAAAGAAGAAATTAGATGACGCACAGAATATTATACAAGAAAAACAATCTTTTGGTAAGAGAACTAAATGTTTATTAAAAATTACAAAGATCAAAAACTGTGGAAAATGTTCATAGGAAAAAGAAAAGTTTAGAAAATCAGAAACAAAAGAGAATTAGTCATGTTGAAAGGACTTCAAATTGTACAAAAACCACACATCTGACAAGAAGGCAAAAACAGTATAAGGATATAAGAAGAAGAATGTTTAGAAGTAGAGTAATTCAAAATGTATTAAAGAATTTAAAACAATATAAAATATCAGCAGCTTATAAGCAAAAGCAACAGATTGTAAGTGTAGTAGATGAAGCCCTGGCCTTAGACTATGGTGAGGTATCTGGGTACCCAATCAATGCATCTAAAACTGAGATGATGCAGTGGAACGACCCAGAGCCAGTGGCAGGGGCTCAGTTGAGTCTTTCTATGCGTTATCTTGGCCTCACTATTGTTAAAAACATAGATGAAATTGCAACGCTGAATTTGTCATTGGTAGCAAGAGAATGTAGAAAACTTATGAGGTCTTGGTCTACACTCCCGCTTTCTATTCTGGGTAGGGTTAACCTTGTTAAAATGTCTATTTTGCCCAAAATGTCCTTTTTGTTTAATACTGTTCCGCTTTATTTTGAGCCTTCTATCATAGCAAAATTGCAAAGCGATATTAACTCTTTTATTTGGAATGATCGCATAACTCGGATACCATGGAAAAAATCAGGCGTAGGAGAGAAAAGGGGGGTCTTGCAGCTCCAGATTTACAACTATATGCGTGGGCTTTTCAATTCTCCCATGCCAGGATGCTGCTTAAGATACCCACGAATGTGGGAATAGGCACTATGTTCTCCGCACTACTTAGAGGAGAGGGAGTTGGCCAACAGGGTTTTCTGTTTAAATTTGGGGATCCTACGTTTTTTAACAAGGTGAAGCTGAAGGTATTATTGGGTGTGACAAAAACGTGGGTTAAGCTAAGAGGCTCCATAAAACTGGGCTATTTTGCAGGCAGGTCTCCAATGTGGGATTCCCCGGGTTGTCCAGGATGGCTTCTCGATAGCTTGGCAACACCATTGAGGGAGGCCGGTTTGGAGGTTTGGGGGGATCTGTTTATAAATGGTTCTCTCCTCCCTTGGGAAGCTTTACTAGCTAGAGTAGGGCCGGGTCTCTCCAGATTCAAGTATTTACAGATTGCGAGTTGGGCTCATTCACAGCGTTCAGCTAGGGGGAGATACCAACTGGGAGGGGATAGCAGCTTAGTGGCCTTGATGCTGGACAAACCTCCTGTGAGTAAGGAGATTTCAGTCTGTTATAACTTATTATTGGAAGAGGTTGACGGTGATTTCACTCTACCGGAGACATTGTGGAGCGCTTCCTTTATTGATCAGGACATTGATAACATCTGGCTTGCCTCTTTTAAAATCTTGTGCGACATAGTGAAAACAGCCTGGCTGCGTAGGAACCATCTTTTTACCCTTCACAGGGCATACTATTCACCACAGCTGCTGTCGAAATTTTCAATAAACTCCCCTGTAGCCTGCCCTAAATGTGGGCTTCTGGCAGCTTCTGATATACATATGTTTTTTGAATGCCCACTCTTGCTTTCCTACTGGGATTCAATTAGTAAACTATTGACTATATCTTTGGAGGTAGAAATCTCAATCAATGCAATGACTGCAATTTTTGGAATATTCTCGGGAGTTCGAGGCCCTGCTAAGAACCTTCTTTTTTATTGCATGTTATTGGCCAGAAGGGAAATCTGCAGGAAATGGAAAGACTCAGCACCTCCTACATTGTTAGACTGGCGTATCTCAGTCCTGCAAACATCCAAAGTTGACCTAGCAAGATCTGGCAATCCCGAAAAACGTAAATTTTGGCTTCTCCTAAATTTGAATTAGTTGGCTTTTGACTGTGGGGTTTTTCTTTTTTTTTTTTCTTTTTCCCCACTGTCCTATGATTAAGCTGCTTGGTCTATCCCTATTTTCCTTTTCGATATACCCAATGGTTTCCTCCAACGGCAGTGGGTATCGAATTGCAGCAACATCTCCCTGCTATGGTTATATTGTGGTGCTTTATGGAGAGACGTGATTATACTGAGTGTCAACATTGAATTATCGGTGAAAGCACTACCAGTATATCTGTGACAGTATATTCCTCTCTCCCCGAGCCTGATGCGATATACCAAGGGCGAAAATGAGGACACAAAAAAAAAAAAGTGTAGTAGTTGAAGCTTTTGAGTTGAAACAAAAATTATTTATCGTAATATTGAAGAGATTGAGAAAACTGGATAAAACAGTGTTGTTTATGAAGGAGAAATGCAAGAGAAAAAGACTGCTTAATAGAATTAACTTTTATAATACTTTTACTGGTGAGTGGAAACACACTTCCAGTACTGAGCCTTTCATTCATGAAGAAAGTTATTTTCAAGAGAACACATTAGTACATGCAGTTGATACTGGTGGTTGATGTTATGAGGTGAACGAAGGTTCTCCCGTGCCAAAGGAAAACATGGTTCCTAGGAATGTAGAAGAAGTAATTGCTAAAGAAGTTCAAGGAAGGCATACAGAAGCTCCTGTATATATGTGGGATTGTGGCAGTATTTGCAGTATTCAACAGGAGTCTATTGACATATTGCAATTTATTTATGTGAATATGTAAATAAAAGTGTTCAACGGAAGATTAACATGTTGCAAGGACTAGATCCATGTAAAATAAGGCAATGCACCAAGTTACAGGGACATTCTCTGGCGTGTCTTTCAAAGAAAGTGTGCCAAAGCATTTTTCATCATTTAAGAATGTTAGCTGTCCACCACTCTGAAATGCTGAAGTAAGTAAGGAGACTTTACTATGTAAAACTCCTGTATTACATTTAAGTGAAATTAATACAGCTCTTTAGCATGGTTCTGTAGTAGATATACAGAAATGTTCAAGAGGAATCACCTGGGTAACCCTAGGCCTAGCCTCCACACAGAAAAGAGCATGGAAATCTTTTTCCAAAATCAAAGTCTTAGCAGACAATGAGCCAGAAATTATTGATACTTTCAAAACTAATATGTTGGATGCATACTGTCCAAAAGGAGTCCATATCTTGAAAACGTATCTCTGTATGAAATACTTCAACACTACAGGTTTAAAAAAAATGTTACAGAAAATAAAAAAGAAGATAAATATGCAGCAATTAAATTTGATGGATGTTTAGTGAAACATGCGGAAGATCGTATTAACCACAGAAGACTCAGTTACGAAACTCCAGATAACAAAGAATTTTTCAATTTAGCACTTCTGCAACTGTTCAAGCCTTGGCATAATGAAACAGAATTACTTGGAGATTTTGACTGCTATGAAGATTCTTTTAATGTAACAAAATATACGATTCAGTGTACAGTATGTCCTACTTATTTAAAAATGATAAATAATGAGATTGAACAAGAAGGAACTATTGCAGCAGAAATAGCTAGGCAAAGTCCACAAAGCAGTCAAAGTTTTGGTCCATTGAGCCAAGATACACTTGGACAACCAATTATTGAAAAGGAAGCTGCAAAAGCCTTGAATGAGGTAGAAAGTGCAATGCAACAAGCACAAGAGAATATTATTGCCTTTGAACAGTTAGAAGAAGAACTCAATATTGAACACAAGGAAACATATCTCCAAGTGAAACAACAAGTGGAACTTGGCTTCCTCCAGAAAAAAAATGTAAATGTTCATCATTTCAACCTATTCTATTATATATTAGTGGTCAAGCTGGGGCAGGAAAAGGTCACCTAATGAACGTTCTGACAAGTTATCAACACAGAACAACAGAATCATATTTATCTTGTGTAACAACAGCACCAACTAGATCACCAACACACAACATTAAAGTTATTACTTTACATTGATTACTTGTGCTACCTGTTGAACATGATAGTAAACTGGAATATCATAAGTTATCTGGAGGAGCTTATTATAAAGTCTCAAGAGTGCTGAAGAAAGTGAAACTTTTAATCATTGATGACGTGTGCATGTCTCAAACCTAAAGTTTGCCTTTGTACACTTGAGAATACAACATATTTTAAAAACAGACTGTTAAAGCACAATCTGTTTTTAGAATACTTCGCCATGATGAGACAAGGAGATCTTTGGGAAATATTGGAAGTGTAAATAATTGGTTAAACTTTAAATGTTAAGAACTTGTTAAAAATATGTGACAAGCAGCTGATGAAGATTATGGAAATATTCATAGAGACATAGAAATTGGCATGTTGAAAAAACATGGTAAACAAGCTATAGAAAGTTGGCTAATAAGGAATTTGTTTACATCTGGAAAAACGGCAGCAGAACTAATGTTCAATATGATCGTGGAAAACAAATCAATAGTTTGCAAAAGTGTTCTACCTTTATTGAACAACTACTGAAACTGGAAAAACAACAAATTCTGGAAATTAAAGCTACTGACAAAATGGAACACTAGGGAGTAACAATTCTACTTACTGAAAAGCTACAAGCTAAATGGGATTCTTTGGAAATGTCTATATCTAAAATTGCAGGATTAGAAAAGTGTTTAAATGCATGTAAAAACTGTAGAGTAATTTTGCATCATAATTTGAATATAGAGGAAGGATTAGTAAATGGGTCAATGTGGAAAGTTGTTTATTTTGTCAATTTTTTAAATAGAGATGAAATATACATTTTGATAGTAAAATTGGACCAGAATAATGCAATAAGACACATTGGGAGTTCTGCCTTACGTTTTTTGCTTGTAAAAGACATGCATGTTCGAAGACAACAGTTTCCAATTGCCCTAGCATATGCAGTAACTATTCACAAATCTCAAGGTATAGACAGAGCTTTTTTTAACATTGGAAGCACTGTGTTAAGAGGGAATGGCATATGTTGCATTGTCTCAAGCACGAACATTGTCTGGTATGTATTTGTTAGAATTTGATGAAATGCAAATTGTGTAAGGTAGTACAATCGCTTAAGAAGACTTTATGCTCCTCATTTAGGTGAATACCAAATATCTGAGAAATGCATACTACGTCCAAAACTGAAACATTCTACTTAAGTTCAAAGTAGCGAAGCATTGAAGAGACAGTTGAAGGCGTAATGAAAAGAAAGTGGAAACTGATTGTGATAATGTAGGATACCAGTTAGAAAACAGTTCAGGTATCAACTGTGATGTTAAAGTAGTACTAAATGTAATCTTTTAAATACCATGTGTTCTTAATGAAATCATGGACAACTGTGAAAAAAATCTGCTGTGCACTACATCATTTACTTCAACAGTTGCTTACTTATAGAAGTAAGATACATTCTGTTTCTGGCATTTGACATCTTTTGAATATATGCAGTGGATCAGTGACATTTACTCTCAACATACAACAAGATGCACAAGAATTTATAACGGTCATGCTTGGAGTATTAGAAGGTGAAGGAATAAATAGTCAAAACCTATTTGGACTAAGTTATAAATGGGACCATAAGTGTGAAGATTGTCCATTTACATTTACCACTGAAATACATGCAAAACAATTCCTATATTTAACGATACCAGACTACAAAACAGTCTCTTTTAACAAATTGATTAAATCTGCAAATCAAAATATGACGTGTTCACATTGTAGATCAGACATGTCTACATTGCACAAACAAAGAATTGTAAACTATCAAATTTTAATGCTACAACGTTTTAGATGAGATGGAATAAAAACACAAACAGAAATTACAAACTTCAACTATCTATATAGAATGTATACAACACTGGCTATCATTTTTCATGAAGGAGCTACAATAACATCTGGACACTATACTGGACTTTTGAAATGTAACAGCGGATGGACACATTGCAATGATCAAACAAAAATAAAGGAGGCCCCCTTCTGTTGTGGGTCTGGGACCAGGGGAATATTTGGGAGAAAACACAGAAAAGTCCCTGCAGGAGTCACAGAGTGATCTCAAGTGCACAGAGGTGCCCTGTTTTTCGCAACAATACCAATCTCACGGTGGACCAGAACCTCCAATTTTTTTTAAAAAAAACATAAAAATATAAACACAACTTATATGTGACTAGAGATCACACATCAACAAAAAATACATATTATGAAAATTAGTAAACAGAGAGAAAACATTTTGTAACAATTTGTGCACATATGTATTTATTCAACAATGTTACAATTCATTACTAATCACAAGGCCTGGCAAAATCCATACATTTAAGAAAATTTCATGTTAACTGAAAACAACATCATAAAAAGACAATATACGGCAATAATTAAAATGTTCATCAGAACAGGGGTCGACGCAGCGTTTCGGTTGAAAGAATCAATTAAAAACCTTCTTCAGGACCAGTTCTATAAGGAAACATACAATTACTATTTAATATATACAATACAATTTTTGCACATAAACATTCTCTGTTACTCTAGCTACTGTTTTAAACACTATTGACTGCTGAATCAATCTAACTCAAAACACATTATGAGTTTTACATTTAGTCTTACAGCATATTGATTTAACAATAAAAACATCTTATTGGTAGGTTACTGTAATTGGTATTGTCGAAAAAATCAGAAAATGATTTATAAAAGGGAGGGCTGGATGACGAACAGGATTTTATGACTCTGACATTATGTTTTAATCTTTGTGGGAACCTACTCTATACATAAAGTCAAGCCCCAAAAGCATATTACCTGAGGTTTATTAAATCCTCTGAGTTAATTAAATAAAGGAGACAAAGAAGCCCGTTGAGTGATCAGGGTAGTGCAGACTCCAGACTAAACAAATGTATATAGATGAGTTTGAAACAGAAGGTGCCTTGTGTTAATAAAATGTTTAACCTTCTCACTTAATCGTCTTCAGATAAAATAATATAATAAGATACCTTCACATAATTGTGTTCATGATCACGCTTTTTAAATAGGAGCCACCGATGTCCTTTCGTGTATTTACTCATGAATTGCTGAAGGAAAAAACCAAATAGATGGAATTTTTACCCTATTGTCATAGAGATTATTAATTCTCTTCACTCTATAGTTAGCTAATGTATCCACTTACCAAACGTTAATCAATGGCAAATCGATGTAGTCATGGCCTTTTTAATTGGCTTTTCTTATCGATTGTGCTAGTCTGGGGTTTGTCCTCCCACTATAAGATAAGATAAGAGACCGGGATTGAGATGAAAGTATTTCCCGTTTTTTTAACCCCTTCAGTGCTAATGACAAGGGTAACTCGTCATGGAGTTTCCATTGATTTCAATGGAAAGTCAATGGAAGTGCATCATGTGCCTTAGCAGCCAAGTGGTTAAACACATTTTTACGCATGAAGGTAGTAACAGAGCCAATTATTATGGTTTATTTCGTATATAAATGTAAGCCTTGTAAATCTATCAGTAAGATAGGTAAAGTATGTCTATATGCTTGCTCTATACCGTTTGTAACTAAAAACGCTTACATCCAGTTGGCTTGTATTTTTTCACGGTCAGGAGTTTATAACTAAATTACAAGGGCCATCTTAGGATCTAAGCTACTGCCGACTTAATCTAAACAGACTTAGTTACGCGTTATAGCCGTATCGAAAAGCGAGAGAACGAGACCCATTCTCGACATGCGCCTTACCTAGCCACATAGAGTCGGCCTCCCTGCTCCTATTCCGACAGCGTTACGGGGGTTCTGTACTCGTCAAGTATTCGTGCAGGCGCCAACTGGTTTCTTATATGCAAGATCGAGTATCATTGGATGTTGAGAACGGCATTATGATAGGGTCGGCACGGATCACGTGGTCTAGTACTTCAATGATACCAACCTGAAATTCAAAGCTAGATTGCCTTCTCAGCAAGCTAATTCCTATAAGGTATTTCTGCAGCCAAAGTTTTAAGAATATCATTCTGCCTGTTGGGGTGATGTTGTTAAAAAACACAATGGATTGGATTCTACCAGCAGTCATAATTAGCGTTTTCATTATTATTTTGCCTACGGGATAAAAAAATGTGAAGATTAATTTTAAAAAGCAAGTAGAATATATATTTCTTTTCAGTACTGTTCCAGGTAAAATAGCAATACTTAGGACCAGATGTATGAAGATTGATGTTTGCGACTCGCAAATTGCATTAAATTGCAAGTCGCAATTCGAGAGTCGCAAACATCAATGTACAACAGTGTCAGAGACACTGTTTGCGATTCCCAATGGGGTCACAAATTGCATGCCTCATGCATATTAGTAAGGCTGTCACAATTGCGACCCCATTGGGAATGCCTCACATTGCCAGGGATGGTTGCCTTCTGGGGTCAGTAGGCCTCCATGTCTGGGACTGCTTTGTTAATGAAGCAGTGTTTTAAAATATATGCAGCCCGTTTTCCTTAAAGGAAAATGTTATGCATTGAACAAAAATAAATTAAATGTTTTTGTTTAATTTTTAAGGGCAGGTAGTGGTCCCTGGGACCACTGCCTGTTATGAAACATTTTTTGCCCACCCATTCAGAAAGGGGTCCCTTTTGTGAATGGTTTACCACCCTCTTGAAGAGGATGGTAAACTGCGAGTGTTTTGCAACCACAATAGCGGTCTTACATGTGTGTTGGACTGGCTATTAGGAAGGGATGCCCCTGGAACGCCCCTTCCTAATAGCGAGTCGCAAACTCTATTTTGCGAGTTGTTATTTAATTAGCGATTAGCAAAATAGGGTTAGTACATGGGCCACAAGTTTTTTGCGTACGCAAATTGGTCTAAAACCCATTTGCACACGCTATAAACCATCATACATCTGGCCCTAATTATTTTAAAATCTATTTATCTTAAGTAATAGAGTTATTATAGGTGAAACAAGTGATTAGGATATTTTAGTGGGTATAAAGCATGGTTACACATATTTACAATTATGTACTATACACTTATGCAATCTATTTTGTTGTTTTTTCCCCACTGTTCAATGATGATGCCATGTTCAAACCACCATGTATGGTGAAGTTATACGAAGTCTGAGAACAGTAAAAAAGGAAACTGCCACTGGTATCTAATTATATTACAATGTCTTTTAAAACAATATAATAATAATGTTTTTTTACATAACATGCTTTTGTGTTTTGTTTTCTTTTTCTTCTTAATAGCAGTCACAGAAGCACAGGTCTCTTTTCTAGGTTGGCCTCATGGAAGCACTTGAACACACAGCTTCATTCCGGGCTGCTCTGTATAACAAGGAGAAAGTGATCCATGCAGATTCAACTACACATATTTACTGAGGATACAATGTGAAATGGAGTGCTTATAGGTTAATTTATATGTATTATTTTATCCGTAAAGGCACTTACACACTCATTGGATTGTCTAGAAAGATGCTGACACTAATAAGAGTGGCATGAAAAGAGTTGACCTTTCATTTTGAGTCAGGTCTGGCACTGTGAGTTCCATCTCTGTATTGGAACAGGTAGATAAATGCAAGGTTTAAAAAATGTTGCCAAGTGTATCAGACACTAAACTAGTCCATAAATTTCTCCACAAAGGTACACTGCATGTAAGCTATATATAACAATGTGTCTGCTTGAAACTGAAAGCATACTCAGTCAAGTTTCAAAGTGTGACTTCTACCGTGTCTCTCTATGTTTGTACTTCTACATGTATTTTGATATTTATCCTGTACCTAATGACCCTATCTTAAAAACTGTATAGTTTATCATTGCCCTTGACAAATATTGTCAGAGCTACTTCTGCATTCAGTCCCAAAATCACAGATCCCTTAGCTAGGCAGGCCTCATGGAAGCACTTCAATATACAGCTTCATATCTGGTTGTTTTGTATAATGAGCAGAAAGTGACACATGCAGGTTCTTCTAAACAGGCTCTTCTAAACACATTTACAGAGCAAGTGGTCTGAGACAAAATTTGTCGTGTCTATAGGCTACTTTACCTGTGTCTTGTTACCCCCTAAAAAGCACTGACACAGTCATTGAGATCTCGGGAGAGATGCTGACACTAATAAGAATGGCATGACAGGTGTCGCCCTTTCATTTGGGTTACGATTGGAACTGTTAGATCTGTGTAACTAATCAGATGTGAGGTTTAACACATGTGCCAAAGAGTATTAACCAGTATCCTAGTCCATATATTTCTCTGCAAAGGTACATTACAAATAGGTCATAGATAGTGATATGTATGTTTGAAGCTGAAGGCATATTCTCTTAAATTTGAATGTCTCAGAGCTACCATGCTGCAGCCATGTCTGTAATTGTACATGTACTCTGAGATGTGTGGTGCAGCTAATGATCCTAAATTCAAAACCCAACAGTCTATCATACCCCAGGGCAAATATTGACAGAGCTACTTCACTTTTCAGTCCCTTTTTTAAGCAGGCCTCTTGAAAGCACTAAAACATAAAAGCCCACATGCATCAATGTTCCCGTTTGCGAATTCTTAATTGCGAAAATTAAGGAATCGCAATTAAGAATTCGCAAATAGCTATGCATTAAGAAATCAAATTTTTTTCGCGATTTCTTAATTTTCGTTAATTGCGATTCACAATTTGCGAATCGCAATTAAGGAATCCCTTTCTATTGATTCCTATGGGCCTAGAGGCCCATAGGAATGAATGTGAAGGCATTCTCATTTTGCGATTCGCAATTAAGGAATCGCAAAATGAGAATGCAATTTCAAGGGTGCAGGGGGGTCCAGGGGACACCCCCCTGCACCCCTGAAATGTACCTTTAAGTACATTTTTCACACACACATGCCCCAAGGGCATGTGTGTGTGTAAAATGAAACTTTCAAAAATGCACTTTTGTGCACTTTTGAAAGTTTTCCAAAATTACCATGAAGGTTAACGTCATGGTAATTTACCACTACCTATTTGCGATTTCACAATTTAAAAAAAATCATGCATTGCATTTAAGAAATCGCAAAATTGTGATTTCTTAAATGCAATCGCAATTTAAGAAATCGCAAATAAATTGCGATTTCTTAAATTGCGAAAAAAGCAAAAAGCTTAATGCATCCCAAAAAAGGGATTTGCATTCGCAAACGGCCGAATTTTGCGATTTGCACCGTTTGCGAATGCAAAAACCGTTGATGCATGTGCCCAAAAGCTTCTTACGCCACCGCCCTGTATAATGAGTAAAAAGTCAAGTCCTTCTATACACATTTACAGAGCATGAGGTCTAAAACAGAGATAGTCCAGTGCCTATAGGCTACTTTCATGTGTCTTCACACCCCTAAAAGGCACCGACTCATTCATTGAGTTCTCTGGAGAGATGCTGATAGTAACAAGACTGGCATGAGAGGAGACAACATTTCAGTTTGGATCTGGCCTGGCACTGTGAGCTCTGCCTCTCTAATCAAACTGGTTGAAACATGTACTCAACTGTATTATCCACTATCCAACTATATATAAATATTTGCAAAGGTAGACTTCAAATAGACCATAGATTGCGATGTCTTTTCTTGAAACTGGAAACATAGGGCTAGATGTAGGTATCCAAATACCGGTCGTTAACGGCCGAAAATACCGGCCGTTATCGACCGGTACTTGGATACTGAGATGTAGGGCATTTCAAAATACAGATTCGGTAATTTTACCGAATCGGTAATTTTACCGAATCGGTAAATTTACCGATTCTGTAAAATTTCCGAATCTGTATTTTGAAATGTAGGTAGCACTGTAAACAGTGCTACAAGGCTTTAAGGATTCGTTATTTACCACCAACTATTAGTTGGTGGTAAATATCGAATACCTATGTAAATGCAAATATGTGCATTTACACCTGTGCCATGTGGCACACATACATGCCCTTAGGGCATGTATGTGTGCCACATGGCACACAAGCACTAATCAGGGGTGCAACAGGGTGTCAAAGTGACACCCTGTCACCCTAGACTTTTTCGGTATTTACCGAATCGGTAATTACCGATTCGGTAATTGACATTCATTCCTATGGGCCTACAGGCACATAGGAATGAATGGCAAATACCGAATCGGTAATTACCGATTCGGTAAATACCGATTCGGTATTTTTTACCGAATTATTATCTACATCCTAAATAGCGATTCTGAAATACCGAATCGGTAAAAATTGGTATTTTAGAATCGGTATTTTCGGATTACCTACATCTACCCCTAAGTCTGTCAAGTTTCAATGTCTGACTACTACCATGAGTTATTTATCAATGAACTTCTACATGTAAAGTAAGACATGTGGTGCAGCTACTACCTATCCACTCATCCAATCACCCAAGCACTAGTATTTCAGTTATAGAATTAGCTAACCACTACTCACATACCCTAGCAAGCTCCTTGCAAAACATGTACTGTCATTCAACAACCCAACCACTACTCATGCACTTATGCAATCACCAATGCAGAACTAATGCACTCTTACACTATCTGTCCACTAATGCAATCACCCAAACTATACCCAAACACTCATGTAACCAAACATGCATGACCTAAGTTCTCTTACAATCACTCAAAACCTATCTATACAATCATACAATCATCCAAACAGTACCTATGTACTTTTGCAATCACCCAAACACTAGTCCTACACTAATTGAATCACGCACATACTACACATTCACTTATCCTAACACCCAAAAACTCCCATTGCAGTAATACAATCAGCATAGTACTACACATTCACAAATCCAAAACACAGACACTACCCAAGCAGCCATACAGTCACCAAGTCTGTAGCCATGACTTTAATGTAACCTTTGATCCCCTCACAAATGAGAAATATAATATCACGGATGAGGAAGACAACCAGTGGGGAATCCCTCTACCTCCCATAAAAAATGGAGAGAGGTGGCGATTAGGCACGGGCCTTGTACATTCAATAATGGCCTAAGCTCTAGCCGCATTGATTATCCATTGATAAACTTCCAGCTATGGTCTGTGCTAAGGGACATGGAGGTTAGAGAGAGGATTGAGAGTGACCACAACCCCCAGTGGTCTCTTTTTAATTTATCAATTAAGGAAGTTCCTAATCTCACAGACAGCGTAGTTGTCACTCAGGACATGTCCCTAGACACTAATAATGCTTTAACCAAACTAGAAGCTCAACCTTTCCAATACAACATCGCCTGAGTCTATAATAGAATTCCATGAAAAATTTATATCAACTTCACACCCACTTTCTTAGGAAATCTAAGACCAGGAGCAATAACCAGAGAAACATTTTAAAATGGTTTAATGATGAATGTAAGGAGGCACGTAAGTCCCTAGGGAGCTCAATCAGAGAAGGGGACCCCGTTAAAGTATGCATGGCTAGACAAATCTACTAGAAAGCACAACATAAGGCCAAGAAAAATTGGGACGAGAATAGATGGTTGGACCTTAACCGTGCCTGTGAAAGCTAAAATTCCAAAGAGTTCTGGGATGCTGTAACATGGGTCAGAGGTGGACGTCCAACTGAACCAATAAACAATGTAAGCCAGGACCAATGGGTAAGCCATTTCAAACTCCAATATGCTCGCAGCCCAGAGAAAAGCGATACGGTTGAGCTTTCATACTCTTATTTTTGTGGCCCCGCTTTCAGTGAGGTCAACGTTAGCCCTGCTCTGAGAGCCGTAACTAGAGATAAAGCACCGGGTCCTGACGGAATCCCAGCTGACATATATCTTTTTGATCAAGCTAAATGGACAAAATATATTATGATTTTAGCTAATGAAATTGCAAAGGACGCACCTGTTCCGGCCTCGTGGAAAGGGACTGAGGTAATTCCTTTTTTTTAAAAAGGGGATAGATGTTTGCCTGGGAACTATAGACCTACTAGCTTAATTGATTCTCTTCAAAAAATTATGGGCCGACTTGTATTAAACAAGGTCCAAGACTGGGTGGATGAACAAGGTATACTATCACCACTCCAGGTGGGGTTTCGGGCACAAAAAGGTACCATTGATCAGATATTTTGCTTTACAATGGTATACTGGAAGACGGTGATCATAGTCAAGGGCAGTTCCTATGCTGCCTTTGTGGACATTAAGTCTGCTCTTGACCTTGTCTCCTGTGTCAAACTATGGGTAGTATTACAAGATCTAGGCATGCCTAATGAATTATTATCACATATAGCTAGACATCATGAGGGAAACCACACAAGAATCAGATAAGGCACCCAGGGTCAGACCACTAATCCTTTTCCTGTAGAAAGAGGTATGCGACAAGGGTGCGTAATGGCACCCACATTATTCTCCCTGTTTATTAACGGGATAGCAAATTTTATGGGAGCTACACCCACCGATGCCCCTGTTCTAGCTATTGTGAGAATACCTATTTTAATATTTGCGGATGACACGTTGATAATCGCTAAAACACCTAGTGGTCCCCAGCGAGCCCTGTTGCTCTTTGAAGAGTTTTGCCATCTGCGGGGCCTGGAAATCAATGTGTCAAAACGAAATTCATGACTTTTAATCCACACAGATCTTTCAAAGGAGGTGTAGCACTGAATAACCGTCCCCTAGTACAGGTAAAAGATTTTACAAATCTAGGGGTCACAATGCAGGAAGACATGAGGTGGAGCAAGCAACTGGAAATGGCCGCTCTGATGTATCGTCAACTGGCCAGAATATTGCAAACTGAGTTTGCAATATTGAGTGAGTTTCATACTTCACTAACTAAACCAGTAAGCCCAGTATTGCAAATATATAACACAAAAGTTGTCAGTTCCCTGCTATATGGGGCTGAACTGTGGGGTTTTAACAATCTTTCCAAACCGATATAGCCAAACTGCGACCCCTTTTACATTGGCGGAGGATTTGGGTAACACCGGAATTAAGAGCTTACACTGTCGGCCTGAAGGATTTAATTAGAGTGGATCGCCATCAAAAGTCACATGGTTGCAAGAAATCAGAATTATGCTCACCAATATTGGTATGGTTACATTGTGGGAAAATCCTGAAAGCACCATGTTTCCTGCTAAAGATTTGCTACAGGAAAGATACTGGAGCTGGGTGACAGATAATATCGTTAGGAACAGTGATTCTTCATCACTAACTGGTTACTTTCTGAATGCAAAGCCTTTACAAGAACTGGAACCATACTGGGACATAATATATAATAACTAAACCTCCATGCACCTCTAGAGTCTCTGGCCCATCTACTGTTTTCATGTCCAGCCTACGCGGCTCCACGTCGCATGTGGCTGACCCCTATTTGCAGAACACTGGGAACCAGAAGCAATGCAATGGTGCTTAGACTTGTGCTCTCAGAAACAGCGACACACATTGTCATTGCTCTGGCAAAGTTTTTAGGCTGGGCATGGTCTATTAGATCTCAAATCATCTCAGTTGGGTAGAGGGCAGGTTATGTTCTTATGTGTGTTTTCCAAATGCCTCCAGATCTTTGATAGACATCTTGATTGATTTCATAGTTCGTCTGATCTAGATTAAATGTCAAATGAAGTTCCATATATATTTTAGAAAAAGTGGTAATAAATATCCCACATTTAACAACTGTTCAGAATTGTTCAAGTGCTAAACGCCCACTGCTTTCACTTCAATGTTTTTAATGGATTCTTAATGGATTTTATATTTCTTTTAGCGGAATATATTTTAATGTATTAATAACTAACTGTCATGTGCTTTCTAAGTTTCGTATCTGTGCTCTGATACCTAAAACTGTCGAAAAAAGCTAATACGACTGACAGTACCCTTGTATTCATCCAGTAACACAGGCAGTACCCATGCACTTGCCCAATCACCTAGACAAAATCTGTACATTCATTGAATAACCTAGACACTACTCATGCAGTCATGTAATCACCCAGGCACTACTCTTCCACTCATCCAGTCATCCAGCTACTACTCTGGCACTTATCCAAACACCAAAGCACTGCCCATGCAGTCATTCAAACACCTGGACAGTACTCACACACTTAACAAATCACCCAGGCACTACTCATGATACAATGACTCTCTCAGGCATGTCTAGTGCAATCTTTCAGTCACCCACTTACTATTGATGCACTCATCCAATCATCCAGGCATTACTCATGTATTCATATAATTACCCAGGCACTACTCATGCACACAAACAACCTCCGAGGCAGTAATCATGCACTCTTACAATCACTCATGCACCTCTTAAATCCATTTTGATGAAGATTTTCACACATTTATCAGATCCCAGGATGTCTCATATAAGAGGGAAGGGATAACAGTCCTTGACAGGTATTAGGTCTAAACCCCTATATTCGATACAAGGTCCTGATTCACAGGTCCCCTTTTTAGGGAGAAGAAATAAAAGAGGATTTTGATTGAACTATCGGACCATTAGCTAAGTTAGCATCAAGATAATCCCTAAGGACTTGCTATTCCAGGGTAGACAAGAATTAGAACAGGGGTCTCTAGTTGGCAATGGTATACACCTTCGACCAAATAGGGACCCTTGCTTCTAATTCAGGGAAAGGGGATTATACTCCTTAATAACCCTTGCTCACCCCCTTGGCACGAGCAGACAGGCTTATCTCAGAGGCAATCGGTTAAGCATTTGTAAACACATACAGTAATACAGTGAAAACCCTACAGATGGACACAACAAAGGTTTTATAAAAATAAGTATTCTTTATATAGAATTAACACAAGACCACAAACGACAAAAATCAACAATACTGTACTTAAAATAGACTTAAAGATGGTAGAAGTCACTTAGTTCAAGTTGATGGTAAATGCGACACAGTTCTCACAAAAGTACCTGGATGCGTAACGCAAAATAAACAAAAGGCTCGCAGAGTTGTTGATGCGTTGGTTCCTTGCTTCAGGGGAAACAATGCATTGAGCCTCAAGGCTTGCGCCGAGTAGGGGACGCGTGTTGGTCCTTATCGGAGAGAAGGTGATGCGTAGTTTCTCGTACTGCGGCCCGGTTATGATTCAGCAAGATGGCGCCTCGATGCGATGCAACAATCCGATGCGATGCAAAAAGATGATGCCCTTGATGCGACGACTTGAATACGATGCGTGCATGCCCGGCGGCCCTGTGGTGAACTCTGTAACTTTGGAGCAGCGACAGGCTGTGCGAGATGCTTGTCTGGTGATGCAACGGGTAACAGCTTTTACAAAGGCACGCTTCTCTGGTGATACGAAGGCGACCTCTGCGGCGGCGACACATTTCTCCGGCGATGCGACGGCAACAGCTGCAACTGCTACATGCTTCTTCTCGATGCGTCGCGCTTCCAGCTCCCAGCGACATGCAGGCTTCTGTAGACAGAATTTCCAGCAAGGAAATTGAGAGGGGAGCTGGTGGTGAAGTCATTTGTCCATGAGACTTCTGCAGGAGGCATCACTGGCTTACTCTGTTTAGGAATGGATATGACGTTCCATCGTTTTTACTCTACTCATAGGTGCCCCATCCCTCCCACTCCCACATCAGTCATGAGGAAGACCCCGCCAGTTCGGATTGGAAGTACTTACACTCATACAGGGGTCGAAACGTCGACTCTTCATTGCTGCCAGTTCCTTCAATAGTACTTGCTTTACTGTGAACTTTTGGGTTACATGGCAATGGAATTAATTGTTTACAGATGTTATGTACTATGACTGAAGCTTCTTGGCATTGAATTTGATATGCCTCATTAATCAATTGTGATCCTTATCACCATTTATACTTCACATACCTCACTGCCCCACTTGATTCACTTTCCTTCCCTTTTTCCAATCTCATGTGAGCACCCCAATGATGTCATTTCTTAAATGTTGTCTGCTCTAAAATGTTGCTCATACAAATTGGAAGTTATGTTCAATGTGATTAAATAGCATTGTAGCATCAGCATACTTATTTTTTGATTTTCTATTTTAAATACTACTGTATCTTTTCCATTGACAATGTTTTAATGTTGTTATACTGAGACCACCATATTTATGCTGTTCAGCAGGAGGCAAGCACAAGTTCCAGCCCTTGGAGAAATATTTTGCAATATGATGAAAGTTCTTTAAAAGTTATTTCTCCTCTCCTTTGCACTGAAGACACCACTTTAGGCCAACCCAGCAACACAGCAAACGGGCAGGGGGGCAGTACAACTCTGACAGCTTCCTTGGTTCTTCTCCTTGGCAGAGGTTTGTCTTGCTGTTCCTGTAGTGATCTAAAGTTCCGGGGTCTGAGTCCCCCCTTTTATACACCAAAATCCTTTGTCTCTGAAGGCAGAGAATGCCAGTACCTAGTCCAAACCAGTTCTGTGCAGTCCTGGAGCACTTTGTTTACAGGACTCCTTCTTTCATTTGACAGTGTGGCCCAGGGTCATCAGACACACCACAGGAGTTGGAGCCAGCATTGTAGAAGGCAGGCACAGCCCTATTCAGGCCCAGGTGCTACTCCTTCCACCTTTCCTCATGCAGATAGGTCCATTTAGTCTTGTGCTGAATCACCCTGTCTCCTGGAGTCACCCTAGCCCATGTCACTCACAAACCAGACATGAAATACACAACCTAGCAGAGGCAGGCTTGGATGGTTAGGCAAGAAAACACCACCTTTCTAAAAGTGGTATTTTTAAACACAGAATGTTAAAACTAACTTCACTAAAAGATGTACTTGATCATTCTGAGTTCAGGTATACTAAACTCGAATTTCTACCTAGTTCCCTGAGTAAGTTAGGATTATAAGATGTTATAATCAAACTGTCCATTCTGGCCTCTGGGAACCGGTAGCCTTGCAATTGTGAAAAACGAAAATGTCTGTAATTCACTATCAGGGCATGCCACACACGTAAGGGTATGTCCTACCTTTTACATACAAGTCACCCTGCCATTGGGCCTACCTTAGGGGTGGCTGATAGATAGAAAAGGGAAGGTTTAGGGACTGGCAAGTGTGTGCACTTGCCAAGTCGACATGGCAGCCCCAGGCTGCACACAGGCTCTGCAATGGCAGGCTTGAGACACACTTTACAAGCTGCTGCTGTGGGTGGCACAACCAATGCTGCAAGCCCACCAGCTGCATTTTATTTACAAGCCCTGGGCACACATGGTGCACTGTACTAGAGTCTGACAAGTAAATCAAATAACCCAATCATGGAGTCACTAATCAATACATCAATTTAACATAGGGAACACTTGCACTGTGGCACTGGATAGTTGTGGCACAGTGCCCAAAGCATCTAACCAGCAAAACAGATCAAAAACAGAGGAGGCAATCAGAAGAAAATGGAAGGGAGACTCACGCCAATGATACCAGGTTTAACAACATGGAATAGGTGTGCTTATAAGCAACTATTGCCTGATGGAGCAAGGTTGCACACCCCTCAAAATAATATTAATGTACTAAGTAACATGTTTTGTCATATTAATATTACATTATATGACATTTCTAGTATCTAGGGGAAGCTCGACTATGTGCTTTTACAAACTGTAATCCGCTTGCATTAAAATGGGTGCTGCTATGCAGGATTTTCTACTGCGCATGCGTCTGTCACACTCACGTGACATGGCGTATTATTTCGCTTGGTGGGAAACTTTTGCTTCTGCGCACTAGAACTAAGATGGCTGTTCTGTGTCTTAACATGCAAGAAGCTTGCATCGCTGCTTTTGCTAAGCTGTTTGTTCCGCCTAATCCTTAATGCAATAGTTTAAATAACATAATGGGAATAGAATGGAGATAAGTGATATTCAGTGCGTTCAATTATTCTGTGTTTCTAAAACTGTTTATCTTTTGTTTTTGCATGTATCACATTTGGGCCTGAAATGTACTTCTGAACTCCAACTTTGGAGGGTCTGCGCCTGCGCAAAGAAACTCAAGCTATTGAAGCCATGGCATTTTACCAATGCCAGCATCAGACATGAACTATGAAAACTATGAGAACGTGAACTCCTAACCCTTGCAGAGGAAGCTGAATTGTACAGTTTGTTAAAACATTGTATGTTATTGATACATTCACTGCAGGGTGGAATTAAAGTGCATGGGAAGATAAAGTTATGGGAGGGAACATAATTTGAATACTGAATGACAGTTACCTCATATTAATATGGTGTGATGACTTCTCCTCATCTTTTGACCAATAAAATTGTGGGATTTACACATTTGGAACATTGGAGGGTGGTACACTGACCTGGAAAATAGTATAACTAGGGTAGGCTTAGCTAGTTAGATTGTCCAACTTGTCCGAATAGCTGACCTGTCACTGACCCAACGCACTCAATAGGTGATCGAGAGCAGAGGTGCTGGTGGAGCACTCTGTTAGAAGATTCGATAACCCAATCGGGGTTCTGGAAAGGAGTTTGATAACCCAATCGGGGTTTGACTGTTAGCTGAAAAGAGGGTTTACAACGCTGGCGTTCTGAACTTTAGCTGTGGTGCCGATCTTAGCCTGTGGTAGTCCAGTCCTGATCCAATTTGGTCCGTAACCTGTCCTGATTCTGGTCTGCACCTGTTCTTTCTCGCTGGCACCTGGACTTTCGGGGTTCTGTCCTTTATCCCAGCCCATGACCAGGTTTGGTCTTCACACCATTCTAGGTAACTATAAAAATCCATGTGGGTGAGTCTTTGTATTTGTTTTGCCTTTTCTACCCTACCTATGTTTCAATGCTTAAACAAAGGTTTTCTTATTTTATTCTACTTAATCATAATTCCTGTTGATTTGATCATGTTTCAATTAATGTAGTATGAACATTGACATTTAAATTTTACACAGATAAAGAGTTAAACCTTACCAGAGTCTGTGGTTATTTTATGAAACGCTAATGTTATTCTACTACCTATTTTCTTGCTAACTCCCTTGATCCTCTAATACTTTAGGTATTGATGACTTGGATTGGTAAGTCAAAATGGTATAGGTACCAAATGGTTAAATTAAAATTGATTGAGTGTAGGTTTACCTGTTCAATGTGTATATAGTTTTATGGGCCCAGGTGAGTATGGTAAACGAGCAGGTGAGCCCACGCTCTATCAGTTAATTTGGTAGCAGAGTTGTGGTTAGGGTTTAGTTAAGATAGGTAGTTAGTTGTAGTTAGTTGGTTAAAATTGAATTACATTGTGTATTTTAAAATTATATTGATTTTTATGTATTAGCCAAGAACTTGTTTGTACCTGTTATATGTCTGTTTTGGAATCCTCGGGGGCAGAATAACAGGTGGTAAATGGAAGCCACTCAGTAGTGAGGTCACTTGCCTGTGGAAGTAAGTGCATGGTTAGGTAAGCCAGAAGCACTATTTTAGGGACTCTCTGTATAAATGTGTGAATAATTGATGGCAAAGAGTTCACTAGTGAAATTTTGGTGTGATATCACCTAGAAAGGGTCACACTGAAGGAGTAACAGGTTCTTCTGAGCTTGATTGACAGCAAAGGAGTTGGCTGGTGATACTTTGGCCTTATATCACCTAGAAAGAATAAGCCCGAGGGAGTAACGGGTTCTCTGATGCTTGTGTGAAAGGTAGACGGAAGGGATCTACTTGTAGTGTGTGAAGAGTAAACGGAAGGGAGTTACTCGCAGTGAATACAAATCATTCTTTTCTTTGAATTAGTCACTCGGGCACAGTGGCGAATGTTTTTACGTTGTTAATTAATGAGCATTTAAAGTGAATAGAAATAGGTTCTCGTATTACCTTGCAAAGGAGGGAGTCAGTTGCGGAGCTGCGCTGACGTCACTTAGAGCCGCCCTGGTATTGGTTGAGACAGTAGGTGTGTAGCTGAGGTAATACTGTAAAGGAGGGGTGAGTACAGGAGCGTGAGAACTTGTCTCAGGAGAAAAGTTGCGCAACTATTGGTTAGATTTCTTTGAATTCTAATTGATGATTGGTCATTGAAAATAAGAAAAGCATTGGTATTGGGGGGTTTTTGTAAACAAACCGAGTGTCATCACAAAAGTAAAGCAGCATAAAATATATGTGCCATTTAGATCCAGGATTCATAGGTAATAGACCAGATACAAAATATCTAGGTTTTTCTAAGGAACAGATGATCAGAGGGAGACCTTATATCATGTACGGAGATAAAAGAAAAATGTAATTTGTCAAGAAAGTCAAACATTTCTTTAAAAAGGATAAACCGATAAAAACCAGAGAAGGGATTATTATTCCACCACCGAATACGCCCGCATCATACATGGTGGTTGAAAAAGGCTATCACACTTGCGTGTGATTAGAAAAAAGGATAGAATATACAAAAGATGATGGTGTTTTGGCATTTCCAGAAAATGGTACCTTCAATGGTACAGTTTTGTATAATTTAAGAACACGCATGAATGAATTAGATCCTAGACCTAGATTAACCCAATACGAGGCATTAGAGGAATGGGAAACAGACGCTTTTGAGCGAGATAGACCCAGAAGAGACAGAAATTGGAATAAATTCTATACCAGATTTCCTAAAGAGAAAAGAGATAAACAGATGAAACAATGGAGGCAGTCCATGTTAGTGGAAGGGTTATATCCTGTCCGAGCTTTAGAAGAACAAACGGGAAGTAAAAGTACCGAAAAACTAAAAATGTAATGACAAGTGTTGATCCAGAAGATGATTACCTAGAGGATTTACTAATGAAAAATCCGCTACCTTATAATGAGGAGCCGAATCAAGTTAATCCTAGTGCTCCGTTCTTAAAGCCACCTTTAGTTCCGCAAGTAATACATGAGACATCATTAGAAAAAGTGTTACAGGAAAAGGAACGAGAAGCAATAAATAAACGAAGAAATGAGTTCATTCCGAAAATTACACAGTTAAATACAAGTCCGAAAGCCTTAACGATTCCAGTGACTATAGGTCCTGTTGTTCCTTTATATGGAGATGAGCAAACCAGTCCTAGACCTCTCAATCTAACTACACCTGTAGTGCAGCCAAGAAAGAAACATTAATAGTGGATGATCAAGCAAGTGAATGTGAGTCAGAAATTTCTCTGATGGATTTACCTACAAGAGAACCAGTAAGTAGCTCAGCTAGGAAAACTACACCTGTAAATTCTAGAGAGGTACAAATAGAAACATCCTCAGGTACGAGAAGTGCTACTGTAGTTACCCCAGAGGAAATTGAAAGATGGTCTCGAGAAATAGAAAAACCAAAATCACAGCCAAAGACATTGGATGTTTTTAAATTATGAGTTGAATTGGAAGAATTGCTTGCTGGAAATGTGGGGTTAGACCGATTAAATGCAATCAATGATGATGAATTGTTGTTTATATGTCAAAGTATCACTCGAAATACAAAAACATTTCATGAAAAGTTAACGAGGTTGGCAAATGAAATGGGAATTGATATTGGTAAATCTAAAGTATTACAGAAACCATATCGAGCTGAATTTTCTGATAAAGGTTTAGAAAACATGAGTGTGTCAGGGCGTAAACAACAGATTAAAGAATTATTATCACTATTACAAAAATGGGGTGATTTAGACAGATGGAAAGCTAGATGGATAAAGAAAAAAGAAGGCGCTCAAGCAAAGAGCGCTGTATCTGAATATGTATTGAAAGAATCAGAAAAAGTAAAGAAATTTTGCCCAATGAGAGAAGTGCCAGGAGGAGGTTATGTGCATGTCCCATGGTTCCGACAGGATATTTTTTCATTTACAAATGATTTCCCAAAACTCAGATAGAAACCCGTAGAGTGGTACAGGCAGGTCAAACAATTTGTAAAGGTCTCAAAATTGTTGCTAAAGGATTTGGATGGGTTATTTGACATTGTTGTTCCTGTAGATTTATGGACAGAGTGCAAAATAGCAGTTGATTGGCCTAATGATGAGACCCTAGAGATCCAAAAACAGGAGCCCCATCAGATGAAGTGATGAAAAAATATAATAAAGTAATACTGTACTTGAAAGGAAACGTACCCCCAAAAGAAACAGATTGGACAAGAATAGACAGAACTACCCGAAATAAGGAAGAATCAGTGCATGCATACTACGAGCGCCTTCTACAGGTATTTAAGCACTACAGTGGCTTAGAAAGCATTGATACAAAAGACATGACACATTTTATTTATCTGTTTGTGTCAGGATTAAAACCAGAAATTTCGCAAAGGAGTAAAGATCATAGGATCTGTTGGCAGGCCAACCGATAGATGAAATTTTAAAATATGCAAAATACTGTGGCGACAAGTTAGAAAATAAACGAAAAAAATTAGAAGGAAAAGTAATGTGGGCACAAGTAAAACTAGGAGAGCAACAAGAACTCCAAATGACGAATATTCAGACCCAAGGAGATGGAAATGGGGGTAAACCTAGGGGAAAGTTTAATCAAGATGAAGGTAAAAAGAAATTTCCTTGTCATGGGTGCGGAAAATTGGGGCATTGGAAAAACGAAGGTACGGCTGTATTAAATAATAACATGCAAACTAACAATTTGAATTCACAGACACAGAATGAAGTATCGAAAAAACAGAAACAACAGGTAAAACAAAACCAGTTACCATTGGCGCCTATGCCATATCCTGCGAGTCAAACCACATAACGTGTGGATACCACAAATTGGGTGGGAAGTGGTAAAAAGGAAACCGTGACACCCCAATTTCTTTTGAGTGACACATAGTTTGATGAAGACAGTTTCTCAGCGTGCCAGAGAGGGGAGGACAACGAGTGCGTATTTGGTGCATCCTTGCAGGTAGATCAGTCAGGTCCATACATTGAGGGAAAGGTTGAAAGAAATGATGTTACCTTTCTGTTGGATACTGGCGCTACCCGTTCTACTGTGAGAATAATAGACGTTCCAAACCTACCCCTCTCTAGAGAAGCGATCCAAGTAGTGGGCGTTTCTAATAAAAAAATTAGTACCCCAGTTACAGAACCAATGGAAGTCAGAATAGGCAATTTTAAAGAAATGGACACGTTTGTTGTATGTGACTCCAGTCCAGTAAACTTGTTAGGTAGAGATTTGCTATGCAAAATGAATTGCACCATCTTTTGCAAACCAAATGGTGTTGAAATTTGGACCTCAGATGAAGATGGAATTTATAAATTATTGTTAGCAAAACAAGGAACTGAAAATAAAAAGTTGACTTTAGAAGATTTGCCAAAAGAGTTACAACATACGGTAAATCCTAAGGTTTGGGATTTCACACGAAAAGATGTAGGATTAATGGCAAAAATTCGATCCAATAAAAGTGACAGTAACAGAAGGTGCAGTTTACCCAAATATTTGACAATACAAAATGAGCCCAGAAATAAAAGCAGGAATTGCACTAGAAATAAAATGTCTAGTTGAAGCAGGTATTTTGCAGGAAATAATGAGCAGTTCATGTAATTCACTCATAGTTGGCATAAAGAAACCGAGCGGAAAGTACAGGGTCGGACAAGATCCCTACAAAATTAATAAAATTGTTGTCCCATGTTGTCCAGTTGTGCCAAACCTTGCTGTAGTTTTGTATCAAATACCGTGGGCAGCAGGCTGGTTTACTTAATAGATCTGTGCCATGCATTTTTCTCCATACCATAACATCCAGATAGCAAATATCTTTTCTCATTCAAATTTGAGGTTCATATCTACATTTGGAATTGTGTTCCTCAGCGGTACACAGAAAGCCCATCGATTTTTAATCAGATCCTGAAAAAGTGCCTTGAATCTTTGATATTGCCCTGACAATCAGTCCTGGTGCAGTTTATAGATGACCTACTGGTGGTGTCTAAAACTCGAAATGACTGTGTTGTTGATACCATTGCTCTATTAAATCATTTAGGTGAAGGAGGACACAAAGTACCACCTGAGAAACTGCAATTTTGTACTACATCAGTGAAATATCTGGGGCACCAGATAGAGAGAGGTGTCAGGAGAGTTACTTCTGAAAGAGTCAGAATAATTCAAAACATGGATCTACCTCAAACACAGAAAGAAATCAGAGTGTTTCTTGGAGTTGTAGGTTACTGCAGGCAATGGATTGTGGGATTTGCAGTCATAGCAAAACCATTGATACAAATGACAAAGAAAAGAGCAAAAGACCCAGTAGAATAGGATGATGAAAGCATATTATCTTTCCTAAAATTACGAGATTGTCTGTGATCAGGACCAGCATTTGGGATGCCTGACTATTCAAAAGATTTTGCATTGTTTTGTGATACACGAGACACTTGTGCACTTTCAGTTCTGACTCAGACCCATGGTCTGATGAGACGTCCTGTTGCATATTTTTCTTCTACCCTGGACCCAGTGGCAGCTGATTGCCAGGATGTCTGAAAGCAGTAGCAGCAACTTGCATGAGTCTTGAGCAAAGTGATTCCATTATTATGGGACATCCAGTAACTGTATATGTCCCACATGCAGTTGTGATTTTGTTGACCAGAACTAAAACTCAGTATCTAACTCCTAGTCGGATGACTAAGTATGAACAAATTCTTGTAGGTGCAGAAAATGTGACTATAGCTAGGTGTAATATTCTGAACCCAGCAATGTTATTGCCTGATTCACAATTTGCAGAAGTCAAAAATGAAGTTGAACATACTTGTATTGATCTTACAGAATACTGTACTAAACCTCGCCCAGATATGAGAAGAGCCATTGATAAACTCAGAACATGAGCTATTTGTAGATGTTTCATGCATTCGACACGAGGAAATAGGTTTGAGTGCTGTTTACGCTGTATGTACTCTATGGGGTCCAGTTGAAGCATCATATTTAACTGGAATCAAGTCTGCACAAGTAGCTGAATTAATTGCATTGGCAAAGGCTTGCAAAATTGGAAAAAAATTAAAAGTGACTGTTTATACTGATAGCCAGTATGGCTATGGAGTTGTGCATGATTTTGGCCAACTCTGGATGCAAAGGGAGTTTCTGACTTCATCAGGCACTCCTATTGAAAATGGAAATTATGTAAAAGATTTGCTAAAAGCAATCCAATTGCCAGAAACAGTGGCTGTGGCCAAGTGTGCTGCTCACCAATCTGGCAATGACAGAGTGACAGCAGGTAACTGATATGCTGACCAATTAGCTCATTATTGTGCCAAAAATAAAATGGCAATAAATAAGAACATTGAAACAAAGGGAAACAGCTGCCAACTTATGTTGCTTGAAAGAGTGAAAACGTGGGAAGAAGTGAGAGACTTGCACAATGAGCAGAACAAAAAGAAAAGGAAGAGTGGTCAAAAATAGGTTGTCAGAGAAGGGCTGAAGATGGTGTCATTGTTTACCTTGATGGAAGGCCTGTGTTACCAGACTGTATGCTTGCTCCTATGGCTAGGATGTACCATGGTGATTCACACCTAGGGTGGAACGCCATGATTAGATTGTTCAGACAAACTTGGGTTAATGCGAAGTTCAGGAATGTAGCAGAGAGACTTTGCCATAGGTGCTTAATTTGTCAGCAAATGAATCCTTGGAAGAAAACTGTAGTGTTACCAGAAAAGATTGGGAAAGCAGAAGGTCCTTTTATCCATCTCCTGATTGATTTTATTCAGATGCCCCTTGCAGAGGACTGAAGTATGTCCTTGTCATTGTTTGCGTGTTTTCAAAATGGGTGGAAGCTTACCCTACCCACAGAAATTAAAGCATTACTGTAGCAAAATTCCAACTCAGACCGCTTATTCCACGTTTCAGTTTTCCAGTAACAATTGAATCAGACCAAGGAAGACATTTTAATAATGAAATAATTGGTCTTATTTGTGAAGCATTTAAAATTGAGCAAAGGCTGCACTGTGCATGCCGCCCAGAGGCTTCTGGAGTGGGGGAACAACTGAATGGCACAATCAAGTCAAGATTGGGAAAGATATATGAATCTACTTGATTAGGTTGTCTTGATGCTTTACCTCTTGTTCTGATGGGACTCAGAAGCATTTCAGACAGAAACACAGGCTTGAGTCCTCATGAGATACTCATTGGAAGAGCAATGAGGCAGGCATGGGTGCCATGATACAAGCTGATAAATATATCTGATGACTTAGTACTAGAGTACTGCAAAGAACTGGCTGCCCAAGTGCGTTCTATCTCTCACCAGGATGGAGAAGACGTTGTCGCCAGACAATCAACTCCAGCACATTATCTGATTCCAGGTGACTGGGTTGGATAAAGGAACATACTTGAAAATCTTGCCTAGCTCCGAGGTGGGGAAGGCCACAACAAGTGATATTGGTCACCACTACAGCTGTAAAGTGCAAGGGAATTCCGAATTGGATCCATGCGAGTCACACTAAAAGAGTGACAGAACCTGATGAAACTGAAGCTGAAGGTTGTGTAGCTGAGGAGTCCCAGGAAAGTGATTCCGAAATAGTTGATGATGAACAACCGAGCACCAGTCAGGATGAATGGATTCCAGTGATTGACATTCCTGCAGATGTTGTGAGAACCAGAAGTCAGACCTATCTAGATAGACAGAGTGATAGTGAGGATGAGTCAGGAATAGAAGAACGTACTCAGATTACAGAAATCAAAGCCAAGAGTAATTCTGAGGTGGAACATATAAGGAGAGATCAATATACTCAGACATTCCAGATACCTGTCACAGTTCCAGAGTCTGAGGAGGGACAGATAGGTAACAGGGCAAAGGCTCAGGAAGAAGAAAAACAAAAGATTGAGATACCTGAGCAGGATCAGATAGATGTGGAAAAACGTGTTCAGGAAGAAGAAAGCGTAACCAAATCAAAGTCAATTACAGCACACTCCTGAACAAGGCCAGATTAGCATCCAGGCAGAAGAAACAGAAACAAGACCTGGACCAAGTCAGATAGAGAGGGATAAAGACAACGAAGATGTACAAATTGTGCCACAACTGAACGAGAATAAAAGAACAATTGAAGAAAATAAAAGCACAGTACCAGGTAAAAGACTCAGAAAGGGAGATAAGTGGCCTGGTTTTGTCAAAAGATTGAAGATTCGCCTTAAAACAATAAATGAAGAACCAGAGCAAGTAAATGAAATATCAAGTCAAACTGGGCTTTCCACAGTACAACCAAGAAGGAGGAGTCCATGACTGAAAAGACTGAATAATAAGTTCAAAGGCCCTGAATGGACCTATGTCATTCTTGAAGATTTTGAAAATTTAGAACTGAGTGAAGAAAGTGATGACGAACTAATTAATGATTCAACAGATGGAGAAGTGAGACCACCTTGAAATTCTCACAGGTTAAAATCCTGTGAAAAATCCCAAAAGAGGGGCTAAGTCTCCTTAATCAGAAAAATGGCTGATCATACTGTTAATGGTAAACCGAAAAGAAACTGCTTAAAAACATGCTGTAGAATATGCACATGTAGTATAGTAATAGTACTCCTAGTATGGTTAGGACTGACGGTAGCTATTCCTTATATAGTGAGTAAAAGTGAGAAGAATAACACTAATATTCATGTGAAAGTAGATGCACCTGAAAAGTTAAATATACATGGAAGAATAAATAGTTTTAGACAGCAAAAGGTAAAATGCACACAAGAACAATTTAACATGCATTTTACATGAAAAAGAAAAATATTTTTTTACTTAGTTGAGAAAAGGAGAGAAGATTTCCAGAGAAAGGCTACTGAACAGAAACAAAAAAAATTCCAAAATGGGCAGAAAATAAGGAGTACACCTTGAATGGCAAAACTCACGCTGCTCTGTTGCTGGACTTCGAAAAGAAAGGGAAACTCTGTCTTCACAGGGAGAGAACGAGTTATTATAACAATATATGTATTGGTTCTAGTGAATGTGAACACAATTATAAAGTAATTGGGGGTTGAAGTTTCAAAGATGGAACTGAGCCAGTATTTCGTGGAATTTATTACAAATGTGGGAACAAAGCATATTACAAATTGCCTGATTATTGGTATGGGGGTTGCTATTTTGGAATACTATTCCCAAAGGTATATCATGTAAACAAAATCACTGGAAGCAATGAAGAAACTAATGGACTAATACGTAGTAAAAGAGCTAGTTTTGCAGAAATAGTAGGTGATATATTTATACATTGATACCTTCAGTGGGAGTGGTTCTGAATACACAAAGAATTTGTAAATTGTCAACAGTAGTGGATCGCTTATCAACGGACACTGCTGGAGGATTCTTAATGATCAATACTGAATTGGTCGCAATAAGGTCAATGGTTTTACAAAATCAACTTGCTCTTGATACATATCTATCAAAAGTGTAGAATTCAAGGGGTATGTAAGGAATATTACACATTTAGAAAAAATAACTCAAACCACTGGAGGTTGATAGTGCATGGAAGAGACTTACAGATGGTCTCTCCTCTATAGGTAGTTGGTTTTCTAACGTAGGAAAAAGTTTTGTAGGTAGAATACTGATGCCAATGGTGAGAATAGCCCTACTGGTGTTACGGATAATAATTTGTTGCAAATGTCGCAAGCATAAAAAGATATATACAGTGAACAAGAAAGGAAAGAAAAGAAATATTAATGAAATTGAAGTAGAAAAGTTGAATGTAAATTTGTACACGAAAGTGAAAAACTTTCACATGAATAATGAAAAGAAATTTAACAGAAAGTTTGAAGAAATTGAGTTGGGTGAAATGGGAAAGTTGGCATCTGTTTCATTAATTGGTGATGATATAAAATATCATCAAAGAGGGGATTGATGGAGCAATGTTGCACATGTAAAGACCTCTCAAAATAGTATTAATGTACTAACTAACATGTTTTGTCATATTAATATTACATTATACGACATTTCTAGTATCTAGGGGAAGCTCGACAATGTGCTTTTACTCACTGTAATCCACTTGCATTAAAATGGCTGCTGCTATGCAGGCTTTTCTACTGCGCATGCGTCAGTCACACTCACGTGACATGAGGTATTATTTCGCTTGGTGGAAAACTTTTGCTTCTGCGCACTAGAACTAAGATGGCTGTTGTGTGTCTTAACGTGCAAGAAGCTTGCATCGCTGCTTTTGCTAAGCTGTTCGTTCTGCCTAATTCTTAATGCAATAGTTTAAATAAAAGAATGGGAATAGAATAGAGATAAGTGGTATTCAGTGCGTTCATTTATTCTGTGTTTCTAAAACTGTTTATCTTTTGTTTTTGCATGTATCACATTTGGGCCTGAAATGTACTTCTGAACTCCATCTTTGGAGGAACTGCTTCTGCGCAAAAAAACTCAAGCTATTGAAGCCATGGCATTGAACCAATGCCAGCATCAGACATGAACTGTGAAAACTATGAGAACATGAACTCCTAACCCTGCCAGAGGAAGCTGAATTGTACAATTTGTTAAAACATTGTATGTTATTGATACATTCACTGCCGGGTGGAATAAAAGTGCATGGGAAGATATAGTTATAGGAGGGAACATAATTTGAATACTGAATGACAGTTATCTCATATTATTATGGTGTGATGACCTCTCCTTGTCTTTTGACCAATAAAATTGTGGGATTTACACATTTGCAATATTGGAGGGTGGTACACTGACCTAAAAAATAGTATAACTAGGGTAGGTTTAGCTAGTTAGATTGTCTGACTTGTCAGAATAGCTGACCTGTTACTGACCCAACACATTCAATAGGTGATTGAGAGCAGAGGTGCTGGTGGAGCACTCTGTCAAAAGATTTGATAACCCAATCGGGGTTCTGGAAAGGAGTTCGATAACCCAATCGGGGTTTGACTGTTAGCTGCAGAGAGGGTTTACAACGCTGGCATTCTGAACCTTAGCTCTGGTGCCGATCTTAGCCTGTGGTGGTCCAGTCCTGATCCCATTTGGTCTGTAACCTGTCCTGATTCTGGTCTGCATCTGTTCTTTCTCGCTGGCACCTGGGCTTTTGGGGTTCTGTCCTTTATCCCAACCTGTGGCCAGGGTTGGTCTTTACACCATTCTAGGTAACTATAAAAATCCATGTGGGTACGTCTTTGTATTTGTTTTCCTTTTCCTACCCTACCTATGTTTCAATGCTTAAACAAAAGTTTTCTTGTTTAATTCTGCTTAATCATAATTCCTGTTGATTTGATCATGTTTCAAATAATGTAGTATGAACATTGACATTTAAATTTTACATAGATAAAGAGTTAAACCTTACCCGAGTCTGTGGTTATTTTATGAAACGCTAATGTTATTCTACTACCTATTTTCTTGCTAACTGCCTTGATCCTCTAGGACTTTAGGTATTGGTGACTTGGAGTGGTAAGTCAAAATGGCATAGGCCCCGAATGGTTACATTGATTGAGTGTAGGTTTACCTGTTCAATGTGTATATAGTTTTATGGGCCCAGGTGAGTATGGTAAACTAGCAGGTGAGCCCGCGCTCTATCAGCCTCAGGAAGGATGTCAATGGCACAATCAAAAGGGCAATAAGGGGGAAACTCCTTTGGTACTTGACTCTTGAAAAACATCGAGGAATTCAAAATGGATGTCAGGGATTTCATACAGCTGTGTGATTAACTAGGAAGAACTCCAGAACTTCAGTGAAAGTGAAAGATTGGCGAGCTGTACAGTGATAGACACAAAATTCAAAACCTAGGAACAAGGTTTTTACAGACCAGTTGAAATAAGGATTGTGTCTGGCTATCAAAGATAATAGGATAACAAGGGGAGGATATTAAACCAAAGGCAAGTTTCTCACAATGGGCTGCTATACCGAAAGATAAGGATCGAGTTACCATAGCAACTAAGCTAGAGACTTCAAGAGTTCCATCTACTGCTTCTACAGCCACTGGAACCTCTTTTTACGGACTGGTATTTGATGATGAGACACTCACTAAATACCCATATGGACACTGAAGTCCACCACAGTCAACAAGAACTGGCACCAAGAGGTGTTTAGGCTGAATTTGCAATTGCACTTATGGAAGGATGAAACTGGAAGATTTCAGAGGTGAAGGCAGAAGTGCTTGATTGTTACTCACCTCTATTCCATGCTCTAGGATTGAGTTTCCTAGTTTTTCTACTTTCCAGGAAAGCAAACAGAGAGTACTTGACAAGAACTCAGTAGAATGCCTTTCTCACCACAGTAAAGGGACAATCCTTGCATATGCCACCTTGTCCTTTCTTCCTCAGTTAAATAATTCTTAGTGTACCTATTTACATGGGCTCATCTTCAGGACTGGAAGACTTTGATGAAATCTTGAAATATAGTCTAACAGCTGCTTTAAGCTATGATTGTTTTCGCTGCTCCATTTGTTGTTCCTGGAGAGGATTGTCTATCTGAATGGTCAGCTGAATAAGCTCTTCTAAAAAAGCTGGGCTAGCAGCTCTAGCAAGTGTATTGTTCAGTTCGTCCTTTAATCAGTTTCAAAATAGAGTGAATAGGGAAGAGAAGGTCCTGGAAATTTCTCTGGCTAGGACTTTGGATTTGCAGGTTTAGGTAAGAAGATTCAAGGAATTTTGACTGAGCTCCAAAATTTCCTCTTGAGTAGAGAAGTTAAAGTCTTCATGGTCAAACATCATTTTAAATTATGTGAGAAAAGCTGGAAAGCTATAGAGAAGTGGACTGACATCTGAAAATATGGGAATAGAAATAAAGTTGTTTCCTGTGGTATAGCTGATAATAAAGCCCACCTCAGACCTCTAGAAGGTAAAAATATGGGGCTTAAATATGAAATGGATCTGGCAGGTGCCCAAGAAGGGTTCCAGTTGCCTTGAGTTGGTATTAAACTTTAACTCAGCCAAGCCGGTCAAGAAGTTAAAGGAGCCTTGCTAAGAACAGCAAGGGACTGACGAGTACCCTGGGCGGAGTTTGCAGAGTTGCACTATGCGAAGCTACGTGAAGCTACACGAAGCTATGCGAAGTGCAAAAAAAATCCTGTTACACCATGCGGCGCTCTGCAAGCAGCGGAGTATGGTAGAAAACTGCTGTTTGAGGTGATTGCACAGTGTCGGATGCTTGTCCTCACTGTGTAACCATTGCGAACAGCACCATGCACAGCGCAAGCTTACCTTTTCTGCCACTCGAATAGATTTTTACACGAGCTGCAGCTTTCTCAACGCAAATGGGCAGTTTCTCTATGCGAGCGGTTGCGAGCATATGCTACTACTCGCAATGAGAAACCTGACCCCCGTGCTGAGAAATCTTGCAGGGAGGTTTATTTTCCACGCTTGCGCTCGCCAACTTGTTGTTGGTGATCGCGAATGAGTAAAAAATCTCCCCCGGAGGTGGATTCTCCTCGCCCGCATTCGCCAACTTGGCGTTGGTGAATGAGAGCGGGGAAAAAACTCTGCTCCGCTGCGCAAAGCAGAGTTTTTCAGAACTCTACGAGCTCCGCGTAATGTGGAGTGTGGGAAACTCCCCAAGTGGAGTGGAGCGGAGTTCACCGCCCAGGGTTAGTAACAAGTCATTTTTAGAGGTCAGACTTTGGATTTGCAGCATTCATTTCTTTACAGCTGTCAGTAATCCTTGACCCTGATCCATTTCGTGAATTCAAAGGTGTCGTAACCTGTCAAGGACTGGGTGCTTAGGTAAAGCTTTGATGGTCTTCATGGTTTTTAGATATGGCATTCTATCCACAGAGGTAGTATGGATGCCAGGTTATATCTGGGAGACTAGCAATGCTCTAGGAAAAAATTTCAGTAGGAAGGAAAACAAATCTGGGGACCAGAAAAAACCTTACAGCTGATTAGGCCAAGCTGCAAGGTGAAGAGCAGGAGAACAACAGGAACTGGAAAAGGCACTGGGTAAAATTAGTCCAGTGAGTGAACAATGATTCATAAACAATTGCAACGCAGCTGAACTTACAATAGACTCCCTTTTATAGGGTTGATTAGTATGTGATGAAATTCAAAAAGTCATCGGCCACCACGGATTTGGAAGTCATTGGAAACATTAAACACAAAAAATAACCAAGCAGTCTAAAAATATGCATGTTGTTAGTTGCTGCCTGCTTGGTTCTTTCACAGCAGAGCCGCCAAACCACCATCAGCCATTCATGGCACCAGAAGGCACTTGAAAATCAGAAGTGGGCTCCCGCATCTCGCATAGAATGTGGGCATTCCCAGGCCAAGGGCGGGTTCGTCTGCGCCCGTCAGTGGCAGGAAGAGGCTGGCGGGGCCTGGTCTCTTAGTCCCTGGAACCAGACAGCGGCACATGACTACTACTGGCCTGCTCCTCCTGTCCATGTAAGCACATTATTCTTATGAAATTGAACTCCGTCTGAAATGGTGGCAAATATGAAATCACTGCGGGGGAAGGCAGCTGCACCAAAAGCCCTGACAAACTCTACACTTGACTGTTTTCTTCTTCGGGCTGCAAAGGCTATCGATAAGGAGATCCAGGTTGTGGAACGTCGGTTATCGTGGGGGGGCACGGCTAGTCCTATTATTGTCACTTCTGTTATGACTGATGCTCAGACTATTCAAATGAATGCCACTGGCCAAAATTATCATGCATCCAAAAGTGATCTATATATCACACCTTCCGCCCACCTATCTTGCTCATTACCCCCGGTTTCACCCCCAGTTTCACCAGTATGCGAATCCCCAGTTAAAAGGAAAAAAAAGCTAAAATATTGGAGCCCACACAGTGTACACGGACCAGATCCAGGAACAAGATCCAGGACATGAGCCCAGAAGCCACTGCTGAAACTCCACAAAGTCTAACCTCTACAAACGGCTCCAACTCTATTTTGCCTTCCCACCCCAAGAAACTATCCCCGCAAATCACTGCAGCATTAACATATTTTTTAGAGAAAACTATTGCCAATTATTTTTTACCTATTCTAACCAGACTTGATAAACTGGAATCAACTATGGAATTAATGTACACTCTGATTGCTGATATATCATCAGGGGCAAGGGCTGGGGCTAAGAAGAAAGTGTTGGTTGGGGGGCAAATCACTGAGGGGGTACAAACCCATGTGAGGGGTCCCCAGCAACACATGCCAACCCATTAACATGTACTGTGAATAATGGCCCTCCGAGAAATGTTGCCAGTGTAGTATCACAAAGGCACTCAGGGCTCCTGTGTGCCAGACACCAGGGGAATTTAAGCCCACCCCATAGCTCAACCAGGCCCAGTCCCTTACCTGCAACCTCCACTGGGAACTTGGCAGGTTGCAACTAACAAACAACCCTCATAATGCGGCACAAAAATGGACCAGTAAATCGTGATGACAAGGCGACTCTCCATCTCCCTCCTGAGTGTTGCCCATACGTGGCAATTCTCCCTAATGTTCCCCCAATGCAGGAAATTCAAAAAAGAATCACAGATCCAGTTGAAGAACAAAGTGTGTCACTGGTTACTACAGAATACAAATTTCTCAAATACTAATTATCACACATTTTGTTCCTAAGGCGGGTAAGCTGGGTTGGCCCGCTAAGTAATTCCTTCTCTGGTGCCTGCGTTGTGATAAACTTTAGATCCCCAATACTAGCAAGCCAGCTGCTTGGTTGGGGGCCACGCCTAACAAATCAGAGGTTGGGCCTAGGGATCAACATTTTACCGCTTGGGTTCTTCTACAGGTATCTTGAATTCAGAGGGGGGAACAACCTGGTTACCAAAATACGAATAGGAAGCCCCCTATGTGCCAAGAGGTTCCCCCTATGGAAATAAGAAATAGATACTAACTACTGACCGATTTACATTCCCAAGACTGACTACTCATTGCAGCTCCTCACCCATTAACCATCCTAGGGGAACCACCTGCCATGCAGTCTGATAACACCCCTGAGACCTATACTCAAAATGACATTGCCCTAAGCGACCTAGTAACTTAGAACTCTCACCAGTACCAACAACTAGAGTCTGATGAAGAAACTAACATCATAGGACCCACCCAGGAACCTATTTTAGAACTCCAGGACCTGAATGTTTTATCCTGGAACGTTGCAGAAATAAAGTCCAAGCTAACTGACCCTGACTGTTGTAAGTTAGTGGATGACTTCTATCTATGCCTATTGCAGGAACCATGGGCGGTATGGCGCGTTCATAGGGTGGGATTCACTACTTACAGCATCGAAGCAGAGCAGTTAGCAGTTGGTCTCCTATCTGGTGATCTACTAATATGGGTAAAAAACACACTTGCGTGCAAAACCAAGGTTTTAGACCCTGGCTCAGAGGAAATAATTGGGCTGGAATTGTCGGCACAATTACAAAGCTAACTAACTATCTTGACACAGCCAAGGGGAATCACCAACTCATGGTTGCAGGTGATTTCAACACAACTTTTAAACCTGTTGATTATATCCAGGACCTAATATCAGACAGGGATAAAGCAAGAGGGATTGCAAAGCTCCAAATATAATCTATTAAGAAATGCACCAGGGTGGGGCAACAGGTCTCATCGTTCACTATCACCTATGGGGTCCGAGCATGTAATGGTTGGACAGACTCCGACAGAGAAGCGTTTCACACGTTCAAGAGGGGGATTACTAAGACCAGGATCGACTACATCCTTGTCCATCTTGAACTCTGGTCCAGTGTTAAAGACATTTTTTTTTATTGAGCTGGACATCAGGAAATAGAACATCATCTTTACAGAGTCAAGGTTCAGAAAAAAGAAAAATCAAGAAAATACAACTCGAAGAAATAACTTGCTTGAACATACATTATTCTGTACATCACATAGTACGATTTGTAGAGACATTTTAATTAACTAAGTTTTGGTAGATTATTCTCAGAATATACACCCAGATGCATCAATCCCATATTCTGCGAATTTTAAATTGCGAAAAATACCGAATCGTAATTTAGAATTCACAGAATGGGATGCATCAACAAAAGCGAATTGAAAAACCGAATCGCAATCGTCCACAATTGCCGATAGCGATTACCGCAAAATCGCTGAAAAATCGCAGATTCGCCCGTTGACCATGTTGAAATTGCGAACTCGCAATTCCCGAAATCGCAATTTGCGATCTCGCTAACTGCGAGATCTCAAAAACGGGAAGTCGCATTTCGAGCCCATTGATGACATCACAACCTGGAAGTAGGCTGTTCCCTCCCTCATTCTGATCACTGAGCCTGAAAGTGGAAGCAGTACTGGCCAGAGCTCCACTACAGACAACTTGCAGCACCACACCAGGACACCAACAACCTTCAAAATGTCCCAGGAAGCAGCAGGGAGCAGTGCCCCAGGAAGGAAGAGGAAGATTAAATTTTCTGAGCAAGAACTTGCGTTCCTCATTGAGGGGGTCTGTAAGGACCATGCTCACCTTTTTGGTAAGGACTCCCGGAGGGTGCCTGAGGCTGACAAGCGCCGCATCTGGCTGCGCATCCGCGCAAAGGTCAATTCAGTCGGGGTGACCCAGCGCTCTATAGACAAATTAAAAAAGAGGTGGTACGACCTCAGAGGGCCAAAGAGCAAATCGCTGAGAGGCTGGGGGAGCGACTTGCCGCCGGTGGAGGAGAGCCCACTGTCACACCCAACACTCCACTGGAAGACCTTGTGGAGGACACTCTGAATCCTGAAGCCTGCGTGGGGTTACCCAGCTGGACTTGTCCCGACTCACCCAACAATCGGGTTGGCCTAACGGCTAAGGCGCTCGACCTTGGACCTGGGGATCTGGGTTCGAGTCTCGGTAACGACGCCAAAAACCCCCTGTGATTCTGGGCAAATCACTTAATCTCCCCGTGCCTAAAAAAATGAAAGTGTGTCCTCATGTAACGTAACTGGTGCTATGTAAAGCGCTCTGATAACTGATTCGGTTCGGTTCTAGTTCGCGCTATATAAAACTCTGCAAAAAAAAAAAGGTAAGTGCCATGCGACTGCGACCCCGTCCCCTAACAATGCCCATGACTTTTGAGCTAGCTGTTTGACAACCCCAGTAATTGAGGCCATGCACACCTGAAAAGCCCTATTGCATTGTGGGAGTTGTAGTGTAACCAAAATTCCCAGATAGCCCAACACAGCCAGACCTGTCAATTCAAAGTAATTCCAAAAGCCAGTCAGGGAAAGCAAGCCTGCATGCATGTAGCAACATCTCATGTGCAAGATACATATCATTAATCATGCACCCATTTACATCACAGGTGCGTCTGAACAACCCAGCACCGACAGTGGGGCCCTACATATAGAGGAGAACCCAGAGGACACCGAGGGTGAGGGCCAACCTGCACCACGACCAGGACCATCTCAGCCACCAGCAGCAGTACCACCACCTCCCCATGTGGACAGGGCCACCCCTGCAGCCACAGGTGCCCAGCAACCACCCCAACTGACACCCACGGCAGTGGTACAGGCCACACCACCAGCAACCAGGAGGCAGACAAGGCGCACAGCCGCAGTAAGATCACAGTTCAGCGGACTGACGCGCCAGCAGCGTGACACCTCAACATGCGCGAGCAGGGGTGTCCATGTACGGATCCTGGCCTGGCCATTGAATGCCGCATGCTCGCGGTACATCAGAAGCAGGCGCGTCACTTGGCAGCCATTCACCTGCAGCTGCATAAGACCGCGCAAAATGTGGGACAGCTCAATGAATGCCTGCAGGGCATGACCGCAGCTGTTCGTGAGAACAGCCAGATCCTGGTATCCCATCAGGATATCACCCGCCGTTGTCAACGCCAGCTGCTGACCCGCCTGTCAGCCTACACCAGGTCCAAGCACATAATTGGAAATGCCACCTCACAACTTTCCCGCCGCTCCCTTGCAATGCAGGTGCAGATAGTCTAATGTTGCCAGGACGTCGCCAGGGCACTTGAACAGGTGACAGCAGCAGTGCATAGTCTGCAGCCGACTGGCCATGGTGAAGCAGGTGGGGGGGACGATGCCAGCGAGGGCACTTCAAGCCACAGAAGCATGTCCTTGCCGCTGGTAACTGAACGCCGCCGCAGCAGCAGGCCCACTGCAGCATCACGGGCCAACAGTGTTCTGGAGGGCACGGAGAGGCGACTGGGTGCGTCCAGACGGAGGTGCCAGTGACACATTTAACTCTGCCTGCAGGGCCATGCTGATTCAACAAGCAAGCCCTCTACCCCTTCATGTGGCCGTATGACACAATACAGTTCGCATGTGATATCCTGGACAACAAAGGCCACATTATTGTGAATAAACAATAAGAATTTATGGTCTCACGTAAATCCGACTCGTGCCATTATTACATTTGTCATGCATGAGTGCAGTGTTGTGTGAGGGGAATGGGTGCACTAGAAACAGTTCATTGTGATTTAGTTGCGGCGCCTGTATCCTTCAGCAGGATTCTCCCCGCGTACATGATGCACGTTTGCAGGTTGGCGGTTGTCCCCTTCCGACTCACTACCAGAGATATCCACAGGTATCCTCCGCTTGGTAGCAATGTTGTGGAGTATTGCAGACACGGCCACGATGCAGCAGCAGACCTCAAGCTGGTATTTGAGGGCCCCACCAGTCTTTAAAAGTCCAAATGTCCGCTCAATGCAATTCCGAGTGCGAATGTGAGCAGCATTGTAACGCCGTTGCTGTGGTGTGGCACGGTTGAGGTATGGAGTGAGGAGGTACTCACGGAGGCCATAGGCGCTGTCACCTGAATGAAAGGAGCCGATTGTGAGTGCCTGTCATGCGCAGCTACACGGTCTCAATGTACTGTTTGTTGGCACGTGTACTTACCTAGAAGGTGTCCTTCACCATAGTCTCCCCTGGCCAGTCGTGTGTGCATGCCGCAGGGCCGGAATATGTCAGTGATGATTGTCTTGGCGTTGCACACCATCTGGATGTTCAGTGAGTGGTAGGACTTGCGGTTCCGGTACATGTATTCTGTCTCTGCGGGTGGGCAGATGTGGATGTGGGTACAGTCAATGCATCCGATTACATGGGGGAATTGTGCTAAGTTGTAACATTCTAGCTTGGTTTGATTCAAGTCCTGTTGGGTGGTTGGGAATTTAATGTAATGGTGTAGGCGGCTCAACATGGCATCCAGGAAACTCCTCAGGCAGCGGGACATGGTGCTCTGGGAGATCCCCCCTGCAATGGAAACCATCCCCTGGAAGCTTCCGGAAGCCAGGAGGTGCAGGCTGCAAAGGACCTGGACATGGGTGGGCACGGCATTGGTCCTCCTCGTTGGGTGCTGCTTCAGGAGGTCAAGGTCCCGGATGAGCTTTGTAATCATTGCCCCATTCAGCCGGTACTTTGAGTAGATTTTCTCATCCGTTTGGCCCAGTAGTGTGACCCGCTGGCGGAAAATTCGCTCCTGTATCCTGCGTCTGTTCCTTGCTGCAGCCTGGAGCCTTCGCCGCTTAACCACCATGTAGAGTCCTGGCATTGTGATTGTCCTCATGCTCCTACTGTGTCTCCTTAAGTGTGTTTGGTCAGCCCCGCACCTGTGGCTCATTTGGAAATTTTTTTGATTTTTTTTTTTACTTCATGGTTACCACCTGGTTTGGGTTCTCCTTAATTTGCGCCTCGTAAATTGCGATTTTGAGGTTTTTCCGCTTTTTGCGATATTTCATGCATTTGGTTTGCGATTATTTTGAGAATTCTCAATTTTATTCGCAGAATCATTGGGAACTCGCTATTTCCGATTCGCATAGGGGGTTCCACCTTGATTCTGCGATTATCTTTGCGAATTCGCAAATAATGATTTGCGATTTCGCATTCGGGTCAGGTTTTGTTTCATGAATTGTGATTCTTGGTATTGCGATCGCAATAGCTATTTCGCAGCTATTGCGATCGCTATTTGGGTTGATGAATCTGGCTGATAGAGTTAAAAAAAATATTTCCAACTAGAAAAAAATGTAAGTGCTCCCGTGCGTTTAGCATAGACTTCTTCAAATATTTGGGTATGCTTCATCTTATTAAACCATTTTTCGTATAAGGGTGCTTCAAGCTACCTCCAATTTTGTGGGATAAGGGAACTGCCCACTAACATTGAGATAGCAAGAAAATGAAATTCAGATTTAGCTAAACCGACCTCCCTACTTGTTATACCGAAGAGAGCTGCTTCCGCTATTGGGAGATAAAGTCTCTTTATAGCCTGGCTAAAATAGTCAAAAATTCTTCCAAAGAACGTCTCGAGTTTTGGACAGGAAAAAAATATATGCCTCCATCCCCCTTCAGTTGGAGAGAAGCAACGAAAACATATATTTTCAACATGGGGTAGCATTTATTAAGGGCCTTTGAAGTATAATACACCATCCAGTATGAGAGAAATGCCAGTCTCTTAATGTTGGCAGCTCTAAGAGCCTTATTGCCGGCATCTGATATCTTTTGCCATTCTAAGCTGGAGAAAGAACATGCAGTTTCCAAAGTAACCTTCTCTAAAAAAATATTCTACCAAAGAAGATTGCTTTTGGGATCGCAATAATCGATACCAATTACCTACCCCTCTGATATTAATGGAGAAAAGAGAAGTTGCTACTTTAGAAGGAGAACAACTTAATATTAACTTGTGTTTATTTAAAAAAATAGACGATGTGGAGATATCAAAAATAAAAGCTTAATGCGATCATGGCTCATTGTCTGCACTTCTTCCCATGTTATAATTCTGTCCTGGATAAAAAACTGATTAACTGTACCCAAGCCAGAATCCTGCCAGGTTTTAATATGAGAGGAATGTATATAAAGACCCAGATCTCTACATTAATTTAGCTTTAAGGCATATAAACCCAAGAGCCCTCTCTGTTTAAATAATGAGTTCCAACTTCCTGTAAAATTAATGAGCGTTTTATATCTGGGTTTTTTAGGGAGTTTAGAACTTTTGAGAAAAGTGGGAATTTGAGTACCTGCTTCTACCGTCATTTTATCAATAAAAAAATCATCTCTACACTTTCTAGTGGATAATAAACAAGCTGCAAAATCTAGAAGTGCTGAGTCATAGTATGTGTGAATATGAGGTAAGGTTAAACCGCCTGATTTTACATCTAATTGTAAAACCAAAAATTTGACTCTAGTGTAAAAGAAATGGCTATATTCATCTGGGAAGATAACAACCATAATGCCCTAGCTCTCACGCTCTCCAGCACAGCCCTATTGTACAGACATACATGGCCCAAAAGCGCACCAGTAATCACCAGCAACAAGAAAAGAGTTAAATGGCTTATGATACTGGCTGACCCAACTGCTTTCCCAAAAATATACTCTGAGGTCGAGCAGACTCTCTCTGATTTGAGTAATACTGTTGCCAGTATAAATGACATTATGGCCATATTCCTGCAACTGACCACCACAATAAGACCATTCTTTAATAAACAATGCAATGTAAATTTATTTGAACAGAGAACTGCTCCATGGTTCAATAAGGCTTGTAAAAAAGCCAAGTATGCCCAAATTGTGGCGGCAAAGTTGAAATCCCCTATAGACATTACAACAGCAGGAAGTTGTATAAACAAGCACAAGCTAAGGCAAAAACGGACTCAGAGTCAGACAACTGGCGTTCGCTTGTAGAGGCATCAAAGCAAAAAAATAGTGAAATGTTTTGGCACCTACTGTCAAAAGGGTCATCTGACCTGAAAATAGAAACTGACTTCCATATACAGCCCCATGTGTGGGAGGACTATTTTGAGAAGTTATATGCAGGACAATTTGTCCCCTATAACCCAGGCCCACAAACGAGTTCCTTAGACTTAGCAATAACTGAGGAGACTGTTATTACTCTAGGCAAAACTATCCTAGCTATAAAATCCTTACAGAAAGGGAAAGCCCCGGGCCTTGACAAGCTCCCAGGAGACATGTACAAGACAGAACCTATAATATGGGGACCTCTCCTTCAAGTGGTCTTCAATGCCATCATGTGTGGTGGCGAAATCCCAGCAACCTGGAGGGGCGCCGAGATTATCCCTATCTACAAAAAGGGAGATAAATGGTCTCCCAGAAACTACAGGCCTATCAGCCTTATAGATGTCTCCCAAAAAATCTTCTGTAAAATTACCTTAACTAGTATCCAATATTGGTTGGAGGAAAATAATGTCTTGCCAAACTTACAGGCAGTTTTAAGGGCTTCTACAAGCACCACAGACCACATTTTTAGATTTCTTCTGTTAATATGGAAGGAAATTATCTTCCGAGGAGGCCACTTGTATGTTGTGTGTATGGACTTAAAAATGGCCTTTGACTCTATAGATCGCACCTAGCTTTGGCAAGCCCTGAGAGAACTGGGACTCCCATCATACCTACCTAATATACTGATCCATTTACACCATGGCACATACGCAAAGGTCAGGTGGAACTATGATGGAAGTCTTTCAAAAGATATATCAGTTTATAAAGGTGTTCACCAAGGCTGTGTCCTTGCCCCAACATTATTTACCCTTTACATCAATGGGCTAATAGGACAGCTGTATAATTGTGGTGGCGACCCCCCAAAATTAGCTGGCAATGTAGTGCCCTGTTTGCTTTTTGCAGATGACATGCTACTCATTGCCAGAATGCCCAAAGGGGTCCAGAACATGTTGAATACATTTGACAAAGCCTGCAAAGAGAAGGGGCTTGAAATAAATTACTCCAAGACAAAATATATGACATTTAACCCCTATAAATCCCATGAGGGAAAACTTATGCTGGGCACGCAAACCTTGGAGTAGGTTAAGGCATTTGATTACCTGGGCGTGCGCATTAGTGATAGGCTGGACTGGACACCACAAATTGAAAAGAGCACTCCGACCCTCCAAAATGCCGACTGTGCAATAGTCCGGAGGGCCAGGGCGTCTCCATACCGGCCGATCTCGCCCATTCTGGAACTTCATAGGGCCAAAGGTCTAGGAGCAGCCCTATACGGGGCTGAGCTATGGAGACTGGAAATTTTTAAGGATTTAGCCCTCGCTGAAAACATTTATTAGGGTGATCCTGAACCTACCTGTGAATACTCCCCTACTGACGCTTAGGCTTGATCTTGGTCTTAAACCCATATTGCTATTCTCAGGGCTCTCCTGTTCTGGATTAGGATGTGGACTAGTAACACATAGGTCCCGGTGAAGGAGGCCCTAGAAGAGTTAATGGCTCTGCATAAACAAGCAGGTCGTAGTAAGTGGTTTAATATGATCGAGGACTGGTTCCTAAAACTAGGGCTGGGGTGTATCTGGGAGGAGCCAGGGTCTATAATAAAATCAATGGTCCCCCTTCTTAAAAGAAGGTTCTGGAAGTATATGGACTCACAAAATTTAGAAGGTAATGCACATGCCACTTTAACCTCTAGTTTTTTAAACATTAAAGGATGGTTTGGTCTCGAAAAGCTTTGAACGATATTGAACCCCACAGGCAAGAGCCCTATACATTCAATTTGGATATGGAGCTCTCCCTTTAAATTCCTGAAGGAGCTCCTAGGAAAATGCGTCTGTAACATCACAGTGCCCCACATGTCATATTTCCTCTGAGACCCTTGATAATTTTTTCTTCTTTTGTCCCTCTTATGTTGATCTTTGATCCTTGGAAAACCTTGAAAAACCTGGATAATTCCCACATGCCCTTTATTATAGCCTTATAGCCCGCCGTAGAGGGCTATACCGGCTATTAAAGGCCCTCTCCAGCGTTAAAGGCCCCGAGCCGAAGGCGAGGGCCTTTAACAAGGGAGAGGGACTTTAATAGCGGTATAGCCCATCTACGAAGGGCTATAAGGCTATTAGAATATTCTGTCACTAGAGGACAGAATGTTCTCACAAAAAAAACAAAGCCTTTTGGAAGGGTGAGGGGATTGGAATCCCCTCAGGCTCCCTGAGGCCTTTGTTCACAGCCAGAGCTGTGAACAAAGAAACATTGGAATGTTGGAGCTCCAGGCTTATTCCAGCCATTATAAGTCCAGAGCACTCCATTGTTTTCAATGGAGCTCCCAACATTCCAATGTTCTAATATCTTTTACACGCCCCAGGAAAGCCTTACGCATCTTTAGCTCAGACACCACGTGGTGGCTTGTATTTGCAATTTTGAGATTTTTGCTCTTTGCCTGGTGGAAGAGGTCAAAAATGAATAAAACTGCTTCTGAGACCTTGACTTGATAATACATATCAATCTGACCCCAGGGAATTGAACAATGTTTTTTTTATATTTTTAAGACTCTGTGATTGCATGTTTTAAAAATGCAATTTTCTTATGAAATATGCTACTGTATATGTTAACTGTAACACATGAATTGTTCTTTTATGACGTAAATGGTCATAATTTTGATCGAATAAAGATATAGATATATATATATATGCACACCCTTACCATCAAACTGCATGAGCATCAACTTAATTAATGTGTATAATTTACATAAGAATTTAAGGCAGAACAAAAAAATGTACATCTCCTATACTACTATTATAAAGAGAGAACTGTGTCCTTTGAGCCAGGTAAACTCGAAAAGTACACCACCAATCGCAACACCCAATACAGCGTTGAAAAGGGGGGGTCCTGTAGATGGACATAGGCTATAAGAAAATAAAAATAAACATTATTTAAAAATTAAACAATAAAAAAAAGTAGTCCCTAAGAAGTAGCGCCGGCCGTGTGCGCTAACAACGTGGACGTGCATGCTGACATCATCTAGCGCGGGGAGGAGCGGCGGAGGGCAGCGGTGAAGGCGGGCTGAGATACATGAAGCGCGGGGAGGAGCGGAACGTGTGCGGCTCAGAGAAGCGATGGGAGGAGGCGGAACGAGGAGCGGTGAAGTCGGGCTGATGGGAGGAGGCGGAACGAGGAGCGGTGAAGTTGGGCTGATGTGAGGAGGCGGAACGAGGAGCGGTGAAGTCAGGCTGAGGTAGGTGAAGGGCGGGAGCGCTGGGAGGAGGCGAAACGTGTGCGGCTGAGTGAAGCGCGGGGAGGAGTGGAAATGTCGTGGCGGGCGGGGGCCGGGGCGGGAGTGCACGCAAGCCTGAAATGCTGCCCCCAGCCCCCTTCTGCCCAGGCAACGCTGGGGCTGGCTGCTAGTAAGAAATAAAGGCAGCAAAATAAGTAATCATCCCACATACAGCATTTCCTCACACCACCATGTTGTAACAGGAAATGCTCATAATCTCCTACGCATTGCAGTTTGAGCCATGGCAAGTGGGGAAACAAGATGGCTTCCAACCAAGACGTTGCCACATTCTGGAAGCCATAACAACTGAAGTGTATCCATAGGCGGCGGCCCTGGAAACTAAATGACTGCAACGGACCACATACCCTGAGCCCAAGGTAAGGGGGAAACCTGTACATAACAGGAATAAGGGGGATCTGAGCCGTTTATGACTGTAGTTTCTGTTCAGGTTGCCAACCTTGATTGCTCTTCCACTTATTTCCTTTTTCATGAGGTTGATTTCTACAGTAGGCAGTACCACCCCTACCTTTGAAAAAGGTGCACGGCTACTGCTCATGTCACAAACTTGCGTACTTGAAATGTTGTCCACATGCTACTCATTTGAAAGCCTCTGAACCTCGCACACATTGCCTGGAGGACTACTGGTCCCTCTCTGACATTCCCCTTTTTTGGCACACTAGCACACAGTAATACTCGGGTACATCCTCTGGCTAGCATGGCACGGCGTGGCTGCCTATGTGCTGGAATCTAAGCTATAATCATAAAATGAACACCTATCCCTCACATCTGTAGGCGACGGGAAACCTCCGGGTGGCTGTGGGCCATATACATTTAAATATATATAACTACAGATCTATGGTCACTCATGTATGACACCATAAACAGTTCTCACACAGGATCATAGTAAATACAGCTGTCAATCATACACCCCCCCCATTGTGTAACATGCACCCGAACATGTGCATCGGCGTTCTTCTTAGTGGTAAAAAGTGCTATATAAATGCTGCAATGCGTGCAATTCAAAACTTCGACCTCTCCCATCCTCAAGATCATGAACGACATATATTTATAGACAGGGTAACAAAATAGAAAATAGAGTGGCATATTAGTGTCTGCTGTGTGCAATGCAGGGCAAATATATATAAACTAATACGCTGTTTAGTTCTGAGCACCGTGTTGCTATAGTTTCAAGTAATGTGCGAGTCTGTGACTACTGCATGACAGGCTGATGATGTGTTCTTTCCGTTCTGCAAACAAAACTAGTGCTGTTTAGATTTCATTATTTTCGATCGCAGCTCGCTCCTCTTTTATTAAGTAGCTGGATCAACTGTTCGTGTTTGTCAGTGAACATATCATTTGTAATCAAACCAGTACGCCAATGTGACAAATTGTTAAATCATACCATTGTTTAATGGGTTAACTTTGCAAAAAAAGTAGAAGAGGCATAAGGTTTTTTTAAGCACAATCCCGCACTACCAAATGCTGGGGTTGCTTAATACATATTCTAACCAGCATTGGTTCCACCTCATATCTCTTGTTTCCACCTCCTTACTTTTGAGTCCCTTTACCTCACTATTTCATTTTTTTTTTACCTGCTTTCTCCCTCTGTCACTGTTTTCCTATATTTCTTTTTCTCCTTCTTTTTCCATTTTTAGCTATGCTTTCTATGCTTGGGTCAAACTCTTATGATAAAAAATAGGTTTCAGTCCCCTCACATGAGTGATCATGTTCACCACCTGCAACCAGCCGCATATCCTATGCCCTCAATCATATTGTATTATATTGTAGCATTTTTACAGTACTTACGACTACTATGTGGGGAGCTGAAGTGCTCACCCACATGGATAGCAAGCTGTGGTATGTGGTTATAAGGGTGTTGTTTTTGTTCTATGCTTATGATATGATATGATATGATAAGAGTTATTTATAGAGCGCACGTTCACCAGCGGTTTCTTGGCGCTTGGGTGGAGGGGCTAAAGACTGAGGCAGTGTGCGAATTAGTTTTATGCTTGGGAGAAAAGCCAAGGTTTAAGCGACTTCCTAAATTGAGGATAGGAGGGCATTTGGCGGAGTTCTGGAGGGAGAGAATTCCAGAGGAGCGGTGCTTGGGTGGAAAATCTCAGACCGCCATGTTTCTTTCGTTTGAAAGTGCAAGGGGACAAAAGGTTCAGACAGGAGGAGTGTAGGTCGCGGGAAGGGACATAGCGATGGATTAGGGAAGTAATGAAAGAAGGTCCATGGGATGAGAAGGCTCTGTGGATCAGGCAGCCAAGTTTGAAGAGACTGCGCTGAGTCACTGTGAGCCAGTGAAGGCTCCTAAGGAGGGGCTTGGTGTGGCTGAACTTCGGCTGGCCATGGATTAGCCTGGCTTCTTGATTCTGGACTAGTTGGAGTCGGTGGGATTGGTATGCAGGGATTCCGGTGTACAGACAGTTAATTGGTGTAGTCGATGTGGGACATGACTAATGCCAGGGTGACTTGGACGAGAGCTTCATGAGAAAGAAATCTACTGATGGACCTGATTCTGCGTAGATGGAAGAAGCAGACAGAGACCACCGAGTTGATATGGGCCCTCATGGAGAGGTCGCTACTAATGGTGACGCCTAGGCTCTTGACCAAGGTGACTGGGGATGGCAGACAGCCCAGGGTGAGAGGCCAGAAGTTAGAATTCCATGGGTTGCCTGGGGCCCTGTGAGAACCAGCTCTGTCTTATCAGGGTTGAGCTTTAGCTAGTTAGCGTTCATCCAACTGCTGATGAAGGTCATGGTGGATTGAACGTTCTCTATGGAGGCAGGGGAGGGATCAATGTTGAAGATGAGTTGAAGGTCGTCGGCATAATAAAAAATGACTACTGCTCTTTTCTGGAGTTCGGAGATCAGAGGGAGGATGTACAGGTTAAACAAGAGGGGAGAGAGGGAGGAGCCCTGAGGGGCAATGTGGGATGTGTTTTCTTATCATGTCTAAGGAGGAGCAGTTGTCATGTAATGGAATGCAGCTCGTGATGGGTGTGGGTATGTGAGAGAGAGACGTGCAAAATATATTTTTAATATGGACTAAAACATATAACCAGATGCACAGCTCCACCGTGGCTAAAAGGGCAGCAGATGTTTAGTGTGTGTACACCAATAAACAGGGGAGGGTAATCAAAGAAGGCCCAGTAATCTATAAAGCAACATGCAGCGGGGAAAATGGTAATGAAAGAGCAGAACAATGCCAAAAGGGCAAGAATAATTCTGTCTCAACGTGTAAGGCTAGCCCGGCTGATTACTGTGCAATTGATTCAGTGGCGGATACTCAGCTAAAGCGGAGGAGCATCGCCCATTGCTTGCAGCACTGCAAAAAAATTGAGTTGTTAGTATCATTTTATTTTCCATGTTCAGGCAGCTTTGTGGATGGGGCGAGGCTGCCCTGCTCACAGAGCAGGGCAGCAGGACAGGGAAGGAGTGGTTTGCCCACTCCAAGTAAGCATGAATGTTGGGCAGGCCAAAAACTCATGCGCACTTTGCATGTTCTCCATCCAGGCTGCATTACAACCTGGGTGGAGAACATGCCCCAAACTCCCATTCCCTGGCTGAGTACCGAACCACAGCACTCAGACCAATCACAATGCTCCATTGCAGTGTGGTGATTGGTCAAGGGAGCCTTGGTTGGTGCTTCTTGATCCAGCTTCCTGTTAAGCAGAAGGAAGGAAGAGAGGATGCAGAGGACGGAGGAGAGAAGTCGGCCGGCCAGCAGGCCAGCCAGCAGGTAAGTGTTTATTTTTATTTAAAACCCTCTCCCCACCCCACTAATGCCATTGGTAAGCAACCACCACTGAATTTATCCCATTAAAAAAATATGACCTGCAATCTGTATTTAGTGGCGTTGGAAGATAAAAGAATGCTGAGCTCTACCAACCAGGAAGAACCAAACTACCCCTACACTTTCAGACTGCACGCAATGTTTTGGCTAGCTTTGCTGATTCCCGGGCATTTGATTCCATCCCAATGAACCTTCCTTTTACAAAGATAGGACCTTCCTTTGTTACCTTTGTTGACTTTAAAGGATGGAAGTAAGGCAAGCACAGTCAGGGAGGATACATAATATTACCTGGCTGAAATGCTTTGGGCTAACCTTTCAGATTCTTGGGTACTTGGTCCCATCCTGCTGACTCTTCCCACTGTATCATATTAGAGAACGCTAGTGAGAGATCTGGCAGCCTGTAGGTTTCTCCTGGAGTATACAGGTGACTTTCAAAAAAGGGACAAAGAGGCCTCGTCACAAAGAGGCCTTGTCCCTAGGAAGGGACATACCATCCCTCTGCCAGTAAAGACATATTTGCCGGAACATCTAAGTTGAAATGGCTCAAATTAGCTTGTCTGCCCTTTTTAATACCTGCCTGTATGAACAGGAATTACCTACTTCTCTACATGGGCTTCACCTCCCAGCATATTAGGAATGTCGTACTCACAGGTGTAGTGTGATAAGGACCCAAGACTTTTACCTGAGTGAATCTACCTAGCAAATTTGTTTTGCCTGCTCGGTGGCTTTTCTATCAACTTTACTATATTTCTTTATCTAAGGTCTGCTATTCCACCACTTTTATCATACTTTGATATACTTCATGTAATGCTTCTTTTTCACTAGCAAGTGTGGGTATTGGGTGGCTCAGATTTATAAAATGTGTATTAGAATAGATATTTACAAGTTTTTCTTTTAAGAAATAGTGGCTGGTTTGTTGGTTCCTTGTCATTGTAAAGAAGCAGTGCTACATTTAATTTTTAGGATAGTGGTGGACACTTTTGAAGACTATATATAATTACATAATTAGGGGAATGGAAAGGATTGCTATCTCAAGGTGTACGCCATGGTTTCCTCGTATACACTTCCACGTAAACATTTGTGATTGTCGCTCATTCACACCACTGGTGGAAACTTAAGGCTTTGCTGTTGCTAAGGTGTTTTTTGCATGGCATTTTTTCAGTTGGTGGTGTTTTTGTACTTGTGAGTTGTTTTACTGCATTATTGCAAAGTGATGTTATTGTCTTTTACGTCGGTTACTGTGTTGCATTCAAATTTTGACAGTTTTATGTTGCCTTGTGCTATCTTTTAATTGTGTTGTTATTTTTCTTTGTTTTAATTCTTAGGTAATGTTCTGTTGTTGTTTACTTTTATAGATGCCAACAAATGCTGCTATATTTCCATTCAAAGACACCACATGCTTTTGAAGCTCCTATGACTTGCAACCATTTACCACTATCTAAAGTAAGAAAATAATTCTGTGTCCTCGATTCAGCTATCTAAGATACCAGTCAGCCCAAAACTGTGGGAAAAACTGGTCCTAAATTAGCACTTCAAGTGCCTACTGTATGTTATACAGCCTTAGGTATAGTTGACATTTTTTATAACTTGTAATCGATGTATTTGATTTGGAGACTATAGAGAGTTCAGAGCTTTCTTTGAAAATTATACCTTCTAGTTTTTTTTCATGATCTCTGTCATATCTTTCAAAGGAACGTATTACCAGAAAAGTAGGCATGCTCTTCAGGAAACTGCTGCTAAAGTGGTGATAATGTGCTTGATAATATGCCTTTGAGAATTCCAATAGTAGTCCATGTTCTGGTGTGAACATGGGCTTCTATTGGAATTCTCCAGGGCATTTTATCAAGCACATTATCGCCACTTTAGCGGCAGTTTTTTGCCACTAAACCAGCAATAATTGTAAGGTCGTTCTTGATAATATGCCCCAGAGATCTCTAGCTAAGCTTTCCCTGTCTCTTTTGTGCAGAGTTCCCTCCTACGAGTGGGGCGATCTCTGCCTATGGATATGTATGTTTAAGTTCTAAAAGTGTGAGGGGCAAGAGGAGGCACTTGCAATTTTGAGAACAATTCCACTTAGCTAGCATATCACCTTTTTCCGAAGTCTGTGAAATGAAGATCGTTGGCCACTGGGTTGCTTTGACATGAAAGTCAAGTAAATGATGTATACAGGGCTTGACTTGGCCACTACAACCTTCATTAAAATAGTGTCTATAAACAATTGTCATTTCAAGATGAAGCAGATTGGACTTGGATGACCTCCATAAAGGTCCCATAAGAACTTTGATATGTTTTTGTAGTCAAGAATTACTTGATAGAATGGGGGCTTAAGCCATTTCTGTATCAGAGGCAGGTAGTATGTTAAAGGCAGACAAAAGGGCTCAGAAATATTGTACTATACCATCTTTCAATGCGTTTTACTCTATTGTAGGGAGAGAAATAGTTTTACAGTAGTTCTCCGTACATAAATTTCTCTGGGATATCAGAGCATTCTGAGAAAGAAGAGGTACACTTGTTCTTATGTTCTCTCATGTAAAACCTAGTGCAAATAACTTTTACTCAACCTTTAGCATTCCAATGAGGAAATATTGTGAGGTCTCTCAGTAGAACCAGAACAGCCCACCATTGTCAGATTGTGGCTTGTTGTCTGAAACTTAAAAGGTTAGGCAGATAATCATGATGGCAAAAAACATGAACGGTACTAATTTTAAAACAATCAAATATTTCTCAATGGATATCTCTTATGAGACAAATACAAAGAGGAAACAATCCCTGTCACTTAGAGCACGTGGAAGAAACAAGGAGACAAAATACAACCTGTTGGAACCAGCAACAATGTTGATCATGGTGGACAAAAGAACACTGGAACATAAGAAACCGGAGAATCTGGAGATGTTTCTGGATACAATAGAAGGAACAGACATAGGCACGCCAATGATGAGAACAGTATCACAGGTGAGCGTGAAGTAGGATCTGGAAGACCTCATTGGCAGAGACCACGAGGAAAGACTTAAATGGAAAAATGCAACACAGAGGTGATTGCAGTCAGGCAAATGGACAATAAAAACGATCTGTTCGAGAGACAAATACAGAGCACCTGTCAAAATTGGAGGGGAATTTAAAGTTGAAGAAGTAGGATTTTTAAAACTATAGACACAGCATTTTCTGAACATTAAAAGTGGTAATGTATGGACGAGATAGACCTGAAAATGGGGGGCATCCTAAGAACAGGGGAATTGCAGGATAAAAGGGGGGGGGGTGATCTTCCACATTTGCCTTAGGTGAATAGCACCTGTTCCCCTAACACTTAACTAAGACTAGGGTAGCCATAGGTATCCTGCTTCCTGCTCACTAAGACACAATACTTATGCACAGACCTGGTAGCTTCTTACTAACAGTGGCTTGAAGTGTCAATAACTTGCTAATTGTAGATGATGTGTGTGATGCTCAGCACAGTAAATGAACACAAATCCCCCAGTCAAAACATATTCCATCTCAGTAAATCACCAGGGCAGAATTAATAAGGGATGGGTTGTTTAGGGAAAGCAGTGCTATAGGGTGAGACTTTAATAGCAGACTCTAGGTCACAAACAAGTAAGTTAGGTTTGTCACATTATGATATATATACAGTTCTAGTGCAAGAAATGTAATTGCCAAATACATACTCACACTAGATAGCCTAAGGAATCAATCAATCAATCAATCACGGATTTTGGAAGCGTGCTACTAACCCATGAGGGTCTCAAGGTGCTGGGGGGGGGGGGGTGCAGCTCCGATTCAGGGAAAGAGCATGGTTCTGAGGCTCTTCCTGAAAGTGTGCAGCATAGAGGAATGTCTGATTTTGAGTGGGAGCTCGGTCCAGGTCTTGGCTGTGATGTAGGAGTAGGCTCTTCCACCCCCTCTGGCTCTGTAGATGTGCGGGGTTTTGGTGAGGTCAGCAGAGTGGAGTTTTCTCTTGGGTATGTGGAAGGAGACTCTTTAGTTGAGGTATTAGGGTCCTGTGTTGTAGAGGGATTTGTAGGCACGCCTGAGTAGCTTGAAGGTAACTCTTCTTGATGGGGAGCCAGTGGAGGTGTCATAGGTGATGAGTGATGTGTTTATGTCATGGGATGCTGAGGACAAGTCTGGCTGCAGTGTTATGGATGGTCTGGAGCTTTTGGAGCAGGGATTTGTTGAATCCAGGGTAGAGGGTGTTTCCGTAGTCCAACCCGCTTGTTATGAGTGCGTGGGTGACGGTCTTTCTGGATTCAGGGGGGACCTTCTTAAAGGTCTTGCAAAGGATGTGGAGGGTGTTGAAGCACGTGGAGGAGACGGAGTTGATCTGTCGGGTCATGGTGAAGGAGAAGTCGAGTATGATGCTGAGGTTCCGGGCATGGTCTGTGGGAATGGGGGGGTTGCCGAGTGCAGTGGGCCACCAGGTGTTGTCCCATGCTGAGGGGATGGGTCCAAGGATGAGGACTTCTGTATTCTCCGAGTTGAGCTTCAGACAGCTGCTGCTCATCCAGGATGGACTATCTTTCATTCCTAAGCTGAGTCTGGTGGTGTAGGGTTGCTTTGTGAGGGATAGGATGAGCTGGGTGTCCTCAGCGAAGGATACTATGCTGAGCCCTGGCTGTCTGACGATGGTGGCAAGAGGGGCCATGTAGATGTTGAGGAGCGTGGGGGCTGAGCGAAGAATCCTTGGGGTACTCCGCAGTTGATCTCTGTGGGTCTGGAGAGGAAAGGCGATAGTCTGCTTCTTTGGATTCAGCCAGTGAGGAAAGAGCGGATCCAGTCAAGGGTAGTTCCCTGTATGCCGGCGTCGTGGAGTCTGGTGGTGAGGGTGCACAGGGAGATGGTGTCAAAGGCTGCAGAGACATCCAGTAAGATGAGGGCCGCCATGTGGTCCTGGTCGAGGAGGGTGGGGATGTCGTCTGTGAGTAGGGCTGTCTCGGTGCTGGTGCTGTGGTTGCTACGAAATCCGGATTGGGAAGAGTAGAGGATGGAGTTGGCTTCAATGAAGTTCCCGAGCAGAATGTTGACGATCTTCTCAGTGACTTTGGCCCCGAAGGAGAGGAGAGAGATCGGTTTGTAGTTTTTGAGGTCCGTAGGATCTGCAGAGGGCTTCTTGAGGAGGGGTTTGACTTCTGCACGTTGTCAGGGGAAGTGCGGAATCAAAGGTTGCATTGATGGTGTAGTGTAGCTCAGGTGCTATGGCTGCGGAGGCTCTGTGAAAGATGTGCAGCAGGCAGGGGTCCATGGGGGCTCCTGAGTGAATGCTCTTCATGGTCGTAGCAGTGTGTTCAGTGGTGACTGGGGTCTATTCGGAGATGGTAGGCTGGCTTGCGCTGCTGGGGATAGGTGTGGTTTTGGTGTCTGGTGTCTTTTCGTTGAAGTTGTCATAAAGGGACTTGATCTTGAGATGGAAGTAGGAGCCTACTTTGTTGCAGAGTTCCTGGGAAGGAGTAACATCTGAGTTGCTGGAGTTGGCGAGGATTTTGTTCTGGATGAAGGTCCTTTTGGTGGATCTGATGCGTTGGTGTTATTCTGTCATGGGCGTTCTTGTAGGTGGTCTGAGCTTCTGGGGTTGGTGTTTATCCATACTTTCTCAAGACATCTGCAGGTGCGTCTGGATTCTTGGAGGTCAGGGGTGAACCAGGTGGCTTCAATGGGGCATTGTCTGTCGGAGTTACGGAGGGGTGCAAGCTTGTCTGAGCAGTTGGTGATCCATCTGTGTAGTTTGTTGGCTGCAAAGTTTAAATTGGTCATAAGGGGAGGGGGATCGTGGTTGAGGGTGAAGTTGAGGTGCTCCTTGGTGACCTTGCTCCATTTCTTTGCAGAGAGCATGATGTAGGTTTGTGAGTGGTGTTTTTTTTTAAGGAGAAGTGTACGCAGTGGTGGTCTGTCCGAGGGGTTGCACGGTGTGGCTGAAGTGGATGTTGTTTCCTCCTGTTAAGATGGGGTATAGGGTGTGTCCTGCCTTGTGTGGTGAGGTGGTGACAAGCTGTTTCAGTCCGATGTTATCGAGGCTGTGCAAAGGGTGGTGGACTTGGGGTCACCGAGGTTGTCTGAGCAGTATGTAGTCCATGGAGGCGATGGCGTGGGGGACAACGAGGTCTGTGATGGTTGTGGTGAACGTGATTCATGGTCCAAGAGGTTTGTAAGTGACGGTGCCACATAGGGCATTCTGGGGCAGGAAGTACATGGAGGGCAGCTGAGTCATAGCAGTGGGGAGTCAGAGAACCAGGGTCCCTGGCACTTGCCACCGTTGGGTCAAGGATGGGCACCGACAGGCTTGCGTTAGGTGTGCCAGTGTTGCGCCCACTGCATGCGGCCACACAGCGGGCGCCAATAAGTAAGTGCTGGGGGCCGGAGTGCAGTGGGAAGCAGGAGAGGGAACCGGATGGGGGAGAGGCCACAGGGGCAGCTGCAGCGGGAAAAACGTCACCAAGGGAAAATAGAATAAAAAGAGAAACACAAAAAGGCACAATAGAAAGAAAAGGAATTAAAGACACAACAGGCGAAATAAAGAGAAAAAGATTCAAAGACAGAACAGGCACAATAAAGAGAAAAATATTTAAAAACAGAACAGGCACAATCGAAAGAAAAAGATTTTAAGACAGAACAGGCACAATCAAGAGAACAGACTGAAAAGACAGAACAGAAAAAGAAGATAGAGAGGCTTGCCGGGTGGACCAGCAGAAGAGCAAGGCTCTCCCACTGGACCACAAGGGTTGAGTTGCAGGTAGGTGCCTGCGGGTGGAGGAGGGCCTCGAACACCTACCTGAGTGCAGAGATGTGCAGGGGGCAGCGGCACAACAGCGGAGCTGCATGAGAGGAGAGCAGAGTTTCCCGACCAGGAAAAGGAACACAGTGAGTGGTGGGGATATTCATCACCCTCACTGACACATTAGCCCCTCTATTTAACACCAATTACTCTACACCTTAATAGTTCAGTTACTTTTTGCCATGGAAGTAAGGGATAACATATAGGACACTCAGGTTACTTGTCATTTACGGAACTACTGAGGGTACACAGGGAGCACTGCTGAGCATTTATACTTAGCACAGTAATTGAGTCTGGGTACCAATAACACAAGCATCAGGCAAACATGGATTCGAACAAAGAGGAAATAGTTGGAGGACATAAGATTCACACAAAGAAACATTATTACACCTGCTAAGAAATCACCGGCAGTGAACTCACTCAACATTAATGGCCTAATGCATTATATCTAGCATTAAAAAGTTCTTCCATTCTTGAGGATCAGACATTAACTAATACAAGAAACCCACCAGACAACAGAGAAATGTAATATGTTACAGACTGAATGGGTTGGAAAAGTAATCCATGCATTCCCATCAAAGGGAGTGGTTGCCCCGTCAAGGCACTCCATTGAGCTATAGGAAAGCTAGAGTAGGTATTTTGAGCCATAAATTGCTACCAATCAGAATACTACAAAATATTGTCAGATGATGAAGAAAGGTATATGTTTGCCAAGCTCAGAATACAGATCACGCATGTATTCATAGGACTACTTTATGCCTCAGTAGGTAACAAATCAGACTTTTTATCTAATTTGGCTACACTAATCACCTCCTTTGATGAAATGAAACTTCAGATAAGCAGTGATTAGATTGTAGTAAAAGTCTCAATTCTTGGTATACCTGTAAAATCTGATTTACGACATGAATGAGACAGATGTATTCTGAAGGACATTATGCTTAATAAAATGTTGAACCGATGGGAACGTAATTACATGTTCACCCCTTGCTTTCATGGAGCAAATAGATTAATCAATTCAGAAGCTAACTTCTACATGTGCTAAATCACCTATTCTAGCTGTATTAGGAGCATTAACTGAAGCCAAGTATGACTTAAATGTGCTATACATCACTCAAGCAAAATACCTTGTTTAAACTGCGCCAACAAGACTAAAGGGGGGGGGGGTGCAATGTTTATTGGCTGGCCACTGCAGAGCCTGTGTGGGCAGTTTTCCTGCCTTGCCAACTTGCCATTTAAAGCCCACTACTGTGAGGCTTACTCCTCTCATAACTTAACAGTAGAAATTCCTTATTTTACTTTGAAGCTGTAATTCCTATTTCAGAAGGAGTAGCTCTGCCATGCTTTATATCTTAGGAATGGCAATGATAAATCCTCTTTACTGGTAAAGTTAGATTTAAAATTACTATTTTAGAAATATCACATATAGAAACTTGGCTGTCTTTGCTCTTAAAGTTATGTGTGCCTACAGCCTGTCTCCAATAATTGTCTAAGGTGGGTGACGGCTTGACTTTGTGCATTCCCTGTAGACAGTCACACACAAAGAAAGGTAAGGTATGTATTTTGGCCACCTGCATATAATGGTTCATCCAGGGCAGGATGGGAGGGAGGAGCTGACACTTAGACCTGAATAGGCATTGTCCTGTTCCCACACAAAGGGTTGATTACCGTCCTGTAGTGGGTCTGGAGCCTGGACTAGAAAGAAAGGACCTAAGTGCACTTCAAAGACCCTTCTTTAAAGTCACCCCCACTTCAAAGTTTCACATAGGAATAAGTACTGGGTCTCTGACCCCACCAAATCTGACCACTTCTGGACCTGTAAAGAAAATCTGCCAGTAGGATGAACTGCTGCGCTGCTTGACTGCTGTCCTTGAATAACTGCCTTTCCGCTGTGCTGCCCTGCTGATTGTCTCACTTAGACTCTGCTGAGAAAGAACTGGACTCTGATTGAACCCAAAGTGATCTCCAAGGGCTTGTTGGCTTGCCTCCTGTTTCTGTGACTCAGGAATATGAAAGTCCCACCCCCTGCTCCTGTGCCTGGTCCATTGTCAGTAGACTCAAGTGTTTACTTCAGTCGAACCAATGCATCTGCTGTCTGCTTGTAGCAGTACCTATACTTTGTCACTGCTGTGGGAGCTGAATTGGTGCATCACAGTCAGAAGCAGAGCATCGCCTTAAAGAACCGGTGTAACGGAACCAATGCATCACCGCTGCTGCAGAGTGGGAAGATCGATGCATCCTCTCGACTGTATGGAGAAACCCAGCACATCATCCATGTAACCAACACCTCTTGACTCGGCTCATCGTCTTAGGAACCAGGTTCATCGCCACCAAGGCCGAAAAACATTTACATATAGTCTCTACTGCGAGATCTGCACCAACACATCACTCAGCTCCCTCCACAACTCGCTGTTGTGACCAGAATCGAGGCACTTTTTCAGGGGTCCTTGCTTGGCTTCTATATCAGACCTGCAACCCATCGCAGTTGGCCTGATTTCTTGACTTTGGCCTGGTCCAGCATGACCAGATAACTCCAATCTGCGCTAAATGCTTCTAAGTGCTATTTTTACATTTAATCTTTAAAAATTCATTTCTCGACTTCTACGTGTAAGATTATTGCCATTTTGGTCGTGGTTCATTTATAAAATCATAATCTATTTTTTAAACTGGTTTGGAGTCCTTTTGTGATGTTTCCACCGTTTTACGTTTTGTTGTATTGTGAAAATACTTTATACATTGCCTCTTAAGTTAAACCTTCCTCCTCTGTGCCAATGCACCAGAGTGTGGCCATAGGTTAATTTAAAATGTGGTTCTGACTTACCTGTACTATGAATATAGTTTCAGCTTGAACAGGGTCATACCTCCGCCAACCAGAACCCAATTTCCAACATTGGTGATCAGCAGTGAGGATAGGAAATGTGTTTGTGCAGTGCCATACAGTGACTTAGTGTGCCTTATTTCTCACTTTCTAGACCAATGTGAACCCGTTTTATGATTTTCTAAAATCATGTTTCTGTCTGGAGAAGCAGGATCTGTCCCAGCAAAGATGGATTTTGAGCTGGCCAAGCTGGAGACCTATGCTGTGGCCCAGCTCAAAAAAGTTTCTAAGGGGGGTTGAGCTGTCTACTAAAGGCTTCAAAAGGAAGGTGGTGCTGGGAAGAAGCTCGCAATGTAGGGTCCTTGACCACAGAGGAGGAGGACCAGGCGATTAATGATTATGATGAAGAGTTGGGCTAGGGGTCAATGGAAAACCTGGGACTGCCTGTGGAGAAGGAAGGCAGCATCCTGTCAAGAGGAGTGATTGTCCCCAGGGCAGGGAGCAGCATCTAATCCAGGACCCTGTTCCCATAGGAGCTGGAGAAAGGAGGGAGGAGAGAAAGCGGAAGCTTGCCAAAATAGAGGAGGAGCAAAAACTTGGCAAATTGGAAAAGGAGAAAGCTCTTGCAGAAAAAAGGCTAGCCATGCAGGAAAGAAAGATGGCCAATGATCCAAGCCTCAGAATGCTGGAGATATGAGCACTAGAGGTGGAGTTCATCATTAATGACGGCAGTGTACCTTCGGTGACCGTCTCGGATTGCTCTGAAGAGGTCGCTCCCCACGCTCCCTGACCATCCTTGCAGCCTGGTATCGTAGCGCTGGCCGCTAACTCTTTGCCTGGAACATTGCCTGACATCGTAGCGCTTGCTGCCTGTTATCGTAGCGCTTGCTGCTAATTCATTGCCTGCGACATTGTGTGACATCGTAGCGCTTGCTGCCTGATATCGTACCGCTGGCTTCCAATTGTTGTGCTTTTGCTCGTTGGGCTGACTGCCGTTGTTGCGCTGCTCGCATCGCCTGCAGAGTTATTTGTGCATTGTTGTGCCGTTACCACTGCCCAGATCGTGGCATAGTTCCGGTGGTGCCCCTGTTCCGCTTTTTGTTTGTGCCGCCATTTGCTTGTTGACTCCTGGACCGTCCCTCCTCCCCGCTCCCGCCTCCCAGCTGCTCCTCCCTCGCTCCGCCCCCCTCCACTACCCACTTATGACAGATGCCTTTGCGCGCAGCGGACGCGCGCAGCGGACGCGCCCTATGCGTGCCAAAGGCGCGCCAAAGGTAAGCCCGTCTACGCCCGACCGCGCCTGGACCGCGCCCAGCGCCAGACCCCCTGCCCCCCCGCAAAACCCATACCACCCGCATTACATACGACACCGCAACCCTCTCAGCCCTTAACTCCGGCCGACTCCCAAACTGCTATCTAGCCGCGCCTGGACACACCCATGGACCCTTCACCTGCCACTCCTGCAAGTTCGACTGCATCAGGACCCACACCAATTCCACAAACTACAAACAGAGCTCCGACACTAACCACCTAAAGTGCTTCCTGCTCAACACCCGCTCGGTCCACAGACACTCCATTGAACTTTGGAACCTACTCGACACCACATCGCCGGACGTCGCCTTCCTTACAGAAACATGGATGAACGCCTCATCAGCACCCGACATCGCCATAGCTATCCCGGATGCCTACAAGATCATCCGAAAAGATCACACCAACCAAACAGGAGGAGGCATCGCTATCGTCCATAAGAACACCATCCGCATCACAACCAGTTCCGACGATAACCTCACTTCCGCCGAACACCTTCACTTCCAGATTCACACCGACCCCAAAACCACACTCAGAGGCACCCTCATCTACAGACCACCAGGACCCCGCACACAATTCAGCGAAGACATCACTGACTTCATCAGCCCACACGCCCTCCCCTCCGAGAACTACATTCTACTGGGAGACCTCAACTTCCACCTGGAAAAGAAAAACGACAGCAATACCACCACCCTCCTACACAACCTGGCCAATCTCGGACTCAAACAACTTGTTGACACCCCCACCCACCTTGCCGGACACATGCTCGACCCTATCTTCACCTCCAGCAAGCACATCTCCTTCGATCACACCACAGCTCTCCACTGGACGGACCACAGCTGCGTTCACTTCTACTACAAAAAGACCACGACCCACAACCCCCCACAACCTATTCCTCGAAGAAATTGGAACAAAATCACCAACGACCAGCTCTTCACATCGCTTCACCAAAACCCCCCTGCCAAATCATCGGACCCAAACCAAGCAGCCACTAACCTCACACAATGGAGCACCCACAGCGCCGACGAACTAGCACCCCTGAAAAACCATCTAATCAAGCAAGGTAGCAAAAAAGCCCCCTGGTTCAACGATGACCTTAAGAAATCCAAGAAGCTCTGTCGTACTCTCGAGAAAACCTGGAGAAAATACCTAACTACTGACAACCTAGCCACCTTCAAGAACGCCACCCGCAAACACCACCAACTAATCAGCATTCAAGGATCGACTAGAAAACAATGCCCAAAACAGCAAGGAACTATTCAACATCGTCAAAGAATTTACTAACCCCACCGCCGGCACCAAGGACATCACTCCCTCCCAAGACCTCTGCAACTCTCTATCCTCATTCTTCCACAACAAAATCGCCGAAATACATAACAGCTTTGAAAACCAGTCCAAAGACCAGTCCACTCCACCTACCCCCGAACCAAAACTGCACTCTAGCAACCTCTGCGCCTGGAACCCAATCACCACCGAAGACACCATCCGCCTGATGAACTCCATCCACTCAGGATCGCCAACCGACCCATGTCCCCACCACATTTTCAACAAAGCAGACTCCATCATCGCACCGCACCCCGCGATGTCATCAACTGTTCCTTCAACTCCGCTACCTTCCCGGAAAACTGGAAACATGCCGAACTCAGCGCCCTTCTGAAGAAACCCACAGCAGACCTCACTGAACTTAAGAACTACCGCCCCATCTCGCTCCTCCCATTCCCCGCCAAAGTCATTGAGAAAGCCGTCAATAGTCAGCTCGCCGCCTTCCTCGAATCCAACAAATCCCTCGACCCTTCACAGTCCGGCTTCCGAGCCAAACATAGCATCGAAACCGCCCTCATCGCAGCAACAGACGACATCCGAACACTACTGGACAACGGAGAAACAGTTGCCCTCATCCTACTTGACCTATCCGCAGCCTTCGACACAGTCTGTCATAGCACCCTCATACAACGCCTCAGCAACGTCGGAATACAAGGAAAAGCATTGGACTGAATCATCTCATTCCTCGCCGGAAGAACCCAGAGAGTCCGCCTCCCCCCTTTTAAATCAGAGGCCACCGAAGTCATCTGCGGCGTACCACAAGGATCATCACTCAGTCCCACCCTCTTCAACGTATACATGAGTCCTCTCGCATCCATCGCACCCCAATACAACCTCAACATCATCTCTTACGCAGACGACACCCAGCTGATCCTCTCCCTCACCAAAGACCCAAACACCGCCAAAACCAATTTACATGAAGGAATGAAAGAAGTAGCCGAGTGGATGAAGAACAGCCGTCTTAAACTTAACTCGGACAAAACGGAAGTCCTCATCTTAGGGTCATCCCCCTCTGCCTGGGACGACTCATGGTGGCCACCAGCCCTGGGAACCGCACCCATACCTACGGACCACGCACGTAACCTGGGCTTCATCCTGGACTCCTCCCTCTTGATGACCAGACAAGTCAACGCCGTCTCATCATCATGCTTCAACATCCTACGCATGCTCAAAAAAATATTCCGTTGGATCCCCACCGAAACAAGAAAGACGGTCACCCACGCACTGGTCACAAACCGACTGGATTACGGAAACACCCTTTACGCCGGAACCACAACCAAACTACAGAAAAAACTCCAACGCATCCAAAACGCCTCAGCCAGACTCATTTTGGACATCCCTCGGCAAGCTCACATTTCCGGCCACCTGAGAGACCTCCACTGGCTCCCTGTCAACAAGAGAATAACGTTCCGTCTCCTCACTCACGCACACAAAGCCTTCTACGACCTAGGACCCGAATGCCTCAACACGCGACTTTCCTTCTACACCCCCTCTCGCCAACTTCGATCGTCCAACCAAGCCCTCGCCGCAATTCCGCGCATCCACAGATCCACCATGGGGGGACGATCCTTCTCCTACTTAGCGGCCAAAACCTGGAATTCCCTCTCCACCCACCTCCGCCTTACACAGAACCACCTCTCCTTCAGAAAACAACTAAAAACCTGGATATTCGATAAGTAAAGCACCTCCCTCCCTCAAGCGCCTTGAGACCCTCTGGGTGAGTAGTGCGCTATACAAATTTTGGAACTTGAACTTGAGTGTTTACTGGGGAAGTAAGGGTATGCATAGAAAAATACTTGGCGCCCAATTATGGTGTGGGATATGACATAGACAGATGGTTTGCAGCATTTAAAGTGGCTCTAAGGGTGCACAAGGTTCGCTGGGGGTTGCATATTTTGTAGAGGTACATTTCTACAGTGGAAACACTCGACACTGTCATGAAAGCCATTCTAGTCTGCAAATTTGGTCTAAGCCTTGAGACAAATAGGCCGAAATACAGGGGCAGTCACAAACCCTCATCACAAACATGGGTAGGTTTCCTACACTATACTAGCTAGGCACTGAAGGGCTGGGTGAGGGGCAGCAAGGTTGATGATTATTCAGGGCTCTAGAACTTAATTTTTAAGGATCACATGCTAAATAATTGTTTTCCATAGCTGCACCAACAGCATCTTTTCCGGGTGGAGACACACTGGTGACAAGAATATCCAAACCACGTATGAGAAATGATACCGGTCATGTCTTTTTAGCCAAAACCACTTTGCCTGCTGAGATTTTTAATCCCATAATTACATAGTTCAAGTAAAACTATGATTTCCAGAATGCAATATGCAGTTGGCTTGAAAAAACAACCAGCAAGCGGAAAGTGTCATCTCAGGCACAAGAACATTCTTAGCTATGCCAACCTCTGGCACATGAATAACTATGCAGGCATTGATATTTCCAAGCTGTGTGCTACAAACAAGGCGCTCCAGATTCTTGCCCTACCGGGTCCTCGATGAACACACAGAAGGTGGAGGTAGCTTGGTTCTGCTCTTCCGTAGCCAAGCACGACTCGCAAGGTTCGGCGAAGGTTCCAGAGTGCAGCTAGTGGTCGCATCTCATCACAGAACTGTCTCAGCCAAACAGTTTTTCCAACCGGAACTGTGAAGTTGGCGCACCACGTTCCCACGCGTGCTGTTTTCAACGTCTGAACCTAGCGCTCCTCGGAAGGTCCTTATCAGCTCGGGTGGCCATCTTTACAACTATTACAGATGAATTTGTGCTCGCTTGGGACTGGAAGCAGTGTTTGTGACTGTAGTAGGAACCTCAGAGTTTTTAATGTTTAACTTAATCTGGGCTCTACCTAAACACTTATAAGGTCCCCCAATGCATAGCCGATAGGTCTCGCCTTTGGGGCATTATAAGTGTTTAGTTATCCAGCGCAATTTCCTTGATTAAACAACATCAAGTGTTGCATAGCTAAACACTTATAAGGTCCCAAAAGCGAGACCTTTTGGCAATGCCAATGCTTGTTTACTTTTCCCTACACTTTACCATAGGGGGACTCCATGGTTGGGTGGCGCTATCTTTATGGCAAAGTAAAGGGAACATTCTAAATGATTATTAACATTTGTATTAAATGAGTAAACATATTTTTTATGTTTGATATCGTTTTTACATTTAGTTTGAATGTAGAACAAAATAAAAAGTGCTACATCAGTCAGTCAGTCAGTCAAAAATCTTTATTTTGATTTAAAATCACAAAAGATAATACATAATACATAGAGATGAGAATATATAAAATATAAGCATACTGCGACATAAAAGTAGATTATACAAATCTAGATCAAACTTTCCGTATAAAATTCATAGTTATAAAATAAATAGCTAAAAAACTGCTAGAATACAATCTGGCAAAACTGCCGCCTAGGGTGACCAAATTTCCTTGATTTAGCATACAAATCAGTTTTAAGTTTGTTCAGTGTCAATACAATGAAGTGCATAGTGCAATGAACAATCGCCTAAAACTAGGGAGCATAAAGCCTTTAACTAAGGCTCCTCTCTTTCAAACGAATCACCCACACCCAGCCCAAGTACTTAGCGACAACGATCATTATGGACTCTTTAGTAGATGTTTTTAGAATCCTAAATGCCTCGATACTTGACCTGGTCCCCAGATTTAGATATAAAGGTTTCAACGATCTGGACCTGGGATTTCTATAGGATGGGCAAGCAAACAGAATGTGTGCCAGTGATTTGTTAGAATGAGGACAGAATGGACAATTGCTACTAATCGAGCTACGCCATTTGTTGGTAAATACATTAGTAGGAAGCGAGCCCATCCTAAACTGATGGTACAGTTCCTGTCTTTAGGGGTGGTGATTAAATCCCAGTACCCTTCCTATTTCACTTCATGCTTAACCTCAAGGAAGTCTCTGGATAATGAGGGACCAGTTAGTGCAGCAAATCGCTTCATAGCAAGCGAGTTCCAATATGCTGCCTTGAACTCACTCTTAGCTGGAAATTCAGTATCAACGGGGTGTAGTGTAGCTCCTAATTCCCTTATAGGTTCTGCACATTGGAATAACATACACAATAGGCTTGGCATAGGACTGAGGTCTGTATGCCCCCATTATGTATATTAAACTTAATTACTGTGTACCAGCTCGCTCAGAGGCCACTAGAAACTTCTTGAAGACAAGAAGGGAATAGCTTCTGGCAACCACATAACATAAAACCCTGATCCCTCAGGATCGTGGAAACAATATACTAATTTTCATTCAGTCACTCATCTCAGAGAAGTACTTAGAAGAAACAGTCGGGTGTGTTTACAATAAAATGTATTGCACAGTTGTTATTCTAGTACTGGTTATATGTGCTGCGACAACTGTTGGACAGTAGCAGAGAATTATGGCTAGCAGTGCAGTTAAATAAAAAGGCATTGTTCTACCATTTTGCAATAGTAATGAACACATACATGAAATACAGAATGCATTAAGATAAAGCCTATACCCTTTGATGCCTATCTGGATGTACCTAAGTGTACCTAGCATGTGTGTAGGTCTTTAGAGAGCCAAGAATCCCCCTAGGATTTAGTCTAACCCCATTACCTTAGTGGGACTTCATCCTGATCTCGAGCTGGACACCCACAGATGGGTGATGGACCTCTGCCAGCTGGAGCTGTGGCATGCCCCAGGTTGCAGCGACCCCGGCATGGAAGTCTCGGTCTCCTCTAGTTTGCTTGGGCAAAGGGAGGTATATTCATACCGGATTGGTGCCTTGGATTGACGCAAAGTTGGTCAGAGGAAGATGAGTTCTTGGAGAAAGGGTCTGTTTCCAAGAATTTGTGTTCTTGGAGAAAGGGCTTGTTTCCAAGAATTTGTTGTGACGTAGGTGAGTCACTGTTGGACATGGAGATTACGTATTTAGGATGGACCGTCTTCTGTGCCCAGAGCACACTGATTCGATAAGGGACAGCCTTTCTGTTGCTCGTTATTGTGAAGGGAGGGCTAATCTAGGTCAAAGGGCCTGCCTGTGTGAAAGGGCCTGCCTGTCTCTGTGACACGAAGGATTTGTGCCTCTGAGACAGAGTACCTATGTTAGGGCCTCAATTTCATTTATAACAGGGGGATGCCCATAAACTGCTCATCCCCATCTCACAAAGAGTGGCTTTTACTCGCCTTAGCCACGGAATTTTGCTATTACCGTTAGCCTCCCTAACTTCTATTACAGTTTGGGCATAGTGGGAAAGCTCTGGGGTGACCCAGAGCCGTCTCCAGTATGCCACTGGCCTAAAGTGTGCCACATCCTCAATCGAATAGCAACCCAAATCTAAAAATAAGGGTAGTAATGGGGTAGACTGTGGGAGGCCAATTAATGACCTCAAAAATGTATTTTAAGCTTTCACAAGAGGGTCTAAATTGGCGTAACCCCACAGTTCTGCCCCACACAAAATTGAAGCGCTAATTTTTTAGGAATACATTTGTAGTGCAGGAGCGATTGTTTTAGTGTATGATGATCGCTGCTCCTTCAACAAGGCACCTGAGAGTTGGGCATGCTTGACAGAGAGCAAATCTATTTGAGGTTTCCAGCTAAGTTTGCAGCCAATGTTTACCCCTAAATAAGTAAAATTCTGTGTTTGTTCCAGGATACCTTCCTTCATTACGACTCTAACCCTGATATTCCTATGTTTATGTGGGACAATATATTTTGTTTTGTCTACGTTAACTACGAGGTCGTGGTCCTGACAAAACTCCTTGAATCTCGAAAGGGCACACTGTAGGTCCTTGCATGTCTTGGAGAGTACAAGGGTGTCATCACCGAACATAAGCAACGGGATCTTCATCCCTGCTAGAGTGGGTTCATCCGTGGGATAATTATAAAAATACTGAACCACCTCATTGATGTATAATGAGAAGAGAGTTGGTGCTAGAATGCACCCCTGTCGAAGCCCCTTCTCTACAGGAAACTTTTTGGTGGTGCTCCCCTGTGCATCCCTTCTCACCTGCGCGTAGTTGGCATCATGTAACTTAACCAGAAATGCCAGAATTTCTAATGGCATACCTAGTTCCAAAAAGGTTCGCCACATCTTAGTACGGGGAACAAGGTCAAAAGCCGACTTAAGGTTGACAAAGGCTGCATAAATTGTACCTCCCCCTAGCACTACAGTACTCCAATATATCAGAATGAACCTGAACACCTGATCAATGGTGCTAGTACAAGAGCGAAAATCCGCCTGGAGTGGGGACAAGATGTCATATTCCTCAATCCAGGCCTGGATTCTGCTCAGTAACAACCTAGCCAAAACTTTTTGTATGCAATCAATGAGGCCTAGGCACCCTGCCTCTTGGGACTGAGAGTAAGGCATTTCCACCTCTTTCTTGGTAAAGTGCAAGATGGAAATAGGAGGTGGCAGATCAAAACAATCTTGTACCTCCTCACGGTGTGCAAACTGGGCTTTAAAGTGCAATACCCACAGGTCTGGAGCTACATAATTCACAGGCACCTTACTAGGTGCACCACTGCCTCATTTCACCAAGTGCCAGAAGGTAGTCATGTTTCTTCTTGAACATGCCTTAAGCAGTTCGGCCCAGTGTTGTTCATCCCAGTCCCGTTTAGCTTGGTATGGGACTACCTTATATTCAGCCCTTGCCTTTAGTATATTGTTCCTCTTTTTTGACCCGATTGCCCTAGCTAGGGTTCTATAGGCCATGCGACACGAAATATCATACCAGGCGGCCACTTTAAATCCCGAGTGTTTCAGAGGTTTAATGGTTTTAGAAATAAAAAAGCCTTTAAGCTGGTTAAATAGATCCCCATGGACCTGCACGACTATAAAATTAAGCTCTTCCTGTGTAGCACATGCTTGTAATATACCCAGTGCTTTAACTACCAAAATACTCATTTGCTTCAAGTGCTCTTCTTTTTTAATCACGTTTGACCATTTACCTCGCCTGGCATTGTTTGTCAGTAGAGCCTCCACGTAATCAATTTGTGGCGCCAGACTAACACAATGTGGAGTACTTGCGGGATATAAGGAGAGCACTAACAAGTTATGGTCACTCTAAGTACATTCACAGACCACCATATCAATTAGGTTGGACCAAAATTCCTTGTTAAGCAGAAAGAAAGCAATGCGGCTACTGTGCACTGTGCAACCCAGTACTAAAGGTATGCAAGCCCTGCTTATCTGAGGCTGATCTCCCATTAACAGCCCTGACTCCCTGTTCCATATAAAACACTTTTAATTGCAGAGCTGCTCCTGTCCTTTTTTTATTGGAGGAAGATCCAGCAGTGGAATAAACCACTGAGCATCCTCCTCTGCATTAAGATTTACATCGTAAAGGTCCAGGGGTTCAAAGGTACAGTTAAAATCACCGGCTATTATCAAATTATTATCACCTCTATGTTCTGTTAAGAACATATTTAAAAAATCAACTGTGGGAGAGGCTTTCCCACCTTTCACACCCTTTGCATAGACAATGATAAGCAGCAAGTCGGGTACATTTGCCTGCTGTATCCTAATTATAAGGATGTCCCTGCAATTGATGTGGAGATCCTCCACCCTATAATAGTTAGATTGTCTAACCAAGATTGTAAGCCCCCCCCTTGGTCTACCTCACTGTCCGCCTTCCGCAACCTTTGAAAAATGTAAATAGCCCTGGCGATATACATGGTCCATAGCCCAGGTTTCTTGGAAAATCAGTATGTCATGGCCCTCGATAAAGATGGACCAATCTACTGAGGACGTTTTTTGTAGAAGCCCAGCTATGTTCCAAGAGGCTAATTTGAGTCCTACAACGGCCCCGGGATTGTAGCTACTACCTGGCGGATGGAAGAGGCCACTTGCCTCCACTAGGCCAGTTACCCCTACATTCGGATGGATACCAAAAGGTGTTGTGCCACAGTCCCCTGCCTTGCCCATCCTGTTTGCAGCCAGAGTATTGTCACAACTTTGACCATTCGGGGTAGATGGTAAAAAACCTCCTAGGTTATTGGAACCTGATACCCAACCACCCTCACCCAACTCAACCATTGGAGAGAAAATCATATTGTTATTAGTGAGCAGACCCAGTCAATCTATATCCTCCAGGTTGGAAAAAAGCTCACATCTATTATGTGTGGGAACCGCATAATCATAGGGGCCTGGAGCCAGGTCTACGTCTCTTAGACCATCCCTTCCTCTTGCATGGGCTGGTAGGTTATGATAGAAGAAACCTAACTGCAAAATGTTAATGATGTCACTGCTTAGGTGCCCGGACCCTGTGTAGTGTAGTTCTTATTGTCCCAATAGGCTCTGCGCATTGGAATAATATATTCAGCACTGTAGACGTAGGACTGAGTTCAACTAGGTCTCTACTGACTATATTAGACTTAAGTTTTTGCCAGCTAGCTCAGAGGTCACTAGAAACTTTCTCGAATAAACGAGGAGGAGTTTAACCTCCCTGGATAGACAAGAAGGGATTAGCTTCTGACAACCATATTACATGACAACTTTGCTCCCTCAGAATAAGAGTGTATCTCTAGAGTCGTGTGAAAACAATAGACAGCTATTTCACTCAGTCAAGTGTGCATACTAAGTTTCACCAAAGTGCAGAGAAAAGAAAGACGGGCGTTTTCAATAAAAGGTGTAATTTATTGAGCAGTCTTCTTCCTCATACAAGAGAAATGAATTGCCACAATTGCAATACTCATAGTAAAGTAAAGTGCGTACAGTAAAAGGAGGATTAAGAAATAATACTGTAAAAGCATTGATATGGTTTCTTAGCCATAAGATACTTTAAAATAGATCAAATATATACATACTTATATACATTGACTAACGTACTCAACTGGTGCTTCTAAATACGCCTACCCCGGTGTACCTGACCTAAGCCTAATACGTGGGAAGGAGTAAGTAAGTAGCAGTTTAAGTTAAGTTGGTTTTTGCCAAGAATCTGAATCAAGAATTCTCTCTAAGGTTTTAGTCAGCTCCGTACCTGGGTATTAGAAAGCAGGAGGTCTGGTATCTCTCTCTCAGGACTCGATATCCCAGTAACCCGCAAAGGTATCTGGAAACACTGGAGCTGGATTTCTCGGCAGGAGAAAAGACAGCGTCTCTCTCAGTGCGTCAAAAGAGGAGGGGCAGCGTCCGTGGGCTCTCGCATCAGCTGGGCTCTCGGGCAAGTAGATAGCTGCTCTGCTCCAAAATCACCACCGCGTGTTTGCTTAAGGCAATGTTGGTATATTTATACCTGAAAGGTGCCGGGTTTGACGTAAAGTTGGACATAAGACGTCAATAAAGATGTCACTAAGAACTGGCCGTTCTTACAATGCTTTACAGGAGTTCTCGGATGAAATCAAAACAAAAGCAAGGGGGATTTCCCAGGTTGCTGGAGGTTCGGATTGTTTAGAGAACTCGTTGTGCTTTCTAGAGGGCCGGGGAAGTAGCCTTGTTTAATGTGTCAGCATGTGCTACGACTGAATATGGATATGATTTCTATGCTGTTATAGGGATATTATTGATTATAACCGAACAAGGGCATAAAATAGTAATATCGATTTAGGCTCCTGGATAAAAACACAATACCCACTCCACGATCTAATGTCCATTAGTACTAAAACTAAGCAATAGTAAACATTTATAGGTGCATGTGTATTCCAACCCACCCCAAAATACATTTTTTGCATTTGAAATGGAGTATGCGAAATACATGAAAATGATATTGGTACTGTATGCTTTTCAAGCAGTGTAATCATTCAGTTAAAACGATGCATATATATGATTAGCTGAACGATTTGCGAAATTTACACATGAAATGGCTCTTAATACAGAAAAGAAGGTCGAGACCATTCCATCACATATAAATACAGTCGCTGTAAATGTGCTAGAGGCTGAGGTAATATATTGTCTCTAGAGTTCCTAAAAATAGAAGCTCTGTTCTCTAAGAGTAGTTCTACTTTAAGCAGAGTACAAGTGCCTGGAAAAAAGGTAAATATTTTGGAATCGAAGAAAAAATGATTTTGCTTTCAGTGAGAGAAAAATAGTTCCAAATATTTTCAGTAGCTTTTGTTTATCAAAGCTGAAGGCTGAATTCAGAGTTCAGGGAACGCTGTGTGCTCGTTTGCTTAAATGTTATTTTTTTTGTTCAGGGGAGAACATCATTTCAGACAGACTCGCAAAAAAGTTGTCTACGGCTTCAGGCGAAAGTTCGATTAAGTTCGAAAATGCCGCAACTGAGCAGTCTCGAGCATGATTGCTATCGTCGATGTCAGGATCAGCAATGCTCACAGAAGGTCGTACCTGGGTGATGTTGCTCTCATCTCGTACTTCACTACCCCCTAATCGTAGTGGTGAAGTCTCAACGAATGCCCTCATCAGAATCGGTAGCCGCTGGGGACAACACGATGCATGAGCCGTTATCGGACTTAGCAAAGTATCTATATCCATTGGTACTGCTGATGGTAGTGTAAGACAGACGTCCAACACGCATTCTTCTCTGCATAGCATACATCGAAGCACAGGTAAGATGCAATTCTGCCAGATGGGTCTGAATGAAAGAAACCAGGTCATATTCAGATCTCTTAGCCGGGCTAATCCAAGGACTTTAGTTATGCGGTCCCGATAGCGTATAGCTAGGATCGTTTCTTCCATTGTTGCTGGAGTCTTATCTGCGACTTGGCTTGCCATATCGAATCAGTAGTAGCAAAAATAAAATGCCTGCTACGAGTCCCAACAGAAGTGGTAGGCCGCCAAAGACAGAATGGACAAAATTAGGAAAAATGCCCAGAACTGTTTCGAAGGGTGTTAACAGTCCCGAAAAAATTGTCTTAAATATATGTGGGATACCACTGGTATCAGACATATTTAGGATTTGGCTTAGCATTTCTACGAAATGCACTGGGCAATTTGATGATAAAAGGGTATGTATCTCCGCCGTTGTCCTTGCAACTTGCAGATCATACGTTTCTTTTGATGACGTCAAGGGCACAGTTGTCTGTAAAAGAACAGACTTCATTCTGCTTAAAGTATCAATTCGAACAGAAGAGATATTCAAAAATGGCCAAATTGTTGTCTCCGTATCTGGAGTGCTGTTTGGATACAATACTTGCATACAGCAAGTGACCATGGAACTCACGCTCACAAGATAAGCTTTTCCTGGCACCATGCCACACCAGCTGTGGTCCACTATTAGAATATAACTCCCGTTAGAAAGTCGTCTAAAGAATGGCTCTATTTGTGTTGCAGGTGTGCCATGCTGGTGACATGAAAGGTTATTTGAAGTCCCCTCACAGGCCCCATGCAGTCAATATCTTGACACAGAAGTATACTGCTTAGTGATTGTTTACAATTTTTTCCACTAAGAAATACATTCTGTTTCTTTTCACTTTAACATGTGTGTGTATATGAAAATTTCCATGATGACTTAATGTACCCTTTACCCAACCTTTCATACTGGCCCGCTGGTATATACAATTGACAGTATTTAAATTGGAAAGTTGTTATCGGAATTGTTATTATTCCATGTATTATCCATTCAATGACCGGTCTTTCTGACATTGTCAATGGTAATCTCTCAAGTTTTTCAATGCTCAGAAACGTATATTCTGCTCCTTTCTGTGCCAAACTGATTTGTGTATCAGTAAGGTTAAAGATAGAGAATAATGACGTTGTGTTGATTAAACGCCAGGGCACGTAGCCTGAACGCAGATTTTGCAACGTCCTGCCAAGCTGTATAATAGAACGTAATTGGGACTGACCGTGTTGTAACATTAGTAAGTCCTGCTCTATGATATCAATAGCAGAGGATACAATACTGTCCAGTGAATATATTCTGGAGGACAGAGTCATTAACCCATTGTCCACAACAGAAAATGATTTTTCCAAATTAATATAATCAATTTCTCGTATTTTTTCTGCTGTTTTAATTTGCATCACTTTCCAAGCCTCGTTGTAAGTAGCGTATATACCGGCCACTATGAAACGTTTTTGACGCTGTTTGCGTGGTCCCATTATGAAATCACGCAAGTCAGCACCGTCTTTAAGTAAAGTCAAGTGTTGCTTAATTTCTGCCAGTGTGGATTTCTGTAGCCATTTGAGGCAGAGTTTTCCTACACTGTATGTTGTAACTATCCCTGGATGTTGTCTCTGGGAGTATCTTGGGTCTGGCCTGGTCAACTTGAACCCCTGTATTTTGTTCAGGAATCTATCTTGACATTTATTTGTGTCTGTGGGCCAGATCAACCATTTTTTCCAATCAGGATGAGTTCTGTTTTGGTTACAAATATGGGATACGTCTATCTCAACATCTGTAGTGCTATTACTGTCAGGTGTTGGCTTTGGAATAGACGGTTTGTTTAAGTCTTTAATTTTGGCTAGGCCAAGACAGGTTGTCTGTTGAATTGTGTCATTCAAGAATATAATTTGTTCTGGGATCATGCAGGCTCTAAATAATGCTTCAAACCTTGGACCTGCCATTCTTTTGCACCCCAGATGTTTTTGTTTCAATGTTATTTTTCCAGAAATCAAAACCAAATGTAGTTAATTTTTCAAAAAATGTTTCCGAATAAATTAATTTAGTGTTTGTCAGCATTGGTTTCATCCCTGTCTTATTTAACATTTTGAAATAAAACGTTTCTGCATCACTTGTGTTAAACCCTGAGAAGTATGGGAATTTCTCGTAAAATGTCTTCGAACTACCTTTTGGTGGAGTTGCACAATGTTCCCATTGATTATAATTAAAAACATTTCTTGGTTGGGCAGATTTATGCAAATAGTGATGTGCAAAGTGGTTGTAACAATACATTTCTTCATAATTAGATGAACCCTGTAAATAATCATGTTCTGTAAATTTTGCTGACATAACTAAATCTGACATCATATCAATAATACTTTCAAAGTCCCAATCATGAGAGAATGTACTTGGTTTTACAAAGTCACTTAATGAAACCTTGAACTGGTGTGGATATTTCAAGAGCTCGAACGGGCCATAGATTTCGTAATCCGTTTTGTCCCATGCTACCCCACCGGGTATTGGATTGGCTGTGACATTCACTGATGATAGTTCTCTTTTCTCGATGTGAGATGACTTGTGAGGCTTTAGGACTAAGTTGATGTTCTGACTTGCTGTGTCCATTGTACTGTATTTTCCTTCAATGAAATTTCCCAAACAGAGAACCATGATGAGCCAAAGCAGGAGGAAAAGTACACCTAACACAATCCAAAATTCAATCCATGGAGAAATCAGATAGGTTTATTTGAGTTGATGAAATAGTTCTGTTACTTTGTCTTTAAAAGTTTTTGTAGTTGGCTGTTCTTCAGGCTCGCTTGGATCCTCAGAAAAGTCATCGAAATTGATGAAGTAGCCAGATGCAGTTCTGTCAATTGTTGGAATTGCTTCAGTATTTTTATTTGCTTTTGCATTTTTTGTTTCATTAGCATAGTCTGAGGCTACATCGTTGTAGACTGGTGTTTCTTGACGAACTGTTGCAATTTGGGTTTCAAGAGGCACAAGTTCCATGGCATTGTTGCATAGTCCTTTTTTATTCACTGTAGGTTTATCGAATGTGATTAGTCTCTCAGTTTGAACCTCTTGTATTGTAGCACGTTTTGGTGTTCTGCTACATCTTGGGAGTCCACTGGGCCTACTACTTATTATTGGCCACATGATTGTGGTTTTACCAGGTCGATGGATACAACTCGGTTCTCCTTTTTACCAGCAAGGGGTGGTAGTACAACTGATCTTGTTCCGCTGATAGCTAAGACAGGTACTGCTTTTCTGTAAGAAGGCCCAAATTCCTTCTTTATCGCGATCTTCTCTCTGACCAGATCCTCAATTTTTGGAATCCAGACAGGCCTTGCTGGGACAGGTGGTTTATCTTCAGTGGCTGTTGGCTGCTGTTTTAACTTTACGTTGCTCAGGCCTTTTCTTGTTTCATTTAAGTTCTGTAAAATAGCCAAACGATCTTTGATATCAAAGCATTTTTCTTCTACCACTGAAGTCTGACTATCTAAGTCCTGAATATGCATTCTAGTCCCGAACAATAGTTCATACGGACTGAAACCTTTTAGAGAATTACCTGGCAGATTATTAAGACTACGTTGGACACTTGTTAAATGTTGGACCCACCCATCACCCGAACCTAATACCCTCGCCGTTATAGATTGCTTTATGTCTCGGTTTTTTCTTTCCACAATCCCATTTCTCTCAGGATGGAAGGGACAAGAGTACCGCAATGCAATGCCCATGCTGGTCATGGCCTCCTTATAAGCTCGAGAGCTGAAAGCAGGTCCCTGGTCAGAATGTAGCATGCCAATTGTGTATGTGCCGATAAAGACTCGCAAATCTTTTATAACAGTTCTGGCGTCAGCTGAGCGCTGGGGCCTACATTTTTAAGTGAATTTAGTCTTTAATAATATACAGTGGGACGCATTTTTCCTGTTTGATTATGCGTATAGATCGCCTTATGCTCTCTAATTGGGGTCCTGGCACTACTCCGGCCGGTTCGCCACTGCGATCTCTGTGTTTCTCAGTAGGGGTAGTATCCGGAAATACTGCCTCTATTTGAGTGATTTTTTGTGCTAACCAGAATGGAATTTGTTCCCGTTTTGCGGGTGTTTTACCAAGACACGATTGTATGTTCTGTGGTGTTATTTTATTTGTGTTCCCCTAATGAGGGGTCAGCTGTGGAATGTTAATTGCTGGTTGGACCGTTGTAGTCCGCATTACATATTGGACTAATTGTCTATGTATTTTAATCAGTTGTTTTAGCTGGGCTTAAAGTTCTGGTACTGACATTTTATCAATGTCTGGATGTGGTGTGTAGCTGGCTAGAACCGGCCACGTTGCTCGTGGTCTACCTAGTGGACCGAGCCTGGTGATGTGATTGTTATGTTTTAGGGTGCCTTTAAACCAGAGCAGGTGCTCTTGGTATTTTAATGGGATTTCCACCTCCTCAAAAGGGGTGTACTCATCCGGAGGTTCCTCTATTTTGTAATAGTGGAAGTCGTGTGTGACAGCGTTTGCTGCTGGAAAGTTTATCCATGAATAGAATACCTCTGTCTGCCGATATTCATGAGCCTCATTTATGAATACGACTATTCCACCTCTTGGTGTTAGTCCATTTTCTATAAGTTTAGGAGTTATAGTTCTTCTTATGTTGACCGGAATGAGTATAGAATTCGGGTCATTCTGTTGGAGAGTTGTGTCTTCAACAACAGCTGAGATGCAGTAGCATCTCTTTCTTCGTCTCCGTCAGGCATTTTACTGACAGAAGGTTTTTTGGTGCTGATCAGGTTTCAAGGAAACACAGATTAGGTGCACAATATTTTGGAACACTGTATCCTTCAACGTTGACTATACCAAAAACTATACATAGAAATCTCTTCCTACTAAGTTCCGGCGGATTTTAACCTTTTACCCACTCCAGACGTCTTTTGGAGTATTTACGGGAAAATGGGTCTGTGTGAAATAGCACGACTGAGTTACTCTAACGTCTTGCGTTAGATTTATCGCCTTACCAAACGTTGGGCGCCATGTAGTGTAGTTCCTATAGTCCCAATAGGCTCTGCGCATTGGAATAATATATTCAGCAGTATAGACGTAGGACTGAGTTCAACTAGGTCTCTACTGACTATATTTGACTTAAGTTTTTGCCAGCTAGCTCAGAGGTCACTAGAAACGTTCTCGAATAAACGAGGAGGAGTTTAACCTCCCTGGATAGACAAGAAGGGATTAGCTTCTGACAACCATATAACATGACAACTTTGCTCCCTCAGAATAAGAGTGTATTTCTAGAGTCGTGTGAAAACAATAGACAGCTATTTCACTCAGTCAAGTGTTCATACTTAGTTTCACCAGAGTGCAGAGAAAAGAAAGACGGGCGTTTTCAATAAAAGGTGTAATTTATTGAGCAGTCTTCTTCCTCATGCAAGAGAAATGAATTGCCACAATTGCAATACTCATAGTAAAGTAAAGTGCGTACAGTAAAAGGAGGATTAAGAAATAATACTGTAAAAGCATTGATATGGTTTCTTAGCCATAAGATACTTTAAAATAGATCAAATATATACATACTTATATACATTGACTAACGTACTCAACTGGTGCTTCTAAATACGCCTACCCCGGTGTACCTGACCTAAGCCTAATACGTGGGAAGGAGTAAGTAAGTAGCAGTTTAAGTTAAGTTGGTTTTTGCCAAGAATCTGAATCAAGAATTCTCTCTAAGGTTTTAGTCAGCTCCGTACCTGGGTATTAGAAAGCAGGAGGTCTGGTATCTCTCTCTCAGGACTCGATATCCCAGTAACTCGCGAAGGTATCTGGAAACACCGGAGCTGGATTTCTCGGCAGGAGAAAAGACAGCGTCTCTCTCAGTGCGTCAAAAGAGGAGGGACAGCGTCCGTGGGCTCTCGCATCAGCTGGGCTCTCGGGCAAGAAGATAGCTGCTCTGCTCCAAAATCACCACCGCGTGTTTGCTTAAGGCAATGTTGGTATATTTATACCTGAAAGGTGCCGGGTTTGACGTAAGGTTGGACATAAGACGTCAATAAAGATGTCACTAAGAACTGCCCGTTCTTACAGTGCTTTACAGGAGTTCTCGGATGAAATCAAAACAAAAGCAAGGGGGATTTCCCAGGTTGCTGGAGGTTTGGATTGTTTAGAGAACTCGTTGTGCTTTCTAGGGGGCCGGGGAAGTAGCCTTGCTTAATGTGTCAGCATGTGCTACGACTGAATATGGATATGATTTCTATGCCGTTATAGGGATATTATTGATTATAACCGAACAAGGGCATAAAATAGTAATATCGATTTAGGCTCCTGGATAAAAACACAATACCTGCCCTATCTAAGATAGTTTGGACTAGGGGCGGGGACCTAAAGCTCAGGACCACGCAGTCTCCTCTAAGGACTTTCGGGGATTTCCCAACCCACGGAATTCTACGTATCATTTTGAATTCACTAAATAGAGCGTTATTCAACTCATTTCTAGAATCCAACAAATGAAGGACTTTATTCTTAAGTGATGACCAATGTTCATCACTACCTGAGTGGAACACTCAATCAATCAATCAGTACATTTGTAGAGCGCGCTACATACCCTTGAGGGTCTCAAGGCGCTAGGGGGGTGGGAGGGCTGCTACTGATCGAAGAGCCAGGTCTTGAGGAGTCTTCTGAAGGCCAGCAGGTCTTGGGTCTGTCGTAGATTAGTAGGGAGAGTGTTCCAGGTCTTGGCGGCGAGGTAGGAAAAGGATCTGCCACCTGCGGTTGTTTTCCGGATGCGGGTAACTGTGGCGAGGGCAAGGCTGGCAGAGCGGAGGCTGCGGGTGGGGGTGTAGAAGCTGAGTCGGTCATTGAGGTATGCTTGTCCGGTGTTGTGTATGGCTTTGTGTGTGTGGATAAGTAGTTTGAAGGTGATCCTCTTGTTGACGGGGAGCCAGTGCAGGCCTCTCAGGTGGGGTGTGATGTGGCTGCGTCTGGGGACGTCGAGGATCAGACATGCCGAGGCGTTCTGGATGCGTTGCAGCCGTCTCAGGAGCTTGGTTGATGTTCCTGCGTAAGGGCGTTCCCGTAGTCCAGTCTGTTGGTGACGAGGGCCTGGGTGAAGGTTTTTCTTGAGTCGGAGGGGATCCATTTGAAGATCCTGCAGAGCATTCGGAGGGTGTTGAAGCAGGACGTGGAGACGGCATTGACTGGCTTGGTCATGGAGAGGGCAGAGTCAAGGATGATCCCCAGGTTGCGTGCATGTTCGGTGGATTCTGGGGCTGTTCCTAGCGCTGTTGCCCACCAGTAGTTGTCCCAGGCTGATGGGGTGGGGCCGAGGATGAGGACCTCCGTCTTGTCTGAGTTCAGCTTGGACCTGCTGTCCTTCATCCATTAGACGACGGCCTTCATTCCTCTGTGGAGGTTGGTTTTGGCTGTGTGGGGGTCTTCGGTCAGGGATATGATCAGCTGGGTGTCATCGGCGTTGGAGATGATGTTGAGGTTGTGTTGTCGTGCGACGTGGGCGAGTGGTGCCATGTAGATATTGAAGAGCGTCGGGCTGAGGGAAGATCCCTGTGGGACGCCGCAGATGATCTCGGTGGTCTTGGAGCGGAAGGGTGGGAGGCGGACGCTCTGGGTTCTGCCGGAGAGGAAGGACTTGGTCCAGGCCAGGGTCTTCTCTTGGATTCTGGCGTAATGGAGGCGTGCTATTAGGGTGCGGTGGCAGACCGTGTTGAAGGCTGATGATAGGTCCAGAAGGATGAGGGCGGTTGTTTCTCCTTTGTCCATCAGGATCCTGATGTCGTCGGTGGCGGCGATGAGGGCGGTCTCGGTGCTGTGGTTGCTACGGAAGCCGGACTGGGATGGGTCCAGGATGTTGTCTTCGAGGTATCGGGTCAGCTGTCTGTTGACAATCTGCTCCTTGGCTTTCGCCGGGAAAGGGAGCAGGGAGATGGGCCGGTAGTTCCTGAGGTCCTTGGGGTCCGTCTTGGGTTTCTTCAGTAGGGCTCTGATCTCGGCGTGCTTACAGCTCTCCGGGAAGGTTGCTCTCTCGAAGGAGGTGTTGATTGTTTTCCGGAGATGGGGTGCGATGGCTGTGCTGGCACTGGCACATTCAATGATATAATAGTATATGGAGTGACTGCAGTTGGAAGATGAAGAAACTTACTATGGTTCCCAGCCCCTCCTTGTAACAACCCAGGGTCTTGACGCTCTACTTGTTCCCTACTATGGACAACATTGTCAGTAGGTATATGTATGCTCTGTGAGTATACCATAGGAGCCTTCATTAGTGGGTATTCTAGTTTCTGTCGCACTTGCTAGACTTGGACCAATCAATCCCCCTGGCTAACCCTCGCTCACTAAAGGGGTTGAGGAAAATAGATGTTGCTCAATTTTGGCTAGTCTCATGTCCATAGCAGACAGCTTTAATAATAACGGATCAAGCATGGCCGAAAGTTTCTCTTCAAATTTAGCTAAAAGGACAACCTCAAAATTACTGGACACCTGTGTGTCAATGGCCGTGGTTCTTACATCTCTAGTACCCAGAATGCCTGGGGCAGAAACAACATTGGAACCACACTCGCTACCCGGGGAAGTCACTTTCCTTTTTGCTATTTAGCATGCCTGATGTGTGGTTTTGGGCAAGCCACGCGCCTTCCTTTTTTTGTTTGTGCTTTCCCCACCTGTTAGTTGTATTGACCTTTGATGGCGGGTAAGTACCTTTACAGGGGGTGTGGGCGATAAGGATGGAATACTAGCTGCCACAGTAGACCCGTTTAGTTGGGGCTTTCGGGGGATAGAACTCACTGGAAGCATACAGTCAATTGCTGGGTCTGACTCTGGAATGAGCAAAAGGGGAGGTGAGGAAGCCTCGGAGGACATTCTATATGGATGTAAGGAGAGTCTCCTCCTTTCTGTTAGCTCAATTTCATGGATTAAAACTGACTCAAACCGTGTCAGAAAGGCGTCCAGCGTGCCTACAACTCCTGGCCCTCCTACCCCCTTACGTTTAGCCTTACTCATACTTTCAGGGTGGTGACACTCAAGAACACTGCAGATAAATGTTTACAAACAAAAAATGCTAACCAGTTTCCAGGGAGGCCAATGAAAGGGGGTTGGACCAGCCCTGCCTCTTCCTGGCACGGACGGGCACAGACGGGCCCACCCTTGGCCCGGGTACGCCTGCACGTGTCCCGCTGTGCAGAGGGGGTGCGCTGGTTATGAGGGCTTTAGGCGCCCTCCCATGATGTGTCTCTCCTGCGCCGTGCAGGGCCTCCTAGGAGTGGTAGTCCTGCCGCCTGCCGCCTGGCCGTTCCCCTCACGGCGGTGCGGCAATGCAGCGAAGCAGCTATCCCATGCAAAGATGGATGTGGTGTGGAGCAAGGTGAGTGTTGGCCGTACCCCTCACGGCTGGTCCTGGTGGAAATCAGCATGTCCCCTACTTCAGTATTAACTTAAGTTTGAATCGAATCTTTAAATATTAGTTTAAACTATTTTTTCTGAAGGTTAAGTTGAAAAATAGGTTCCCACGTTAAGTGAAAATATTCACGTGTTTATTATGCATTAATACTAATTAAAAGTGATGTATAACATGAATTAAAAGTATTTGATAAACATCCTAATAATAAGTAATATTACATTAATTTCTAAATTCAAAAAAGATCGCTCAATTATTTTATAATTAAATAATAAATATGTTTTCGTTTTAGATTGTTTACTAATTATATTTAATGATATTTTTAACTCTTTTGAATATTTTAATTAATTATAATATATATAACAATATTTCCTATAGGCCTTTTTTTTAAGTTCCTGTCCCCAATATTTTCACTGTGAGCATCTTGCAATATCAGTGGGTAGCCATGTATGGTGCTTTAGTTACTGCTGTTACTTTTTGGAAGTAGTAACTTACAGTCGTAGCCATGTGTAAATTTACATGCTTGAGTAACTTTACACTCGCACTGGTGAAGATCTAAAAGTAATAAACTTACACAAAAGTGTGAGAGTAAATTACAAGTGTAAATTATTTACAAGTGTAAATTACCTTTGCGAGTAGCCCCGATGGGGTGCATGTAATGTGGAGACAAAGGGGGCAGAAAAAAATGACTGGTGTTATCTCAGTATAAGTACGCAGCCGCGGCCCGTGGAGGGAGTTCCGGTGCGGCAGAAAGTCAGGGGGGGGGTGCTAAAAACCGGAATATGGATAATTGGAGGTAGGTAAACAATTAAATTTGTTTTGTTTACTTACCTCCAATTATCCATATTCCAGTTTTTAGCACCCCCCACCCTGCCCCTCCCCCACCCCGCCTTTCTGCCCCACCGGAACTCCCTCCCCGGGCCGTGGCTGTAAGTACGATGGGAGGAACATCACTGTGACCCAGCAGCTCTGTGGCAGACGAACCACTAGGTCAAGGACAACCACCGGCAGTGCCAGCAAACGCTCTGTAGTGTCGGCCCCTGGGCTCTGCCGGCGATTACCCAGAAAAATACAATTAGAGGGTACAAACCATGGGTTTGGCAGGTGAGAAGAACTTTGTTTAACAGCTCTGAAACTTCCCCAACAAGAATGTAGAAGCAATGCAACTGTGAAGGAATTAGTAGTACATTTAAAGTTGTAGTTGCAGCCAAAGGAGGCTCTACACCCCTCATGTGACAGGTGGAGATTTGTACTTCTACGAAGAGGCAGCTATATTTACCTGGAATTGATGAATACCATCAAGGCAGAGATCCTCACCTAGGCAAAGGTGGAAATCTACGGGGAACAACACCCATTATAGCCAGCCCTTTAAAAATCACAGAAAAAGGTCAATACAAACATGTGCTACATTTTGCTTTGCACTTTTACATTTCACTCCCGTCACTGTGTCAGCCAGCCTGGTGATTATTATTGAGCAGTTGGCCTCATTCGGCCTGCAGAAACACACCTGAATACACAAACAACAACAAGGGGGGGGGGGGGGGAGTATTCGGAGCAAGTTAAAAAACCGCAGAAACGCCTCCGAATTCACTGCATGAGACAAGGACATTTTGCTATTTTTCTGCAGCCTTTCAAAATATCATTGCTCATATTTATATAACCTTCAGATCGCAAATGACCTTTTCCAAAGAATCTTGCAGTACATATAAGCTACAATGGATGAGTGTGGCGTACTGATGACATCTGGTGGCCACGATATTTCTGTTCAAGTCACTGTTTCACTCCGTAGAAAACAAGTGCATCATTGTTTATTTACCTCTCCAGACACACCTGGAGGAAAACTCGCAACTCATTTTTGAAATGGTAGATTTGAAACAAAGCACAGTAGGGAAGCTTTATTTTTAACAATGCCCTTATTAGCAACTGAACACTAAACTGAAAACTTGCTTACTATCTACTTTTCCTACTGATGTGTGTATGTCGTAAGGCTTTACCCAGCATCACCACATGTTAGAACCTGGGAGGAGGGTTCGAGCCCGAATTGCTTTCCTTCTGGTCTCTTTCCATGCCCCACCACCGGGGCTGTCTGTTGGTAAACACCAGCGGTGGCTCCTGGACTGAGGGGCACGCCCACCTTGTTTTCTGGCTCATTTATTTTTATTATAAAAAAGAGTGAATATCAATCAAATATTGACTCTTCGTATAATAAAATGCTGACCTCCTTTAGTAAAACGAAAAATTGATGGACAGAATGCAGAACAATGTCGGGTGAGATCTGGGCCTAAATCCATCGTTTTTTTGCTCACCAGGCCATTCCAGTTTGAACCCAGCAATATGAAAATCAGTCTTGACCCTGCACCCTTTGGGAACAGTCCAGTCTGTACTGCCAGGCCAGGTCCTTCCTGGTCTGGAAACAAGCATCATAGGACCGTTTTTATCTGTGTGTCTTTTGCCTCCTTTTGTCCGGCAACAGTCTCTGCTTGATGGCTTGTGCAGGGGTACAAAGTCAACTGCGCCAGCCTTCAGAGAGAGAATGCCAAGATTGGAGAAATTCCATCCTTGAGACTCTGGCACATCTCTGTGCCTCCCCATTTGTGGCGTGCTGGGTGTCACAGCTAAAGATTAATGTTGGAGCTGCAGGCTTAAGCCCAGCACTGCCCATGGCTACACACCAATGAGTCTGTCATCCCAACCTTTCCCAACTCCTCACAGAGTTGCGAAAGGATGGTTTGAAACAGCAGAGACTGTCTGTGTCTCCACAGGTTTGAGGTTTCAGTTTAATGCGCCAGCACCAGAAGCTGAAAGGAGTAATCTTCTAACCAGGACTTGCAGCAAGGTAAATAAAAACAAGCTTTCAAGCTTTTAAGTGTTGTGTTCTATGCATATGGGTAAATAAGTGTGTTTGTTGGTAAGAGTGTGTCTTTGGGAGATAACGTATGTGTGTGCTAGTAAAAAAAAGAGAATCAATGGTGGTAGTCGGTGAGTGACAATAGGAAATGAGAGTATGAGTGCGAATGAATGATAGTAAGTGACAGAGAATGAAAGTGATGGTGACTGCTGGGGAGAACGACAGTGGGTGTCACTGTGAGGGAGAATGGCTGAGTGTAACTGTGATGGAGAATGACAGTAAGTTTTGTTGTGAGGAAGTGTTAGAACTGGGGGTCTCTAGTTGGCAGAGGTAGGTACCACTGTCCAAATAGGGACCCTTGCTTCTAGTCAGGGTAAGGAGGAAAGCCTCTGAGATAATCCCTGCTCACCCTCTAGGTAGCTTTGATAGAGCAAGATTTTGCATCGCGACTTGCTCGATTCATGAACCTCGAAACCGTTGTAACCTCGTAACGAATTGTACGTTTTACTAATATCTTTTATTTCCGATATATGCTTTGATAACGTGGTGAAGCCTTGTGCTGCTGCTCTTGTGACATTGTTCGTTGCACTTACCATTAATGCATAGTATATTTTTATAATGATGAAACCTGAAATGTGAAATCATGACATGTAATACATTCATTCTTTTCTATGTTTTAATTTGTTTTCGCTTACTTTTCATGTATCACGGGAAATGGGGGTCCGAATGGGTCGTGAGCCATTTTGAAGGTCCTTTCTGCGCATGCTCAAGATGCAAGGCCACAGACAAACTTGGACCGTGGAACTCAGCCAGCTGGCAGCCACAGTCGAGATGCTCCTGAGAGAATTACCTCTGACCCAGGAGGATGGAGCCAATGTCCCTATATTGTTACAAATGTATAAGTTTCATTGTATTCTGTGCGACTTCTCGTGGGAACCCCAATCTTGCTAGGCGGCACCCAAAAATGTAAATTAGGCCTTAGAATAGTCTGTTCTGATTGGTGTGTTAACCAAATCCTACTTTAGGACCAATCCAAATTGAGGATTCTGACACTTTGCAACATTTGGGGGGTGGTACCCTGTCCCAAAACAGTATATCTAGCCTAGGTTTAGCTAGAGAAATTGTCCGACTTGTCTGAATAGCTGACCTGTCACTGACCCAACGCACTCAATAGGTGACTTGATACAGAGGTGCTGCGGAGCTCTCTGTCCGAAATTTGACCATAGACTCTGAAGGTTTTACTGAACCTTAAGTGCTGGCGGAGCACTTTGCTGGGGAATTCGCTGACCCAATCGGGGTCCTGACTGATAGCTGCAGAGAGGGTGGAGCGCAGGCGTTGCTTCCGAACTGCGGGTGCTGGTCGTGTCCTGGTGGTCCTGTCCTGATCCGAATCTGGGTTTCCTGTCCTGTCCTGGGGTGTCCATTCTGCACCTGCTGTCCCACTGAGGGTTATCCTTCCTTGAGGGTTTTCCTGTCCTTAAAACTGACCCGTGGCCAGGGTTGGTTTTCACACCAGTCTAGGTAAATATCGCTCTGAGTTCTTAAACTGCACCTTTCTATTTTTCTGTCTTTGCTTTAATAAAGACATACCTTTGCACGTGAATAATTTTCCATGCTTTCTCCTGCAACCATTGCATTTCATAAAATCGTTTGCATTTTTATTTCATAGCGTGTTCCTATGTTACCCTACCTTTTAGAAATCATTTCTGTATTGCAGTTTGCAACTTCTTGTTATGATCTTGTTTTTTTCTCTCGTAAAACTGACTAAAGTAACTCAGATTTATAGCGTGTTCACTTTGCCCTTATCTTAGTTTTTCCTCTCACTTAGCGGGTTCCCTGTCGCACTAGCATTCTTTTGATAAAACTGTATGACTGCCCTTTATTTGAATTTAAGATAAAACTTTCAAAACTTCCAGTTGTCCGTGGTCATTTCATGAAAAGTGAAGTCATATGTGGAATAGTATATTTTGCTGCCTTTTCCTTTTACAGCTAGCTCCCTGACCCATCGTTGTCATAGGTACCCATAACGGTGGATGGTAAGTTGGGTACACTGGAAATAAATCGAAAGGGAACTCACAATTATTGGTAGTAGATTGTGTGGTCATCTGATCAATGTATATGATAAAGTAAAGTATATGGGCCCGAAGCCAGAAGTGGCGAAATTATTGGTCGGGTGACCCGCGATCTCTAGCAGTAATTTTCTGGTAGCAGAGTGATGGTTAGGGACTAGTTAAAGGATAGGTAGGACTAGTTAGTCTAGCCAAGTCGGATGCTGCTATAAGAGTAGGCGCTTCAAGGGAAATTGATCACTCACTTGAAAATCGTTTACTTTGAAAAATTATGAAATGTTTTAAAATTGTTATTCTTCTTATCATACTGTTATATGTATTAATCCATTCGTACGTAAAACGTCTTGCATGTTGTTAAGAATCCCCGGGGAATTGAATAGCGAGTGGTGAATAGAATCCACTTGCTTTGAGGTCACTGGCCCAAGGAAAGTTGGTGCAGGTTAGGCAGAACTGGAAGCACTAACTAGGGTTTTTCTGAATGTATGATTGAATAAATGTTAGTGACGAGGTTCATTGGAAAAAATTCCTACTGTGGCATAACCTAGTGAGGGTCGCACTGGAAGAGTAGCAGGTTCATCGGAGCTCGAGTGAAAGCAAAGGGGTTCGCTAGGGAAACTTTAGGCTCGGATATATCCCGGAAAGGTGAATGAGTCTAGGGGAGTAACAGGTTCTCCAATGCTAGTGTGAAGGGTAGGCAGAAGAGATCTACTCGTAGTAAGTGAAAAGTAAATGGAAGTAGTTTACTTGCAGTAAAACAAATCTTTCTTGTCTAGACACTTGAGCACAGTGGCGAATGTGTATTCGTTGTAAAATAACCAAGCACTAAGCACTTTAAAAAGAAAGAAAGTTTCCGTTACCTTGTGAAGGAGGGAGTCAGTTGCGAAGCTGCTCTGACATCACTCTGTGCCGCGCGGGGATTGGTAGACGCAGCGGATTGGTAGCGGAGCTGGAATTGTAAAGGAGGGGCGAGCGCCGGAGCGTGGGAACTGTCTCGCGAAAGGGCCGCGCACCCATTGGTCGAGATTATTTGAACTTGTGCATTTCATTGGTCGCACGAAAATAAAAGACGCACTCGGATTGGAAGTGATTTTGTAAACAAAATCACTCGTAAAATCGTATGTGGCATTCGTATAGACCGCATACCAGACCTGATCCACGTTATATGGGATTTGAGAACGATCAGTGGAAAGGAGTTAAAAACGACATTATGTACGGAACTAAGAGAAAAGTATCTCTTGTAAATAAGGTGAAGAATTATTTCAAAAAGGACAAGCCGATTAAAACTAGAGAAGGTGTTGTCATACCGCAACCCAACACTCCCGCATCTTTCATGATGTTCGATAAAGGGTACAACACATGTGTATGGTTGGAGAATTGGGTGAAATACACGAAAGATGACGGAGTATTGGCTTTTCCGTTAGATGGAACATTTAACAGCAGAATTCTATTTAATTTGAGAACCCGAATGAATGATTTACATCCCAGACCTAGATTAACGCAGTATGAAGCGCTAGAGGAATGGGAAATCGAGGCTTTCGAAAGGGATAAGCCACGGATGGACAAAGGGTTAACTAAATGTTATCCAAAGTTGAAGCAGGAAGCACGAGCTAAAAAGATGAAACAGTGGAGGCAGAATATGATAGTGGAGGGATTGTTTCCCATGATGCCAGCAGATGATCCTTCTGGGGGACAGAAACGGTTGGAAAAATCTAAACATTGGGTACCCATCGGAGAGTCGGATGATGAATTATTAGATGACCTATGTACAAGAAGTCCGCCTCCTTATAATGAGGGACATCGACCTTCCAGTACAGGAGATATTTCCCGAAGACTTCTTCCTCAGGAAGAAGTTAGGTCCGCAAGTGTAGGAGGGGGTTACCACATTCCTCCCTATACCGAGAGTCTAGGACCAGTGGATACCAGAAACATTTACCCCAGGATGTCAGCTAGTGGGGAGACAGGATATTCCCGTGAAGGAGATTTTTGTTCTCGACCTCCCTACGGAGGCGAGATGAGACCCTCAAGTTCAGGAATGCCGTTATTACAGTCACAGTATGAGGAAGAAAGAAGATCCCTAGGTACCGGAAGTTTATTCCCAAAACCAAATTATGGTGAAGGACCTAGTGAGACTCATCCCACTGCCCCAAGTTATGCTCCCACACTAACCCCGCAGGTGTTACATGACAAATCCATTGAGAGATTACTGGAAGAAAAGGAGCGGGAGGTTCTAGCAAAACAGAGAGCTGAGATCATTCAGAAAATGACCCAGTTAAATACCAGTCCTGAAGCATTGACAATCCCAGTAACAATCGGACCTGTAGTTTCATTGTACGGGGATCGGCATGAAAGTCCAAACCCTCCAGTTATTACTCCCGTAATAGCACAACCCAGACCAGAACCCTTAATTGTAGATGAACAGACGAGTGAGTGTGAATCTGAAGTCTCACTGATGGATCTGCCCATTAGAAATACAGGGAAAAGAATGCAGAAAAGACATAATCCTTTCAATGCGAGGGAGATTCAAATGGAATCGACTTCGGGTACTAGAAGTGTCACTTTGGTCACACCTGAGGAAATCGAAAGATGGAGTCAAGAATTAGAGAAACAAACTTCGCAAACGAAACCTTTAGACCTCTACAAACTGAGAGTAGAAATAGAAGAATTAATGGCAGGAAACGTGGGATTAGACAGATTAAATACCTACTCTGAAGAAGAGCTGTTGTTTATGTGCAAAAGTCTTACCCGCAATGTCCGAGTACTTCATGAAAAATTGACCGATACTGCTGCTAGTATGGGAATAGACATTTCAAAATCGAAACCCTTGCAGAAACCCTACCGAGCAGAATTTTCAGACAAAGATTTGGAAAACCTGAATGTGTCAGGGAAAAAGGCACAGGTCAAGGAACTATTGACAGTATTGCAGAAATGGGGAGACGTGGAAAAATGGAAAGCCAGATGGGCTAGGAAGAAAGATGAGGCCAGGTCTAGGCAGGTAACTCCCGAATTCGCTCTAAGAGAAGCTGAAAAGCCAGAACAGTTATGCCCTATGCGGGAAGTGCCCGGAGGAAAATATGTACATGTTCCATGGTCCCGACAGCATATTGTGTCCTTCACAAATGACTTCCCAAAATTACGAGAAAAACCAGTTGACTGGTACCGGCAGGTAGAGAGATTCGTAAAAGTGCAGAAATGCCTATGGAAAGACCTGGATGGGTTCTTCGACATAGTGGTCCCTGTAGATCTGTGGACTGAGTGTAAAATAGCCATTGCCTGGCCTAGTGAGGAATACCCGAGAGATGACAAAACAGGGGAACCGTCGAAGGAAGTGATGAGGAAGTATGAACAAGTAATTCAACATTTGAAAATAAAAGTACCTGCAAAGGAAACTGATTGGACTAAGATAGATAGAACCACGCAGGAAAGGGACGAGACTGTGCATTCCTTTTATGAAAGGCTGTTGCAGGTATTTAAAACATACAGTGGTATAGATAACATCGAGATGAAGGACATGACCCACTTCATTTACAGGTTTGTAAACGGTTTAAGACCCGAAATTTGTCAGTGGATAAAGGATAATAAAATCTGTTGGCATACCAAAAAGATAGATGAGGTCCTACGGTACGCAAAGTACTGTGAGGACGAAATGGCAGAAAAGAAAAAGGCCCTGAAGGAAAAGGTGATGTGGGCTCAAGTAAAGCTCGCAGAACAGCAAGAAAAGCAACTGAGTAAATTAAATAAAGTTACTCAGAACCAAGGTCCTGGGGGAGGGAATGGAGGAAAGCCCCGACCTAAAATGAGTAGGGAGGAAGCCAAAAAGAAATTTCCCTGCCATCAGTGCAGAGAAATTGGACAGTGGCGAGACGAGTGTCCGTATTTACAAAATGATAATGTCCAAACACCTGATTTAATTCCACAGACGCAGAATGAAAAGCAAAGAAAGACCCAGCAGCAGGTAAAAACGATTCAAGTGCCACGAGCGCCAAAGCCTATATTTAAAGGGAAGTCACCACAGGGTGATGATGTAGAAGTCTGGGGAGGCAATGAGGATAGAAATACAGCAACTTCGCAGTATTTGTTGAACGACACCTTTTTCTGTGATGACCAATACTGACGGGGCCTGAGAGGGGAGGACGAGGAGTGCGTACTTGGCGCCTCTTTGCCGGTAGACCAGTCAGGGCCATACATTGAAGGAAAGGTTGATGGAAATGATGTCACCTTTCTATTGGACACTGGCGCTACCCGTTCTACTGTGAGAACAGTGGACGTTCCAAACCTACCCCTCTCGGGAGAAGCAATCCAAGTAGTAGGAGTATCTAATCAATTAATTAGTACACCTGTTACCGAACCCATGGAGATCTCAATTGGAAACTTTAAACAAATGCACAGATTTGTTGTCTGCGATACCAGTCCGGTAAATTTACTGGGACGTGATTTGCTGTGCAAAATGAATTGTACCATCTTTTGCACACCAAAGGGCGTCGAAATTCAAACCCCAGATGAAGACGGTATCTACAGGCTAATGCTAATTAGACCTGACTCAGAAATAAAACGAATGACTATACAGGACTTGCCTGAAGAACTCCAGCAGACAGTGAAGTCAGAAGTGTGGGACTTTACTGGAAAGGATGTGGGATTAATGAAAAATATAGATCCAATACAGATAACAATGAAAGAAAATGCAGTTTACCCTAACACTAAGCCTTACAAAATGAGTGCGAAGTGAGAGCAGGTGTTGCTATTGAAATACAGAAATTGCTAGAAGCAAACATCATACAGGAAGTAATGAGTAGCCCGTGTAATTCACCCATTATGGGCATTAAGAAGCCTAGTGGCAAGTACCGAGTAGTGCAGGACCTGAGAAAGGTAAACAAAATTGTGGTTCCTTGCTGTCCCATTGTCCCAAACCCAGCAGTCATCCTGTATCAGATTCCCTGGGATGCTGAATGGTTCACTGTGATAGACCTATGTCATGCTTTCTTTTCGATCCCATTGCATCCAGATAGCAAATTTCTTTTCTCATTTGCTTTCAACAGTAACGTGTATGTCTGGAACAGGGTCCCCCAGGGGTACACAGAAAGCCCCTCTATCTTTAATCAGATCTTGAAAAAATGCCTTGAAACTTTAGTCTTACCTGGAAAATCTGTTCTGGTACAGTACATTGACGACCTATTGGTGGCGTCTAAAAGCCATAGGGATTGCGTGGTTGACACCATTGCCCTACTGAATCACCTGAGTGAAAAGGGACATAAAGTGGCACCTGAAAAATTACAGTTCTGTTCGAAATCAGTGAAATATCTGGGACACCAGATAGAAAAAGGTATCAGAAAAGTCACCTCAGAGAGAGTCAGAATAATTCAAAATATGCAGTTACCCCGTACTCAGAAAGAGATCAGAATGTTCCTCGGAGTTGTAGGTTATTGCAGGCATTGGATTGTGGGATTTGCAGTTCTTTCAAAGCCTTTGATACAAATGACAAAGAAAGGAGCAAAGGACCCAGTTGAATGGAATGACGAGAGCTTAACAGCTTTCACACAGTTGCGAAATTGCCTGTGTACAGCTCCTGCTCTGGGAATGCCTGACTACTCCAAGGAGTTTGGTTTGTTCTGTGACACTCGTGACAATTGTGCATTGTCAGTCCTGACTCAGGAGCATGGGTTGACCAGAAGGCCTGTGGCATATTTTTCTGCCACTTTGGATCCAGTGGCTGCTGGATTACCTGGATGTCTGAAAGCAGTAGCTGCAACTTGCACCAGTTTAGAACAAAGTGAGTCTATCATTATGGGACATCCTGTAACTGTATATGTTCCACATGCAGTTGTGATACTATTGACTCGTACAAAAACTCAGTATCTCACCCCTAGTCGGCTGACTAAATATGAGAGGATTCTCATGGGGGCTGCAAATATAGTTATTACCCGATGTAACATTTTAAACCCTGCCACTCTACTCCCTGACTCAATGGTAATGGAAGATAAGGGAGATAATGAGCATGACTGCATTGACCTGACAGAGTTCAGTACCAAACCTCGCCCAGACATCAAAGAAACTCCTTTGCCTGTACATGATGTAGAATGGTTCGTGGATGGTTCATGCCAAAGACATGAACTAGGAGGCCTAAGTGCTGCCTACGCTGTGGTCACGTTAGGCAAAATTGAAGAAGCATCTTATCTATTTGGAGTAAAGTCTGCACAAGTAGCTGAATTGATCGCCCTGATAAGAGCTTGCAAATTGGGAAAAGACAAAAAAGTAACAGTGTATACTGATAGTCAGTACTGTTACGGGGTTGTGCATGACTTTGGCCAATTATGGCTACAAAGAGAATTCCTGACTTCTTCAGGTACCCCCATTCGGAATGGAAAAGTTGTCCAAGACCTTTTAGAGGCAATCCAATTACCAAAGGAATTGGCAGTGGTCAAATGTGTTGCTCATAAGAAGGGCCTTGACCCTGTATCTTTGGGAAATTATTTCGCTGATCGGGTGGCAAAACAATGTGCTATGGATCGACTGAGAATAAATCCCAATCGGGGTGGGGTTGGAAACAGCTGCCAACTTAGAATGTTTGAAGAAGTGCCTACTTGGGATGAAGTGAGAGAATGGCAGCATGTGACGCCCTGGGAAGAGAAAGAGAAATGGAAAGAACAAGGTTGTAAACCGAGACGTGAGGATGGTGTCATGGTGGGCCCAAATGGTATGCCTGTGTTACCAAGACACCTGCTTGCCCCAATGGCTCGATTGATACATGAGGGATCACACATTGGGAGGGACGCCATGGTTCTGGTATTTCAACAGACTTGGTACAACAAGAAATTCAGGAAGGTAGCAGAGTCCCTTTGCCAGAGGTGCTTGACATGTCAGCAGTTCAACGCTGGCAAGAAAACAGAAGTTGAACTGATGAAAATTGGGAGATCAGGGGGTCCCTTTGTGAGAATACAAATTAATTTCATTACCATGCCACGATGTGAGGGAAAAAGATATGTCCTTGTCATTGTCTGCTTATTTTCAAAATGGGTGGAAGCTTACCCTGCCACACAGAATGACGCCATAACAGTAGCTAAGCTCCTACTAAAAGAGTTGATACCTAGATTCGGGGTTCCAGTCTTTATTGACTCAGATAGAGGCGGACATTTTCAGAATGAAATTTTGGCCCAGCTTTGTAAAGCATTTGGGATCACACAAAAGCTGCACTGTGCATATCATCCAGAGGCTTCTGGAGTGGTAGAACAGATAAACGGTACTATAAAAAATAGATTGGCAAAAATATGTGATTCTACTGGCTTGAACTGGATAAATGCCCTGCCTCTTGTTCTGATGGGACTCAGAAGCATTCCAGATCGAAGAACAGGCCTGAGCCCCCATGAGATATTGATGGGAAGAGTGATGAGACAAGCATGGGTACCAGGATACAAACTGTTAAGCATTTCTGATGATTTGGTACTTGAATACTGCAAGCAACTGGGTGACCAAGTGCGTTCTATCTCTCGCCAGATTGGGGCAGACGCCGTCGCCAACCCGACAACTCCAGTTCACAAATTGGTTCCTGGTGACTGGGTTAAGATAAAGTAGCATACTCGTTCAAGTTGCCTTGAGCCAAGGTGGGGGAAAAAGCGCCAAGTAATACTGGTAACGACGACAGCAGTGAAGTGTGCAGGCGTTCCCAAGTGGATCCATGCCAGCCATACCAAGAAGGTGATACCAGACGAGGAGCCTGGAGCTGAAGGTTGTCCAGCTGAGGGGTCTACAGACGTTGGTCCTGAAGTAGCTGATATCAGACGGCCGAGCACCAGTCCTGTTGAGGGTCCTTTAGGCGGTGGTCCAGAGGTAGTCGATGACGTACGGCCAAGCACCAGTACTACCGAGGATCCCACAGACGTTGGTCCGAAAGTAGCTGATGACGAGCTGCAGAGGATTTGGCCAGAAGATTGGATACCCATAATAGATCTTACTGGAGATCCACTGAGAACAAGAGAGCGAATAAGAGAAGACAGAGAGTGGAATAGAGAGGACGAGCAAGGCACAGGCGAAGACCCTCAGATCATTGAGATTCACATCAAAGCTGAGGACGGAGAAGAAGGTCAGACAGGGACAGAACAAGTGATCGATACTCCTCCACAGACTCCTGATATCGAAAAGGGACAGACTAGACATAGTGTAATAGTTCGAGCAGAAGAAAAACAAGGGATCGAAGTGCTCGAGCAGGATCAGACAGAACTAGGAGAACATGTTCAGGACATAGAAACAGAGACATTTGAAAGCGAAACGCAAAATATACCTGAACCAGGCCAGCTTAGTAACCAGGCAGAAGAAATAGATACAAGACCTGGGACTAGTCAGACAGAAAGGGAGAAGACAGAAATTGAAGTGCCACAAACAAGTGAAAATAAAAGGACATTAGAAGAAAGCCAAATGACAGTGCCAGCTAAAAGACTCAAGAAAAAGAAGCACATTGAGCCAAGGTATATTAAGAGACTAAGATTAAGAATAAAAACAGTCCAAGAGAAACTTGCAGACATAAGAAAAAGTCCCCGAATTGCAGAAATACCTGAAGATAACTCCAAGAGAAGGAGTGAAAGAGTAAAAAGACAAAACGAAAAATACAAGGATCCAGAGTGGACCTACTTAATCTTGGAAAACTTTGAGGATCTTGATATTACTGACGAAAGCGACGGAGAACGGATTACTGATTACTCTGCAGAGGAAGAGGATGAGGAAGAACCTCCGTGAAATTGGTCAGCAATAAAATTACCTGGGAAGAGCTGCAAAGAGGGGTTAAAATTTCCTTCTGAGCCAAAATGTCTGATACAAACGTGAGTGGTAGACCTAGCCGCAGTTGTTGTAAGACATGCTGCAAAGTGTGTATATGTAGTATAGTTATAGTAATATTAATTTGGATAGGATTAACAGTTTTCATTCCCTTTATGGTTAGCAAAAATACTATTATTGACCCTACTCAGATTACCGACACTGAAGAACTGACAACACGAAGTGTAGAAAGACGTGAGAAAGCACTCAGACAGACAAAACGAGACTTAGACGCATCAGATGAGGAAGGACTACATTACCACGGAGTTAGAAACAAGACACATTTAAATGTTTTCGCAAATTTGTTAGTGCATTACGTAGAAACTATGGAAATAGAAGATTGTTATGTCTGCATGAAGCTACCTACTTCTGTGGCTGAAGGCGTGACATATCATCACCTACCTCTGACCTATGGAATCTCCTGTAGTATTTTAGCAAGCTTATTTTACAAAAGAGGACCGTTACAGTACTATTATTCTAATAATGACATGATCTTTTCTGAACTTCCCATTCGTGGAAACTTGAATCCTGTACATATCAAAAGTGACGTAATACGATATATGGGAGACTATTTTCTGACTATAGGAAATATAGACATAGCTGAAGCACACAGAGATAACTTGACCTGTACATTACATGAACAAGAAAAGATATTTTTAAACATGGCAGAGAAAAGAAGGGAGAGTTTCCAAAGAAAGGCTAATGACAAGAGGCAGAAAACACCTAAATGGGTTGAGAACATGGAAAGCACCTCAAATGGCGGGGCAGGGCCTGCTTTGTTGCTGGATTTCGAGAAGAGAGGGAAACTCTGTCTTCACCGCGAGAAGACTAGTTATTATAATAACATTTTCATTGGTTCCAGTCAATGTGAACATAATTACAAGGTAATTGGAGGTTGGGGATTCAAAAATGGGTCAGAGCCTGTGTTTCCTGGGATTTATTATATATGTGGAGACAAGGCTTATTTCAAATTGCCGGATCACTGGTATGGAAGCTGCTATTTTGGCATTGTCTTCCCGAAAATATACCATGTGACTGAAATGGCTGGAAGCAATGAAAATACTAATGGCTTAGTGCGTAGTAAAAGAGAAAGTGTAGGTGAACTAATGGGTAGTATTTTTAGTGCACTGATACCTGGAGTGGGAGTGGTTCTGAACACTCACAGAATTTGCAAATTGTCCACAATAGTGGATGTGTTGTCTACTGACACAGTTCATGGATTCCTGCTGGTCAATACTGAAATGGTTGCGATCAGATCAATGGTTTTGCAGAACAGACTTGCTCTTGACACCTTATTAGCAAAAGAGGGCGGAGTCTGCCGGATGTTGAAGGCGCAACATTGTTGCACTTACATTCCGGACAAAAGCGTACAGCTCAAAAGATATGTGAAAAACATTACTAATTTGGAAAAGGAACTCAAACCACTCGAGGTTGACAGTGCCTGGAAGAGACTGGTTGATGGTCTCTCCAATGTAGGTCATTGGTTTGCTAGTTCAGGTAAAAGCTTAATGTTAAAGGTACTGATGCCAATTGGAGTGATAGGTCTTATCCTATTTCTCATATTCGTCTGTTGCAAATGTCGCAAACACCGAAAGAAATACCAAGTGAATGCGAGAGGAGTGAAACGAAGTGCGGATGAGCTTGAATTAGAAGAAATGAATAATAAGATTTATAAAAAGGTGAAAAATTCTCACCCTACTTTAAATGAGAAAGAAAAATTGAATCGCCTGTTGGAAGAGATAGAAATGTACAAGGTGTGAAAGAAAGTTGGCATCTGGTTCCATTTTTTTGTGATGATAGTAAATATCATCAAAGAGGGGATTGATAGAGCAAGATTTCGCATCGCGACTTGCTCGATTCATGAACCTCGAAACCGTTGTAACCTCGTAACGAATTGTACGTTTTACTAATATCTTTTATTTCCGATATATATGTATGATAGAGAAGCTTGCTTATGTGTTTGATTAATACGAATAACTTTTGTAATTCTAAAATGGCCACTGCTTGACTTTCCTCTTCTGCGCATGCGTCAGTCACACTCACGTGACTTCGTGTAGAGATAGTTTTTGGAGGGAAAGGGTGCGCATGCGTAATAAGCAATAAGATGACTATGCTTTGATAGCGTGGTGCAGCCTTGTGCTGCTGCTCTTGTGACATTGTTCGTTGCACTTACCATTAATGCATAGTATATTTTTATAATGATTAAACCTGAAATGTGAAATCATGACATGTAATACATTCATTCATTTCTATGTTTTAATTTGTTTTCGCTTACTTTTCATGTATCACGGGAAATGGGGGTCCGAATGGGTCGTGAGCCATTTTGAAGGTCCTTTCTGCGCATGCTCAAGATGCAAGGCCACAGACAAACTTGGACCGTGGAACTCAGCCAGCTGGCAGCCACAGTCGAGATGCTCCTGAGAGAATTACCTCTGACCCAGGAGGATGGAGCCAATGTCCCTATATTGTTACAAATGTATAAGTTTCATTGTATTCTGTGCGACTTCTCGTGGGAACCCCAATCTTGCTAGGCGGCACCCAAAAATGTAAATTAGGCCTTAGAATAGTCTGTTCTCATTGGTGTGTTAACCAAATCCTACTTTAGGACCAATCCAAATTGAGGATTCTGACACTTTGCAACATTTGGGGGGTGGTACCCTGTCCCAAAACAGTATATCTAGCCTAGGTTTAGCTAGAGAAATTGTCCGACTTGTCTGAATAGCTGACCTGTCACTGACCCAACGCACTCAATAGGTGACTTGATACAGAGGTGCTGCGGAGCTCTCTGTCCGAAATTTGACCATAGACTCTGAAGGTTTTACTGAACCTTAAGTGCTGGCGGAGCACTTTGCTGGGGAATTTGCTGACCCAATCGGGGTCCTGACTGATAGCTGCAGAGAGGGTGGAGCGCAGGCGTTGCTTCCGAACTGCGGGTGCTGGTCGTGTCCTGGTGGTCCTGTCCTGATCCGAATCTGGGTTTCCTGTCCTGTCCTGGGGTGTCCATTCTGCACCTGCTGTCCCACTGAGGGTTATCCTTCCTTGAGGGTTTTCCTGTCCTTAAAACTGACCCGTGGCCAGGGTTGGTTTTCACACCAGTCTAGGTAAATATCGCTCTGAGTTCTTAAACTGCACCTTTCTATTTTTCTGTCTTTGCTTTAATAAAGACATACCTTTGCACGTGAATAATTTTCCATGCTTTCTCCTGCAACCATTGCATTTCATAAAATCGTTTGTATTTTTATTTCATAGCGTGTTCCTATGTTACCCTACCTTTTAGAAATCATTTCTGTATTGCAGTTTGCAACTTCTTGTTATGATCTTGTTTTTTTCTCTCGTAAAACTGACTAAAGTAACTCAGATTTATAGCGTGTTCACTTTGCCCTTATCTTAGTTTTTCCTCTCACTTAGCGGGTTCCCTGTCGCACTAGCATTCTTTTGATAAAACTGTATGACTGCCCTTTATTTGAATTTAAGATAAAACTTTCAAAACTTCCAGTTGTCCGTGGTCATTTCATGAAAAGTGAAGTCATATGTGGAATAGTATATTTTGCTGCCTTTTCCTTTTACAGCTAGCTCCCTGACCCATCGTTGTCATAGGTACCCATAACGGTGGATGGTAAGTTGGGTACACTGGAAATAAATCGAAAGGGAACTCACAATTATTGGTAGTAGATTGTGTGGTCATCTGATCAATGTATATGATAAAGTAAAGTATATGGGCCCGAAGCCAGAAGTGGCGAAATTATTGGTCGGGTGACCCGCGATCTCTAGCAGCTTGGCACGAGTAGTCAAGGCTTATCAGAAGGCAATGTGTAAAGTATTTGCACCAACACTCACAGTTACACAGTGAAAACACCACGAACGGACTCCACAACAGTTTAGAAAAATAAAGGTATTTAATATGGTTGCGAAAGCGTTCTTAAGGTTGCGATAAAAATAATCCATAGTTGCATGAAAAGTTCACAGTTGCGTCAAGTTTAGCCAACAGTACCTTAAATGCAACAAAGTTCCCAAAGCAGAAGCTGGTGCGGTGGAAAACAAGCGATGTGTTGCTCCTGAGACCTTGGGGAGGCGATGCGACAACCCTGCTGCAGCAGCGGGCGTGTTGCGATGAATCTGGTCTGTGTGGGGAGGAAGGCCACTTGTATGGATTCCGGTGCGTAAGGTTCTGTAGGAAGTTTGTTCTTGCAAAGGCACGATGCGTCAATCTTGTAGGGGCTGCGACGATCTCCGGGGCGACGATGCGCGATCCAGCGGTGCTCTTACTCTCGCAGCTCCTCGATGCGATGGCTCTGCGACAATGTTCGCAGCGACGTGATGCGATCCGCAAGCAAACGCTGCGGAGATCTCACACAGCGGCGACAGGCTCTGCGACGACACTCGCAGCGATGTTAGTCTTCCCGCACCGGTCTTGTGCGTCCCGCAAACGAAGGATGCGACGACTCTGGCAGCGGCAACAGGCGCTGCAACGATCTCGGCCTTCGTAGCGGCGGGAATTTCCTCGCACTGTCAGGGATGCGCTCCGCAACGAGCTATGCAATTACTTTTCTGTAGCAAAGTCTTTAAAGCTTGATTTCCAGCTCCCCAACACAGGTACAACTTCCAGAGGCACCACACATGGGCCATGCACTCCAGGAAGGACAGAACTGTCTCAGTAGAGCTCAGGGGAAGCTGGGGGTGAAGTCCTTTTGTTCCTGGGACTTCAAAAACAGGGAGCCAGCTCTTCTCAGGCCCTTGGAGATTCCTTCAAGCAAGGGGACACAGCACAAAGCAAAGTCCTTCTCCTCTCCTTGGCAGCAAAGCAACAGCAGGGCAATCCAGCAGAGCAACAGCTGGACAATCTTCCTTCTTCAGTTTCAGCTTTCTCCTTGGCAGAGGTTCCTTCTTGATTCCAGCATGATCTAATTTTCTGTAGTCAGGGGTTCTGTACTTATACCCCTAAAAGTCTTTGTTCCCTTTGTGCAGGAGGGCTCTGAGCCCGGTCTGAACCAGTTCTGGGTGTTCCTTGAGCACTTTGTTTTCCTGGCTTCTCCTTTCCTTTCAGAGTGAGGGGCAGGGTCGTCAGCCGCCCAGCAGGAGGTGGAGCCAGCATTGTGGAAGGCAGGCACAGCCCTATTCAGGCCCAGGTGCTATCTCCTCCCACCACTCAAGTTGCAAATGCAGTCATTCAGCCTAGGGCTGACTCAGCCAGCCTCCTGGGGAATCCCCAGCCCCTGTCATTCTCAAACCAGACAGTCAATACACAAACAGGCCAAGGCACACAGAAAGGTCAGACAAGAGAACAGCAACTTTCGAAAAGTGCTATTCTCAAACACAGGAGTTAAAAACCACCTTTCCTAAAAGATGTGTTATTAAATTCTAAGTTCAGGAATACCAGACTTTGATGTCCTATCTTGCTCCTATAGGAAGATATGCTGGTAGCCACTCTAGCCAGCATCCCCCATGATAGCCTATGGAGCAAGATAGCCTTGCAGCAGTGAAAAACGAAAATGGCTGTAATTCACTACCAGAGCATGTCACCTGCACAAGTACATGCTCTACCTTTCACATACACAGCACCCTGCCCAAGGGGGTACCTTGGGCCTTCCATAGAGGTGACCTATGTGCACAGAAAGGGAAGGTTTAGGCCTGGTCAGTGGGGACACTGACCAGAAGGACATGGAAGTTCACAGACTGCACACAGGCACTGCGGTGGCAGGCCTGAGACACCATTTTAGGGCTGCTCATGTGGGTGGCCCATTTAGTGCTGCAGGCCCACTAGTTCGGATTGGACTGTTCCCATGGGGCACAGGGTCAGCGCTGATTTGCATATCGCCATTGTCTAACCCAGGGTGGTGTGGAGTGGAAAAACGATGGATTTGGGCCCAGATCTTTGGACTGGGGTGAATGTGTGACATTGATCCACATTCTGTCCATCATTGTTGTGTTTGCAGGTACCGCTCTAAGTGTACTGGGGATGCTCAGACGTGAGTCCCACGCACTCCACACCACTGGAATCAAGCTAGCCGGGCTGATGAGAGGTGTTACCTCGAAACCGGGCCGGTCCTCGGATGCTTGTTTCCGTTCTGGGAAGGACATGGCTTTTGTAGTTCGGACTGGACTGTTCCCATGGGGCACAGGGTCAGCGCTGATTTGCATATCGCCATTGTCTAACCCAGGGTGGTGTGGAGTGGAAAAACGATGGATTTGGGCCCAGATCTTTGGACTGGGGTGAATGTGTGACATTGATCCACATTCTGTCCATCATTGTTGTGTTTGCAGGTACCGCTCTAAGTGTACTGGGGATGCTCAGACGTGAGTCCCAGGCACTCCACACCACTGGAATCAAGCTAGCCGGGCTGATGAGAGGTGTTACCTCGAAACCGGGCCGGTCCTCGGATGCTTGTTTCCGTTCTGGGAAGGACATGGCTTTTGTAGTTCGGACTGGACTGTTCCCATGGGGCACAGGGTCAGCGCTGATTTGCATATCGCCATTGTCTAACCCAGGGTGGTGTGGAGTGGAAAAATGATGGATTTGGGCCCAGATCTTTGGACTGGGGTGAATGTGTGACATTGATCCACATTCTGTCCATCATTGTTGTGTTTGCAGGTACCGCTCTAAGTGTACTGGGGATGCTCAGACGTGAGTCCCAGGCACTCCACACCACTGGAATCAAGCTAGCTGGGCTGATGAGAGGTGTTACCTCGAAACCGGCCCGGTCCTCGGATGCTTGTTTCCGTTCTGGGAAGGACATGGCTTTTGTAGTTCGGACTGGACTGTTCCCATGGGGCACAGGGTCAGCGCTGATTTGCATATCGCCATTGTCTAACCCAGGGTGGTGTGGAGTGGAAAAACAATGGATTTGGGCCCAGATCTTTGGACTGGGGTGAATGTGTGACATTGATCCACATTCTGTCCATCATTGTTGTGTTTGCAGGTACCGCTCTAAGTGTACGGGGATGCTCAGACATGAGTCCCAGGCACTCCACACCACTGGAATCAAGCTAGCCGGGCTGATGAGAGGTGTTACCTCGAAACCGGGCCGGTCCTCGGATGCTTGTTTCCGTTCTGGGAAGGACATGGCTTTTGTAGTTCGGACTGGACTGTTCCCATGGGGCACAGGGTGAGCGCTGATTTGCATATCGCCATTGTCTAACCCAGGGTGGTGTGGAGTGGAAAAACGATGGATTTGGGCCCAGATCTTTGGACTGGGGTGAATGTGTGACATTGATCCATATTCTGTCCATCATTGTTGTGTTTGCAGGTACCGCTCTAAGTGTACTGGGGATGCTCAGACGTGAGTCCCAGGCACTCCACACCACTGGAATCAAGCTAGCCGGGCTGATGAGAGGTGTTACCTCGAAAGCGGGCCGGTCCTCGGATGCTTGTTTCCGTTCTGGGAAGGACATGGCTTTTGTAGTTCGGACTGGACTGTTCCCATGGGGCACAGGGTCAGCGCTGATTTGCATATCGCCATTGTCTAACCCAGGGTGGTGTGGAGTGGAAAAACGATGGATTTGGGCCCAGATCTTTGGACTGGGGTGAATGTGTGACATTGATCCACATTCTGTCCATCATTGTTGTGTTTGCAGGTACCGCTCTAAGTGTACTGGGGATGCTCAGACGTGAGTCCCAGGCACTCCACACCACTGGAATCAAGCTAGCCGGGCTGATGAGAGGTGTTACCTCGAAACCGGGCCGGTCCTCGGATGCTTGTTTCCGTTCTGCTAAGGACATGGCTTTTGTAGTTCGGACTGGACTGTTCCCATGGGGCACAGGGTCAGCGCTGATTTGCATATCGCCATTGTCTAACCCAGGGTGGTGTGGAGTGGAAAAACGATGGATTTGGGCCCAGATCTTTGGACTGGGGTGAATGTGTGACATTGATCCACATTCTGTCCATCATTGTTGTGTTTGCAGGTACCGCTCTAAGTGTACTGGGGATGCTCAGACGTGAGTCCCAGGCACTCCACACCACTGGAATCAAGCTAGCTGGGCTGATGAGAGGTGTTACCTCGAAACCGGCCCGGTCCTCGGATGCTTGTTTCCGTTCTGGGAAGGACATGGCTTTTGTAGTTCGGACTGGACTGTTCCCATGGGGCACAGGGTCAGCGCTGATTTGCATATCGCCATTGTCTAACCCAGGGTGGTGTGGAGTGGAAAAACAATGGATTTGGGCCCAGATCTTTGGACTGGGGTGAATGTGTGACATTGATCCACATTCTGTCCATCATTGTTGTGTTTGCAGGTACCGCTCTAAGTGTACGGGGATGCTCAGACGTGAGTCCCAGGCACTCCACACCACTGGAATCAAGCTAGCCGGGCTGATGAGAGGTGTTACCTCGAAACCGGGCCGGTCCTCGGATGCTTGTTTCCGTTCTGGGAAGGACATGGCTTTTGTAGTTTGGACTGGACTGTTCCCATGGGGCACAGGGTCAGCGCTGATTTGCATATCGCCATTGTCTAACCCAGGGTGGTGTGGAGTGGAAAAACGATGGATTTGGGCCCAGATCTTTGGACTGGGGTGAATGTGTGACATTGATCCATATTCTGTCCATCATTGTTGTGTTTGCAGGTACCGCTCTAAGTGTACTGGGGATGCTCAGACGTGAGTCCCAGGCACTCCACACCACTGGAATCAAGCTAGCCGGGCTGATGAGAGGTGTTACCTCGAAAGCGGGCCGGTCCTCGGATGCTTGTTTCCGTTCTGGGAAGGACATGGCTTTTGTAGTTCGGACTGGACTGTTCCCATGGGGCACAGGGTCAGCGCTGATTTGCATATCGCCATTGTCTAACCCAGGGTGGTGTGGAGTGGAAAAACGATGGATTTGGGCCCAGATCTTTGGACTGGGGTGAATGTGTGACATTGATCCACATTCTGTCCATCATTGTTGTGTTTGCAGGTACCGCTCTAAGTGTACTGGGGATGCTCAGACGTGAGTCCCAGGCACTCCACACCACTGGAATCAAGCTAGCCGGGCTGATGAGAGGAGTTACCTCGAAACCGGGCCGGTCCTCGGATGCTTGTTTCCGTTCTGGGAAGGACATGGCTTTTGTAGTTCGGACTGGACTGTTCCCATGGGGCACAGGGTCAGCCCTGATTTGCATATCGCCATTGTCTAACCCAGGGTGGTGTGGAGTGGAAAAACTATGGATTTGGGCCCAGATCTTTGGACTGGGGTGAATGTGTGACATTGATCCACATTCTGTCCATCATTGTTGTGTTTGCAGGTACCGCTCTAAGTGTACTGGGGATGCTCAGACGTGAGTCCCAGGCACTCCACACCACTGGAATCAAGCTAGCCGGGCTGATGAGAGGTGTTACCTCGAAACCGGGCCGTTCCTCGGATGCTTGTTTCCGTTCTGGGAAGGACATGGCTTTTGTAGTTCGGACTGGACTGTTCCCATGGGGCACAGGGTCAGCGCTGATTTGCATATCGCCATTGTCTAACCCAGGGTGGTGTGGAGTGGAAAAACGATGGATTTGGGCCCAGATCTTTGGACTGGGGTGAATGTGTGACATTGATCCACATTCTGTCCATCATTGTTGTGTTTGCAGGCCCACTAGTAGCATTTGTCATCACCAGCCCTGGCACACCCAGTGCACTTTACTAGGGACTTCATGGTGATACACATATGCCAATCAGGTATATCCAATCACAATATCAATTTACTCAGGGAGCACTTACACTCTGACACTGATCAGCAGTGGCAGAGTGTCCAAAGCAACTAAACCAGCAAAAACGAAATCCAGCACAGAATCAAAAATACAGGAGGTAGAGGCCAAAAAGACAGGGGAAACCATGCCAAAAGATGCCAGGCCTAACACGAAGAAATGTAACTTTGAGGGAGAATGACATTGAGTGTTATAGTGAGAAGAATATTTGAGTGTAACTCTGAGGGAGAATGGCAATGATTGTTACTATGAGGGAGAATGACAGTAAGTCGAACTGTGAGGGAGAATAACAGTGAGTTTTAGTGTTATAGACAATGACAGAGAGTGTTACTGTGAGGGAGAAAGACAGTGAGTATTACTGTGAGGGAGACCAACAGTAAGTGTTAGTATGAGGGAGAATGACAGTGAGTGTAACTGTGAGAGAGAATGACAGTGAATGTTACTGTGTGTAGGACTCAGTGAGTCACAGTCTCAGTGAGTCAGAATGAATGAGGTAGAGCAAGAATCATCTAAAATGATTTTGTCAGAGAGACTAAATAAGTGAGACTGAGTAGGAAATAGTGAGAATGCTTGAGACTAGATGTGTTAATACGATTGAATGTATCAGAGTAACACTGATTGACTGAAAATGAGTGACAACTAGTGTGACTAAGTGAGACTGACTAAGAAGGAGTGAGACAGTGAGTCAGAGAATGAGTGAAAATCAGTGAGCAAAATAAGTGGCACTAATCAAAACGAGTGGGACTGAGTCAGACTGGGGGATTCAGGACGAGATTGAGTGATAGGTTAGTCAGAGTGAGATTAAATGAGGTTGAATGAGACTGAGTTAGACTAAGATACAATAAGCGAGACTAAGTCAGGGAGTCAGAGTGAGAATTTGACCGAGTGACACAGAGTGAGAGTGAGTGGCTTGCTCACTGGAATTCAAGCCAATCAATCGCCTCAATACTTTTAAATGTCACCAGCCACCCTGGTAAACACAATCCATGCACATTATTAATACAAATGTTAGTTCTCTTTGTGGAATGCCTTTCATCATCCATGCTACTTTCATGTGTTTGAGGTAACTTCTGAGAAAGCCTGGGGGATGAGGCAAAATGAACCTTTCATCTCCGGTACTCAAACTTCAAAGGCGCATGAACCTATCTAGTCATTAACAACATAGGTGAGCAACAGAATCTTTGGATGGCTGGTATTATTGTGAGGTACTCATATATCTGTTTCCTTTTTTGAGTGACTGGTAGCTTAAATAACAATATGTAACACAATGCATTCAAACAGTTTTCTAACTCAAGTAACCCTTAATTAATAATTGTCTATGCTAAGCCCCAAATCTAAAGGACACTTTCAAGCCAAATGACCATTATCATCCGGTCCAGCAGGACAGAACAGTAACCCCAAGTAGGTCTTATAGTCAAAAAGATTTCCACTTGTTAATACTCATAGGGAATTCAAAAGTGAGTAAACTTGAAGATATCTAAACAAGCACTGGCAATGTCAATTATTCTTTCTGTGCTAATCCTTTGTGGTTGCGATTATTGGCTATTTCAATATCAGATGCTTTTAAAATGTGCTGATATCGATCAAACCAATAGTGGCTACCAGACATCTTGAATTCTATTTGTTATTCTTTCAAGTTGGCCACATATTGCATTATGCAAATGGGAGACCATCTTGAAAGAATACAAAATGTTTTCATTCTTTCAAAATGGTTCTAATGTTGTGTAATGACATGGAAATATGTCCTAATCGCAACTACAGAGGTAAGATTGCTGACTAGGTTGCATTACTAGAGACCATGTCAGTTTTATCTGTGGATTAAAGGAGGTACATACATTGTGTTTCTCACTGAGGTATCAATTGCATAGTGCACATTTAACCCCTTGTTTAGTTTACTTAAGTATTGTGGCCTCCTCTGATCTAATAACTCTACATCTCAAAGGTAATCAATCAAGTTTGTCTTGAACTGAATGTCCCATTGTGTTTTGATCAGCTGTAAATAACAAAAATATATTGAAATGTGCAGACAAATTGCCCAAATAATGTGCCATTGAATTCTTGCTTCTTGCACATCCAAGGTCACAGTATATATGTCCTAATTATGATGTCGGGCGAAAATCGACAGACAGGCCATCAGTGGCAGTCCGTCTGACACCTGAGACTGTGGTTCGACTGCCCGGATTAGGATACCGGCAGACGGAGCAGGGGGAAAGACCAGGGGTGGCTGGTGACATTTGAAAGTGGTGGGCCGTAAACTAATTTGCATATTGCACCGCAGCGAACCGAGGACAGCGCGCGAGCCCGAACCACCTTGCATCCATCCATACATCATTAATGCATCCACCCATCTATCCACCCACCCACCCTGCATCCATACATCATTTATTCATGCATCCACCCATCCATCCATCATGCATCCACCCATCATGCATGCATCCATCCATACATCATTCATACATCCACCCATCCTGCATCCATACATCATTCATTCATGCACCCACCAATCCATCCATCCACCCATCCATCCATCATGCATCCACCCATCATGCATGCATCCATGCATGCATCCATCCATACATCATTCATGCATCCATCCATCCACCCACCCATCCATCCATCATGCATCCACCCATCATGCTTGCATCCATGCATCCATCCATACATCCATTCATCATTCATGCATCCACCCATCCATTCACCCATCCTGCATCCATACATCATTCATTCATGCATCCACCCATCCACCCACCCATCCATCCTGCATCCATCATTCATGCATCCATCCACCCATCATGCATGCATCCATCCATGCACCCATCCACCCACCCATCCACCGAACAATCATTAATGCACCCACCCTGCATCCATCCATCATTCATGTATTTTTATGACCATATAAAAATAAATTATGGACTCTAACAAGCCTTTAGGATCGATGTTGAAGGATGTGCCAGTTTACATATTACATCACCCCTACCTTTTTATGCTGGAGACCTTCTACCGCCCATGTATTTGCGATCCTGTAAGCCCTAGGTATGTACTATACAAATTCACATACAAACATACACCAACATGCATGCAATAATAAATGCATATATCATGCTATTCCGCCTCTACTGTGTGTTAACATTTTGAAATTGTATAACCTTAGTTCAAAGAGTACATTATATTTGCGGTGACAAAGTTGTTAACTCATTTTTGGGAAAATGTTTATAAAATGAAATCTGTTGAAGGCTGTTGTTGCAACTATCAAAATAGAAATTCTGAGAATTTTTACATTTCCAAAAACCCATGCCGTGAAATAAACGGGTGACCTGGAATAGACGCACACATTTCTGCAGCAGATGCTTTAACACACTGAACTATCTCAAGTCATTTGTGCAAGCTAGTTTACTGGAACACCGAAAAACACACACTCTTACCTTGCTGCCGGTCCCACACACGTCTCAGGCTCACAGCGCCCCTGGTCAATCCTGGCGCCAGGGGCACAGGTACCCTCTCGCCCGCAGCACGCCCATTAGGGCTCCTGATGGGCATGCACAACGCCGCAAAAAGTGCGCATGTGTGGGCACGGGTAAAAATTCACCCTCCGTCCCCACGCATGCGTACTTGTGTTGCCGCCTGTACAATCATGTCAATGAATCAACATGACGCCCGCCCGGCGGTCTGACGTCATGTTGATTCATTGACATGATTGTCATGAGGGAGCTGCGGGCGGCGTCGGGCATAGGGTGACCAACTGGCATTGGTGCAAATTCAGGACGGTGAGTGTAAAAATTCAGGACAAAGGGTCAAAATTCAGGACACAAATTCAGGACAGGAGGTCAAAATTCAGGACAAAACTTCAGGACAATAGGTTCGTTTTACAGACACATCAGAGGTCGCGCAATAGTATATAAGTAAGCCTAGCCATTTCCAAACATATTCAACCATTTGCAAACCTATCCCTCATGTATCCTTCCATCTATCATTTCACTCATCCATCCCTTCATCCATTCCCTCATCCATCCTTTCACTCATCCTCCATTATCCATCCATCCATCCATCCACTCTTTCACCCTATCCATCTGTACACTTATCCATCCACTCTTCATACCATCCATCCATTCACTCATCCATTCAGCCATTTACCCTTTCACCAATCCAGCCATCCTTTCACTTACTAATCCTTCCACCCATCCACTCTTTTAGTCATCCATCCATCCTCCCTTTCTCTCTCCATCGACCCTTTCACTTAGCCATCCTTCCATTCATCCATCCACCCACCCACCCACCGATCCATCTACTCATCCACTCATGAATCCATCCATTGACCCTATCACTCATCATCTATCATTTCACTCCTTCACACATCTATTCATCTTTTTGTCCGTCTACCCTCCCTTTCACTCACTCATCCATCCTTACATCCACCCTTTCACTCATACGTCCATTCATTCACCCTTGCACTTATCAATCCATCCATCATTTCACTCATCCACCTACCCACCCATTATCCACCCAACCATCCACCCAACCATCCACCGACCCACTCATACATCCATCCTTTCACCCACCCGCCATCCAATCCACTGATCCATCCTTTCACCCACTCATCATCCATCCATCCTTTCACCCACCCACTCATCATCCATCCATCCTTTCACCCACCCACTCATCATCCATCCATCCTTTCACCCACCCACTTTCCATTGATCCATCCTTTCACCCACCCATCATCCATCCATCCATCCATACATTCGTCCTTCCCCTCATCATCCATCCATCCTTCCCCTCATCATCCATCCATCCTTTTCCCTCATCATCCATCCATCCTTTTCCCTCATCATCCATCCATCCATCCTTCTACCCACCCACTCATCATCCATCCATCCTTCCCCTCATCACCCATCCATCCTTCCGCTCATCATCATCCATCCTTTCACCCACCCCCTTATCATCCATCCATTCCCTCATCATCCATCCATCCTTTCACCCACCCCCTCATCATCCATCCATCCACCCTTCCCCTCATCATCCATCCTTTCACCCACCCCCTCATCATCCATCCTTCCCCTCATCATCCCTCCATCCTTCCCCTCATCATCCATCCTTCCCATCATCATCCATCCATCCACCCACCCATCCATCCATCCTTCCCCTCCATCCATCCCCTCATCCATCCATCCATCCCCTCGTCCATCCATCCCCTCATCCATCCATCCCCTCATCCATCCATCCCCTCATCCATCCATCCTTCCCCTCATCCATCCTTCCTTGCCCTCATCCATCCATCCCCTCATCCATCCATCCCCTCATCCATCCATCTTTCCCCTCATCCATCATCCATCCTTCCCCTCACCCATCCATCCCATCCTTTATCCTTCCCCTCATCCATCCATCCATCCTTCTCCTTCTCCTCATCCATCATCCTTCCCCTCATTTATCTTTCCCCTCATCCATCATCCAGCTACCCTTCCACCTATACATCCAGCTATTTACATTTTCTCTTCGAATGTATGACATAATATCGACAGACAGAATATCTACATACAAAAATATCGACACAAAAATATCGAAATCAAAAATATCGGAGTCATATCTTCATAAAGGTAAGTACAAAAATATCGAAAAATTAATATCGTAGTACAAAAATATCGAAATTAAAAATATAGTTTTTTTAAATGTATTAATAATAATGTAAAAATAATTTTAAAATACATATAATTTTACAAATATTAAATAAAAACATTAAAACATAATTAAAAAATTAAAACTAATACATATACATTTAAAATAAATAAAAAACTTAATAATTTAATTTAATTATATTTTTTTTAATTTCATTTAATTGATTTAATTTAAATTTATTTTATTTTTACCCTGTAAGCCTGTACCCCAAAAACCCAAAACTGACCCTAAACCCTAAAAATACCCCTGTAACCCAAAAACCCAAAACTGACCCTAAACCCTAAAAATACCCCTTTACCCAAAAACCCAAAACTGACCCTGAACCCTAAAAATACCCCTTTACCCAAAAACCCAAAACTGACCCTAAACCCTAAAAATACCCCTTTACCCAAAAACCCAAAACTGACCCTGAACCCTAAAAATACCCCTTTACCCAAAAACTGAAAACTGACCCTGAACCCCAAAAATACCCCTTTACCCAAGAACAGAAAACTGACCCTGAACACTAAAAATACCCCTTTACCCAAGAACAGAAAACTGACCCTGAACACTAAAAATACCCCTTTACCCAAAAACCCCAAACTGACCCTGAACCCTAAAAATACCCCTTTACCCAAAAACCCAAAACTGACCCTGAACCCTAAAAATACCCCTTTACCCAAAAACTGAAAACTGACCCTGAACCCAAAAAATACCCCTTTACCCAAGAACTGAAAACTGACCCTGAACTCTAAAAATACCCCTTTACCCAAAAACAGAAAACTGACCCTGAACCCTAAAAATACCCCTTTACCCAAGAACTGAAAACTGACCCTGAACCCTAAAAATACCACTTTACCCAAGAACAGAAAACTGACCCTGAACCCAAAAACTACCCCTTTACCCAAGAACAGAAAACTGACCCTGAACACTAAAAATACCCCTTTACCCAAAAACCCAAAACTGACCCTGAACCCTAAAAATAACGCTTTACCCAAAAACCCAAAACTGACCCTGAACCCTAAAAATACCCCTTTACCCAAAAACTGAAAACTGACCCTGAACCCAAAAAATACCCCTTTACCCAAGAACTGAAAACTGACCCTGAACTCTAAAAATACCCCTTTACCCAAAAACAGAAAACTGACCCTGAACCCTAAAAATACCCCTTTACCCAAGAACTGAAAACTGACCCTGAACCCTAAAAATACCCCTTTACCCAAAAACCCAAAACTCACCCTGAACCCTAAAAATACCCCTTTACCCAAAATTAATTAATATTATTTAATTACCAAATAATTATTAATTCACAATAACAATAAAGTAAATATATTAGCACATTAGCTGTAATTAATTTAATTTACTAATTAATAATATTTTTTCCCAATTAATTAACAATAACAAAAAATTATATATATAAAAAAATACTCTAATTAATGTAATTAACTAATTAATAATAAGTAAATACCAATTAATTATTAATTAAAATATGTAAAAAAATTATATTCATTAATTAACTAATTAATATTATTTATTTACCAATTAATTATTAATTAAAAATATGTAAAAAATTATATTAATTAATTAACTAATTAATATTAATTAATTACCAATTAATTATTAATTAAAAACATGTAAAAAAATAATATTAATTAATTAACTAATTAATATTAATTAATTAGCAATTAATTATTAATTAAAAATATTTACAAACATATATTAATTAATTAATTATTATTAAATTACTTCCCACCCTATTCCCCTATAAACCCACAACCCGCTCTGATACTAAAACGCAAAATGTAAACAAATTTACAAATTTTCAAACATACATTACAAAACATGTTTAACAAACATATAAACAACATAATAAAATACATAACACTAAACAAAATTTCGATATTAGTAAAATTCGATATTAGTAACTTACATACCTTAAAAAAACTATATTCTGTCTGTCGATATTTTGGACATCGATATTCTATACTATCGAAATTAAAACATCGATATTATTGTATATCGATATTTTAATTTCGATATTTTGTCTGCAAACCTTTCTCTTCATCCTTCCCCTCACTCATCAATCCATCCATCCTCTCTCATTATGCATTTATTCAATCTTTCATTCATCCATTCACCCTTTCACTAATTCATCCAGCCATTCACCCATCCCTTCACTTACTTACTCGCCCACCTTTCCATATTAATTTTGAGCTGAGTCCTTTTGAGAAGAGGCCCATCAAGAACTTCACCCTCGCTGCAGGGGCCGTTCCAGGACTGGGACAGAAGCCACCCAGGGCGGAGACAGGATCCACCACAGGGGGGGATAATAGCCATCACAGGCGGGGGTGGACTGGAGCCACAACATGGGGGGACAGGAGCCATCACAGGCGGGGGGTGGACTGGAGCCACCACATGGGGGGACAGGAGTCATCACTGAGGGGAGGGCAGGAGTCAACACAGGTGGGGGTGGACTGGAGCCACCACATGGGAAGACAGGTGCCATCACTGAGGGGAGGGCAGGAGCCATCACAGGAGAGGGAACAGGATCCACCAGGGTGGGCACAGAGGTGGGCATGCAGTATTCTAGTATCATCTTGGGCTCCTCGCCCCCTCCTGCACAAGACGAGAAGACTGTCTGTCCAAAATGCCATCCCCCACTGTGATGTACAGTACTTACAGGAGCTACTCTAAGAGAACTGATTGAAGTGATTGTCCTCCATACTTTGTTAATCAGTGTGGGTGCGATTGTGCCATTTCTTAATTTTATTACATTATAGACTGCATGTTTGAAGAACCGAGGTTTGCTTACAATTTAGCGACAGTAATTAAGCTCGATGAAGAGAAGCATGTGCACCCTCGGTGTAATCAGGGGTGTAATCTGGCCGAGTCTAGGATGTTTGGGTCCCTGGGTAGAAATGGAATATGTGAGCCCCCCTCTAAATAGCAGAGACATGCCGCATTCAGGGCTGTTTGCATGTGAATAGATGTCGCTGCTTCGAACCTGCAGCCCCTCCCTCTCAGTCACCTTCGAAGCACCTCTTAACAGGTCATCAAGGGCTGGAGGTGTGAGGGTTGCCATCCCGCTGTGCCTCTCCAATGCTGCGGGGTATCTGAGGAGCTTTGGTGCAGCATCGGAGTGAAGAAGGGAGGTGGGTGCAAGCTGTGCCGGGTTTAGGGTGGGGCAACCGGTGCCCTGTTAAAATGACGGACAAATAGCGTCCGTTAAAGAATCCTTCACGGACAACGGACAGACGGCCGAAATTACGGACTATCCGTGAAATTTACGGACGGTTGGTCACCCTAGTCGGGCAGGGGGGCTATGCCCCCACGCCCCAATGGACGAACCGCGCACGGGAAAGATCGCTGCCTCCGGCAGACTCAAGGAGTCGTTGGGACAGCAATTGGAGCCTAATCCCCACAATGGGGTCAGTGCCTGCACAGGCATGGCTGTAGGGGTTAGAATGTAACTTTTCCCCCTGCCTGTACACTTTACATAGCTGTACGATCGCCATGTAAAGTCAGATGGAAAGGGACTTTGGAGGCCCATACCAGTGCCCCTGTCCCTCATGGGCCTACGCTATGAGGCCAGGAGGGCACAAGTGATGTCCCCCAAACATCCAAGCACCATTTACCAGGTACTATGTGGTGCCTGGCACACAGTGCATGGATGTTAGTAAACATACCTGTTTCTATTGCTGCTTGTGCTGCAGCCCTTTTCTCAGCCGCAGCGCGGGCAGCAAATGAAACAGGCATGTTTACGACCGCCTGCACAGCGACCGTATCCTTTTTGGGCTTTTGGGACCAGGACTCCTTGTCGGATGGTCCCATACCTGAAACGATGCCAGTCAGACAATCGTAATGAAGCCCATAGTCAGTGCACTCAGAGCAAACATTACTGTGTGCCCTGGGATCAAACTCCTGCTCCGCACGTGCTTTGGACTGCTTTTTTTTCCAATTAATTCATAAGCAGTATGTATATTGGCCATAGGCGCTGCTGTTTGTCTAGTAAACTGTCATTCAGCCATTCAGCATCACCAATGGACACATGCGTGCACAAATTGCTGCTGAGTGTTAGCTCCCAAAATACGCCTCTTCTCTGACGAAAGGTTGTTCTATAATATTATATTTAGCAGATAATTTATTGAATGGATAATTTAATGGTAACCAGATAAATAAGCGCTGTCAACTTATTTTGGTCAGAATCCTGAAACTGAAGAGTGAATAATTTAGGAATGAACCCTGCGTGCTCCAGAATAATATTTATGTACTGGCACATCAAATACTGGAATGTCTCTCGTGCCCACTTGTATACGAGACTGAAAATACAAACGTGCTCAAGTGCACGTGTTCTGTTTTAAATTAAGATGTTACCCCGGCACCTGGTAGAGAAATGAGCTGCGTTTCCAGTGCACACTGACATTTGTTAATGCAAATCAGCACACCATGCTCATCCTAATTAGCTACGGTAATTGAAAATATTGACATAAACATGAAAATAATGTAATGTATACATTAAGTACCAGGCTTGTCTTATGCGGTTTTTCTAAGTATTTACAATATTGTGGGCAAAAAGCCCAGAGGACAGTAGTAGTTTATTTGTTATGCTTTTCTTATACTCATTATCCTCTCAACAGATTACTGTGGTTAGCAAGACCAGTGTTAACTACAGTTAAGAATGTGAAACAGCAAATTGCACTCGGAAGCATCAAACATTGCGAGGTTTACAGCAGTGGAGAGCAACAGGGGGCCGAAAGTGGTGAGAGAAAGAGATTCGAGGTGGACTGAAATCAAGGCTAGGCTGCTTCGGTAATTGGAAACCTCAGTGGTGAACTCCTCAGAAAAGGATGGGCACTAAACTTGCTTATTTCACAAATAAAACTAGGAATTAAAATGTATGTAACACTGGCGTCAAAGTATCACGCCACTAGCCGTGAGTTTATACCCCAAAAATTGAGGGCCTTATTTATTAGGCCCTTAAGCCACCATTGCGGCATTCTTTATGACCCTGCGGTGGCGTAAAAAATGCACCACACCGCGCCATATTCACAAAATGACGCATCTAGGCAGATGCGTCACTTTCTAAACCCCTGCGTTACTTTATACTTGTGACAGGTATAATCTATGTGGGCGTTCCGGCGCACAAAAGGATTGTAGAAGTGTTGCAGTGAAACCTATGAGATTTCACTGCACCACTTCTACGGCCTCACAGGGTCAAATCCTTATGCCTGCTTGAAGCAGGCATAAGGCTTGCCCCATGTGAAATGACACATTTCTGCAGTTGTGTCTGGTTCCAGACACTCCAGCAATGAGACATTTTTTCGCCGACAGATACGCCAGGATTCCTGACGTATCTGTCAATCCTTGTGACATGCAACTCCATACAGTAAATTCGGTGCATCCATGGTGTTGCACGCAGGGCGCATTGAAAAGTGTTGCATCGCTGTTTCACCGCAGCGATGCAACACTTTTTTATAAATGAGGCCCTTAGTATTAATTAGAGTTTCAGTGAGCAAAATTGAATCAATACTCCAATACCTACTGCTTAAAATGGGTTCACCAGATTATATATAACATGTTGGTCCACTTGAAAAAGAAAAAAATGACAGCATCGTGCTACGTACCAAAACATTTATTATGAGATAGTCAAAAAATAATCTTATAGAATAGAATTCAAAAGTTGAGTGCTGCTTAGCAATAGTACTAGTAGTTTATTCATTGTGCCAATTATTAAAAATACATTAAAATAAAACCAATGGCAAATGCAACTCATAAAACAGAAACCAAATGCTGCTTTCAGATTGCCGTGTATCAAAAGATTGTGAGAAAAAGAAGTGTATGGTAATCTAAAACCGTTTTAACCAGCAGTTTTGAGAGCGCACCACGGTAATTGAGTGACATAAAATCAAGAATAATATCACTAAAATAGCAAGGTATAATGCTTTTTTCGTTCAAGTTTAGAGTCTATAATTTCATGCTCCCTGTGGTGTGAGAACTTTTAAAATTCCAAGCGCCTGCAGTGTGCCCGAAGTCTTGGTAACTGTTCCTAATCTGTCCTACGGCAATGCAAACACGTAATTATTTTCCCAATACAATATTTTGTGTGCAGGTAAAAGCAGGACTCGGTTGTTTCTGTTACTGAGGGAGAAGACAACATTCTGAATAATGACGCGAGGTACTTGCTGCGTATTTCATGTAACTTCGAATAAGCACATAATATTTGCTCCAAAGTTTTGTGCTTAGATCCACAGAGTCTATAGGATTTTGATTCGTATTTAGGATTGATCAGTGGCGGCTCGCAGAAGGAGTGCTGCGGGCCGTGGAGGGGCAGGGTGGAGGGGTAGGAGAGCCGGACATACAACGGCAAGGAGTAAAGTGAGTAAATAAATAAATACAACTATTTACCTTGCGCTCGCAGCATCACCAACTCGGGGACTTAAGCTAGAAATGTGACATGATGACTCAAGTGTACTTTTGGATAACCTTGCATACAATTTATGAAGTCTTGAACACTATTCTGAGTCTTCGGCAGCCAAAACAAACAGAGGTGGTCTTACCCATAACGAAGATTTATAAACTGCAATGTATTCCGACGGCCACATATGGCGCGGAAGTTTGGGGATTTACAAACTGCAGCGGGATCCAAATGGAAGAAAATAGATTCTGTAGAAAAATCTTGGGGGCCCAAATTTCTTCACCAACCTATGTATGTCATAGGGTACAAAATTTGTGCTATGAAGAGGATTTCATTAGGTCCCGCCCAGCTATATTCTGGCTAAAAATATGGCAGAACCCCGCAGTAATTTTAACAAGAGAGATAATTGTAGATTGCCTTAAGTGCGACAAGGGCGGTTCCATACCATGGCTTTCTGCGGTCAGAAAAAGTCTAGCTAAGTGTGAAGTTGGAACACATTTTTTCACATCCCTTAGCCCTAGAGGGTACAAGCATAAAATCACTTAGGGGAGCACTGTATGAACTGTATAACAAAGAAAGATACACCAATGAGCACTTAAAACCATCAGTTGTCAGGTACATGCCCCTTTTGGAGGCACCGGGCATTCAACATCACATGCCACGCAAATACCTTTTGAAGAGCATTGGGCGATGGAAAAGGCGTTTACTCTTCCGCCTTAGCGATGGCAGTATAAAATATTCACTTTGTTTCCCTTTAGGATTTAATAATAACCTTGAGCAGATGTATTGCCCGTGTGGTATTGGTAGCAAACAAACGGTGACACACTTTTAATTTTTTTGTAAGTTTTATGTGAAATACACAAAACAATACCTGGTTCCGTATTTTAAAGCATCAGCTATCTTTGATTTTAAATCAGCACACTTTGAAATTTTAGAGCTCGGAAGTGATGACTTGATTTGCCGTGTAAGTACGTTCTTACAAGTAGCAGTACGCTCATGTGCCTCCATGAGCGACTTCTAATGTGATAAATGCACTTAATAACTCCTAGAGTAACATATCTATTATCGTCTTCTTTGTTGAACATGATTCAAGACATAACTCCATCAGGTGTACGAGCTAGATATAATCAATTAAATCTGTGATATGCTCTGGTTACTGTTTACAACTTTTTGCATCATATTATAACATGATGCCATCGTCAAATGCATGACTATCTTTTCTTTTGTTTATTACCTATAGGGATGGAAGTCTACATACAAAGTAATTCTACCTTGATGCAGCTATTACTGCCCATAATCAAAGCACTTCATTTCATGATGTTGCTGTTACTAATGGCATGGCCCGGAATGGGCAGCTATAATCAATCATATTTGCACTATGTTGTTAATGCTACTATATTCATTGCACTTTATTAACAATACTTTGCTGCTATTGTATGCCCGTCTAACTGCTTTTAAATGTTATCTTATCATCTCATTTGTAAATTTATTGCTGTAGGCACTGCAGTTGCATAGGATTTTAATGCAAATTTACATGTTTTTAATTTGTACTGTATTTCTCCTATTGGTGGTGATGAACTGTGCTTTTATGAATACTCATATCCGAATAAAGATTATTTGAATTTGAACTGTCTTTCATTTTTATGTTGATGTTCTTGTAAAATGGCAGAAAATATGTCATAAAGGTACACTACTATACATTGAGCTAGGGCTCATCTCACATATCATTAATGAAATGTTCAAAGGCTGCTGGGGCTTATATCAGCCAAAGGCATCCCCAAATATGCATAATGCCCATGTTTGCTATTAAAAGCAGTCCTGCAGTTATCTACTGTAGGAAATTGGGATACTGGTTGAGCTGGGGGGTGAACCCCTAATAAAGCAGCAACCATAATCTCTGTCAGGGTGAAACACCAGCAAACCGTAAATTAACCTGTACTTAACCCTTTTACCTGGCCTGGCAATTCGAGCTGGACTGTTCCCATTGGGTGCAGGGTCAAGACTGATTTGCATATGGCTGTGTCCAAACTGGAATGGCATGGTGAGCAAAAAAACAATGGATTTATGCCCAGATCTCTGTACTGGGGTGAATGCAAGACATTGTTCTGCATTCTGTCCCTCAATTCTTCTTTTTGCATTTGTAACCCTTGGCACAAAGCAGGCGGGCTTAACTTAGAGGCAATGTGTAAAGTGCTTTATGCAGTACTTCAAACAAGTATAAAGTGACAAAAAATACAAGAAAAATGTCAAACTAATTTAGAAAAATAGAGTAAAATGTAATAAATCATTTGAGACCAGAACAATAAAAATCCAATAAGTAGAACCAGAGATGGAGGGACTAGAAAGTTCGACAACATTTGGAAATAATTCTTTGATTAATTATACATAAATGTTTGGTGTTTAAAAAAGTATACTTTGATTTGTCCCTGTATCTATAATTTGTAATGGGTTTTTTTTTGCGACATGCCTTTTTCTTTCTTTTTGTCTATCTGTTTGTATGTACGCTATTACTATTTTGATTCCAAAGTACCTCAATAAAAATGTTATAAAAAAAAATAAGACCAGAGATATACCATTTTAAATTGTTCAGTGAAAATAGTGCCCAGAAGCCTAAATCATAAACTGTGGTTATCTGGTCAAGCCAGACCAGGATACAGTCACAAATTCAGGCCAACCATGATGGAGCGAGATACAGGGACCCAGTTAGGAATGCTGAACAAAGTACCTGAAATCTTGGTTTGTGGAGCATTGCAAGCTCCCTTGTTGGGTATGCGTTGCGCAGCCACTGTCCTGAGGAGCTGCGGGGCTGCAATGTGGAGTACTTCGTCATTGTCAAAGAGGGTGTCAATGAGGGGCTTGCGATGCGAAGTCTAGCATTAAAGATGTGTTGCGGGGATTCTGCACATACAGAGAACTATGCGCAGGAAAGAAGGACCCCAGTGTATAGGGGTTGTACCTTCCTACCACCTTAGTACCCAAAATCCCAAAACCAACTAGCTATAGTGTCTCATTCATTCTTCTACATAATCATGAAGCTACAAATGATTATACAATCCAGAACACAACACTCCTGACTCTCTCAGGAATCACGGGAGCAAAACATACCCTTTCGCTCACTCACTCGTAGTTGACCACGATAAGGATTGTCAGAGTTACTGTATAGCTCAAACTTTTTATTTTAAATATTGCGCTCTATAATGCAGTATACAAGCCACTATCAACAGCAAAATGCATAAACCTAGAACAGTTATCATAGTTACAATACCATAGAATATGAAGGGAGAAGTCATCATATACAGACAGTGGAAAAAGGACTATAAGGCCTAACCACCCACCCCTTGGTAAGTTGAGGTTTATTTTTTCAGCAGACCCCATACCTTAGAACCTAGATGATAGGTTAATATCATAGGAACAGCATAGCTCTTCTCCAAGGAAAGGTCTCTCGCCAAGTGTGTGGGAACAACCTGCATCCCCGTAATATCTAAGCACGAGCTTTCCAGCAGGGCAGCTGTGTTTAGCATGTTTTATTTAGGTGCTAGGGACTGACCAGAACAGCATAACAAGGGGCGTGTTTATCGACCTTGCACATCGTGTTCAGACTAAACTCCAGGAACAGCAGAGAATGCAGAATGCAGACAGTTCTCATGTGAAAGGCACAAACAGAGTCTTACAAAGTAAAGTCATGTTGTAATGTGTGCAAAAGCAACATCATGGCAGCAGAGCTCATTTTAATTTAGCAATGTAGAGAGTGACCCTAACAGCCAGATAACACCGTCCCCCTAGTAAGGTCGTAGAAGATAGACAAAAGACTAAAAGAGAATTCAAAGTTAAGCACAGTCCAGAAGCACTTGTGAAAAACCAAATCGTGGGGAATAATTTTGTAAAAACCAATTAAAAAAAATGTTGGGTTCATGAGAAATTATATTAAGAAGTAGGTAGAAAATCCATAAAAGCAAGTGAACTTAAGAATACAATTCATTCCAAAAGGTCATCCCTATCATTAGTAGAAAAAAGGGATGCCACCCAATTAAGTATGTCAAAAGAACAGACATGCTCTTTGTACTGTGATGCTTCCAAGAGCATATTTGGACAACTAGCATGATATTCAATAAAACTTTGTTGTAGGACGTTCTGTGCAGCCGTCTCATTCAGCCAAGATCCCTAGTGCAGTAGCACGCGCCATGTTACAATTCCCAGAACAAACCTGTTTATGAGCCTCTAAGGGACTCATTAACTGGTGAAAATCTGGTACTGTACATGACATATTGGAGAGGCCTAAACCCAAAGCCCAATAGAAAGGGCACCGTTGACAGTAGTACACAGGTTGCACGCAAGTGAAGTAGGCAAAGGGAAAAGTCAATCCATAACTCACACTAAGCGTTGCTAATGGCAAGCATCCAAAAAATGTTTGCACTCGGTCATGGTACAGTTGCAATTGGCCTGGTCTGTGCATTACCACAAGCTGAGCAACCATTGTGTAGCAGAAGCAGAAGGATCAGTATTCCACCTGCAAGTGCCAGTAACATAGGAAACCCTCTGAAGACGCTTAAAAAGATAGAATGAATAAAAGCTGGTATTACTCCAAATATTGTCTGAAAAGATGTCACAAGGCCGGCTCCCCCATTCTTAAAAAAATTAGCAAGGTCTTTGATGTCAGATGTCTTGAATATCAGATGTATAAGCTCCCCAAAATGAAGTGGGAGGTTAGTGTTCAGACGGGACTGAATTCCGCTAGATGTCCTAGCCAACTGCAACTCGAAGGTCTCTCGAGCTGAAGTGAGGGCCACTTCCTGTTGAAACAATAGCCCTTTGAGCCTGCTCAATTAGTTGAAATCTGTTTTCAAAGTATGAATGGAAGGCCAAATTGAACTATTTACTTTCCCATGCGGGGGTGGAAAAAGCACATGGCTACAACAAGTAACACGTTGTGAAACTGTTACTTTACAGGTTCCCTGCCCGTAAACCACAGCAGTTGTGGTTGTTCATAATAAGATAACTGCCATATGTAAGCAATGTAAAAGCGGGGAAAACTTGATGGTACAGGAGTTCCTTTAAAAAAACAAGCAAGATTAGGCGCAGATACATTGCAAGCACCGTGCAACTTAACATGTTTACAAACCAGGGAATGTCCTACTGTGAAATTGCAGTCCTCCCCTGTTAGGAAAACTTCCTTATCATCCCGTTGACATCTGTAAGTAAAAGGAAGGGACCATAATTCATGGAGAAATGAACTACCCAGAGGCTCAAGACAACATAATGGAAAATGTTGCATACATGATTTAAATTGAAACAACGAAAATGAGAGAGATATTACCCCATGAATTAACCAAACAGCAGAGTCTGTCTCCGTCACATAGAATGAAAAGGGCTCCAACTGTTCAATGTGTAATAGTCTGTATGTAGCATCTTTCATATACATAAATTGCTGTTTATCAGTCAAATTAAAAGGTGAAAGCAAAGCAGAAGCATTTAAATAATCCCATAAGACTTTACCCATTTTGAGAGTCTGTAACGTCCATGTAAATTGCATTACTGATCTTAATTGATTTTGACCATGATACAACACAGATACATCATTCTGAACAATATCAACAACAGATGAAATAATATTATCCAAGGTCTAAATGTGTGAAGGCAGTGTACTGATGCTATTGTCTTCCACTGCAAGAACTTTCTCTAAATGTGCCAGATCTATTTGACGCAGACGTAAAGCTGTTTCTGCCTGCGAAAGTTTCAAAAGTCATTGTAAACTACATAGAGAAATCTCATATTTCTAGGGGCTCTAGGACCTAAGATAAAATCAGCCAAATTAATTTTGCTCGATAAGAGTGATAAGTGCCCAACAGCTTTAGGCAAAGTTGAGGGTCGAGTTATTCTCGAACGCCTCCAGCAGTGGGCGGACGACAGCGGGATCTTATCTGACTTACAGTTTGGTTTCCGAGAGGGGCTAGGGACCACCGAACAGGCACTCAATCTTACCCTGCTAATAGGCAAATATGTTAGCGCAAAAGGCGGGGCACTTTACATGGTATATGATGACTTGTCGGCTGCCTTTAATATCGTTAGCCACGCAAAACTCTGGTCAGTCCTTGCGGAAATGGGGGTGGAGCAGAGGCTTGTAAACTTCCTGCGTGAACTATATTCAAATGCCACAGCTAGAGTGCGGTACGGGGCGAACGGCGAGCTAACCGCACCGTTTGGCGTGGAGCGGGGTTGTGAAACAGGGCTGCGTCCTGGCACCCTTCCTTTTTACACTCTATACCAATGGCTTAGAGCGGGCAAAGGGTGCCGGGACCTTCCACACATCAACGGCCGCCCGGTCCCGGCCCTGCTCTATGCCGACGATGCGGTGATACTAGCCCGTACTCCCTTTGAATTGCAACAAGCCCTTGACAGATACGCCTCTTTTATGGCTAACCTGGATCTAAACATCAATATTAAAAAGACTTTTGTCATGTCCTCGGGAACTAGAAAGAAAGGAACAAAAGGTATCTTCCTGCAAAATGAAAAACTCGAGCACACAGAAAAATACCCATATTTAGGGATCATTATTGACCATAAAACTAGCTGGAAACCAGCCATAGAGTCCAGAAAGCTTCTCTTTATGAGAGCCACTTCTGCTCTGGTTAACTTCGCCAGAAGGCTAGGCAGAAGGCCACCCGCCGAATTAACAACAATATACAAGGCCAAATGTGTAACCGTGGCGACATACGGGGCTGGCGTCTGGGGCTATGAAAATACAGCTGCCCTACAAACAGTTGAGAACAGATCCTGAGGTATCTTCTGGCCCTCCCTCGGAGCAGCCCAACGTTCTCATGCCACTTGGAACTAGGCCTATCTGGAAGATATTATTAAAATACAACCACTTTTACTGTGGCATCGCATATGGACTTCTGATAGAACTACATTCTCCCAGGGGTTTATTATGGACTGCATCTCGCTGGAACACGCAAATAACATAGGTTGGTTGCGCTATATTAAAGCCTTCCTGCATGACATTGGGTTGGAGAAATACTACAACACTCCGACTCTGAATCGTGAGTTACCAAGGAAAGCATTCCAGACGCAGTGTCTAACACATCTAGGTGACCTGCGGCTGGCCAAAGAAGCTATTAAACCATCAACAGCGCATAGTTTGGCCATTCAGACCACTCTCTCTATCCAACCCTACCTAACCATTAACACCACCAGTTACGAAAGATTTTTGCTGATCCGGTTCAGACTAAATTTTTTCCATCGACTGGTCACTTTCCCAAAAAGAAATGACTGGTCAACAGCCCTATCACCCTGTCCATGCGATGGCCTCTCCACTCAAACTACCATACACACAATTTTATTTTGCAAATTTTACGGTGAACCCAGAAAGGCCTGGATCATTCCGGTACTAAAACATATGTGAATCAGGAGATGTCGACCCGCAATGCTATCCTTACAGTTTCTGGAGGAGGACTGGGTAACAATGATGGTAATTACATTTTTTAAATTCACTGTACAACATAGACTAAACTTGGAATAGAGTACTATTCTATTCACCTGCCCAGGACACAAAATAACTGTACAGCAAATACCCAATTGTTTAGGATAACAATTAACTGTACTGTACAGCCATAAACTAACTTGCACCCTTTTAACTTATCTTCTCTTATTATTCACATAGAATCTTTTTAATGTAATATTTTATCTTATAATCGTCTTTTTTAAAAATAAAATCATGACATTTCTTCCTCTGTAATGATGAATGGCATTTTAATCACACTGTACTTTTATGGTTTTGCAAAAAAGGAAAACCGAATATAGTTAATTTTGATTTGATTTGATTTGAGTGATAAGTGCTGTTTCACTGACAACAGATTAGAATGTTCCAATCATTGTTGGTACAATTTACCCACTGAGTACGTCATGACTGTATTTGACTTTGGAAAACGAGGATCCAGTCTAGTCAGCGTGAAACCAGGAGTTACATTGTAAAAACGCAGTTGACATGCATTTGAACTTGTTGGCCAGACCAACCAACTGGATTGGTCAATTTCAGAAATATTGAAAGTGTAATTGCGAAATAAAGCTTGTAATACATTGAACTTGTAATTAGTTTGTGTGCGCCAAATGTCATATTCCGCTAAGGAGGGGATGGATGGGATGTTAACATTTTTAGCAGTCGCCAAGCCAAAACAAGTGGTCTGGTATACTGTATCATTTAAAAATAAAATTTGAGTTGGAATCAGGCTGGCACAATGCAGAGCTTCAGTGCCCTGAACCTGCCAAGCTTTAGTGCCCCAAATTGATTTTAAATCAAATGTATCTTTCCAGTGATCATAACCTTGTTTGGTCAATTCAGTTCCAAATGAAGTGGAATAGATCAATTTAGTATGGGCATGAATAAATTTGGGCTTCAATGATGAATGCAATAAAAAAAATGGGATTCTGGATTAGACGTGTTGTAACCGATGTAACCGATAAAATAAGCAAACTTATCCTGATGTGTTTTAGAATTCCCTAGTATGAGAGTCGGACAATGTTCCTGTTGAGTGTAATTAAAGACAGATCGAAATGTGCTTGTTTTGTGTAATTAATAATGCCCATGATGTTGATAACAGAATAAATCAGCATAATTAGCAGAATTTAAATACAAATCCTCTGCTCAAAAGTAGCATAATATTTCAAATCAGAAAACAATAAATGTACAGCTTGCACATCCCAAACATCAGAATGTATGTCCTGTATTACCACATCTCCTAAGGAGACACAAAATACATATGGTATCTTAAGGACCTCCGTCGGGCCATGGACTTCAAAAGCTACTTTATTCCATATAATGCCATCTGAATCTGGGAAAGATGAAATGTTAACAAGAGCTTGATCACGTTTCATGATATGGGATGATTTGTGAGGTGCCAGAACTCTGTCGATCAAGTTCACAGCAGAGCGTTCAGGCAAATAAAGACCATTGATCAGTGAGGAAAACCCTCTCACAAATCTAATCGACATGAAGAGGAAAATCAGGATAAATACCAACCAGATGCAGTTCCAGGGTGGAACTAGGTAAGTCTTCTTGAACCAAGAGATAAAAAAACACAGTTTTGTAGATGGGAGGGTTAAAGTGGAAGACGAGGAGGATGATTCAGAAGAGAAGCTGGCATGGTCTCCAAAGTACCTGTTAATTAGAGGTGGTAGTGCCGGGTCAGCATGATAATGTCAACGACTGATCGGCACCTCACTAGTAGACTCATCTGTGGGGTAAGTATACTTGATGTCTGCATTGGAAGATGGAAGCAGGACAGGTGAAAGGTCAATAGTAGTGTCTATCACTCCCTCAACCACACAGGCATCAGTGGAAGAGAATGAAATCAGTGGATTCAATGAAATTGCGTCGCACGAAACTGCAGGCGTGACACTATTCAGAATCCGACGGACGGTGTAACTTGACATTGTCCACTGAGATGTATCTGTTGTGTTTGCAACCAGGTAAAGGTGGTCAAATGACTGTACGAGTACCCTTCAATACAAAAACTGGAACGGTTGCACAATAAGAGGGACCAAATTCATTTTTGTTCTCCAGCTTTTCTCGTACCAGATCTTCAAACTTAGGAAGCCAGCTGGCTACCTGAATCAGCAGTGCTGCATCATTGGAAGAGGGTAAATGTTCAGTTGCGTAGCAGTCAGAGGTCTTTTGTAGGTCCTGTAACATAGTAGAATGATTATCTACGTCAAACGTTGCAGCAGCCCCCACAACATCTAGACGATCAAGGTCAGGCACAAACATTGTAATGCCAAAGAGCATTTCGTATGGGGTTCCCCCACCCAGAGATCTTCTATGGTGATTATTTAGTGCACGTTGAACCCCATACAAGTGGGCCAGCCAGTTCCTGCCAGTATCTAAGAGCCTAGCTGTCATAGACTGCTTTAAGTCACGGTTCATTGGCCCCACTATGGAATTGCCCTCAGGCCTATATGGAAATGAAAACTGTACCTGCACCCCCATTGACATCATTGCTTCCTTGTACACCTTAGAGGCGAAAGCTGGACCTTGGGTCAGAATGGAAGGTGCCACAGGCAAACATCCCGACAAAAACACGCAATCCTCGAGTGACATTTAGAGCGTCAGCACTGCGTTGTTGCCAAACTCAAAATAATCTAGTGCACAAATCTACTGCAACCAAGATATAGTTATATGCAGTATCAGAGGAGAACAGACTGCAATGATCAAGATACACACAGCCAAATGGCTGATTGGATAAACACAGCTGTGTTTGTGGTGGGCGTGAGACCATAGATGGCTTAATTTGTTGACAAATGTCACACAAAAGTACCTAATTAGGGGTCTGTTTATAAAAACCACTCCACCAGTAACATTGCTGTAAAATCGAAACTGTCACCGTCACTTCGGCATGGGCAGAAGCCATGCCTTCATGTCCTACAATGATCAAAGCAGGTTTGTGGTCCATGTTGGGAATCAGCCGATCCTCAACATTTGGAATTTTAGCATAAGGAACTTGGGGCCCGATGTAGGTAAAATAGATTTACCGATTTTTAATTACCGAATCATACCGATTCGGTAATTAAAAATCGGTAAATCTAAGGGGTTGAGATGTAGGAACATCCAGATGTTCCTTCTACCGAATCGGTAAAAATCTGTATTTACCGATTCGGTAAATACCGACCGGTAATGGCCCATTCATTCCTATGGGCTTTGAAGCCCATAGGAATGAATGGGGCATTACCGGTCGGTATTTACCGAATCGGTAAATACAGATTTTGACAAGGGTGCAGGGGGTGTCACTTTGACACCCTCTAGCACCCCCAAAAAAGATTCGGGGGCCATGTGGCAGGCATACCTGCCCTAAGGGCAGGTCTGCCTGTCATATGGCACAGGTGTGCATGCACACATGTGCATGCACACCTGAATCGGTATTTTACCATCAAATATATTTGATGGTAAAATACAGAATCGGTAAGGGTTGTGGGACTCAGAAGAGTCCCACCTACATATCAAAAATACCGAATAGGTATAAATACCGATTCGGTATTTTACAGATTCGGTAAATTTACCGATCGGTAAATTTACCGAATCTGTAAAATTCTGGGCCCTACATACCAAATCTGATTTTCCGGTCGGTAACGGCCGAAAATACCAATTTTCGGCCGTTACCGACCGACCTACATCTGGCCCTTGATCTGGAGATAAATGATAAGAATACTTAGAAGGGAAGCCCTGCAGAGGAGCCGTTCTATCCTTCCTAGCAGCAATAGCTGTCAAAATGCTGTTACGGAACACGTGGCTACTGCAGATTTAGCAGCTTTATCAACCAAAGTATTACCAGCAGCATGTGCTCCCACATGCTGATGGCCAAGAGTATGAAGTGTGAGTGGGAGAAATTTTTTAAGTTCCGCCACTCGAACCCAAAGCATTTTATGCTTTATTGCAATGCCTTTAGAGTCGCTATAGTCATTTTAGGACCAAAAGAATAAGTTGTCATTAAAAGACTGGACACAATAGTAAGAATTGCATACAATAAGATTAGGATCAGCAAACTTAAGAGCAAGAACAAGAGCACGCAGCTCCGCCAATTTTGCTGTACAGTCCCCAAGCGCCTGCGTAAGCACTATGGAATACTTACATTTCCCATTGACAATGGTACCATCCACAATAGCGCAAGCAGCTGAATAAGCATGTTTAGAACCAACCGCCAGCTGAGCCGATCCATCAGTATAGATTATACATTTGTATTCATTCAAAGGAAGCAAGGACAGAGCAGGAGGATGAACATGTTCATAGTGTAAGAACTCCTGTGTCTGAAGAGCAGGATCGAAAATAAATGTGACATCAGCCAATGTCAAAGATGCAGCCCATTGAATACAACGGGGATGTAAAGCCTTAGAGTTTGGTACACTCTCCTTAGTCACTGCTTCTAAAGTAGGGAGAGGTGTGACCATAAAAATGCTTTTACCTTGCGCCAGAGAGCGTTCTTTCAGAATCGGCATTTGTACCTCTGTCAAAACTATTTCAGTATGGGAAAACTGCATTTCAGCCGATGTGTATAAATGTGATATGCAAGCAATAGGTACTGTGTCCTCCTCATTGAACGTCAAGTAAGTGAAACCCACTGTCCCCGGTACTATACGTATCACCAGGTTCGTGGCATTGTCACATATCAACTAGTAGATAGTAGCAAGCAAATTTGATTGCAAAGATTGCAGAATTGAGGTATGTTCTGGAAGCCAGCTGGCCGAAGAAAACATAGGTTGTATCAATGCATATAGCTGTTTGATACGCTGGGCATAATCAGGAAAGCATGGCCTCCCAAAATTCAAAAATCCCAGCAGAGACTGAAGTTTTTTCAGTGTAGAAGGAGGTCACAACTGTGCACATTTCTCCAGAAATTGGGGTGCTAACCCACTACCTTCATTGTTGAGCTCGTAGCCCAAAAAGAGCACAGCAAAATGTGCGATGTGTGATTTTACGAAATTGAATTTATATCCAAAGTCAGCAAACTACAAAATAATGCGGTCGACATGGACAAGATGTGGCATTAATTCATCGTCCGTCAGATAAATATCATGAACATACGAGAACGCATCATGGTCTATGCTATGTAGCAAAGACACAGTATGTGCAGCCCCCATAGGCAAATGTGTACATTTTTTCTGATTTCAGACGGTCGTGAAGGGTGTCCAGTCACTACTCTCAGGAGCCAAGTTGTGACTACAGAAACCATTGGATGTATCCAGTGTAGTTTTACATTTTTTACGGATTAGTGTGTTCACTAACGCAGAGCTGTGCGTGTTTTGTACCGCAAATGTACTACAATGACTATTCAAATTTCGATAATCTAAGACAATGCAATATGATCCGTCAGGTTTCAATACAGGAAAAAGGGGATTATTCATCGGTGAAACACAGTATTCAATCACTCCCTGATAATCCAGCTGAGTTAGGCTATCACAAACAGGAGCCTTAGCTCCTTGTTTCATTGGATATTGCAGCTGTGGCTGTGGCATAGACCGTAACAGGATCTCATGTGCTGGGGAATCTCTCTCCCAGCCCACCTGATTATAGTATGAGCTGGAGCACGTGCCACTCAGCTGCAAAAGCCTTTGCATGTTCCTCAGGAACATGCAAAGGAATGGCTAGCACAAATGGAGGGTGCAAATCTGCCTCTGCTAACAAAATGTCATATGAAGAGGTTAGATTTTCCCAGAAAACTGCTGTGATTGTATGTTATATATCACCTTCAATTTGGAAGACTGTTTCATAGAGTCTATAGGGGGGCAACTCATGTATCTGCTGCCTCTACTGTAATGAATGTATCAGTTGCTCTTGCCTCCAGACAGGGACGCAGTGCCTCCCACACTATGGTAACCTCTGCTGCACTGTCGAGCAGAGTCACCACCCAAGTCCAGTCTAGAAGATGCGTTCTCACCATCTGAGGCATGTTTCGCTGGTAAAGCTGCAACTTTCTTCTTCTGATATGGGGGTCTAATACGAGGCAGATCCTCTTGTTTGGCTTTATCGTCAAACTGTTGAGGTTGATCTTGTCCCTGTTGTGTGGGCTGACCTTTGCCACAATCCTGGCGTTCTCCACCACCGACTTCAGAGCCCGATGTGTCCGGTCAAGAATGAGGAGAGTGCTGACCAAGTACTTGAAATCTATCAGGAGTCTTAATTTTCGTGCGATCGTGCAAGTCATAAGTACGCTCAGAAGACTCAGATGTTCATGAACCAGCAGGCGCACCCTGCTTCTGTTGTTGCTGCCCCTGTTTTGTATCTCTCCAGTTCCTTTTAAGAAAGAACAGGCACCCATCTTTATCAGTATGGGCCCTTTGTTGACCTTGATTTTGAGTTTGAATGTGAGTTTGTGGTTGTGGTTGAGTAAACAGTTTATTTCCCAGACTATTGCACCCTATGGATTTATAAACTTTAGGAATAATCTTTGGCAATTTGAATTGCTTGTCTGCATCTGCCACAGCCTCCAAGCGTTCCATCACCTGTAAGCATACAGCATTATCCTTTACATTAGCAAAGATATTTCGCAAACAATGTCGAACACCCCCAAAAGTCTCATTCCCAACTTCCTCCTGAACATGCTTGATCACGGATGGGAGAACGGTCATTGAGGGGGTGCCAAAACACATCAAATATACCGCTGAAAACACTTTACCTGAAGTTTTACAATCAGCTAATTCGGGAACCAGATTTTTCGGTAGACTTATTGTCAAAATCCTGTGCTTCTTCACTGGTGTGGTATTTGGAAAAACAGCTTCGAGTTGCCCAAATTTCACGGCAAGCCAATAAGGAAGTTTATCATTATTCTGAGGACCCTTGCCTATTGTGGAATTAACTATCAAAGGACTGATGGTCACCCCACCATGTGCAGGTGGTTGTACAGCTGCTCCAGGTGGTCCCACCTGGAAGTTGCACGACATGAACTGAATAACAGCTCAATGTAATCATATTAATGAAGTATGTAATACGCGTAGCTCTGCGATTAAAGCAGTGAGATAAGTTGGGTGTGGGGGGTACCCAGCCAAAACGGGATATGTGGTCCCGTATATCGATAAGGGGTCTAAACAGACCGGAGTTATAGGGTGTGGAAGGGTGCAATTAAACCAGATTTCGTGTTGCCAAGCTGTTAGCGGAACCTCAAGAGTTCTATATGGTCTATATTCACATGTTGTCGAGGTGGCAGTATACTCGAGAAACAAATGATCTGTTTCATCAACTGCTAGAAAGGTGACCCAAGAATAAAATACCTCGAAGCGGAATGCAGGATCTGCTTCTACAACAAAGATAAGCACAACACCAGCATAAGGGACTTGATTAAAATAAGCCCTGAGCGGCGCACGGTTAGGAACTGGTATGGCAACCACCATAATCAACAGTCTATATAAATAAAAATGTAACTGTTTGTTCGTTCAAAATCTCAAATCTCCGAAAGTTCTTCACCGATTGCTTTGAAATTTTGTCACAACATTGCATTCAAACACGTGAGTGTTTTTATATACACAACGTTGGATTCAAATACGCGTGTGTCGAATACGCGTGTGTTTTTAATCGAAAGCACAGACACATAAAAATGTCAATGTGCGTTTGATAAAAATGTTAAATCTACGAAAGTTCTTCACCGATTGATTTGACACAACATTGCATTCGAATACGCGAATGTTTTTATATACACAACGTGGGATTCGAATGCGCGCGTGTCGAATATGTGCGGGTTTTTAATCGAAAGCACAAACAGACACATAAATATGTCAATGTGCGTTTGATAAAAATCTTAAATCTACGAAAGTTCTTTACCGATTGGTTTGAAATTTTGACACAACGTTGAATTCGAATAGGCGCGTGTTTATATATACACAACGTTGGATTAGAATACGCGTGTGTCAAATATGCGCGTGTTTTTAATCTAAAGGACGAACAGACCCTATCGATTGGGTTGCTGCGCAACAACTACAATAGACGCATAGAGACAATAGTCTACATATATTAGGATGGATAGTTGGTGTCAGGATGGCAGACCGGGAAGTGGGTGGAGGGAGGGGGGAGGAATTGGTTCACTATGCAACATTAGCGCGTGTTTACATATACACAACATTGGATTTGAATACGCACGTGTCCAATACACGCGTGTTTTAATCAAAAGGCCGAACAGACCCTATCGATTTGGTTGTTGCGCAACGAATACAAGGGACGCATATAGACAATAGTCTACATATATTAGGATGGACAGTTGGTGTCACGATGGCAGACCGGGAAGTGGGTGGAGGGAGGGGGTAGGAGTTGGTTCACTTTGCAACCCGAACAGACCCTATTGAATTGGTTGCTACCCAACAAATACAAGGGTCGCATATAGACAATAGTCTACATAAATTAGGATGGACAAAAACATATTGTATACCCACAAGCATTGTGAAATTAAACATATTAGAAATGTGCGCTTACTCTTTTCCTTCTCTTCCATTTAACCAGACTGAGCCAAAGCAACGCGTGGCCAGGTACAGCTAGTAAAAAATAGAAACCTATGCGTGGCAGTGCAACAAAGGGTTAAAAGTAAGTGAAATATAATTCAAGCTTGAAAAGCCTATAAAATATCACAATATAGGAGGTTACTCAGTCACAGCGGGAAACAGCCATTACAACGCAACTTTCACAACGCACTACCATTACAATGAAACTTTTACAACGCAGGATCCATTACAACGCATGCCATTACAGCGCAGATGCTATTACAACGCATGCCATTACAACGTAAGTATGGGTAAGTATTTCATTTAATTTTAACCCCTATTCTATCCAACACTTACCCTACTATTACACCCCCTGGAGTTAGAATAGTAATTTTAACCCCTACACTATCCAACACTTACCCTACTATTACACTCCCCTGGAGTTAGAATAGTAATTTTAACCCCTACACTATCCAACATTTACACTACTATTACATTCCCATTAATTAAAAAAAAATTAAAAAACTTACCCATACTTACGTTGTAATGGCATGTGTTGTAATAGCATATGCGTTGTAATGGCATGCGTTGTAATGGATCCTGCGTTGCAAAGTTTCGTTGTAATGGTATGCATTGTGAATGTATGCGTTGTAACGTCATACATTCGTCACAGTTGTCTCCGGAAACAGAGGTGAGGGTTTTGTGCCAAGCACAAGAGCTACTCAAGAGTCTTGCAGATAAGAACTAGACCAAACGTTGGCTGCGCCATGTTGCAGGGATTCTGCACATACACAGAACTATGCGCAGGAAAACAGGAACTCGGTGTATAGGGGCTTTACCTTCCTACCACCTTAGTACCCAAGATCCCAAAACCAACTAGCTATAGTGTCTCATTCGTTCTCCTACAAATGATTAGACAACCCAGAACACAACACCCCAGACTCTCTCAGGAATCGCAGTAGCAAGACATACCCTTTCGCTCACTCACTCGTACTTGTCCAATAAGGATTGTCAGAGTCACTGTATTGTTCAAGATGTTTATTTTAACTATTGTGCTCTATAATGCAGTACACGGGCCGCTACCAGCAGCAAAATGCATAAACCTAGAACAGTTATCATTGTTACAATACCATAGAATATGAAGGGGGATGTCATCATATACAGACAGTGGAAAAAGGACTATAAGGCCTAACCACCCTCCCCTTGGTAAGTTTAGGTTTATTATATAAATGAAGAACTCTGGGCTATGCCAGAAGACCCCATACCTTAGAACTTAGATGGTAGGTTTACATCATATGAACAGGTTAGCTCTTCTCCAAGGACAGGTTTCGCTCCAAGTGTGTGTAAACAACATGCATCCTCCGTAATATCAAAGCACAAGCTTTCCAGCATGGCAGCTGCATTTAGCATGTTTTCTTTAAGTGCTAGGGACTGAACAGAACAGAATAACAAGGGGCATGTTTATCGACCTCGCACATCGTGTTCAGAATAAACTCCAGGAACAGCAGAGAACGCAGAAAGCAGACAGTTCTCATGTGAAAGGCAGAGACAGTCTTGCAAAATAAAGTCATGTAGTAAAGTGTGCAAAGGCAGCATCATGGCAGCAGAGCTCATGCTAATTTAACAATGTCAAGAATGACCCTAACGGCCATATAACAGATGCATTGAGCAACAGAGGTTTCAAGAAAGCGGCTGGGCTGAGATACCGTTTCCTGCGTCATCATTCAGGATGCAATCGACAAGTGACTGCGGAAAGGATGCCTGGGTTATGTGAGCTCTGGCATTATGGGTATGGTGCACTGCAGCAGTTTTGATGCAGCTACAAGGAGATACATCAAGTTGCACCTGGGATGTGTCATCATGTGGCATTTCAGATGTAACTGTGAGGGAATACATCATGCTGCATTGGGTCTGCTTCACAGGATCACAGTTGGGATGTCAGAGCACCTTCAGGCCCCCTTCCTTGGGTCCAGGACTGGGGTGGCACCACTGGAGGGCTAGAACTCACAGAGCTGGCTTGAGCCTTTTCTGTCCACGAGGCTGTTATCAGGAGGCCAGCCAAGGAATCCTTGGAGTCACACTGGTAGTCCAGGGTTCAAAATGCAGGTCCAGTCCTTTTTCACTCAGACAGCGGGATAACAGGGCAATGGAGCAACAGAATAGTAGTCATTCTTGCAGAGCTGCACAGCAGTTCTTCTAAGTCTTTCACAAGTTCAGAGGTATACTTAAGAGTTGGTCTGAGGGTCCATTATTTATACCTTGTGCCCTCTTCGAAGTTTCTGGAGGTTTTCAACCCTAGAGGCCCTTGGAATTTCTTGCCTCCCTGCCCTGGCCTCAGCTTGTCTGGTGTCACAAATGACTCGTGTTAAACCTTTTGTGAGTGTGCTCAGGCAGAGCCTTTGCGATGTGCAAATGTGGTAGGTAACAGGTCCTACCCCTCATCAAGTCAGCGATTACCCATCCTGCCAACACATATTCTCCTCTGTCTCACTGCCTAGAAAGCCAACTTTCCAAAAGGGGCATTTTAAAAATTGTAACTTAAAATCTACCTTTACCATTAAAGAGGGCTTTAAAACACGATTCTTTAGACACCAATTTGAAATTCCTACTTGCTCCCAATTTAAAGTTAGCCATTATTAAATGTAATAAGGTAAACCAATGTCAGAGGTAGCCCTTGCGGTGGTGAAATATGAATAGAAGAGTTTCTCACTACCAGGGCATGTAAAACGTACATGTCCAAATTTTTTAATATACTGCACCTTGCCCTACAGGCTGTTTAGGGCCTACCCCGGGTTAATTCATATGTATTGAACAGGAAGGTTTAGGCCTGCACAAAAGTTTACTTTTCTAGGTCAAAATAGCAGTGTAAAACTGCATACACAGGATGCAATGGCAGGCCTTGCGCACGTTTAAAGCTCTACTTGAGTGGGCGGCAAAATCAGTGCTGCAGACCCACTGATAAAATTTAACTTACAGGCCCTGGGAATGGAGAGTACCACTTTACTTGGGACTTGCAGGTAAATTAAATGTGCATTTTGGGTGTAAGACAGTTTTTTCATAGGCAAAGGAGAGAGCACAAGCACTTTAACACTGATAAGCAGTAGTAAACTGCGCAGAGTCCTAAACCCAGCCAAAATAAAGTTAGTAAAAAAAGGAGGATAGAGCGCAACTAGTTGGGGGAAACCATTCTAGAATGTCAGGTCTAACATCAACACTTCTGAGTCACAAAGGATTGTAACATCTACAAAAGACACATTTTATTAACCACTTAACAGCATACAGTGATTGTGCTGAGTTCTCAATATGAATTGTAGTGATCAGTTCCCCATGAAGTTTTGGGATGTAGAAAATCAGTGCTACAGTGTTTAAAGAAGAATGTTGAATAAATCCTTAAACCCGATTTTCATCAATATATTTCTGTAGTTGCTCTTTTTCTCTCTGTGTCAGAGCATATATTCAACCATCTAGTGCTCCTGCTATAAAATGTATTTCATAGACATTGAACAAATTTGCTCCCTTTTCACAAAATATGTCTGCAAATTGTCGGTACTCTATAGAAAGTTCCCTTTGACTCAGACATTTCTTTCCTTTTTTTCAAAAACCTTTTCATTGTTTTTCAAGAAGTAACGTAAATAGACCAGTCGGGTCTGCAATTAACATTAAAATGCGTACAAGTTTAATTGCATTTAAAATTCAGTTTTCAGGTGGGGTGCTATAATGTTGCAGCTTTTATGTTGCAATCATGGGCAAGACACCTCATTTTTGCACAGAAGAAATCCCCCATCCCAGGTGACTAGAAAAAGTACATTTTGATTTTATTTTTTAGAGGTGTGAACCTGCCAATGACTAATGTGTTGGATTCCTGCTTGGGATCTCTTCCTGTAGTAATCCCCAAGCAGGGATCAAACTTGGAGAGATACATTAAGGACTTCTAACCTGGGCTTCTATTGGAATTCTATAAAGCATATTAGCAAGCCCATTATCGCCGTTTTAGCGACATTTTCCTGCCGCTACACCGGCGATAATTTTAACGAGGTTCTTGCTAATATGCCCCATAGTTTAAAACGGTACATCTTGCCCTTTGATCCGTTTACGGGCCCTGAGATATGCCCCTCCAGCACTGTTCAAAGCAAAAGCAGTCAGCGCCTAAAGGCAGACCATCGCATGTCAGACCATAATTTTTCATTCTCTATGCTACTGTAAAGAGAGACCCACCATATGCAAATCAATCTTGGTCCTACTCCGATAGGAACAGTTAAGCCCGATTTGCCAGGTCACTTCCCCTCCATGTGAGAACACAATCAACCCCAGGCTAGTTTCAGCCTACTTGGGTCTCATGAGTGAGTTTCAGATTGAGTCCTGTGGCAAGGTCAGCATGTTACCCAAGTCTGACCATACTCGTCACACTTAGGGCTTCTATTGCATTAATGAAGAGGGTGATGGATGGAATACTTGAGTTAATCCCATTCACTGAGATTGCAGGGGATGCATTCCAGTCCATCATTTTGCCCCACTGTGGTACTCTAGACAGAGAGCTGGCATATATTCAAAATGGTTTGATGCTGATGCAGCCCTTATTACTTACTCGTGGCTATGAATAAATTAAGATTTCTGTCTATCACTTTTTCCTCAGGGGTAAAGGAAGTGATATCACAAATCCTTTATCAGTGCAATGACAACACAGGAAATGCCTTATTACATTGACTTTGATGATATCACAAGAAATAAGGCCATGTGGCATTTTATCCAGTTGCCATTGCAGGAAGTGACATCTTGTGAAAAAAATCTAGTGATGCATTTATCAATAAAGGTACATTTCTTTATTATTGCTCAAAGGACCCATCAATACATTTGCTAGATTTTTCTGTGAGGGGGAATATATGAGTTTTGGATATACCCTTTTTCTGCAGGCAAGTGTTGTAAAAATGTCTTTGTGCCTCTGGAAAAATAGTGCTTAAAAGGTGGAAATGCAATACAATGTGAAACAAATGTATTGTTTGAGGCAGGCCAATCAAATACTGTATCAGAAATGAATAATAATAATAATAATAATAATAATAATAATAATAATAATAATAATAATGATAATGTGTTTTATTACACACTTTATACCACATCACTGCTGGTCTGCAAGTAATAGCCATTATATACCATACAACCGAATTTAAAGCCATCCATACAAGTCAATTGAGGATTTAGAAAATAACATTTAACTTTTTAGTGAAAACAGATTGCAAATTGTTTGGTCGTTTGAAAATCATATTTCCAACTTTTGAGAAACCCAGCTTGAATACAAGCTAAGCAGCAGCATTGCATGCCACAAATAAAAAAATAAGTTGAAAAATGAAAAACAGTAGGGGCCTCATTTATGAGGCCTTGCGTCAGTTTTGCGCTGCTGTTGCGTCACTTTTTGTGACGCATGGGCGGTGTAAAACATTCCTCCTGTTGCGCACTATTTACAAAGTGACGCATCTAAGCAGATGCGTCACTTTGTAAACCCCTGCGCTACATTATACCTGCATCAGGTATAATGTATGCAGGGGGGCGTTCCCTCGCAAAAAGCCTCGTAGAAGTGACGCAGTGAAATCTATGAGATTTCACTGCGTCACTTCTAGGACGCCGTTGCGTCAAAATCTTGTGCCTGCCTCACACCATGCGTTAGACTGACGCAAGCTCTTTCACATGGGGCTTGCCCCATGTGGAAGGATGCATTGCTGGTGTTGCGTCACTTTTGTGACACACTCCAGCAATGCGTCACTTTTGCGCTCACAGATACGTCAGAAATACTGACGTATCTGTACCTCCTTGCGACATGATGCGTCATACTATAAATATGACGCATCAGGTATGTCGCAAGGAGTGCGCACTGAGAAGTGACGCATCGCTGCTTTCACGCAACGGTGCGTCATTTCTCATAAATGAGGCCCTAGAAACCTAAAGTGAGCAAGCTCTAGTTCGCTTCAATAAGCATTTAGAATATATAGTGAATTATGACAATCAGTCTGCTTTTACTCTGGCATACTAAAATAGAGCACAGCTCTGCACAGCTTGCTACATTGTCTGTCAGGTGTGTGTTTTTAATGTGAGGAAGAAAAAGCTCACCTTTGGAAGTGTTATGTTTTCCTGCATGATTTGGATTTCTCACAGAATGTAGCCCTGTTTGAAATACACTTTAAAAATATTCACCCCAGGCTGTACATGTGTGTCAAGGACTGATCCAAGGGTACCAAAGAAGAAACCACGGGTCCCAGATAATTCCTCTGGGACACCCTAAATGATGTCCATGCTTGTTTTGCAGAATATATACCTTTATATAATATTCTAAATACTGTAGCAATACTGCTGTCAGAAACCACAACAGACATTACATTACTCAGAAATGCATTAAGTACAATTACATTCGTTTAACTTTTAAAGAATTAACCAACATTTTACAATCTTGTAATCTACTTGGATAATTTTATTCCATGTTATGTGCACTACTCGACTGCATCTTGAGGTTTCCTCATTGTTTATAGTCCACCTTAAATGCATTATTTGTAGTGTACCTGTAACGTTTACAATACACAATGTATACCCTTGCGCATCTGGTATTTCTTACCCCACACCTTGACTATTTTTGTCGATACCCAATACTTGTTTAAAGCTGCATGTTGATTTTTTCCGAGACCGCTGCTCCCATGCCTACTCTCACATTGAATAACTCACACTATTACCTTAATACCTATATTTAGTTCATTTATGAGTTTTAATTCACACCCTAAATTGTTTTAAACATTATATGCCACACTGTTTTTCAAAACTTCTCCTTGAGGTTCGCATTTCATAGCTGTACATTGTAAGCTCGCTTCTTTAACCTCAGTTAGGATGCTTCCATCCATATTATAAAAATCCACACAAGAATGAAATATTTCCAGCGTGCTTCAATTAAAAGGTTGCTCTAAAAACACTTTAAAAGCTATTAAGCACCATATCCTAATGACTAATAAGGAAACCCTCACTGCTGACTGACACAACAATCAGGAACAGCTGATCTACTGTTTTCCTCAACATTATTTATAAGACCTTGATTAGCACAGCCTGCAAGTGTAGTAGTAGTAATATTTATACGATCAATTAGTGATCATTCACAATAAAACACAATCATAATACATTCTTAAAAACATTATACAATAATGTAAAATAACAATATAGGTACAGTCACATTAGTTTCAAAAAGCTTAATCCCTATAGTTTTCTACTAAATTAGTAAAATCTTAATCCTAAATTGACCATTTGCAAATCCTTACAGTATAGTCCATTTTAAAAAATACATTCTTAATTAAAACACACTACCATGTCATTAATATAACCATCCGTATGAAATGTATCATACTAAGACGAACTATAAGGAAAAATCATATTTGGGGCCCACCAGGAGGGCGGGGGGGGGGAAAGAAACCGACCACAGACACAGTATTAAGATGTGACAAAGGCCGCTTTATTGGAAGCAGGTGCACCCTAAATAACAGATCCTTGGCCTGTGCCGAACAAAACTACACCTCACTAAATATGAAGTACCTGACAGACCTCCCACCCTCTCCCCTAAATGGTTTCCCACAATTCTCAACATAATCACAACATAACCACAACATCACAACTGCAACATACCTCCTTACTGAAATAAACATCCATTGACCTCTGCAATCCCCACCCCTTGTCAAACAAACCCAGGCCTCCTACCCTCAGCCCCCTTTTTCTCTAGGAAAAGCACCAACCTCCTGTATTGCACACCTGCACCTGTTCCAGCGACACGAGAACCAACCAACATCTGACCCCTGATGCACCGGCTCCCAGGAAAACCCCCTCTGAGCAAACCCCCCCCCTTACGCCTGAACCAGAAAAAACCCAAACCTCCCCCAGAAACGTAAGAAAACCAGCACCCATCCCCATGGAAAAATCACCCCAAAACAATAAACGATGGGGAGGGAGGGTGGGCAAAAACACGTGACCAGGACCCCCTCCGGCTGCCGTGTCACTGCCACGGAAATGGTGGTCAGTGACACAAGATGGCCGCTCAAATAGCCCCCCAGCCCAACCAGCCCAAACGAAGCCCAACAACGCCGTCGCCAGCCCAAGCAGCCCAAATCCCCCTGAGACCAGTGGTACCCCTCTCGCCCGCCTACCTCCGGGCCCCAAAGACCCCCGGGGGTGGCAGGCCTACCGGTGGTCAGCCGCCCCCCCAAAACCCCATTGGGGCCCACCAGGAGGGCAGGGGGGGAGAAACCGACCACAGACACAATATTAAGGCGTGACAAAGGCCGCTTTATTGGAAGCATGTGTGACCTAAATAACAGATCATTGGCCTGTGCCGAACAAAACTACACCTCACTAAATATGAAGTACCTGACAGACCCCCCACCCCCTCCCCTAAATGGTTTCCCACAATTCTCATCATAATCACAACATAACCACAACATCCCACCTGCAACATACCTCCTTACTGAAACAAACATCCCTTGACCTCTGCAATCCCCTCCCCTTGTCAAACCAACCCAGGCCTCCTACCCTCAGCCCCCTTTTCATCTAGGAAAAGCGCCACTCGAAAGCCACCTAGTGACTTTCGAGTCGACCCCCCCATAGGAATCCCTCTCCCTTGGATATCTGTGCACCCCAAAGCTACATCCAGGGCCTCCTTCAACTGAACAATGTACAGTTCCATCCCATACCAAGACAAGTGAACCCCGTCTTCTCTAAAAAAAAAACACAGCCCCGTATCTCAGTTCAGGATGCTCCATGCGCCCTACCCCTTCCTTCGCACAAAACTCCTTCATTTCCCTATTGATCTTCCTCCGTGCCATGTCTATAGCCCCTGGGCGCTCCGCCCCCCGCTAGACCCTCCTGGGAATGAATTTGGACCATATCACATGACATCCTGCCCACTTTTTCCTTATCTCCAACAAGTCCCATTTCATTTGCTTCACCAGGGCCAGTCCCTTGCACAGAACCTGGTTGTTTTCCCCCAAATGAATGACCACCACTTCAGGACAAACCCTCCCCGCACCACATTATTCAACAACGGCATCAACTCGTACCAACGCATCCCCACATTACCCCGCCAATGACATCTAAACAATCTGTCGTCCAGTTCCAGATTAAGCTTCCGATGCTTGTCCCACTCAGCCTCTCTGCTCTTTTAACAAAGGAATGTCCCACAATGTAAATTTGCAACACCGCCTCAGCTGGCCCTGCCACAGCACCTGCAAAGACACACATGTAAGAGGGCGGAAAAACTTCCATGTCATTGCGCCCCGCCTACCCCCCGCAACCGGCCATACGTCTTGTAACAATCAGACTTTCACCGCCCCAATCGCTTAATGTCCTCCTTCCCCCAGCCCTTCCGTGCCGCGTCCGTCGCCGCCCCTATTCTAAGGGAATATGTCCCGAAAGACTTCGGGTCCTCTCCCATCAACCGCAGGGCGTGCCGCAGGACCCACAACACCTGACCCGCCGTCACCCTGCCTTCACCCCCCCGACCAAACACCTCCCCCCCTGACGTCCTCTGCCCGGCCGCCAAACGCCGGCCCCACGCAGCGGGACACACCCCGTCCAGCCTCCCCGGCCCCATCACCACCCAGGTCCCCACCCCTCGCTGATCCGTCTTGGAGCATCGCAATCGTACCGCCACCTCCCGCGCCTGAACCTCAACGTCCTCCCACAGTACCCCCCGCCCCCTTTCAGACCTACTAATTCAGAAATCCTAAACTCCCCAAAGAACAACCAAGACATGAGCATGGCAAACAACACTGTCTCCCCCCTGTCACGACAAACCGAAGGCAACGTCCCTAACAGGCCTCCCAGCATGTCCTCCGTAATGGGCCTCCGCTGACTCACCCGCGCACCTCTCTCCCGTGCCCAGCCTTCCAACAACCTCACCCCCAACTCCCCCGCAGACGGCGGATACTCCCACCACAGCTTCCCCATGAATGCCACCGCCGACAATTTCCCCGCAATAGTTACCCTCGACAAACCCCTATCCATCAAAGCCAACATGAACCGTACCACCTGCTCCTCCCACCGCCACCGGTCCCCCTGCCTTACCGCACCAGACTGCCGAAATTCCTCCCAAGCCTGCACGTTCGCCTTACAAGTTGATGCCACCACCGACGCCCTCACCAGTTGAACGACCTGGCGTCTCCCACCTACCACAGCTCCCTCGGCACCGGCGTCTTGGTCTCCTCCACCTCCATGGCTATCCCATGGAATCTCTGCCACTGTGAACGAGACAAAGCATCCGCAATGTCATTGTCCACCCCAGGCACATGTCGGGCCTGAAATAGGATGTCATGCTCTAAACAGCGAAGCACGATCACTCTCATCAATTTCAGCACCTGCGGGTCCCGGGCCGATTGCCTGTTCACCACCTGTACCACGGACATATTTTCCACCCGGAACAGGACCCACTAGTGGGCCAACTCTCGAGCCCACACCGCCTCCGCCAATACCATAGGAAACAATTCCAAAAACGCAATGCTGCGGCCTCCCGCTTGCCACTGCGGCAGCCACTGCTCCGCGCACCACCGATCCGCCCAGTACAAACCAAAGCCAGCAACACCCGCCGCGTCATAATACAGCGTGACGTCCCACTCCCAGTCTTCCGATGGCGCCATGGGCACCCACTTGAACCGTCCCAGAAACGCCAGCCACATCCGCAAATCCTCCTTCGTCCCCGCCGACTGACGCAAGAGATGATGCGGCAGCGTCAACCCCGACAGCGCCAAACCTAGTCGACGACAGAACGTACGCCCCGCCCGCACTACTCGGCATGCAAAATTCAGGTGTCCCAACAACACTTGCACTTCCTGTACCGTCACCTTCCGCGTGTCCAACATGCCACCTACCAACGCTAACATCGCCGCCTTCTTGTCTTCCGGTAGGCGTGCTTCCATGGTAGCCGAGTCGAGCTCTATGCCTAGAAAGGACAGCACCAAACTGGGACCGTGCATCTTCTCTAGCCCCAGGGGAACTCCCAAGTAACCCATTAAGTCCTGAAAATCGTTCAGCTGCTGCTGACAATCCGTCGAACCGGGCCGTCCCACCAGAAAGAAGTCATCCAGATAGTGCGTCACGTCTCAAAGCCTGTGCGCCAGGAAAAAACCCACTGCAGGAAGGAGCTAAAACGCTCAAACAACATGCAGGAGATCGAGCACCCCATAGGCAGCACCTTGTCCACGAAAATGCCCCCATCGAATTGGATTCCCAACAACTGGTGATCCTCCGGGTGCACCGGGAGCAACCTGAAAGCCAACTTAATGTCGCACCTCGCCATCTGCGCCCCTGTTCCCGCCACCGCTACAATCTTTCGCGCCACGTGCACAGACGAGTACGACACCGATGCGAGTTCCGCCGATATGAAGTCATTCACCGAAGACCCCTCCGGCCACGACAAGTGTTTTATCAACCTGAACTGCCCCGGCTCCTTCTTGGGCACCACCCCAATCGGGTAAATAATCAGGTTTGGCAATGGCGGATCCGCGAAGGGGCCCACCATCCAGCCCTCCTTCACCTCCTTGAACATTTTTCTCGCACCACCCCCTTCCGCGCGTTCACTGACTTCAAGTTGTCCGCCCAGCGCGCAATCCGCGGCCCCTCGTACTCCAACCGAAAACCCTCCCGGTAGCCCCGCTGCAAAATGGCCGCGTCGCCCGCCCGCGGATAGGCCCCCAGCAATGGCTCCAGCCGGTCCAGCCTAACTGGTGTATGAACCTTTTCCCAGAGCTCCCGCGCCCCCTCTGCCTCCTCCCCTCCCCCGGCCTGATTACCCGGCGCCGCGGGCTGTTGTCCCGACGTACCTCCAACTCCCCAGCAGCGCACCACTGGGTGCCTTCTTCCGCACTTTGAGCATTCGTGCCGAAAACGGCACACTTGCCGGCCGCACGCGCCTTTTTTGAAATCCCAACATGCCCCGACTGTGTTCTCTTCTGCGCTCTCTCCCTGCCCCACCCCCCCACGGGTGGGGCGGGCTGATAAGGGGCTCGGTGCGAGCGGCAGACCGCTAGCCGTATACAAAGTGCGGCGAACTTCACCCCGTCCATCGTCCAGCTCACCCCACTTCGCGTCCGGGTCCGACGCCATCTGCGCCTGGAACTCCTCATCATAATGCGACCAGGCGTAACCGCAGTACGTCACCTGCACCCTCCGAACTACATCCATGTATTTGAACAACGCTATGGACCTGTATGGATACTTCTCGCAATATACGCTAGCGTATATCAGGAACGCCACCGACCAATTGTCAATCGTCAGCGGCACCTTGGGGCGCCTGGCCAACTCCTGCTCTTCCTCCTTAGACCCCTTCTTGGACATCAGCTCCCTGTGAAGGAGCTTCAACATCTCCACGTACTCCCCCTTCCATATCTTCTCCTTCGTCGCCAGCGAGAGATGGGCCCCCAGCAGTTTAGTCACCCCCATATATGGGAGCTTACGCACCGGCACTATGCAACTCTCTTGCGCCCCGGTGGCCGCACCGTCCATCTTCGCACTTCCAGCCGCTGCACTCCTGTCGCTGCCCGCCCAGGCGCTTGCTGACGCTACCCCCTCAGACGGCCCCACCCTGTCTGTGCCCCCATCCCACATACCGTACTTTCACCAGCCGCACCAAGTCCTCCCCCCTTGCATCCGTCCCCACCGACACCTGCGCGCTGCGCTTCCTGCCCATACCACTTTACCTGGTGTCAAGGCCGGTGTCTGCACTGGATCCCGCCGCCTAACCAGTGGAGCTGAGGGGGCCGTCACTCTGGGCGCATCCAGCCAATGTCGTACCTGCAATACACTTCCAACAGCATTACTGCCTCCCCCTCCCTAATCTCCCCCTCTTCCTCTGACTCTCCATCCCCATCCACTTGCAAACCCAGTAACTCCTGGTCGTCCCCTGTGGCCTCCACTCGACTCAACCCCGCCTTCTCTCTACACACCCTCATCAACGCACCCAAATCAACACCCACTCTCCGTCCTTCCTCCACACATGACCCGCAAGTTGTTTTCACCACATCGCTTCGCGCTCCTCAACCCCCTGCGGCCGTCTCAACCCTTCGGGGTGGGGCGGGCGGGGACCCATCACCCCGCCGTCTCCCATGCTCTCCTGCTGGGTCCCTCGATGGAGCACGACTGCCCGTACAAGGCAGAGCCGGCCCATCCCCTCGGTGGACCGGAGCTGCAAGCTGCTCTCCCGAGCGCCTCTCCCACCACTCCTGCCAAGGAAAAAACGTAGAGTCCAGCATGCCGGGGAAAAAACGCCCCCCAGTCCCCCAAACTCTCCCCCCTCTCACCAGCCCCTCTGCAGCCCCCGTCCCCAACCGCGGAGTGCCCCCCCTCTTAGCCAGCCGCTCGAGCCCCCCCTGATCCCACCAAACCCACCCTACCCCATCCCCCCTATGTCGCCTGCCGCGGCTCCCCTTCCCCCACCAACCCGGGCCCCCCCCAGCTCGGCCCCACGCCCCCCAACCCCACCCCAATTCACTCCTGCCCCCATTGCCCCACCCCCACCTGGCCCCTCCCCTAGGAACCCCACCCCCTCTCCCCTCCTCCCCTCATTGCCTCCCCCCCATCGCCCCTCCCCAATCCCTCCCCCCTCTCCCCCCGCACCCCTGATGGGGACGGCGACCTGCTGGGGCCCACCATATTCCCTTCCCCCCGACGAAGATCCCCAGTCTAAATCAGTCTCGTCACCCCCCTGCCCCCCAACCCCTCACCCTCCCCCTCCAGCTCCAACTCTTCAATTAACACTGGGGAACCTACCCCCTCCCCCCTGTTCTCCCCTGTGGCCTCCACTGCTCCCTGCTCACTGTTATCCGGCCTGTCACCCCCTTGCCCTTCTTCCCGGGGCAGCACCCCTCCCCCTGGGCACTCACCCTGTGCCACTGTGGCTTCACTGTCCCCCACAACCCCCACCTTCCTCCCCCCAACCCCCAGCTCCTTCAACCAACTCCAGAGACCTTCAACCCCTCGCGCCCCTCCTTTCCCCCACCCTCTGCCGTGGCGCTCCATTCCTGAGAGCCGCCCGACCACACAGCCCGGCCTTCACATCGCTCCCACCCCTCCCAACAACACCGCGAGCCCTCCGCGGCTGAGTCCGCGGGGCCCGCACGCCACCACAGCTGCTGTGGCGCCGTCTGCAGCGCGCCGCTGCGGCCTCACCTGCACCTCCGGCCTCACAAGATCCAGACGTCCCGCATCACCCAGGAGCCTCAATGCCTCGACGACGTGGGGATCACTCAGCCTCGCCATGTCTCGCTTGAAAAGGCCGAACACCACCGCGGATCACCACAGCCAACAGGTACCGACAACGCGAAACAAACCTCGCCTACTCACGCAACAATACCCCCAGAAAAACACAAAACCAGGCCACAAGCAAAAACACGCGACCATGACCCCTTCCAGCTGCCGTGTCACTGCCACCGAAATGGTGGTCAGTGACACAAGATGGCCGCTCAAATAGCCCCCCAACCCAAGCAGCCCAAACAAAGCCCAACAACGCTGCCACCAGCCCAAGCAGCCCAAATCCCCCTGTGACCAGTGGTACCCCTCTCCCCCCCCCTCCCTCCGGGCCCCAAAGACCCCCGGGGGGTGGGAGGCCTCCCGGTGGTCGGCCGCCCCCCCCAAAACCCCATTGGGCCAAACAGCTAATTAATACAGGAGAACTTCTGTTAAGTGGCTAAAAACGTAACCCTAATGCATCAGGCATTGAGCAGATATCTTGATATAGAAAATTCTAGCCATTCTGTAGTGTCAGATGTTAGCACTCGCAGGGCTTCTACAGTTTGTTATATAGACGCAACTGACATACAGGAAATATCCATCTCTTTCTGGACTTTACCTAGGCAGGGCAAAAAAACATAAAATGAGCTATGGATTTGAAACAGTAGGTACACACATGACAAGTTGAGGTTACAGTGAACTGCTTCCATTTACTTTTCCTAAGGTTCACAGGCAGCGTCTCATACCTGAATTGTAAATAAAGTGCACATGCAAAAGGTGACTTGAATGGATCCATAAACTACTCCAACAGGATTTAACATTTAATATCCAGGAACTGTTCAGTTAAAGTGCCACATGCCAGAGAGTTATAGCAAGAATCCTTGGTGTATTCCCAATACCTTACTTTTAAAAGGGGTACCAGATCTTTAGTCATAGTCTTGGTGTTGGACCCGGTCCTTTGGGCAGGTTCACCCCGTGACTTTTTGCTTTTTCCTAGCCTGTTTTTGGAACCTGGATTGGTGATTTTAGGCCTCTGCGCACTTTTTCACTGTGGTACAGTGTAAAGTGCGTGTGCTCTCTGTGTATGGATGGTGAGTGACCTGCCCTCCCATAGGAATGAATGGGGAATATGTATGCCCATGGTAGATTCCTGATGCATGGGGAGTGCAGGGTCGAGTTTGATATGTGTGAACTCGTGAGAAGGAATGCTGCAGAATGGTATATGCGGCATGGCTGTGTCTAGTCTAGAAGCGCCACTTTTAGAAGTTGGCATAATTGTGTAGTGAGTCTGCTGGCGCGTGATTGGCTGATGCGCCTGGCCCAGGAGTGCCTGGGCCTGCTGGTGGATGGACTGTCTGTTTTGAGTAGGACGGGGTCTGCAGGGCCCCGGAGGAGGGGGTCTGAGTCAGCCGTAGATGAAAGGCCCCCATCTGCTGTCAGGGATGGGAGGAAAGAGCGTCTGGTGGAACCAGGCTGTGCCTGTCGGCCCACCCCTGATGGCTCTCCCTCCTGATGGCCCCATGGCACCTCTGACCTGAGGCTGACAGTAGAGGGAAACCAGATACACCCAGGGCTTAGGGGCTCGCTTACACAAAGACTTCAAAAGACTTCAAAGCCTTTTCTGTGTATAAGAAGGGGCTGTGTTCCCTTCCAATTTGTTCTTGTCTGGTTCTGTTGCTGACTGGAATCTACCCCGGGGTGGGCGCTGCCCAGCCCCTGGAGGCTGGAGGACTTCTGGGGGACCCCTCTGCCCTGCAAAGGGCTGATGGGGGACTCTGCCCAGCCCCTGGATGCCCTGATGGACTGCTGGGGGACTCTTCCTGACTGTCCCCCTGCCTGCTGCATTGCTTGGAGGACTTTGCTGGTCAATAGCGCTTAGGAGCGCTTTATTTGCCTTTCCTAGCGCTTGGGAGCGCTTGGCCTATTTTTCTAGCGCTTTGGAGCGCTTTATTGCCCCAAGCGCTGGAGAGCGCTTTATTTGTCTTCACAGCGCTACTTGGCCCCAAGCGCTTAATAGCGCTTCAACTTTTATGGGGTGCTGGTTGTATCGAGGGTGCCACCCCTCGGATCGTGGTTCCCCGCCTGCCTGCCTAAAGAGGAGGGCCGCTGCGCTGCCCGCAGCGACCCGGAAGTGGTCGGCCGGCCGGCCAATCTCAGCGCGGCCGGCCGGAAGTCCCGCCCCCCGCAGTCGGCGAGGGGGAGAAAGGAAGGCGCGGGAGATGGCGGCGGTGGACGGGGCTCCCCTCGGCTGAGGGAGCCCCAGGGAGACGAGGCGGCCGGTTGGCAGGGCTCCCGTGTGCCGAGGGAGCCCTGCAGAGACAGGAAGTCCGGTCGGCTGAGGAGAGGAGCCGAGAGAGCAGCGCCGGCAAAGGAGAGCCCAGCGGAGGAAGCCGCGTGTGAGGCAGAGCCCCCCCGACCAGCCCGGTGAGTGTTTGAAGGGCTGGGAGTAGGCGGGGAGCTCTGCGGATGGCCGGGCCTGATCGAGGCAGCGGGCCGCTCCTCTCTGCTTCCCGCGTTGTGTTGAGAGCCCCGTAGGCTCTCTCGATGGCCCGTGTCCTGCCCTCTATCCAGGGGGGCCTAGTTGGTGGAGCAGGGCGGCCCCGGTTGGCAGCGGGTCGCCCCAACGATATCTAGAGCCCAGAGAGGCTCAAGGGGCCTCATCTCGTTTGGCGAGCCCAGAGGCTCGTAGGGGCATAATTGGAGCAGGGCGGCCCCGGTTGGCAGCGGGTCGCCCCAACGATATCTAGAGCCCCGAGAGGCTCAAGGGGCCTCATCTTGTTGGGCGAGCCCCGAGGCTCGTAGGGGCATAATTGACTTTGGTGCATCTAGGGCGGCCCCAGTTGGCAGTGGGTCGCCCCAACGTGTGTGAGCCCAGAGAAGCTCAGAGGGGCCATATTTTGTTTAAGGGCCTGTTTGGCTCCAACGCCCCCCAGCTGTTTCAGAGCCTGAGTGGCTCCAACGTGGACCTAGGGGTTGGGAGAGCCTGTGTGGCTCCAACATGGCGCAGTGGGCACCTAAGGGCCAGTGAGGGCCCCGGCGCAGTTTTTCTCCAGCTGCCCAGCAATTAGTGGGCAGCTGCACCGTTTAGGCGCAAGATGGAGAGGGAGTCCCTGAGAGGGATGGAGTTGGCACAGAGGTGCCCGGCCAGTCACAGCTGCGCAGCACTTAGTGCCAGCTGCAGCGTTTAGGCCCTTGTGAGTGTTTCCAGGTGCCCAGCAAGTAGTGGGCCCCTGCATCGTTTAGGCCCCTGTCATTGAGACTCAGGGCGTTCTAGCCCCAACAAGGCCAGTTGGCCTAGGGACTGCCACAGGTGGTGGCTTATGTAGGTTTTGCGCAATTGTATGGTTCTTGCACCTCTGAATGTGATTTCTTGCATCATGTCTTATTCCTGCACCTCTAAATGTTTTTAGACATCATGTGACTATTGCGCTACTGTATTATTCTGGTACCTCTGAATGTAATTTTATTGCATCATGTGCTTTATTCTTAACACCGCTGAATGTGTAGGTTTATGCATTATGTGTTTTTCTTTACTACTCCTCTGAATGTATATTTATGCATCATGGGTAATGCGTTCTTTCTTAGACCCCTAAATGCTGTGTGATACTTAGGTGGTTGTTCTTTTAGTACAGGTGGTCCTAGTGAGGTCCTGGTCCCCTGCGTGACAGTCTCCTAAGGGGTTTAGGGTTGCGTAGGCGGTACTTACCTGTCCCCAGTAGTTACTGGATGTGATCTATAACTGTTACTTTGTGTTACAGTGAAGTTTATATACTTTTATTCTAATTTCTGACAAGTATTTCTATAACTGCAAAGTGTTGATTATGACAGTGGCCCATGTGGCCCTGTCCTGTGTAAATAATCCCTTGTGAATATTGCCGTGCCAGTTGGCACAATGTACATGTGTGATTTCTATCTGATATGTTTTTGACAATACAAAAGTTATTTTTAATATAACCTGGTGTGGAGTCTCTTTTGTGGTGTACCTAGTATGTTGTTGCGGTTGTGCGCTGGCGCAAATGCTTTACACATCGCCTCCGAGTTTAGCCTAGACTGCTCGTGCCAAGCTACCTAGAGGGTGAGCAGGGGTTATCTTGGCGTGTGACTTCCTTGCCCTGACTAGAATGGTGGTTTCTGCCTGGCTTTGGCCTCAGCCTTAGCCTACCAGAAATAGCCGGTTCTAACATTGGTGGGTCAGCGGTGCGGATTTGGACTTGCGTTTGCCCAGTGCCATAGCGACAACTGGTTACATTACAAAAACTCTGCGTTTTTCAGATAGTCACATGTTTGGGATTATTGTTTTTGATTTTGTTTTTCCTCAAAAGTGTCATTTTCAGATGGTGTTCCTGCGCTTTATGTTTAGTGGCAGATGAGAGAAAATGACAGGGCGGGACGCCAGTAGATAGGGGAGGTTCCCATAGGTTAGGAATCCCTTGCTGGGTCCAGTGTCCAATCCCTATTCCTGTCCCTATGTGGGTAGATGGAAGAGAGGGAGGGTGGAGGAGAAATTGCTTGCTCAGGAGGGTGGTTATTCCCTGAGTGTAGTGTGTGTGTCTGGATTCCCCAGTATGGTAGGATCCAGTGGTGGCAGCTTAAATGTGTCCAGTGCGTGAATTCCCATTCCCAGTTCCCAGAGTATGGTGCCTGGTGCTCAGTAAGAGGGTGACAGGTTGAGAGTCAGAGGCAGTGAGGAACTGTCTCACCAGTCTGGAAGGGGAGTGTGTGGATGAGTTCTGTGTTGAACTGGAGGAGTTGGTGTGAGTTTTTTTTAAGGAGCTTGCACGTGAGGTGTACCTCTGGTGGTGTGCAGGAGATCCTGCAGAGGCATTGGACAAGAAGGTGGATGTCTGGCGGTGTGCTGGATGTCGTGCAGAGACATTAGAAAGTGATTCTAAAAGTAGTGGCTTGTGTATCTGATGATCCTGTGTAGGTGAAGAGGTTCATGTGTAGCCCAGCTAGGTCCCATTAGTATGGTAGGGGTTTAGGGGCTCGCGTCCTGTCTCAGTGGAGGTGGAGTGAGTGTGGGACGGTGTGTCCCACGTTGGCCCGAAACCCTGTCTCAGGGCCTGGAGGGTTCCCTAAGGGAGCGCCAGGTCAGGGGCCTAGGCTGTACTTATAAGTCATTTGAGGAAAATCTTCCTGTGTTTAGAGGACGGGGAGTGTCTGTAATCAGAACTCCGGCGGTCCTGGTGTTGGGCTGTACCGCTCCTAAGTGGAGAGTGCAGAAGTCCTGGTTCGCTGGGCATTTGACCGTCTAGAGTGCTTGACCATTTTTTTTTTTTTTTTGGGGCCTCTGGAGGTCGTTCCCCGAGGAGGGGGAGGCCAGGTTCAGGTTCAGCCTGACCTGGAGGGAAGGGCATCTGTAATCAGTGTCCTGACCGGTTGTTGGCTTCCAGGGGTACCGCTCAGAGGTGGGAGGGTGCAGAACTCTGGAGGGGGGTGCAGAGGAACGGTGTCCTTACTTCTGACCCCGGTGGGAGGAAAGTGTGTTGCTGATACGCCGCAGGCGTGTGCTCTGTCTAGCCGGGAACATACTGAGAGTCACCCTGTGATAGGGAGTACTGGAGGGGAGTGTGTCGCTGATACGCCGCTGGCGTGTGCTCTGTCTAGCCTGAGACATACTGTGCCTGTAATAGTGGAACTGGAAGGGGGTGCAGAAGGACGGTGTACTTCTGACCCCGGTGCAACTTAAGGGTGTAAATCCTAGGTTGGGAGATTAGGAAACTTCTAGGTCAAGAGGAACTCTACCAAAGTGAATCAGCTGAAGAGACCGAGGGGGCTGCCTTTGCTGTGTGTTCTGGGGCCCGCCTGCAGTTTGTTGTTTCCACTAAGGTAGAGGAAAGGGGACTTTGCTGTGTGCTGTGTCCCCCCACCTGCTTGAAGAGGGACTGTGCTGTGTGCTTTGTACCTCAGAAGTGGAATCGTTTCCAGGTGGTAGACCAGTGACGGAGTGAGGTCCTGATCTGGTAGGAGAGTTGGTTTCTGGTGAGTGCTTCCCTGTGAGGGTTATTCCTTCACCCTGACTGGAAGCAAGGGTCCCTACTTGGTCTAAGGTACTTACCTCTGCCAACTATAGACCCCCAGTTCTAACATTGGTGGAGTAGAGGTAGGATGGGGCGTGCTTGCCCGTGACCTATGGTCAACCTGAGGGTGTGGTCCCTAGGTTGTAGGATCAGTGGTAGTGTAGCTACCCTGAGAGAGAGAGTGGAGATTGGCTATTGTGCGCCAGGGGCTTCTGCCCCCACTCTGTGGATTGGTTAGGACCTGTGACATTTTGGATGGCCTAGGGCCTGGTCCTGACTGTGGATGACTAGTGTGTACCAGTGGGGTATCCTAGTTGTGCCAGAGAGCTGTTGTTGAGGGAAATCTATGTGGGTTCAGAGTGGGGAAAAAAACTGGAAGTTGGCCCTGCCGTGCAGCTCTGTGTCCGTGGTTTTTGTCGCCCAAAGCAGTGAAGACCATCAGTGTAGTGATTGGTCTACCCTGCGTTTTGGCTGGAAGGGGGATGTGTTGGACCCGGTCCTTTGGGCAGGTTCACCCCGTGACTTTTTGCTTTTTCCTAGCCTGTTTTTGGAACCTGGATTGGTGATTTTAGGCCTCTGCGCACTTTTTCACTGTGGTACAGTGTAAAGTGCGTGTGCTCTCTGTGTATGGATGGTGAGTGACCTGCCCTCCCATAGGAATGAATGGGGAATATGTATGCCCATGGTAGATTCCTGATGCATGGGGAGTGCAGGGTCGAGTTTGATATGTGTGAACTCGTGAGAAGGAATGCTGCAGAATGGTATATGCGGCATGGCTGTGTCTAGTCTAGAAGCGCCACTTTTAGAAGTTGGCATAATTGTGTAGTGAGTCTGCTGGCGCGTGATTGGCTGATGCGCCTGGCCCAGGAGTGCCTGGGCCTGCTGGTGGATGGACTGTCTGTTTTGAGTAGGACGGGGTCTGCAGGGCCCCGGAGGAGGGGGTCTGAGTCAGCCGTAGATGAAAGGCCCCCATCTGCTGTCAGGGATGGGAGGAAAGAGCGTCTGGTGGAACCAGGCTGTGCCTGTCGGCCCACCCCTGATGGCTCTCCCTCCTGATGGCCCACTGGCACCTCTGACCTGAGGCTGACAGGAGAGGGAAACCAGATACACCCAGGGCTTAGGGGCTCGCTTACACAAAGACTTCAAAAGACTTCAAAGCCTTTTCTGTGTATAAGAAGGGGCTGTGTTCCCTTCCAATTTGTTCTTGTCTGGTTCTGTTGCTGACTGGAATCTACCCCGGGGTGGGCGCTGCCCAGCCCCTGGAGGCTGGAGGACTTCTGGGGGACCCCTCTGCCCTGCAAAGGGCTGATGGGGGACTCTGCCCAGCCCCTGGATGCCCTGATGGACTGCTGGGGGACTCTTCCTGACTGTCCCCCTGCCTGCTGCATTGCTTGGAGGACTTTGCTGGTCAATAGCGCTTAGGAGCGCTTTATTTGCCTTTCCTAGCGCTTGGGAGCGCTTGGCCTATTTTTCTAGCGCTTTGGAGCGCTTTATTGCCCCAAGCGCTGGAGAGCGCTTTATTTGTCTTCACAGCGCTACTTGGCCCCAAGCGCTTAATAGCACTTCAACTTTTATGGGGTGCTGGTTGTATCGAGGGTGCCACCCCTCGGATCGTGGTTCCCCGCCTGCCTGCCTAAAGAGGAGGGCCGCTGCGCTGCCCGCAGCAACCCGGAAGTGGTCGGCCGGCCGGCCAATCTCAGCGCGGCCGGCCGGAAGTCCCGCCCCCCGCAGTCGGCGAGGGGGAGAAAGGAAGGCGCGGGAGATGGCGGCGGTGGACGGGGCTCCCCTCGGCTGAGGGAGCCCCAGGGAGACGAGGCGGCCGGTTGGCAGGGCTCCCGTGTGCCGAGGGAGCCCTGCAGAGACAGGAAGTCCGGTCGGCTGAGGAGAGGAGCCGAGAGAGCAGCGCCGGCAAAGGAGAGCCCAGCGGAGGAAGCCGCGTGTGAGGCAGACCCCCCCCGACCAGCCCGGTGAGTGTTTGAAGGGCTGGGGGTAGGCGGGGAGCTCTGCGGATGGCCGGGCCTGATCGAGGCAGCGGGCCGCTCCTCTCTGCTTCCCGGGTTGTGTCGAGAGCCCCGTAGGCTCTCTCGATGGCCCGTGTCCTGCCCTCTATCCAGGGGGGCCTAGTTGGTGGAGCAGGGCGGCCCCGGTTGGCAGCGGGTCGCCCCAACGATATCTAGAGCCCAGAGAGGCTCAAGGGGCCTCATCTCGTTTGGCGAGCCCAGAGGCTCGTAGGGGCATAATTGCAGCAGAGCGGCCCCGGTTGGCAGCGGGTCGCCCCAATGATATCTAGAGCCCCGAGAGGCTCAAGGGGCCTCATCTTGTTGGGCGAGCCCCGAGGCTCGTAGGGGCATAATTGACTTTGGTGCATCTAGGGCGGCCCCAGTTGGCAGTGGGTCGCCCCAACGTGTGTGAGCCCAGAGAAGCTCAGAGGGGCCATATTTTGTTTAAGGGCCTGTTTGGCTCCAACGCCCCCCAGCTGTTTCAGAGCCTGAGTGGCTCCAACGTGGACCTAGGGGTTGGTAGAGCCTGTGTGGCTCCAGCATGGCGCAGTGGGCGCCTAAGGGCCAGTGAGGGCCCCGGCGCAGTTTTTCTCCAGCTGCCCAGTAATTAGTGGGCAGCTGCACCGTTTAGGCGCAAGATGGAGAGGGAGTCCCTGAGAGGGATGGAGTTGGCACAGAGGTGCCCGGTCAGTCACAGCTGCGCAGCACTTAGTGCCAGCTGCAGCGTTTAGGCCCTTGTGAGTGTTTCCAGGTGCCCAGCAAGTAGTGGGCCCCTGCATCGTTTAGGCCCCTGACATTGAGACTCAGGGCGTTCTAGCCCCAACAAGGCCAGTTGGCCTAGGGACTGCCACAGGTGGTGGCTTATGTAGGTTTTGCGCAATTGTATGGTTCTTGCACCTCTGAATGTGATTTCTTGCATCATGTCTTATTCCTGCACCTCTGAATGTTTTTAGACATCATGTGACTATTGCGCTACTGTATTATTCTGGTACCTCTGAATGTAATTTTATTGCATCATGTGCTTTATTCTTAACACCGCTGAATGTGTAGGTTTATGCATTATGTGTTTTTCTTTACTACTCCTCTGAATGTATATTTATGCATCATGGGTAATGCGTTCTTTCTTAGACCCCTAAATGCTGTGTGATACTTAGGTGGTTGTTCTTTTAGTACAGGTGGTCCTAGTGAGGTCCTGGTCCCCTGCGTGACAGTCTCCTAAGGGGTTTAGGGTTGCGTAGGCGGTACTTACCTGTCCCCAGTAGTTACTGGATGTGATCTATAACTGTTACTTTGTGTTACAGTGAAGTTTATATACTTTTATTCTAATTTCTGACAAGTATTTCTATAACTGCAAAGTGTTGATTATGACAGTGGCCCATGTGGCCCTGTCCTGTGTAAATAATCCCTTGTGAATATCGCCGTGCCAGTTGGCACAATGTACATGTGTGATTTCTATCTGATATGTTTTTGACAATACAAAAGTTATTTTTAATATAACCTGGTGTGGAGTCTCATTTGTGGTGTACCTAGTATGTTGTTGCGGTTGTGCGCTGGCGCAAATGCTTTACACATTGCCTCCGAGTTTAGCCTACACTGCTCGTGCCAAGCTACCTAGAGGGTGAGCAGGGGTTATCTTGGCGTGTGACTTCCTTGCCCTGACTAGAATGGTGGTTTCTGCCTGGCTTTGGCCTCAGCCTTAGCCTACCAGAAATAGCCGGTTCTAACACTTGGGATTCTACCAGAGTCCCTCAAACCGAATCCATACAGCCATTGTTTAACCTCCTTAAAACACTCAACTCGCGCAGACACTCAGTCTAATGTTTGAACTTCAGCTACGGCTTCTTTAATGTGAATAAAGCAGTGTGAGAGATGCTCTTTATCCCGAGATCAAGGTATACAGGTATCAATGGAGTATCCATTGGGTTATTTAATAGGAAACCTATGAATTTATTTTCTAACAACTCCAGGCTTTTAGTGAGTTCCACCCCCCATAATTCAGCCTTATAGAGAGCTGCACCCAACACTCTTGCTCAATAGAATTCAAGTGCCGGTGAAATGGGTCGAAATACAGATCGCTTTAATTTTTTAACAATTGCTGACTCTACAAGTAGTAATGAAAAAAACTCTTTTGAATCTGGGCAGTCCATGACAGGTTACTAGACAATCTGACCCCTAGATAATCAAAAACCTTGACCTGCTCGCAAATATTGGGTCTCAGCCTCAACTTCCCTTTAAAGGATCGGTGCAGATGAAATTCATGAATGTGGTCTTCAAACAGTTAATTTCGAGATCAAAATATTCACAGGCTTGATCAAAGCTGGTTAACACATTCTGCACACCCCTTGGTGTTTTCAAGATCACCAATGTATCCACAGCAAAACGAAGTGATGGTATTGGCCTGCTTGCTAATTTAGGTGGGGTCACCTCCACAATCGAGTGCCCTAATTAACCCATTCATATACAAGGTAAACAATGTAGGGGATAAGATGCAAACTTGGAGTAGGAAAGTAGGATCTGCTTCTTATGGTTACCCCAACGTTTTGCTTCATATGATACTGTTTTTGACTAGTCGGACTGGGATCCTGCTAATCAGGAACCCAGTCTATCTGCTTTCTCCCTAAACTGTTATGTTATGTACTTAGGTACACTCCTAATTGGTTACTGGTGTACCCTTGTCAGTCCCTAGTATATGGTACCCATGTACCCAGGGCATAGGTACACCAGAGGCCTCCCATTGGCTGAAGCATGTATTATACCACCAATAAGAGGCCATGCAAAATAGAACTACAGGCCTGCATATGTCACCCCTCTAGCAGGCCTTTACACAGGCCTTTACAAACCTGAGGGCAGGGTACTTGGTTCTAGGTGAGAGGGTGCTACTGCATGAGCAGAACACCCTTGCAGCCTACGGAGTCCACTCTCCTGGGTTGTCAGTGTATCAGTCATTTGCAACATATAGAGTGGCATTATGCGACTGCGTATTGATCAACTCTAAAATGGTTGAAAGTAACCCTATTGTGTTTGGTTTCAAACATTGTGGAATCATACACCCACACTAGTAACCATAACCAGTGTGGGGTTATGATTCCACCCCTCAGAAATGAGCTTTGTGGCGTCTCTGTTGTCCCTGTACCAGCCTTTTAGTCCCGGGCAGCCCAAAATGATTGCTGCCGACCAGAGACATATTCCTGACCTCCTGCTGCTGAGCCAAGCTCGAACAGGGGAAGGCAGAACAATAGGCATATTGTCATAGGGAGGTGTGACCAATTCCCAGACTAGATTTAGTGTATTAGGACCCTAGATTTGATGTGGACAAGAGTCTGATCAAGACACCACTGAACTTTGACCGTCTGCACACTCTGGACTTTACTGGATTTGGTTTGGGCCTGACTTCGTCTCCCACTCCGTGCAAAGCATTGTTTGTGCCAATGCACCATAAGGCTCTGTGCAGGATCTGTGAAGTGTCAAGGACAACTGAATAAATCTCCCTTGGAGTGAAGGAGTCACTCCCCTTCAACCACTTGACTGACCTGTCTGCTGCTCCTGAGCTCAAACATACTCCAATCACTCCAGCAACACAGGAGTTGGGTTTCTAAGTCCCTCGAGGTTTGAGCTGCCCTCTTACCAGGTTTGAGGCCAGAATCCCTTGTGGGGCTGCAATACTTGTACCCCTGTGGACCACATTCTTTTGAAAGTGCATATGCTTGTTGGAATTTCCTGAACAAATGCACTGGGCTCCAAGTAGCCCAAACCTCTGGCAACATTTCCTACAAAGAACTGTGGGGCATATTACCAACAACTAGCGATAATTATCGCTATGTTGGCTTAGCGGCAATATTTTTATCGCTGAGCTGCGGCGATTTTTATCGCTTAGGAGCCTTGCTATTATCAAGGTTTATCTCCTAAGCGATAAAAATCGGCCGAAATGCATGAATATCGCTGAAAAGTCAGCGATATTCATGCATTACCGAGCTAATGCTCTTAGCCATGTTATCTACCTACCATTGGATAACATGGCTAAGAACTGCTCAGGGGCAGGTGTTAGCTTTTGGAGATATTCGCGCTTAGCGTGAAAATCTCCAAAAGTTGGTAATAGGAGATAGCGATGTTAGCGACTGTTTCCAGTCGCTAACATCTTGGCACGCCCACTTTGCATGTCATTAGTGATAAATTTCACTGACATGCAAAGCGGGGCCCAAGATGGTCGCTATCTCCTACTAGCTGTCGCTAACTGGTGTTAGCGACAGCTAGGTAATAGGGAGATAATTTTATCTCCGCTTTCTTGGCTTTTAAAGCCAAAAAAGCGGAGATAAACCCCCTTGATAATATGCCCCTGTGTTTGTGAAACAGCTTGAGGTTCCCTTGCGACTCCTGTACCTCTGGCCTGTGGGTCCCCTGGAAGGTCAACACTGCTTTTCTTGGGCTCCCCTGGTTGCCTCAGGCTTGCCCTGATTCCCCCTTGTTTGGTGAGTCTCCTGCACATTGCTGGTCTGAACCGTAACCTTTCTTGACCTTCTTCATGGGTTGCTGCTGCCAAGGCTTGTTGGTGCTCTCACCAGACACCGATCTCTCAGCACTTAACATCCTTTGTGGCACAGATTGTATTTGGTTCCTGGTTGTCCTCAACATCTCCTGGTCCCGGTGGCAGCAGAGTCAAGAACCCCATCAACGCACCTGAAGCAACCGACATCGGTGGGCATTCGGCTACCGTGCCCCATGTCACTCCTGAGTGACTCCGACTCTGTCCTCTCTGCTTTCAGGTACTCTTCAACAATAATCCTCCTTTGGATTCCATTAGACACTTTTCTCCTTCCCAGCAGTGGCTCTTCTTCGAAGTCCTCTGTAGAGATCGATGGTGGTTTCCAACGCCACTTCAGACCTATGCACCCAGCTTCCCTGGGATAGGTAACTCTGGTACTATGGTATCCACAGATGCGGTGGCTGTCCAACCTTCTAACTTCCACGGTGTTTCTTCTAATTCCATCGGGAAGGGTCCTTAAACTTTAAAATTTCAAGCGCAACTTCCCCATGGAATTGTACGGAGCATGAGGTCTTGTTCCCACACTGCACCCGTCTTCCATGGGGTCCCTACTTACTCACCTTGGGTGGGTCCATTGGGTCCCAGCAATTCTACATCCTCTAGACACTGTCTTGACTCGATATGTGGTTCTTATTCCACTATTTTAGTATATGGTCTGGTCTCCCCATGGAACCCACTGTGTATTAGTGCTATTTGCTATTGTTTCTGTGCTACAGTTTTGTGTGCTTTGTCAGTGTCTTTGTGTAGAAAGATATTGTGTCGGACTGGAGAGTGTTATATTAATAAATACAAATGTTTAGAACTATTGTGTGGTTCTTCTTTCATTTAACCAATACTGTAAGGTTGCATTCTGGTAAAAACAAGCTGCTTAACATTCCTTTAATACTAAGCCTGAAGGCCGCTCTCCACATCTACCACTTTGATAGCTTTCTAATGTTATCTTTGACCTCTTAAATCACCATAAGGGTTGTTTGGACTGGTGCAAGGTGCCAATTTTAATTAGTGGACAGCATATACAAGGCCAACTTCTCACACTTGGTGAACTCCTTTAGAGACATTGATATTACTAGTGAGATCACCACCTTTGCTCCACCTAACCTGTGCAAAATTATTAAGGTGCAGACTGCAGAGGCATTATGAGTCGTAACAAGCCATTTGGCATCTCCACATCCCTTAAAGTGGCCCAAAATATATCACATGGGATGGAGTCAAAGGTGGATCTGAGATCCACATGCACAACATAAAGGTGTTCCTTCCTGATAGCAACAAACTTCCTAATAATCAAAAGGAAGTGGAACACCTGATCTAGGGCGCTTGTGGATGCCCTGAAACTAGCCTGTGGATGCAACAATATCTTGTTTTCCTTGTTCTATGTTTGTAACTGTGTCAGAATCAGTTTAAAGAAAACTTTGTGTGAGGTATCTATCAGGCTGATTGGAATATAGTTTAATGGGTCCCCTTTATCACCTTTCTTGTATATTGGGATGATTTCAGCACCCTTCCTTGGTGAGAGCCAGACAGCAGCTGAGGTGGCCTGACGGCGGTCTCAAGATTGAGGCATGCAGGCCTTGTGGTCAGTCGGTGGCAGCATCAGGGTCTTATAATGTATTCTCTTACCAATTGGCAGCCAATCTAATTTGGGTATATGTTTTTTTATACCGAGTACATTTTGGGAAGAGCAAGAAATGATCGTGCTGCTGCACTTTGTGCCCTCTGTAGGCACTGGATTGAGGATTTATTTGTGCCTAAATGACGAGAGTTGCAATTTTCCAGTCTAGATAAGATCGTCGCTTGGATAATGATCTGGCGGGTTTGTCAATCGAAGATCCCTAACTGGGGTTTGATTCCACGCAGAAGCCCAAAACAAGCCCGCAACTACTTTTCTTTGGGTTTCAAAGGACAGACAGCTGTCCACCCAGACAACCAGATTTTTCACAACTTCCTTGGGCAGGGTGCAAGCCCAAACGCTCCTGGCCACCATTCTTCTGTCCACAGATGACTATCTTTCCCTAGCAGCAGGATCTCAGATTTGCTGGCATTCAGCTGTAGACAATTGGCTGTCATCCAGTCTGCTACTGCCATCATATCTTCTTTCAATTTAATGAGATTATGTTTGCAGTTCTTGGAAACAGAAATTACCAATTGGGTGTCATCTGCGTAGGACACCAATAGTCGGATGTTTCAAGAGGCTCTTCTTGAAGCATCTGGACCTGGATAGGGCGGAGTATGCACTTCTCTGACTTAGGCACACATTTAACCTGAGTAGTGACCACTACTGGCTTATGCTAGCACACAGGTTCCACACTAAGACTTTGCAAGGTTCCGTCAGTTTGATTAGGCAGGATTCAGGAGTGGCTTTGCACACGGATGAGGAAATCGCAGCAACCTTTAAAGACTTTTACCAAGAGGACCCGAGACCCTACCTGACTCGCTTGCTACAGGCGAACACATCCCAATTGGATCAGCTGATACATATTGAGGAGGTGGCTGTGGCCATTGCGTGTCTTAAGCCGGCAAAGGCACCGGGACCGAATGGCTTCACTGCCCAATTTTATGATTTTTTTTTTGCCAGGAGTTAGCGCCCCACCTCACTCGACTTTTTAATTATTTTCTTGACTTGGGTGCGCTAACAGACTTGATAATAGAAGCTTCCATATCTGTGATACTCAAGCCATTGAAGGACCCTAGGGACTTTGGAACATATAGCCCCATTTCTCTTCTCAACATTGATGCCAAAATCTTCGCTAGTGTTCTGGCCTCTCATCTGAATCCGTGTATGCCTGGGCTTGTCGACCCTGACAAGCCGGTTTTAGCTCTACAAGACAAAGCATGGAAAATACCAAAAGGGTTTTACACCTCCTTGGCATTACTCAGAGATCCTGAAAAGAGGTGCTTTTTCTCTCCATCGACGCAGAGAAAGCGATTAACCACATCCAGTGGCCATACCTGTTTGAAACGCTATTCCAGTTCAGATTTGGAGACACATTTCTTAGATGGATAGGTTTTTTAAAGCACCCCCAGACCTTCCATTTGGGTTAAAGGGACATCATCGGCTACGATCTCGATAATCTGTGGCATACGCCAGTGGTGTCCCCTATCTCCACTCCTCTTTGCGCTCTCTATGGAGCCCGTTGTGCAGCGCATTAGAGACAGACCGCAGATTTCAGGCATTGGGTTTGGTGCTGACACTCATACTATCAGTCTGTATGATGATTATGTCATTCTCTCACTTATGGACTCAATGACATCCTTGCCGTCCCTACTGGATGAGCTGCGGAGCATTGGGAACGTCTAGGGTTTTAAAGTTATCATTACAAAGTCTAAGATCCTGAACCTATTGGTTAACCCCCCCCCCCCAAGAGGCCACTCTTAGCGCCCAGTTCCACTTGGCTTGGACAAGGGGGGCCATGCTGTATCTGGGCATACAGCTTGCTCCTGTGATAGCAAAGACTCTGGCAACAAACTACAGGACCCTCCTAGACCAGACGAATAAATCACTGTCTGCTTGGAGTCATTTGCGGTTGTCCTGGTAGGGTACATCATAGCTGTCAAATTGGCTGTACTTCCGCATATTCTCTACATCTTGGAGATGATACTGTTGACTCCCCCTTCCTCAGCGCTACGCTCTTTGCAACTCACTGTCAAATTTGTCTGGGGCGGGAAAAGGCCTTGGTTCCAAGTTAACCAGCGAGCGTGGCCAAAGGGCAAAGGCGGCTTAGGGCTGCCACTGATCAGTTGGCATTACCAAGCCACGCAACTTCAATATCTATTTGAGTGGAATCGGGCCCTCCCCAAAAAGCACTTGTTTTTTATGGACCGGTTGGCAGCGGTGTGAATCTTTGGCCAGGAAGCTTTTCTCTCTCCAAATTCAGGGCCAGGGATTATATTGTTCACTGATGATGGCTCCAATGATGAAAGTCTGGGACAGCATGGCCTTCCGAAAGGGCTTAAAGTCAGTCCCCTCCACGATGTCGCTGACTGTCGATAACCCTGACTTCCCCCCGGGTGCAGCTCAGAGATGTCCAACCGCTGTGTGAGCAAGGATGTAAGTGTGTGGGTTCCCTCTTCAATCCTTCGGAGATTATCCCCTTTGAACAGCTTTAACAGGACTATTCTCTACCCGCATCGGAAGCGTTCCATTATTTGCAACTGAGGCACTGCGTCACCTCAGCGGATTATAAAACGGCGGCCTCCCGCCCCTTCAGCATGTTTGAGAAATGGCTGGTCTGCAAGGAGGGCGATAAGCTCCTTATATCCAAGCTCTATACTATGCTTTCAGAGGAGGGCACAACGTGTAAAACCAAAGGACAGTTGCGCTTGGAGGAGGAGTTAGGGCGCTCTCTCTCCTCCCTCCAAGGAATGGGCTGATATTTTTAATAGAACACATCACACAGCACACACCATGGCTGGTATGGAGGTAGCCTAAAATATAGCCTTATATTGGTACTTTACACCAGCATGTATACACAGGTGGAACAAGGGCTGTTCAGAGAAATGCTAGAGGGGTTGTGGGCAGACAAGTCCTCTTCTTAACTTCTACGGCACTGCCCAAGCTGTCCAGATTCTGGGAGCAGGTATTAAATGATGTTGATTCAGCGTTAGACACTACACGTCTGTGCTTCCCCCATACACTATACTTGGACTGCCAAATCCCCTGACTTTCCCACTCCACTCGCCACGGGGTCAGCAGCAGATGGCCCTAGCTTGAAATGCTGTGTGCCAACCTTACTCTGGGGTTCCAAGAGAATCCCATACCACAAACTCTGGTTTTCATTGGCAATGGAATGACTGTCTCTCTCAGTGGAGAAGAAAACAGCTGCATGCGCTGATCTATGGGCCCCCTTTATTTGTAATCTCTCAGCAGATTTCAGGGAAGGTACATGCCTCAAATACCTACAGATTTTGCACTTGCTCTGCCCACGAAAATCTGAACTGTCAGAGTCCCTCCCAACAGGAATAGACTGCTTTCAGGGTCCTTGGGAGACTTAATCCTGCCTGGGGTGCAACGAGTGCACGCTTCTGGTGTGGAGGAGAGAAGGTGGTGTGGAGGGGGAGGCTGAAATGTTGTCATACATTTTTTTGGACTCTTTTTATTTTAGATTTTTTCTTGAAATGGTCCCTGCATTGTTGGCGGCCAAGCCGTGTCGTGGGCACGCAGCTGTGTATTGCTAGCTCTCATGACATATGCTGCAAGCCACTGGTTGTAGGCAAACGCTGTGTTATTCACACTGTGGACCTCTAGCAATAAACAGAATTGTTTCATAAAAGTAAAGGATGCATCTGTGTCGGAAAGCGTCCGCCCATTACAAGCACATGCACCATGAGGTAAAATGAAGGAAAGAACTTGCTGGCCAACATTCGAGCATCTCTTGAGGGGGGTCTGCAATTTTTGTATACCCCTTTCTGCCTATTCCTCTGAAACAAGGTCTTGTACAAAATCAACTGGCTCATTGGACATATGGAAAGTCCCCAGATACAAGAAGATTGTGTCCCCTCTTTGAGTTTTCTAGGAACTTTACCAAGGCTGAAATTGTAGCATACTCCTGTTTCTGGCTGCTAGAACAATTGTAGATATTGATCAGCCTTATTTCAAACTTCCCTTTTAAAGGTTCGAGATCAAGGCCCAATATATTGGTTGATTAGATCTTTAGCCTACGGATATTACAAGCAAGACTTGTCCTTATCCAGATGAGTAGACCACCTGCAGGGTGGCCTGCAGGTGATGGTCTAGCTTGAATACTAACATATGTGAAATACTGTGTAAATTGGTTCAATCGCCAGGTTTCTTGAAATAGGCAGACATGGCATCCGTCTATAATCTTACCTCAATTAGAATCACTCAATTTGGAACAACTCTCTGTGTGTAATGAAATTACTCTTTGAGGGGCTTCAGTTACACTCAATTACACCTCTTAAAGAGTCAATCTAAACTGTTGAGGTCAGTAAGGGGTTGGAATCGGTTACGGGTTGGTACTGCAAAATTCAGGTGTCCCCTCTGCATGTTCAGGGTTAGACAACCTGCCAGGGATATTATTACATGGGGAGGGATGAGGTGTATATAAAAATACCTCAGGGGAGCAATGCCCATACCATGACCTGTCCCTTCCCAACAGAGATTGACACCATAATGAATTAATTGTTTAGCAAGATCTGGGAATTTACAATTAATCACTATACAATCTCCATCCATATCTTTGCATAATGGGCCAACCCTTACCACTCTTCTAACAAACAGAGAGGCATGGTGGAGCATGCTGTTAAGCACAAAATGCTAACGCCACGCTCCACCATTCCGGAAACACAGGAATGACTCGTATTTACAAAGATATGGCACATCCCAGCATTTTACCTAGTGCTGATTCTAAATTAAGCTGCCTAGTGCGAACTCAGGGAATGTTAAGGGAATGATTTTTTATGTGCACGAATGTGTCCCTTCTTGCACATAAACAATGACAAATGGCGATTTGAAACCTCTTTGTGTTATGCATTGTGCAGCACACATAGAAGTTGCAAATCGTCATTTTTGTAATGATTATTTTTGTTTTGTGCTGGAATCATGCTGTTTCTATAGAAACACAGCACACATAGAAACCCCAAAAACAAGGAGAAATAAAGCATTTCTCCTCATTTCACCATGATAAGACCATGTTTTCCCGGGTCTTAATTTTGGCACTACCTCCTATTTACGCCAAATCTTGTAAATAGGTGTTTTGGCGGAACGCCCACCGCAACACCCATGTATACCATGAAAGGGTGTCTCATTTACAAGGCAATGTTCAGCCACATCAAGTGGCGTAACACCACCTTGTAAATAATATGAAATACCTATCTGCACAGGAACGTTGTTAAAAGTGATGTTCCTAGGGGTTTGTAAATATGCCCTAGAATGTCCCGGAAGCTAGAATTCCTAACTTTGGGGGATTCTCCTAATTCACATCTAGAACCTTTCTGGTTACCTCTTTGTGTGCGCCAGTCAATTGTTCCGTTGTTTCCCTTTTTATTGGTTTCACCTAGTGTATTGATACCTCCTTTCAATACACTCTCAACCCAGGTCCCTCCCATCTCATTATCTTAGCCCTTTTTTGTGTAGATAAAGGGAAATGACTTGCTATAATTACAAACTCAAATTTGCTGATTATGTAATCCCACTCCAAATCAAATTTCGATGAAATACCAAGAGTGGGTGCTGTTATCGTATCCATATAGGGAACAAGTAAGGCGCCCTCGTCTCTGCCCTGAGTATCAATCAAATCCCAGGAGTGGTCACAACCTCACCCCTGCGATTGTTATCATTTTGCTGGATCTTGAAAATTATGCAATAATCTGGTTCTTTACAAAGTGTAGGAGTGTCATCCATTTCCAATGACATGCAACGTTACACCAGTGTAATTTCGTTGGCAAGGACCCTTGTGATGCACAACAGAAAGGAATTTAAGGTAGTGCCTTGCAGACTCTCGGGGAAAGCTCCTTTATCCCCCATATTTTCTGTTTCTCCATTTCCACAATTATCTATGTGACTTAAGTCTTAAAACGTAGGGACTCAGCAGGTACACCTGCCAAACATGAAAACCAAGCTGGGTGGCCTGACCAAACCGAGACCACCTTGGCTCTGGCACATCCGAGCATGATCCTGGGTACATCACACATAGTGGGAGCCCCAGCCGGATCCTGTAGGTGCCTCTGGGCACAGAGGAGCAACTTGGGTGGATTCCGGCCATGAAGAAGCCTGGGGCTTGAGGTTTAACCCCAACCACCTCCAGCAACCCATAGTGTGCCCATAGTGTGGTACTCTCACATCACTACCCAGTTTAAAGTCCATTCATTCCTGGGTTTCAGGTTTCTCCCTACAATGAGGCAGTGTAGAGCGGAGTATGGCAATATGGCAATATGCAAGGGTGGGCATTGGGCACTGTGCTGAGCGATGCAACCACACCGCAAAGGCAAGACAGACGTGTGCACTCCCACAAAGGTCCATACAGTTCTGAACTAACCTACCTGCCTGGGGTTTAGGAGTTTCTTAGTGCCTTAGGGAGGCACTCTGGGGGGTTTCGCAATGTGTGACAGGGTCCTCCAGTCCCCATTCCCTCTTGCTCATTGTCACTCACTGACTTTTTGCTCCTGGCCTTGCCACTCCTTGCCGCTCTTCAGCATCAAGCTCGGGCTGCCTCTACCACACTCAAGCCCTGAGAAGACTCTCCAGAACCTGGCCTCAGTTATATTCATCAGGACTCCTCAGGGCTAAGGGGCAGGCAGTGTTGTGTGCTTAGGGCAGGCAGTGAGCAGCAGCAGAGGCACTTAAATACCTTGTTTGCTATCGCTTCTCTCGTCGATGTGCCCTCCACTGCCTCCTCCTCCAGGCCTCTGCTTACTTCCACATGTCGCTCAAGCCCAGCTCCTAGACCTGGCCCTGACACAAGAGGCCTGTTAACCTCACGATGTGGTTCTGTGGCTCTCCCCCACCAGATGACTCAGCGCAGCTGCCATGGTCTCCAAGCCTGAAAATTTTCATTATTCACCCACACTCAGTAACTCAACATCTTCCTCCTTGATCAACTACAATGGACCACTATATAACCAAAAAACATACACTTATCTAACACACCTCCTTTATACCATCCAGAATCACTAAAATCCAGAACTTGTGTTATATGGCCTGCACAGGAAGCAACCTTTACAACGCAGTCATTACATCGCACTACCTTTACATAGCAGTCAGTTACATTGCAACATCCTTTACATCACATGTCATTACAACGCAGCAATTACATTGCATGATTGCATGTCACTACAACGCATGTCATTACAATGCATGTCATAACAACGCAGGCATTACATCGCAAGTCATTACAAGGCATACCATTACAATGCATAGTACCCTTACACTATCCGACACTTACCCTACTGTTGCACTCACTGGAGTTAAAATAGTAACTATTACCCCTACACTCTCCAACAATTACCCTTCTGTTGCACTCTCTGGAGTTAGAATAGTAATTATTACCCCATACTATCCAACACTTACATTAAATGCAATGTAATGGTATGCTTTCTAAAGGTGTAATGCGATGTACTGGAATGCGTTGCAAAGGTAGTTTCTGAAAAAGCGATGTAATGGCATGCTATGTAGAAGAATGTATTGTAAAGGATGTTGCGATGTAAAAACTGTGTTGTAAAGAAATGCATTGTAAATGTATGCATTGTGACGTCATACATTCATGCTGCGCACCCGATAACGCTATCATCACTAGAGACTTCACTCACATACAGGGCCCGGTTCACAAAGGAACTTACATGGAGTAAAGTTACGAGTACACTTGGGGCAAAATCTCTGCACACCGCCTTCTGCAGTGTGCCATGCGGGGATTACATTCCGAGTGCGGAGATTCCACCATGAGTGTAGAGACCCTTCCATGAGTGCGGAGACTCTGCACTTGTATCTTTACTACTCATAAGTCCCTTAATGAATTGGGCCCACATTTTATAACACATATGCTCCTAACTTGGCTGCGAAGACAATAGGCAGACCCCCCAGGATATTGCGGCATAGATTTGCAAATTTAGCGGCACAAAAATGGAAATTTAGCGGCACAAAAATGGAAATTTAGCGGCATTATTGCGGCACTTTATTTTACTCGTAAGCATTCCTTTTCAGCCTTAAATCAATGTAAACTGATTTAACAGGGAATTCCACTGTGAAACTGGCATGTTTAAAGTGTCTGCGGTTCTACAGAAGCACAGCTCCAATCTGCACCTCGTGAGAGGGGGCCTATTTCTCCCTGGGGTGTTCTAGCACCCATGTATGCACCCCTGCTGGGGTACTGCTGCCTCCTGGACACGTCCATTTTAAAAAACAGTAATTTCTATCACCCTTTTTAACATTGAAAATATATTGATAATACAAATATGACCCATACAGGAAGTCTTGCTTTGCTGCTAGAGCGCTTTACTAGAAAGTAATGCATTGAATTAAGTGTGACAATTTAAGTGACACTTTGTGAGTGGACAAAGGCAAGGGAATCCATAAAAAAAACTATCCTCCTATCTGAAACCCAATGGTCTAAAAGGGCCTTAAAATATCCCCAGCAGTTCTGAAGTGCTGCTGCAGGGTACATAACTGCCAAGGCTTCAGGTTGGTATGTGTGACATTTTCATAAATTAAGTGTAAATATGAGTGACATTCAACGATTATGAGTGACAGTTTCTCCTGAACGAAATCAAGCAATGAAGTCTAGGGAAACAAATAAATATAAGAAATACCCCCATTTGAGCAATTAGAAACTCTAAGAATATCTTGAAACTGCAGCAAAGTACCAGAAATGGAAGGACATTAGTCTAGTGCCTTTGTAACCTGATTGAAAGACCTGTTAAGTACTCGGGTGCGGCTGCATTAGACGTCGCCAGCCCGCGAAACTGTGTCATCCTGGGCTGACACAAACGACGGGTGGGGGGGCTGAAGCCCGGTGAGCCCAATGGGTGTTGCGCGCCTGTCTTAAATCCACCTCCTGCCTGGTACTCCACTGCCAGACACTCCCTGCTCTATTATCTCACTCTGGCAGGTTCTGCTTTCTCCTTTTGTGACGGGGTTGCCATCTTTCTAATTGTCTCTCTTCCCGATCTGTGTGTTTTCCCCTTGATTCGCCCCCCCCCCTGCTCAAATTAAGCAATGTCCTGCTCTGGGAATGATTGGCTTGCCATCCTAGCATTTTCTCCGTGGGTTGCAACAATCCAACCAGGCCCCACGTCATCCATCTAGTCCATTTGAACCTTTTCACCAGGACTTATATTTGGTTTTCACTTTGGTCGTGGACAAGAGCAGCAGTAATACGCTAATGTTCCTGCTTTATTTTTGACTGCCCCCGTACTCGAAAGATCACAGATTCAGGTTCTCTGAGGCCTTTCAAGCTGAAATGTAGGTCAGGGCAGAGGCCATTGTTTTCACACATCAGAGGTGAAAGAAATGTCCTCGCATCTTTCTTCAGTGTCGCAATTCCTTACTGCGGCAGTGCCTCGGGCCGCTCCACTGTTTATTAGTTCTAATACTCAGTTACACAGGTAAAGTGAGCAGTATTCGGGCACTTGGGGGCAAAGAGTCGCATTCCTTGTGCCCACCCTCCCACAGCACCGGCCTTGAGCTTTTTTAGGGGAAGGGTGAACGCAGCATGTAAACAGACGCTGCACACGAGCCTCAAACACAGGGTTTTTCATGACGGGGAGATAAACTTTAGCGCTTGGGAAATTATGTAAGCCGTGACCTCTGCCCTTTACAGAACTCGCCTGCCAGAAGGTAGGAAGGGGTGCGGCCTCGCCAGCAGGCTCAGAGTTTGTTATTGGCCTCAGGCGTCATGATGAGAGAAAGTCCTGTTCCCGGAGCGAGGCGCCAGTAGCTGCATTTACACATCAAAGCCACACAGGCTAAACGATAGGATCTTGTAAAGTGGGACACAGCAGGTATTCGGCGGCTGGACGGCGGCAGTAGTGACATGTGCGCAAACAGCCTATAAAAGGGTAATGTTTGATTTGGTTACAATTATCGCGGCAATAAATGTAAATATCGCGGCCATCGCGCTAGTCAGCCGATTTCGCGATTTGTTTGCAAATCGCGAAATCGCGAAAGGCTGGAGGGTCTGAATAGGTGGAAGTGCCCTTATTAGACACATGCACAACAATGCTAATTTATCTGACATATCCCTCTTCCATGTTCTTTAAAATCTCTCCTAAACAAAATCCTCCATGTGAGGATTTGGTTGTATTATACAGTATGACTGAACAGCTTTACTGTAGAAAACACTTGCATAAACTGCCTTGTGGCCAATCAGGCTTGTTTGGACAACATTAAACTCAACTCTGGGCAGCTATGCCTTTGAGCAGCAAGGCTTGTACAAAGGAACTTAGTATAAAGCCTTTAACAGTACCAAACAACAAAATAAGAAAGCCAGGGAACACAAAAGAAACACATCAATTTATAAAACTTGAATACATTTTTATGAAGTTTTAGAGTCCTTAAGAAGCAAAATCCACTAGAGGGTTCCAGAGATACAGAGTGTTACGGTTTTATCCATTTGTAATTCAACCACAAACAAGCACCGGTCAATTTGAAGTTTACAAACTTTTGAAAAGTTTCTAAAAGTTAATTTGGTTACTCCGGCTCAGCTTAGGTGACCAAGTCTGACAGGGAGAAGATCTGGGCAGCCAATGGCAAAGATTTGGAGAGTTACCTGGCCATCTTTCCATTGTAGCTTTCCATTGTAGCTCCAACCTTTACAACTCGACCACCAAAGACGTTAATGGAGTGGTACTGAGGCTGGGGCAGCAGGACAAAAAGATGCTCAAAGATGCTCCGGTTGCTGTGCGGTCAACAGGGGTGCTTTTGTGGTTAATGTTAGTCCAAGTTTCATGTGAGGTGACTTTAGCCACTGAGGTTGGGGTTCCTCATAGGTCCTCTTTGAGACTGTGGAAGGCCAGATGCAGCTGGGCTACCAGTCTCTGTACACAGCGGTCACAGCGAAATCCTTTAGAGGGCTGTTGTCCCTCTTAGGCAGCCAATCTGGACTCTGACGACACCCCTGGGTATGGCTGACTTGGGTGCAACTTTTCACCATCGAGGATCGGTCTCTTGGGGTGCCCAACAACAGTTAGCAGCAATTCCTCTGAAGTGGCTACCAGCTTTCTGGTTTGAGTTTCTTCAGATTTAATGTCTCTGGTGCTGTTCCAGGGGATCACCCAACTGACCTTTTGCTCTCCTTGCCACTGGATTCAAGTTATCCTGGCTGATGAGGGTTTAAAACCCCAAAACTGGACCTAGGATGCTTGTTTTCAGTCCAGGGTGGACCTGGCCTGGCAGTTCGGACTGGACTGTTCCCATTGGGTGCAGGGTCAAGGCTGATTTGCATATGGCTGGGTTAAAAATGGAAAGGCATGGGGAGCAAAAAAAAGATGGATTTAGGCCCAAATCTCTGTACTGGGGTGAATGTATGACATTGTTCTTCATTCTGTCCATCAATTATTCTTTTTGCTTCAGAGTCACTGTTTCAGTTTGGGATTGTGGGATGACTTTTGCCCGAGCAAGCAGCCAGTCACAGTCCTAATTTAGCTGACCCAAGGTGCAGCAAGTGCAGTCTAACAGATAAATCAATTTCCCTTTGTGCAGTCCATGGGCAGCAGGGCATGTCCTTCTTCGGTCCATGTTCCAGTTCTGACATGATTTGAGGTGGCGGGAACCTGCGGTGCCATATTGATTACCCAAATGTGCCCTGGGGTGTTGATGAGGGCACTAGCCAATGGGCTACCAGGTCATCTCCCTCTTTGTGATGACTTTCCAGCTATAAGTGGCATCTAACAAACCCAGAGTGCACAATTCTATCCCCTATCAAGATGTCGGGACCCTTCCTCGGATGGCAGAAGTTTGGTAGCCCACACCGGGGATGTGGCTACCTGAGGGCCACACACCCTCCGGAAAAACCGGTTTTAGCACTGGATTTACATTTCTGTCCTGTCTCCAGCCTGTCTACCTGAACAAAGAGAGCTCCTCAGGAGTGTGAATGCCATCAGCCCACCAAAGGTGGCTTTGCCTTTGAAGCTCGCCTTTAGGGCTTAAACCCTGAGTGGATTCCTGCAAGTGAGGAGGTACCACCTTGCACTGTAGCAGGCTGCTGTTGTTCCTAAGACAGGGAGTTGTTTACATGACTCATCAGGCAGGCCAAATGCTATCTGTTGGCCAGAGCACCTGTGTGACTACTGAACAACTGGGTCACGGGGTGGCAACGTTCGACAAATCGCATTTGTGTAACAGTGACATTAAATTCATCCGAGGCATCAGGTCGGGTTTAATGCCAAGATTAATTTGATATCTCACAGTACCCAGCTAGGTAGTCCCATTCAGAAGTTGGCTAGGTTGAGGGGTCAGCTGACCAGCTGTGTTACTCAATGGGCCTGCTAGCCTTTCCAAAGCAAAACAACAATTTACAAGTGTGGCTGTTAAGCCGTATATAAAATATATGTCCTACGTAATATACAGCTCCCTGCCTTAGGGCCCTCCGGGCCTTTCTTAGGGGGTACTTATATATATATATATAGTAAAGGGAAGTGGGGGCTTTGCCATTAGTTTAAATAGTAAAGTTGATTTAGCAGTGTTATCACTACCCTTCCAATTTGCAGTAGCAAGTTGGGAGCCATTTTGTACATTGTCGCACACAGGGTGGCACAAACAGTGCTTCAGCCCTGGGGCAACACTCTGCCTTAAATGCCCTAGGTACACTGGGTACCATATACTAGAGACTTATTAGTAAATCTGTCCTTGCCAGTTGGGGATAGCAAATTCGACATAAACTTTGTAATGGGTTAGAACATTGACTGATTAGCAGGCCTCAGTACACTATCAAAGTCGAAAAATCAACAGCTAGTAGTCCAAATGGGGGAAAAAGTAGAGGGAAACCTGCTAAAAGCCTGTTTCCATACACATAATGACCATCATCCTCTAGAATATCAAAATAGCCTGTTCAACCACAAGAAAAAATCCAAAATGGATGCAACCTGGTCAAGGCACATATTGATTCCATTGAAGCTCTAACAGCAGGGTACTGGCTACACCTCATTCAGTGCCAACCTCACACTGCCCCTGAGAATCACCATTGGCCTCCTACCTGCTTCAGATGGCCCTTTATGGCCCGTCAGGCAAGTGCGACAACAGTTGGACACCAGGTGAATACAGTAGCCTGCATGGTGTTATTGTGGAATGAGCTGCGGAAGAGAACACGATTTGATCATCTGTTTTTCTCATCAGTTCCGATTTTGGGACATCCGCTGCTGTCAATGGCGGGTGAAGTGGTGACCCCGACGCGACTTCACCGGATGTAACTGACTTCCTTTGGCGAAGCATACCCAGAGGGCAGAAAAATGGCCTTCAGTCATATGAATTTAAGCAGCCATAGGTTCTATCGATCATTGTTCAAAAACCCCCCTTCCACTCGTAATACAACGTAATTTATTCATTTATCAAACACGAGTGTAGGGTTGTACTGATAATTGTGGACTGACTCAAGCAGAACCACTGTGCTATGCTTCATTAGATAACAATCTTAAATAAAGCTCTATACATCATTTGATAGCAGTACGCACAATTAAAACAGCCAAAAGTGCTGTCATCAATATACGACAAAAAACCACACATCTCACACCACATCGTGTGTCAACTATGCGAGTGTTACTCACCCACAGTCGATCTCACGTACAGATTCCCAAGGATTGATTATAAAGATGTAACTATAAAATAAAAACATACACACTCCCGCCAGAACCAATGAAATAAATAAAACAGGGGCTAAATGTCCAAACCAAGTAATTAAAAAGGTTACAAGGGGCCGGTGTAGCTCAACATACCTTAATTAACATCAAAGGAACAGGAGCCATCCACCTTGCTCCGTTCGCACACGCTGCCTCTGGAGCTGTGTCTACGTGAAGGAATGCAGAAGTGGCGTGCACGCTATTGCTAAAAATAACCTAGCAGTGCGAGCGTCCACGTCACTGCTTGCCCAACATCGTTGCAATGCGTCCCTGCCTAGCAACCATATGGCCTCAAAAAAGCGTCATTCAACATAAAATCTCCACGGTCGGATCCTAGTGATCACACATCCGTGAAACGTTACATCAGTCTCATTAAAGGAGCAGCAGCGAGCCCGCTGCTATTATAGAAACTTCCTAAGCACTCACCATTAGATGAACGTACTCATTAATTGAGATGGCCCTATCCAAAAAAGGGGACAGTTTGTAACAATTGGAAATGAGAAAAGGTGGAGTACTGAACATGATACTAATAGTCTTCAAACGAAAAATTGTAATATGCATAAATCACATATATTCATAATCTGAATGCATTATATCAGGTTTCATAGAGGCAATCAGTTATATTCCACATTAACATTGGATCCATTATATACATTGCATTATAGATATGGACGGTGAGATATTACATTTATCATACCACACAATAGAGATGAAATGGTACATACACACTTATGTGTATACCAAACAATTACTATGTATTATAGTATATCATATAAACGTGATATGCATGCATATACTGTGACTATGTACGTCAGCCATTATATAGGGTTGCCATTTGTCTTGTAATTTCTTCATACTCATTGAGGCCCCTGTTGACCGTATCATATATATGCATCTATTTGCACTCCTACACACTTAACGTGCTAGCAAAGTCTACCACCTCTTATATTCATAGTGACTTTTTCAAGAACCCACCATCTCAGGCTCTCAGGTGAGTGACCAAACTTTAAAAAGTGCTCAACAAGGGGGGCTCCCTGGACCCTACAGCGAATCCTACTGCAATGTTGCAGGATCCTGGCCTTCACCTTTTGTATAGTTTGCCCTACATACATAAATCCACATGGGCATACAATGGCATATATCACACCAGAGATTGTGTGAACACCGAAGTAACGTGAAGTGCAAAAAGAGCACCACTTAAATGGCGAACCACTACCTAGAGATGGGCCACACAACCGAAGATCTACAGTGGGTCATCCTTGAGACTTTAACCACAAAAGATAGAAATGCCGAAAAGATCCTCTTCGAGAAAGAGCAGAGGTGGGTACACAGGCTTAATACGCACAGAGAAGGATTGAATGATAACATCCCGTGGCTTAGTCTCACACGAAGATGATTAGGTGACCTATAATCAAGAAGAATCCGCCATAATAATTGCTCCCTTTGAGAGAAAATAATGTGGATATCTTTCCAATATATTTTCCCAAAATTCATCAACAGCGACATAGAAAATGCCCAACCAAATTCCAAATCCATCTGGCATTCTATAGTCTGTGCACGAAGTGAGCGCTGTCATAGTAATCGACACTTCTCCCAATTTTATCGGTTCACCTTGACAAAATGCACTAACTAAAAGAAAAGAGTCACTATCGACTTTGCGGTTTCCATAGTAACATCGCGAGCGGCCAATCAGCTCTGTTGACGCACTAGCAGCGTCTTTATCCCGACCTGGAAACTCACCCTCATCGTTTCCGGGTCAGCGAGAGCAGAGCGCGCAAAGAGGTCGCCAGCGCAAGACGCAACAGGTGCCGGCCGAACAGAGATTTGTAGACGAAAATCGCAAGTATTCTGTTAACAACAAATCACTAATCCAATGCCTTTTCCTCCCATAGTCTGCCTGAAGCTCCACTACCCGACTGGAGCGCGTTAGAAAAGCGCGTGAGGTAACTGAGTTCCCTGATCGTAGCTTAAGATCAGTCTGGGACTCACTAACGATAAAATACACGTGATATAAACAAATAGAAAACCACCTAGATATATTCACTTTACGGAATGAGTTGTGTTGGTATCTTTAGGACATAACGCATGTTCACTGTTATCTGCATAATTCTATGTACGCTTGTAACATAAGTGAAACACTGGTCAATACATGCATGCTTTTCAACCACAGGCATGCTACAGTCCCCCGCATGAGTTTGGAACGGTAATGAAAGAGTTGACATTGCCATATACTAGCTGATCTATGAAGTATTGCCATTTTCTAGTTGTGAATGAGTCTATCAAAGAATAGACGGACAAAGCAGATTTCTGCACAATGTGTGTCCCTCTGTACCCCGCCCTTTGTTTGTCGATACGCAACTTTGTTTATTTTTTACAGGTACACTGTGACCTCCTTAACAGAGAAACAGGTTAAAAAAAATCCCTATTTCTTATCACCATTTTCAAGAGCACTTTTGTATATTTATATTTTCCTCACCTTATTCACCTATGGGTCCTGATGAACGCCCGTAAGTCCTAGTCAAGGCAATTGAGGCAGAAACATGTCGACCATCTTTTAGCTCACTTTTTATGACCTTAATACTCTAAGTACATCTACTACTCATAACAAGTTCCACAAGATGCACTATTATAGAGTTTACCAGTCTCAAATACAGAACTAATAAAATCATTATCTGACTTTTCGGGACTTTTAATTCTTTCTCCCCCTTTTCCCCCCATCACTGGCTCACTACTGTACCAACCTTGGGTAAGAACCTCCTGGTGGAGGCTGCATAACCTGACTGACCTGATGATTATGCACACACGTGATTCAAAAAGCGGAAAGCCAAGATATACCGCTCAGTTTACCACCATACCCATCACGTGCATGAGGGTCTTTTACTTGGGACACCCCACATTCCTCCAGCATACCAAAGGTTGTGCAGGACAAGTGATCCTTCTCCATTTGATTAGCATATTTACCCAGGAAACTGAATGGATCAGTCTTTCCACCTCCCTCTTGTGATTAGATAATATATCACACCAACCAAGTTACAGTTGGTGTGTTGCCTCATTGTGTGTGTGTAACCTTTGTATGTACATTGTTTCAGCTCTAAAGTCAGAGGGCACGCCTTACACATGCCACATTTGTAGTGGCCTAGGGTGGGTGGAATTTTCCAGAGAGTGGTCTCAGTGTCCTTAGGTTTACTCGGGAGAAGTCTATAATGCAATGTATATAATGGATCCAATGTGTATGTGGAATATAACTGATTGCCATTATGAAACCTGATATGATGCATTCAGATTATGAATATATGTGATTTATGCATATTACAATTTTTCGTTTGAAGACTATTAGTATCATGTTCAGTACTCCACCTTTTCTCATTTGGATAGGGCCATCTCAATTAATTTATTTATTTCATTGGTTCTGGCGGGAGTGTGTATGTTTTTATTTTATAGTTACATCTTTATAATCAATCCTTGGGAATCTGTACGTGAGATCGACTGTCGGTGAGTAACACTCGCATAGTTGACACACGATGTGGTGTGAGATGTGTGGTTTTTTGTCGTATATTGATGACAGCACTTTTGGCTGTTTTAATTGTGCGTACTGCTATCAAATGATGTATAGAGCTTTATTTAAGATTGTTATCTAATGAAGCATAGCACAGTGGTTCTGCTTGAGTCAGTCCACAATTATCAGTACAACCCTACACTCGTGTTTGATAAATGAATAAATTACGTTGTATTACGAGTGGAAGGGGGGTTTTTGAACAATGATCGATAGAACCTATGGATGCTTAAATTCATATGACTGAAGGCCATTTTTCCTTCTACCCTTTAGTGCTGATTAGCAGGTTGGAACCGCCTGAGTTATACCAAGGCTGTTGGACGCTGACTGATTGCGCACTTAGTGGCACACCATTCAAGGGTGAGTGCTGCAAAATTGAGTATCTTTACGGATAACTGACACTGGATATGTGTCGCTTGTGATATATTTAGCCCGTTCATTTGTTGTTAAAGGTTCCCACTCACGTTGGGGTTACTTTATTTTCGTGCATATTGAGTTCCTACCCTCCCCTCGTCCTGATGAAGACCCGCCCCTGACGAAATCAGCTACCCTGTTTATCTTTGGGTCGAAACGTCGACATATCTTCCCCGAGCCTGTACCTGTGGTCTTCCTACGCCCCTCTCCCTTGTGCCAATCAGAACACGGAGGATCTTTCAATTACGTGCCAGCAAGAAAGAATTACATTTTTTGCGAATGTGAAGGGCAGGCTCACCTATGTTCCACACTAAGGATTGAACGTTAGTTTCTGTCCAAAAACATTATTGTATTTTAACTTTTATCTTCTCACTGACCTCTTTGGTCGCTTTCATACACGAGCACCTACTATCACTCTTATCTATGCACGTCATTTGACAATGAACCCCTTGTGTAAATAACTGTCATTTTTTAGTTTGAAAAAGTCTACTATCCTGGTTTTCTAAGTGTATATTAAATAGTACAGTCTCTTGGACTGGATGAGAAACAGTTTTTTGTTTCAGGTGTGGTTTTCTTGCATCAACAAATATTTTGGGCTGATATGTGTTCTTTGTTTTGATTGATATCTACCATAACGGATTTAATCGGATGGTGATCTGATGTGAAATGAATAATTAATCCATGTTTACATTATATATGTTGAATCAACATCAAGGACCGCTTTTTTCTATAATACTTGATACCCAGGTCCTTTGACTCCAATTGGGTTACCCCCTGTTAATAACAAGGTGTACTTATAGGCAGATTTCAGGGGTGCAACAAGGTGTCCTTTTGACACCCTGGCACCCTTGAAATTGCATTCTCAATTTGCGATTCTCTAATTGAGAATCGCAAATTGAGAATGTCTTCCCATTCATTCCTATGGGCCTCTAGGCCCATAGGAATGAATAGGGAGGTATTCCTTAATTGCGATTCTCAATTAGAGAATCGCAATAAAGGAATTTTAAGAAATCGCTATTTTTTTAACGATTTCTTCATGCATAGCCTTTTGCAATTCCTTATTAGCAAATCCTTATTTTTCGCTAATAAGGAATCGCAAATAGCATTGTTGATCCATGTGGACCCAAGAGCTTTCCATGGTTGCTCAGATATTCAGTTAGTTCATAGAGTAAAAATGACTTTTAATGGTATTTTTTCTAAAGAAAATGAAGTAAGTGCATGCAAACCTAAGTGTATGTCCATTCTTTTGACAAATACAGGTCACACTAAGACAAACTGTGTACTACTAAAACTGAATGACTGCTAGAAACTTGTCTTTTCGTAGTAGACACAGGAAAGCAGCAAAAGAGGTTTTCAGACCATTATCTACAACAAAAAGAAAGAGAAGATTGCTTTAACCTGTCTTATCATGAAAGATCCTCTCCAGTTCCCTTAACTCTCAGGAAGCTTTTGAGAGAGGTAAAACGCATAGTTAGATTGGCTGTGTCTTGTTACTTTCTGTTTAGAGCTGGGCACCTTCGACTAGCAAAGTGTGGATTTTAAATTGCATGCACTGACCTTTTAATCTCCAAGCAATTTGCATTAATAATATGTAGTCCCTAGTGAAAATTTCTGTCACAGCTGTATTTACCTATTATATTAAAAGCATTACAAGACAATTCCCATTTTTGAAAATTTACTTTCTCTCATGCAGAATTTTATTTCAATAAATAGAAAAGGAACAAGTATATCACAGCTTAGCTGTACAATAGCTCCCCAGCTCCACACAAACACATAGCAGTTGTGTGGGGCAAACAAGAATCACAATTCGAAAATGATAGAGAGGAATTAATAGAAGAATAATTTAGAAATCGGTAGATTACAAGAACACAACATAGACAATACAAGGTTGTGAGCAATATCTGTTGTGAAAACTGATGTGTGAGCATTTTGCTCCTGATTCCTGCCTTGCTGTGCTGCCATGCTGTCTGCTGGTCCCCTGGCTGGCTAATGAGGACTACACATGAATCCCTTGAACTCAGACTGACTTGAAGGGCTATCTGCCTGGCCTCCTGTCATTAAGTCCCAGGGACATAAAAGATGTCCAACTACCCTTTGTTAGCACCTGGACACTGCGGGAAACAGCCTTTACAACGCTGGCATTACCACGCGCTGCCATTACTACGCTGCTTTTACAATGCAAGTCGTTTCAAGGACTTGCGCTGGAGGGCGCTGTTGGACAAGGAATAGTTTAATTTTCTATTCCAACACCTTCCCTACTGTAACGTGGGCTGGAGTTGGAATAGAAAATTAAACTATTCCACTATCCAGCGCTTACAGCGCAAGTCGTTGTAACGGCTTGCGTTGTAAAAACAGCGTTGTAATGGCACGCGTGGTAATAGCCCACGTTGTGCTGACATACAACCACTTGGTCCTGCAGAAGCCACGCTACTACTGTAGATATAGAAAATCAGCCCTGCTCCATGGGTATGAACTTTTGCATTCCCCAGTTGCATGGGTCTGAACCTGCGCATCACACTAGTTGCGTGGGTCAGAACCCTCGCATCGCCCCCTTTGCGTTGAACTGAATGCAAAGCAGAAGTGCTACTGCACAGTGCATCCATCACACAATGTCCATTTGCATAGAAATTCGTAATAAAAATCGATGCAAATGTCAGACAAGTGCGAGATACACCCAGGAAATGACACAGTGGGTGTGACAGGCTGGATACTTTGAAGTGTGAAAGTTAGTTTAACTTTCTCTGACAGTCAGCTAGGTTGTGCTAGTTGGTGGGGGTGTTTGGAGAATGTCTGGAGGATTTGTGCAAGTCTAGTCAGTGTCTGGTGTTTTGCTGTCTTGTGTCAATTGTGTGCCTTTTGTGTGTGTTTACAGTATATTGTATAAGTATTTGTCATTGTTTTGTCAGGTGTTTGTCAATTTAGGGGTTTTATATAGTAGATGTGGGCATACGTTTAAGGGGTGTTTGTGTGGGGTGTCGTAGGTTAGGGAGGGATAGGGTCATGTCAGGAAAGGGTGGGGGTAAGTATTCAGCAGAAGGAGAGCTTGGGGGCCTCATATGGCTCATTTTACACTACCTGCCCTACATGGTGGTCACTGGGGCTAGGATCAGCAAGTGCTACCTCCCCTCAAGGACAGGAAGTATCGATGAGAGTGTGTGCATTGGCACAAATGCCAAATCTTTGGACAAGATTTAACGATTTCCCAGCTCAAACGTGAGTGGGATGATATTGTGGCACATGATGACAATCGGGTGGACCTGCTGGGATTGGAGATAGAAGGGCCCATATCCATGTATAGATGTACCACCTGCATGTAGTAATGTTGCTATTGCAGTTATGCAAAACTTAAACATTAAAGGGGCTGATTTTTAAATGTGGTAGTTTGAAATAGCACTAAGCAACTTACTTTATGTGCACTGAAAAAAATTAAAGTGCAACTATTTGAACACCACAAGGCCACTTTGTGTACCTTGGAGTGGCTACATAAATCCAGTGTAATGCAATGCAGGGCCAATTGCTGCATTGCTATGTCCTGCCCCAGGGGGCTGCTCTATACGTTTTGGATGGTTGTTCACATTGGACAATCATGTATTTCAAAGCATTCCCTGATTTATCATACATTATTGACCAAGGAATGCTCATAAAATGACAGACCTCTACAGGTGATGGGTAAGAAGGAAATATATGTTCAATCTCCATTTATGTAAAACTTTCTATGTCTGCTGCATTGTGCAGCACATATAGACAGGTGAAAATGCCTCAGGCAATTTCTTTTATGCGGGAAGGGTGCCTTTACAGGTCAAAACAATACAAATCTCTGTACAAGGCATGCACCAAATTGCAAGGTAGCATGCAGTGCCACTAGTCAGCTCTGTCTACACCAGCACCATGAAAAGTCTGATGTTATCCTTGCAGAGTAATATACAGTGTATATCTGCCCTTTCCCATCACAGCACTATTTTAGTCTGCCTAGGGTTAATAGTTTCACCTTTGAGTCATGGTACAAGGGGGCCTGAGATGATGCTTACCAGCAGTACTGAAAACATCAAATGCCTGAGGCATGCTTCAGGCATATGATGTTAGATACCTCTAAGCTTCAACATCCAGGCAGATGAGCCCTGCAAGCTGACTAGCTGCATCCCCTATCCACACAATGTGTACATATGTGTGTCAAGAGTGTTGAATATTTTAAATACACTGGGATATTGTAGTTTTTATTGTAGGTTTTGGCCCATGTGTAGCTGCACTATTTCCAATGTACTGTTCAAATCTTTATCTTGTAGGTGGACATGTCCCATTCACTCGGGGAGAAATCAACACCCTCTCGGATCCCAATACAACCATTAAGTGTAATGGGTACATGGTTGTAGCTCTGGGACATTCCACTTTGGTGCTACATCTGGTTTCTTATGTTTGTGCCATTTGTTGTACAACCACATGTGATTCTGTGGAGCTGTTGTATAGCGTTTTAGGACCCAAGTGAAATTTTCCCAATTCATGCCCTTATATAGGTATACTTCACATTGCCCTTATATATGCATAGAAATCATAACCATATTTAAACATTACCCATGCAGTCCAAATACAGGCATGGATACTTCCACTAGTTCCGAAAACTCTGCTTCAGCAGTCAGGGACATCCTCTTTCTTGAATATTGATTTGTCCTAGAAATCATGGAGTTTTCAAAGAACTACCATTCCCTTGGGGTTCTTTGATGACGTTATTATGTCCAACTTTAGGTCAAACCAGGCACCTTCAGGTATAAATATGCCTACACTTGCCCTAGCAGACACACAGTGGTTTGGAGCAGTTTGACTATCTAGTTGCCCAACGCAGCTCGCTACAGCAAGTGCCGAAGGAAGCCGACCCTCCAGCTGACGCACTGACAGAGAGGCTGCCTTTCTCTCACTGAGAATCCAGCTCCAGTGTTTCCCAGCTCCCCTTGCGGGGTGTTGGGAAATCGAGTCCGAGATAGAGATACCAGACCTCCTTCATTCTAAAACCAAGGTACGAAGCTGATTAGACCCTAAGAGAAATCTTGGATAGATTCTTGGCAAAGAAACTAAACCTATGATACACATACTTACTTCTTCCCTCATACTAGACTTAGGTTAGGTACATTTGGGTAGGTGTAATTTAGAAGCACCAGTTAAGTACTTTTAGCCTTTGTTATGTATGTATGTATTTTATGGCTTAGAAACCATACCATGCTTTTACAGTATTATTTTATAATACTTTTCTTGCTGTACGCATTATACTTTACAGACAGTATTACGATTGTAGCAGTTAATTTCTTTTGTATGAGAAAGAAGACTGTTCTATAAATACTTTTATTGAAAACGCCCGTCTCTCTATTACTCTGCCCCTCTGATGAAACGAAGCATGCACAAATGACTGAGTAAAATATCTACCTATTGTTTCCACGACTCTGAAGATACGTTTTATCTTGGGGAAACAAAGTTATCATGTTTATGCGGTAGTCAGAAACGAATCCCTTCTTGTGTATTCGAGAAAGTTTCTAGTGACCTCTGAGCTAGCTGGCACTCACAATTGAATCTAATATATTTGATAGAGACCTAGTCGACCTCAGTCCTATGTCAATTCTATAGGATATATTATTCCAATATGCAAAGCCTATTGGGAATATAGGAACTACACTACATGGCGCCCAGCGTTTGGTAAGGCACTAACTTAACGCTAGATACTAGAGTAACTCAGTTGTGCTTTTCACAGAGACCCCTTTTTCCCGTAAAATACTCCAATAGACGTCTGGAGTGGGTGAAAGGATAAAATATCTGCCATAAATGAGTAGGACGAAAATCCTATGCATTAGTTCTTGCTTTGTTCAACGTTGAAGAATACAGTGTTCCAAAATATTGTGCACCCTATCTTTGTTTCCTTGAAACTTGCTCTGCAAACTTTCAGCCAACAAAATGTGGGATAGCGACACTGAGAACTGTAGACCGACAAGAAGCAACAACGCAACCGGTGGAGCTGCAGTGACTACAGCCCGACCGGGTTTAAACGTTACAGGTTTCCAAGAAACCGACGCGGATGCTGTAATCATCCTAAAAAATGTAAGAGAAACCATCACTATAAAACTTATAACAAATGGCCTATCATCAAGAGGTGGTAGGGTAATTTTTGTCATAGAGGCACACAAATATCGGCAGACAGAGGTATTCTTTTCATGGATTATCTTCCCAGAAGCAAATTCAGTAACACATGTGTTCCACTTCTACAAAGTAGAGGAACCTCCAGCGGAATACACTCCTTTTGAAAAAGTTGAAATTCCATTAACATACCAAGAGCATGAACTCTGGTTTAAAGGCGCCCTACAACATCAAAATCACATTACCAGGCTCGGTCGACTAGATAGACCAGGAGCAACATGGCCGGTACTAGCCAGCTATACACCACATCCTGCCATTGAAGGAATGACAGGTCCAGAACTATTAGTTTAACTAAAACAATTAATTAAAATACATAGATAATTGGTTTAATATGTCATGCGGACTCTAACAGTCCAACCTCCTATAAGGATTCCGCAACACACCCATCACCAGGCGAACACAAATAAAATTACACCACAGACAATACAATCAGTCATTGGTAAATTGCCCGCAAAACGGGAACAAATTCCATTCTGGATAGCTAAAAAAATAACTCAAATAGAGGCAGTATTTCCCGATAGTACACCTCATGAGAAACACAATATTCTAACAATCTATTTACCAACGGAGATCGCACCACACCTGGAGGACTGCAACGCTTGGGGTACAGTCTTTGCTGCAATCTACACAAAAACACATTGTGTTCCATCTATGGCGGTGATACCATACGTCCTGAAACAGATTCAAAATGAATATGGGGCAGAGCCTGCCTTGAATCTAGGTATGAAATTACTGAAAGATTTCAAACAGGTCTCAGCTATAATATTAGCTAATATTAAAGGTGAAGCAGCATCCGTGGTGATCCACCAAAAAATAAGAGAATTCGATATAACTGAGCAACCATATGAACTGGCCAGAATAATAGAAAAATCCTATGAAGAATTAGGTAGAGATAGTTTGGGTGGGAAAACAGTTCAACCCCAACTAACAGAGTCCTGAAAAGGTCTTTATTAAAAACACTGTCACTACTCCTAAAAAGAAGTGGGAAAATATTAAACAAACTTCTAAAGAAAAGCGTTCTCAATCCCGAGGTAGGTCTCCTCAAAAGGAGCCCTCTGAAAAGAGGTATAACCTCAGGAACAGGGATAATTTGAGAAAACCTGATAGATATCAAGATACTGATACACGTTCCTCTCGTACCTTTCAGACTTCCTCACAGAAATCAGAAAGAAGAGGACGGTCAGAACACAAGGAAGAACGCGTAAAGTCCAAAGACAATCAACATGTTTGTTGGACTTGGCCCGCAGGGCTGGTTCACCCCTAAACTTTTTGCCTTATGTGTGACCCTGTGTCAGTGATTTTTGGGTCTCTGCGCACTTTTCCCTGGGTCCCAGAGTGAAAGTGCGTGCGTGTAGCATGGCTGGCCTGCCCTCCCATAGGAATGCATGGGGAATGTGTGTGTCCCTGGTAGTTCCTGATGCGTGGGGAGTGCAGGCTCGAGTTTAGTATGTGTAAACTCGTGGGAGTGAATGCTGCGAGATGGTATATGCGGCATGTATGTGTCTAGAAGGGAAGTGCTACTTCTGGACATTGATGTGCGTGTGCTGGGAGGGTGCTGGAGAGTGATTGGCTGGAGCTGGCTGGCATGCCAGGCTCCAGGAAGTCTGGATGGGTCTGCCCGGTGGTGAGTGGGAGATGAGCATGAGTGATGTGTGGGAGGGGTGTACCTGTGTCCTGGATGGGCTGGGTTTTCCCCACACAATGCTGGCTCCGCCCCCCTGTGGTGTGTCTAACGACCCTAGCCTCCCCAGTGAATGAAATGGGTGGTTGGGCCATTAAGAGTGCTCCAAAGCCAGCTGAAACTGGTTTTCCCCCCACCCTGCACCTTGAAACAAAGGATTTGGTACTATAAGAAGGGGCTGTGTCCCCTTGGAAAATGTTCTGCTTTTGGATCCTGCCAGAGGGGGCTGTTGCTGCTGCTGGGGCCAGGAGGACCGCCACTTGGGGTGTCTCCCTGCCTGGAGACCCAGTGTGCTGGCTCTGGCCCAGCCTTGCCCCCCTGCCTGCCTCCAGCCCCTGCTGGAGCCTTGTCCTGTCCTCCAGTGCTGGGGAGCACTGAGGACTCCTTGCCTGCAGCCTGAGAGCGCTGCTCTCTGCCCTTCAGCGCTGGGGAGCGCTGGAATCCCTTGCCTAGCGCTTGGAAGCGCTTTATTTGGCCCACAGCGCTGTGAGCGCTGGATCTTTTCCCCTGGCGCTTGGGAGCGCCTTTCTCTCGCTGCTAGCGCTTCAAGCGCTGTGAATTTGCTCATCGCGCTGAGAGCGCTGCTCTCCTGTCCGTGGCGCTTGAGAGCGCTTCATTGTGCCCGTTTTGAGGATTTCCTTGGAGGCCGGTGCCCACCCGGCATTGCCCAGGTCCGTGATTTATTGGATTCACAAGGGAGCCCACTCCTCGGATCCTGGGAAGCCGCCTGCCTGCCTAAGAAGCGAGCCGCCGCGCTGCCCGCGGCGACCCGGAAGTGGTAAGAGGCCCGGCCAATCACAGCGCGGCCCAGGAAAGGCCGACCGGAAGTCCCGCCTCCTCAGCCGAGCCGGGAAGAGAGAAGCTGCCGGCCGGGTCCCCGAGGCTCCCCGAGTGGAGAGGAGAGCCCCGGGACGAGTGGAAAGGAGCCCCGCCGCGAGAGGAGCCGCCCTGCAACCCAGACAGCCGGTGAGTGACTGCTCAGGGAGAGGGGGGCGTCGGGGCACATTGACGGTGCCCGCCCCTCCCCTCCAGTGCGAGGCTCACGGCGCCACATTTGTTTAGAGCCAGAGAGGCTCTTAGGGGGCATTTCTGGGCAATTCGAGTCCCCAAGAGGGGGACTCCAACCCGAGCCTGAGAGGCTTGTGCTACCATTTGTCTTCCTGAGTCCCCAGAGGGGGGACTCCACCGAAGCGCCCCCACGTGTTCGAGGGTCCCCCGTGAGGGGCCCCGATGCCCACATCATTGTTGAGGAGCCCGGAGAGGCTCCTGGGGGGCATTTTGTTCTTTGAGCCCAGAGAGGCTCTGAGGGTGCCATTCCCTCGTGTAGGAGCCCAGAGAGGCTCCAACCCATTTGCGTGACGAGCCTGAGAGAGGCTCCAGCCTGCATTTGCTTTACGAGCCCTGAGAGGCTCTGGGGCCCAGTAGTTCTGGAAAGAAGCGCCTGAGAGAGGCTCAGGGCGCCATTTCTTGTCCAGAAGCCCAGTGAGGCCCCACAGTGCCACAGTGGTGGTTCTTGAGCCCAGAGAGGCTCCAACGTTGCCCTAACTTTCCCTGCACCAGTTGCCCAGCACTTTGTGGGCAACTGCGACGTTTAGGCCCTGACATTGGGACACAGGGACTGTCACAGGTGGTGACTGATCTAAGTTTTGCGCAATGTTATTGCTACACCTCTGAATGTTAATGCATCATGTGTGTTGTTTTTACACCCCTACAGGTATTGTGACATGTAGGTGGTTGTTTTTCTCCCTAGTACAGGTGGTGCTAGTGAAGTCCTGTTACCAGTGATTACTGGTTGTATGCTCTACTTTTATATTGTGTGCTACACTGATTTTACTTTCTAAAGTGCTATTTCTGAAAGTATTATTTCTAAAAGTGCTGATACCCCTGACAGTGGTTCAAGTGGCCCTGTCCTGTTAAATATCCCTTGTAAATTCCGCCCGTGCCTGTTGGCACAGTGTAACAAGATGTGTGTTTTATCTGATGTATATTTATTATAATACAAAGGCTATTTTTATATAACCTTGTGTGGAGTTTCCTTTGTGGTGGGCCTTTGGTTGTTGTTGCTGGGGTGCGTGCGCAATTACTTAGCCTACATCGCCTCCAAGTTTAGCCTTGCTGCTCGCGCCACGTTACCTAGAGGGTGAGTAGGGGTTATCTTGGCGTGTAACTCCCTTGCCCTGACTTGGATGTGGTGGTCTCTGACTGACTTTGGCGAAAGCCCTGGCCAGCCGGGGATCCCATTTCCAACAATGTTCCAAAAACTAAGAAAACCCAATTCACCAAAAAGAAGGTAGCAGGTCTAAAAATAGACATGCCGAGGATCTTGAGGACACAACTCAAGAACGGGGAGTGGGCCTAGACAATGCTGGACAGTGCAGCAGAAGTTACCATAGCTCTCAAGATCCTGACGTATCATATGGAGACATTGGACTTGAATGAGTACATTTAAGTTGAAACAGCTGATATCAGGGTTAGTGTACCCCATACGTTATATGAAGTAACACTACGGATGGAGGGGGGCATAACTAGGAAGCTAGAGCACTCTTTTGGGAGAAGCTCTCTAAGGGTTATGACATTCTTCTAGCTGAAGAAGACTGCCTACCAAAATTTGTCAGGGAGTGCCCACATGGCGAAGATATCATATCCCAGCCTTCTCAAATCATATTCCAATTCACTTAAAATACACCTATGCCAGAAAATGGGCTGTAGCCCATGCTCCAGCATTATATAAAAATCATGTGGGATGAGATGAGGATTCCCCTCATCACAAAATCTAGTTAAAAAATCAACCAACTGCACAGAGGCAGTACCCAGTAAAGCAAGAAGCTAAAAAACAGGTCAGGGAGATCTTAGATCAACTTGAATACCAAGGGGTGATTGAAAGATGCACCTCGTCCATGAACAATCCTTTGTTTCCTGTCTCTAAACCAGACAATACATATCGTCTAGCTTTGGACTACAAACATTTTAACTCTTGTTGCAAAACCTTTGCAGTACAAAATGCACACAGTGCAGGACTGATGAATAACATTGTGAGCAAAAAATATAAAACCACATTACATATTTCTAACGGATTCTCCTGTCAAAACATTGCACCAGAAAGCAGGTACTTGACCGCTTTCTCAATTATGGGAACACAGCCTCATTTCTGTCGTCTCCCCCAGGGATTCAAGAATAGTCCAGGGTTATTTTCAGCCAGAGTAACAGAGTTACTACAAACGTATGATGATGAGGCATTATCTTATGTCGATGTCATCTATCTAACAGACAATGACTTGGACAGGCACTTGAACAGAGTGAACACCATAATACTTGGCTTCGCCTCTGAAGGGTTTAAATTCAGCTTTAAAAAATCAAGAATTGACCACCACAATGTGCTATTCTTAGGATATGAGTTATCAAGTGAAGGCAAAAGCCTGACTGTGAACTTTTTAGAGAAGTGTGCCCTGCTCCAACCTCCGAAAACACTGAAAAACTTACAGTCAATTCTAGGTTTCCTAAATTTCGGAAGAACTTACATTCTAAATTACGCAGAAAGGGTTAAGTCTCTCTACCAACTAATGAAACCTGATTTCAAAACAACTAATTGGACTCAAAAACAAACAGAAATGTTGCATTCAGTGCAAACAGAGATGTTAGCAACATCACATTTACAGACACGCGTAAACGTACGCAACCTTGTAATCCGAATCATCCCAGGAAGATGCGGATTCACTTACTTAACCTTTAATGAAGGTGAAAAAGTACCAATTGCTTATAAATCACACGTGTGCACACAAGGTGAAATGAAATTCACTCCTACAAAAAAAATTCTGACAGCGGTACAAATTGCAGTAGCAAAAGCGAGAGCTCTCGCACAGGGTAAACGTATAATGGCCGTTACTCCTGTACCTGCCTTAGAGGCAGTGACAAAAGCAAGCATTCCTAATGCAATGACTTTACACTCAAGATGGATATAATGGGTTAACTCTCTTGCTGCAACAGACGTTGAATACGTTTTTGACCCTTACTTGAAAACTGAAGAATTTCTACAATACGAACAAGAATGTCCTCTGCCCACTGAGATTCTGCCTCTAGAAAAGTACAAATGCATAATCTATACAGACAGATCAGCACAGCCCGCTATTGGGGATAAACAAGCTTATAGTGCTGCATGCGCGATTGTTAAAGGTCACTGGTGCGATGGTAAATTCCGACCTATGGTCACAAAAACACAATTTCTCGGACACTGTACAGCTCAGCGAGCTGAACTACAGGCTTTCAAGATGGCGCTTGAAAATACCGATCGCGAATTCCCCACACTTATAGTGTGCAATTCGTATTACTGCGTTCATTCTTACAATGAATACTTGCAGAACTGGGTTCAAAACGGTTTCAAAGATGCAAAAGGTGGCACAATAAAGCATAAGTTGCTTTGGGAACAAGTAGCTCTATTAGAGAAAGAACTACAAAAGACTCACGTGATCCATACACTGAGTCATCAGCGTAATGGCGTTCACGTTGAAGGGAATTAATTGGCTGATGAAGCCGCGAAGGCAGCTGTGCAAACGGCTTCCGTAGCTGCAGTCACTCGTTCTAAAACAAAAATAGACGGCGAAATAATGCAGGCTGTCATAGCTTCCAACAAAGACAGCGGTAAAACATTACCAAAAGGCTTTCCACTCAAGTACTCATATATAACTGATGTAAATAATGTTCCTTTTGCTGGAATCCCTGGAGTGGAGGAAAGAGTCATTTCAAACATGGAACATAGATTAGGACTAATCTGAGCAGCACATGAAGGGCTCGCCTCTGCACACGCAGGTGTTTCCGCCACAGTGTCATTATTAAAACAAAGATACTGGTGGCCACGCATGAGGAAACAGACCAGAAACTACGTTTTGGAATGTAAAATCTGCCAAAAAATGAAGGTTTTAACCGTGAAACACCCTGCGCAGACGCCCCTTTTAATTTCAGATAAACCATTAGCGTGCGTTTACCTGCACCACTGTGGTCCCTTACAGAGGGATGGCAACTATAAATATATCATGGTCGCAGTGGATTCATGCTCCAGATTCATTTGGATGTGGCCTCAGCGCTCGGCTGACGCCCGAACTCTTATAAAAGATTTCCGAGTCTTTATCAGCAGATACGCAATCGGCACCCTACATTCTGACCAGGGTCCTGCGTTTAGCTTTCAAGCTTACACAGAGGCCATGGCCAATCTGGGCATTGCATTGCAGTATTCGAGTCCATTCCATCCTGAGGGAAATTCTGTATTGGAAAGAAAAAAACGGGACATAAAGCAATCTATAACAGCTAGGGTGACGGGTGGGTCAAACATCTAATAAGTGTCCAACGTAGTTTAAATGATCTGCCAAGAAATTCTCTGGGTGGAATCACTCCATATGAAATCCTTTTTGGTACTGAATGCTAGTCCAGGACCTTGAAACCCAAATGACAGTTCGCCAAGAAACGCCTGTCTACAATGATATAGCATCTGACAATACTAATGTGACAAGGGATCAAGTAGCTCCAGCGATTTCAAGTAATCCTGATGCAATACCTACAATTGACCAAAATGCCTCTGGCTATTTCATCAACTTTGATACGTTTTCCGAGGATCCCAGTGAGCCCGAAACAACGACAGCAAATACAACTTTTAACAATGCGATTATACAGGGGCCTCCTCTCCCATGTACCTGGTTGGGGGCCGAGATAATTCCCATCTACAAGAAGGGTTCTCCACTTGAAACATCAAATTATAGGCCCATCAGCCTTATCGACGTTAGCCCAAAAATCTATGCCAGGCTTCTCCTACAATGCTTACAGGACTGGATCGATGACTGGATCGATGACAATAATATCTTGACCCCGCTTCAGGCGGGCTTTAGGGCAAAAACATCAACTATTGGCCAATTGTTTCAGCTCCAGGTTCTTTATTGGAAGCACATAGTCCTGGATGGAGGCAGCCTATACCTTACGTTTGTGGACCTGAAGTCCGCATTTGATATGGTGGACCAGAACCAGCTCTGGACCATTCTGTTAGCTATGGGGGTGCCACCATACTTATGCTATCAAATTAAAAACCTCCACGAAGGTACTTTTGCCAGAGTTTGCTTTGGCAAGCATGGTCAATTAACAGGGCCGTTCCCGATAGAGAATTGGGTCAGGCTGGGTTGTGTGCTCGCCCCAACCCTCTTTTCCCTCTTTCTAAACGGGCTTATAGAAGACCTCCTTACTGTCAAAGATATTGATTGCCCAAAATTGGCTTCCCAAAAATTTCCCGCATTAATGTTTGCGGACGACACCCTGCTGCTCTCTAAATCGCCAATGGGCATGCAGCGGGTGTTTACTAATTTCTGTAACAAAAGAAATCTGTTTGTTAACATCAACAAGACCAAGTACATGGTATTTAATGCCAGTATCACCAATTGTCCCCATCCGACGATGGATGGTCGACCCCTGGAAAGGGTCCCAATCTTTGACTATTTATGTCTGTCCCTTAATGATAAAATGGGGCGGGGCCCACAAATGGCAAAGGCCAACCTAAGATTAACACAGGCTGTGGGGGGATTTTAAAAGTCCAAAAAAAACTGTGTCCAAAAAAATAGTAAGTGCGCCACTAGATATTTTCAAAGTTCAAGCAAGATATTCATCTCTTTATGGGGCGGAACTCTGGGGGCACTTAACACCTGACGAGCTATCCACTACAGAAAATAATTTTATCAGGCAAATTTTGACTTTACCAGGAAATACCCCGCTAGTGCCACTTAGGCTGGATTTGAATATTCGCCCGATTGCTGATGCCATCGCCTCACGCCCACTCCTTTATTGGAGGAGGCTATGGAGTACTCCTGAGTTGGCGAGCTACAAGGAGGAACTAAAAGTGGTGCTGGCCTCTCTTGGTGCCGGCAGGATACCTTGGTTATCCTTCGTAAGGCAGTCTCTCTCCTTGATTGGGTTTGAGAACCTCTGGTCCAATCCTGAGGACTCCTGCACAGCTATCTCCAAGCAAACCTTGGCTCGCATTATAAAAGACTTTAATCTAAGGAAGGTATTTTGTTTGGCTAAACCTTCGAGTCTAACTGATGCTTTCCTGGATCATAAGTCACACTATATGCTTTGAATGAAAATATTGCTATTAAAATGCATACAGTACAAATGCTCTTTTTCGTGTACAACCATTTTGAATGCATTTTATGTATTTTGGGAGGGATTTTTACACATCATGCTTTAGATATGTTTGAAATGTTTAGAATTTAGTAATATCAAACATAGTAAAGTGGAGGGGATGTTGTATAGCGTTTTAGGATCCAAGTGAAATTTTCCCGATTTATGCCCTTATATAGGTATAATTCACATTGCCTTTATATAGGCTTAGAAATCATAACCATATTCAGACATAGCCCATGTAGTCCAAATACAGGCATGAATACTTCCACTAGTTCCGAAAAGCCACAACGATTTCTTGGAAACTCGGCTTCAGCAGTCAGGGACATCCCCTTTCTTGAATATTGATTTGTCCTAGAAATCATGGAGTTTTCAAAGAACTACCATTCACTTGGGGGTTCTTTGATGACGTTATTATGTCTGACTTTACATCAAACCAGGCACCTTCAAGGTATAAATATGCCTACACTTGCCCTAGCAAACACATGGTGGTTTGGAGCAGTTCGACTATCGACTTGCCTGACGCAGCTCGCTACAGCAAGTGCCGAAGGAAGCCGACCCTCCAGCTGACGCACTGACAGAGAGGCTGCCTTTCTCTCGCTGAGAATCCAGCTCCAGTGTTTCCAAGCTCCCCTTGTGGGGTGTTGGGAAATCGAGTCCGAGACAGATACCAGACCTCCTTCATTCTAAAACCAAGGTACGGAGCTGATTAGACCCTAAGAGAAATCTTGGATAGATTCTTGACAAAGAAACTAAACCTGTGCTACACCATACTTACTTCTTCCCTCGTACTAGACTTAGGTTAGGTACATTGGTGTAGGCGTTTTTTAGAAGCACCTGTTGAATACTTTTAGCCTTTGTTATTTATGTATGTATTTTATCGCTTAGAAACCATACCATGCTTTTACAGTATTATTTTATAATACTATTCTTGCTGTATGCATTATACTTTACAGCCAGTATTACGATTGTAGCAGTTCATTTCTTTTGCATGAGAAAGAAGACTGTTCAATAAATACTTTTATTGAAAATGCCTGTCTCTCTATTTCTCTGCACCTCTGATGAAACGAAGCATGCACGAATGACTGAGTAAAATATCTATATATTGTTTCCACGCCTCTGAAGATACGTTTTATCTTGGGGAAACAAAGTTGTCATGTTTATGCGGTTGTCAGAAACTAATCCCTTCTTGTATATTCGAGAAAGTTTCTAGTGACTTCTGAGCTAGCTGGCACTTACAATTAAGTCTAATATATTCGATAGAGACCTAGTCGACCTCAGTCCTACGTCAATTCTATAGGATATATTATTCCAATGCACAGAGCCTATTGTGAATATAGGAACTACACTACAGAGCAACTGTACATTAAGCACCAGATGATGGTTCATGCACCAAATGCATCAAGACTATCGATATGCAAACATCGCCACAGATGGGAAAATGCATGAATCCTGTGGGTCTGCTTACTTTGCCTCGGCATTCACATTAACATGCCTCCTTGTCAATTTTAAATGATGTTGTGGCCATGTTCTGTTGTGCTGGCACACTGACTGTAATTTGGTTGCAGGCGATTGATAACTCCCCATACACATCATAATGTTACATCTCTCATGGATCACACACAGATGTCACACAGCAGTGTCACTAAACTTGTTAGAAGGGTATGCCCAGACTTGGGTCCTGTGCTCACTAAGCCACTGGAGTCAAGCTATCCTGGCTGAAGACGGCTGATAGCCAGAAACCAGTCCTAGGATGCTTGATTCCGGTCCAGGGAAGACATGGCTTGGCAGTTCCGGCTGGACTGTTCCCATAAGGCACAGGGTCAAGGTTGATTTGCATATGGCCATGTCTGAACTGGGGTGGCTTGGTGAGCAAAATAACAATGGATTATACCCAGACCTGTGACTGGGGGTGAATGTTTTGCCATTGTGCAACATTCCGTCCATCATCTTGTGTGTTTTGCTGTTCACCCTATGTGGAAAGGGTATGCCCAGACGTGGGTCCCGTGCTCACTAAGCCACTGGAGTCAAGCCATCCTGGCTGAAGACGGCTGATAGCCAGAAACCGGTCCTAGGATGCTTGAATCTGGTCCAGGTAAGACATGGCTTGGCAGTTCGGGCTGGACTGTTCCCATAAGGCACAGGGTCAAGGCTGATTTGCATTTGGGGTGGCTTGGTGAGCAAAATAACGATAGATTAAACCCAGATCTGTGACTGGGGCTGAATGTTTTGCCATTGTGCAACATTCCGTCCATCAACTTGTGTGTTTTACTAAGCTTGTTTGGGCAGGTTTTTGTTGCCTATGGCCATATTTGAGCAAAAAACAGATGCTGACGAGGTGCAAAAAGTAGCTCAGACAGTGTTAATATGAAGGTATTATGAAATCAGATCATTACAACATGTTTGGCAATAAGCTATATATATTGCCTCCTCTTGCAGCATATTATTCTCATACATGCTGCATACGTTTAAGCTCTCCTGCTCCATAATTCTAGTGTGACTCACTATAGGTGTGGGTAAAGATTCCTGCAGATCAGCACTTAAAATGTTTAGTGACACATACCTGTCACTGTACCTGTGTGTCAATTCAAAAGCCAAATTGTTTAAATATGGTAGACAATGTCAGCAGGGGAGCCATCACACTCTAACCATTTTTCCAATGATAGATGCTGGAAATGTGGTAGTGACACGCCAAAGTCTATCCACATCATGATATTGAGCCATGAAAAAGAAAAAAAGACATCTTGACAAGTGTTTCTGTAAGGGTATTGGTACATTAGTGTGGTTAAATCATATTTTATCTAAATTAACCTTAGGTATGGCTGTCGCAATCCAGCATCAGGGGTGCCTGAGCCTCCCTCGGATTAGTCCACATCATACCTATGAGAAATTTAGTGACAGAGAGCCTGATTTAGATCTTGGTGGACAGGTTAATCGTCACAATGGTGATGGATACCCCATCCACCAAAATATAAATCCCATTATATCCTATGGGATTTATATTTCAGCTGACGGGATATCCACCACCTTTGTTATGGAGCAACCTGCCTGCCAAGATCTAAATCAGGCCCAGAGTATCAATTACGCTGATGCCCAGGAGGCTGCAGAGAAGTAGGCCTGCTACTCAATTGATCCATGGAGTTGTACAAAGTATTACCAGACTGCCTGACTGTTGAACATTTGAGCATAGATGTCCACATGGCAGAGTTCTGGACATATGGCTCTGCAAGTGTAAAATAGATGTTAGTCTTCATATCTTAATGAAATGTCTTTTTTGGAGCACAGTGTGCAAGTGTCATTGGTGTCAAACCTATGGAGTCCCAGTAGGACTCAATGCATGGATACACTGTCATTGGTATGGTGTATCCAACCAGACAAACCCACTAATCTGTATAATGGATTGGCATTGCAATACAAGTCTTATGTCCCATATCTCTCCTATGTGCCATTTCTGTGAGGTCTTCATATGAGCAAGGTATAAAGTCATGTTGCACCAATATCTAAAAGATCACAGGTAGGAATGCACAGTGTTAGCAGCATAGAGTATATTACACTACTCACTTACTGTAGGAGTATGTTAGTCTGGCTAGCACCAATGCAGGCATCCATGCATAATCGATCAATCAATTATTTCCATTTGTAAAGCGCGCTACATACCCGTGAGTGTCTCAAGGCGCTGGGGGAGAGGAGGGGGGCTGCTACTAATCAAAAAGCCAGGTCTTGAGAAGTCTTCTGAAGGCCAGCAGGTCCTGGGTCTGTCGTAGGCCGGTAGGGAGAGTGTTCCAGGTTTTGGCGGCGAGGTAGGAGAAGGATCTGCCACCGGCGGTGGTTTTCCGGATGCGTGGAACTGTGGCGAGTGCTAGGTTGGCAGAGCGGAGGCTGCGGGTGGGGGTGTAGAAGCTGAGTCAGTCATTGAGGTATGCTGGTCCGGCATTGTGTAGGGCTTTGTGTGCGTGGATGAGGAGTTTGAAGGTGATCCTGTTGTTGACGGGGAACCAATGCAGGCCTCTCAGGTGGGGTGTGAATTGGCTGCGTCGGGGGACGTCGAGGATCAGTTGTGCCGAGGCGTTCTGGGTGCGTTGCATAATGGTACAATGGCCCTGTTTTATACACTACAGAGTTCTTGTTGAGATGTGCATTCCTGCATGCATACACACACTCCTGAGATCCATTGACATATGTTATATGTGTACTGATGAATGCAGCCCAGGGAGAATAAGTGTACTTAACAGTAATAATATTGAGGCAATCATTGTATTGTTACAACTGTATATCAGATGCTTAGTTTCAGATGTCAATGCATTTGCCTGAGGCAAAATTATTGAAGTGTTCAACATCAAAGTCTTGCAGGAGGAAGCCACCCACCCTCCATCTATGGAGTGGCTACCTGTTTCAGAGTAAGTCAAGTCAGCAAAGTCTGCTGCCTTGCGTAATTCAAGATGAGTAATGCAATGGAATAGCACACTAGCTGTACTTGCCTACCATATCACCAATCAGGTATCTTTGTGACCACCAACTTTGCCCCCCTTGCATGATGCTAGACCCACATCAAAAGGGCTTTGTATCCTGCCAAGTCAAAATTACCTATTCACTGAGAATAACTGTGATATGCTTGTTACTATATTGTGACTAACATTTCATATTGTACATCTACACTGACATCATGTGATTTTAGGATATGTCGTTGTACTGTTGTTGTATTGTCCATGTCTATATCTCAATATTTGGTGTGGGTCTGAAATTGCACTTATGATACCATGACAATATCAGCCTCCTTATTAACACATCATGCACATTTGCAATTTGAAACATGTGTTTATTTTTACTCCCTAGATAACGTGACACCGGACATGTTAATAACATTTGAGACAAGATGTGACAGATACAGGCACATCAGGAAGGTCACAAAGGACTAAAGGAGGATGGCTGCCATCTACCAGTTACTAAAGGCCAGTGGAAACTAAAGGACTGGGAGCAGGTACCAAACCATGGTACCAGCTGCACCTACAGAATCTGAGTGTGCCTCAGAGCAGCTACATACAATTACACCAGCCAGAGCAGGATCCTCAAGTGTGTCACATGTGCCACTTACTACCACATAGGCCACAGCGGGTCCTCTACTGTACAGCCACAGCCAAGGGTGATCAGCCGTGCAGAAACATCATCCTACCATTATAGGGTGGTAAGACAAATATGGCTGAACCACAGAATGGCTGGCATTGAAAGGTAGCAGGCCAACTTTAGGGAAATCTTGATAACTATCCAGGAGGCCATGGAACAGATTGCTAGCCAAATTTGAAACTCTCTCCCTTTGGCCTTCGACTTTATACGTTGTATTTGTAGTAGCATTAGTTAGCATGGTGTTACTTAGGGTTTAGTATAGGTATAGTGTAGTTAAGTGTTACTTGATTATTATTTTGGTAGGTAATAGTTTTAAGTCTGTTTTTATCAATTTACAATTTTAAGTGGGATGGGGGTTGGTGTGTGCTTTTAAAAAATATTTAAAAAATGTGTATTTGTTTCGTATTACATGAATGGGTAGTATATGATTAGGATGTAGTTGCTGTTTGTATTGTACCAACTGATGTGTATTAATGGGGGTGGGGGGATAGATGTTTAACCCCTTAAGTACTGCCGTCGGCCGTTGGACGTCACAAGCACTACCTTCATAGTGCTGCGCACGTCCAACGGCCGACGATGAGCAGTTTGAAGGTGACGAAATCGCGGCCGCGGCAAATGGGTTAAATTGTCATGTGTGTAAAGTACTTAAGATTGTTTAAGTTGGGTTGAAATAGTTTTGGCTAGTGTTAAGATTAATTAGTGTAGGCTAGGTAGGTGTGAGAAGTTTTAACAGTTTTAATTCATTAAAATGTTTTCTACTTTCACTAGTTTGTCATCATTTCATATGTAAGAGTTTATACCTTTTTTGTAAATTGAGTTGAGTACATGATGTAGCAAATGACCTGCAGTCTGTGAAGGTATATTATGCTTTGTCAGAGGCCTATGAAGAACTGTTAGTCGACCTCACATTTGAGTCAAGTATGGACCCTTTTCCATACTTTAGGCACAGTAGTTGGGCCTCATTTGGTGACTTTACATACAGCACAGCACAGGTAGTGCTCTACTGTAGCACAATCTATGAAAGTGATAAGGAAGGACTATAGGTTGGATAATTGTCTCAGTACAGATTGCAGATTCCTGGCTGCACTGCAATACACACTGATGCCTGGCACTACAGCATACACCCTTGCACCAGTGTGCAAGGGGGTCATTGTTGGCTGGTTAATAATTGTGAAAGTAGTCAGACCTAGCTGGTGAACATCCATCATTTTTGCCACTGACTGCTTGCCAAGTGTGGCACATCATTCAGTTCGCACTCAACACAAATGAGGTCTCACAGGGGCAGAGGGACACATTTTACACACTTATCACAGTATAGCATTATTCACTATTTATAAGTTAAAACAGGGCCCCAAAGCGGAGCTCTTGCATTTCTAGGTTACTGACATTCAAGGTCTTGGATTGGCCTTATGCATCCTTATGTGACTCAGTTATGATGCTAATTCATGACAACTATGGACATGAGTATCTGGCTATTGTTAGTACAACCATGCACATTTATGCATATTGGATCTCTTCAGTATGAGCAGTGAGGTTATCTTATTAGAATGGTCAAGTTACCATGTTCATTGAGTGACATATCTGTGGATGTGTAGAGCAGTATTATGGCCTTACATGACTCACACATCCAATTTATAGGTGGTAAATAGTTGTGTAGTCAGAAACAGGTTCTCATGGTGTGTCATTCAAGGAATTTTACCTTGTTGTTACACTCAGATGTTTCAGTGGGAGACACCATGTTCATTAAAGTACCATTGTAGTGGATGTACTTGGTGTAGGTGCAGATCCAAAGACAGAATGTGCAGTTGACTTTAGCTCACTCTTCTTGAGATGCAAACAAATGGGTGGGGGTTTTACACTTCCACCATGGTATATGTAGTCCATTCAACAACAAACATATAATATTCTTTGCGGTTTAGAAACAAATGATATATATGAGTTCTTTTTATTCAAGATTATAGGTCCCTCACAATGTTTCTTGGGAGTCTAATTATAGATTTATGACTCCCCTGTCCACACCAGCATGTGTCTCTGCCAGTAAGATAGCCAGCAAATCCCTGAAAAGGGTCTGGTGGGTTGCCAACATAGCAAAAACATTGCAATTGAAGGCACCCATTGTTGTAATGTTGAAGTCCAACAGGTGCTCCATGCACTTCATGATGTTATGGATGTCACCAGCTTTGGGACAACTTCACCGGTGTCAGATGTAGAGGGCTGATGTTGTTCCCTCTGCATCATGACATCAGTGATGTCAGCTAGGGACTCATGGAGCCAAGAATAGGTGTCTGTAATAGCCTTTGTCATACCCTTCTTATGGCTCAGACGCCTATAGACTCCTTCTAGGATGCCCGCTACGGTCTCCATCCCTGCCCAAACCTCCTCAGCCATTTGCGGCTAGACTCCTACCACTCGCCATTGAAATTTAACTTGTGGGTCCACGAAGTCCTCATATGGGATTGTACAACTAGATTTGGCATGTCCTGTGCATGTTGGTTCCTCTGGAGGCCCTACAACATCATCTTTCATTGCCAAGACCGGTGTAGATTTAGTAGAGTCCAGGAGCTGTCGGAAGTTATCATCATCCATGGGGGGGGCAGGTTAGTATCACCAACAGGTTGGCCTTCAAGGACAGGCTGCTCTACAGAAGGTGTTGTTTGTCCCTCTGGAAAGAGATAGGAATATGTCAATAATAATCATTGATAGATGTGGACATGGGTGATTTTGGTGACATTCAGACTGATTTTAATTCACTTTCAAATACAAAGGCATAAGTAGAGCATATGTTACTACAAGTAAATGAGGCCATGAGACCCTCTCCCCGTCAACTGCTTGGCAGCGACCTCCCTACTCATCGTTCCCATTTGGACTACAATTATCAATGCTTCCCTTCTTCACGGGTCCATACCCGACTCCCTAAAAACTGGGCAAGTCATCCCCATCCAAAAAAAACCACTCTGAATCCTGCAATTCCAGACAGCTTCAGACCAATTTCCAATATTCCTCTTCTTGCGAAAGTGCTGAAGAAATGTGTGCAGCTACAACTAAGCCAACATATTGCTAATCTCAACTTGCTTGACGAATTCCAATCTGGGTTCAGGCCTGGGCATAGCTAAGAAACTAGTATTATTCACATTGTGGATGATGCTCTCCAAGCCCTTGACCAAGGCAAAACGTGTCTCTTGATCCTTCTGGATCTTTCCGTGTCATTTGACACAGTCAACCACGAGAAACTTCTTGAACGCCTCGAACACAGAATGGGTCTAGGAGGTACCGTCATCAAATTGTTCCTTCCTCCAGCCGCACCAAGAGATTCTTAATCAACATCAACCTATCTGCTCCCTCCCCGATATCAATCGGTGTCCCAGAAGGCTCCACTCCACCCCCTACTCTCTTCAATCTCTACCTTGAACCTTTAGCTGAAATTCTCCTCGGAAGGGGTTTCCGGTCCAGGAAAGGCATGGCTTGGCAATTCGGGCTGGACTGTTCCCATGAGGCACAGGGTCAGACTGATTTGCATATAGCCATGTCTGAACTGGGGTGGCAGAGTGAGCTAAAGAACGGTGATGGATCAAACCCAGATCTTTTGACTGGGTGTGAGTGTTTGATTGGTTCAGATGCTCCGTCCATCACCACCCCCTTTTGTACTGCTTTTGGCCGCCATAAGTGTGGCAGGGTATGCTTAGACGTGAGTCCCTTGCTCACTGTGCCACTGGATTCAAGCAAGACGGGCTGAAGACGGCTGGAATGCCAGAAACCGGTCCTCGGAAGCTTGTTTCCGGTCCAGGGAAGGCATGGCTTGGCAGTTCGGGCTGGACTGTTCCCATGAGGCACAGGGTCAGACTGATTTGCATATAGCCATGTCTGAACTGGGGTGGCAGAGTGGGCTAAAGAACGGTGATGGATCAAACCCAGATCTTTTGACTGGGTGTGAGTGTTTGATTGGTTCAGATGCTCCGTCCATCACCACCCCCTTTTGTACCGCTTTTGGCCACCATAAGTGTGGCAGGGTATGCTCAGATGTGAGTCCCTTGCTCACTTTGCCACTGGATTCAAGCAAGCCGGGCTGAAGACGGCTGGAATGCCAGAAACCGTTCCTCGGAAGCTTGTTTCCGGTCCAGGGAAGGCATGGCTTGCAGTTCGGGCTGGACTGTTCCCATGAGGCACAGGGTCAGACTGATTTGCATATAGCCATGTCTGAACTGGGGTGGCAGAGTGGGCTAAAGAACGGTGATGGATCAAACCCAGATCTTTTGACTGGGTGTGAGTGTTTAATTGGTTCAGATGCTCCGTCCATCACCACCCCCTTTTGTACCGCTTTTGGCCGCCATAAGTGTGGCAGGGTATCCTCAGACGTGAGTCCCTTGCTCACTTTGCCAATGGATTCAAGCAAGCCGGGCTGAAGACGGCTGGAATGCCAGAAACCGGTCCTCGGAAGCTTGTTTCCGGTCCAGGGAAGGCATGGCTTGGCAGTTCGGGCTGGACTGTTCCCATGAGGCACAGGGTCAGACTGATTTGCATATAGCCATGTCTGAACTGGGGTGGCAGAGTGGGCTAAAGAACGGTGATGGATCAAACCCGGATCTTTTGACTGGGTGTGAGTGTTTGATTGGTTCAGATGCTCCGTCCATCACCACCCCCTTTTGTACCGAAATTCTCCGCACGGCCACCATCTCCTTCCACATGTACGCCGATGATACTCAGATCTACATCAAAATCTCTGCTCTTGAGGAGATTACCTATCTGAATGACGCCCTGATACTGACTGTTCAATGGCTCGCCAACAACCAACTCAAACTGAATGCCCAAAAAAATGGAGTTCCTTCTCATCTCCCCCCCCTAAAAACTCCAATGACATCCTGGAATCGATCATAGTGGATTCTGCTAAATCTCTCGGTATAACCTTGGACAGCAACCTGAATATGCATAAACACATCAACTCGATGGCTAAAACAGCCAGGTTCCACATGAGCTACTTGAGAAAGCTAAAACTCTTCCTTGAAACTGCGGACCTAAAAAACGCAGTTCAGGCGTTAGTTATGTCTAGAATTAAATACGGCTGATCTACCCGATCTGGCCTACCAAAGACTTCCACAGCCCCTCTGAAATCTTGCCTCAACGCTAACTAGACTCTTATCTGGCTAAAAACAACTTGACCGCATTTCACCACATCTGAAGGCCTTGAACTGGCTTCCGCTTGAAGCCAGAATCCAGCTCAAACTGGTCTGTATGATACACAAAGCCTTGTACACGAACGCCCCGGCATATCTCACCCAGAAACTTGTGTTATCTGGGGGATTCAAAAACTTCAAGTCCTCCAGAGACCTTGTGCTCCAGCCACCTCCCTCCCGTAAAGAAAAAACGTATAAATAAGTGTTCTCTGGGGCTGCACCAAGAATCTGGAACTCGCTACCATCATCCATCAAAAGAAAACCTTCTCTGTCAATCTTCAAAAAGGAAGCTAAAACCTTCCTAATGAGCAAATTCCTCCAACAACTCTCCTTTGTCTTGCATACCACATTTTGTCATGGCTTTTGTTTCTGTGCATAATTTCCTGTACTTCTTGGCCCTTTCCGTGTACCTACTCCTACGCCTCAAAATGTTCTGCTTGTTCTCTCTGGCTTTGTGCTATCATACCTCCCCTTGTATCCAATTGCTGGTTTTCTCTCTTTATCGCTGTTATGTCGCTGTGCTGATTATTGTTCTGTACTGTTTATAGTATTTAATTCTGGCTTTTGTCCTAATACAGTCAATTCCCTATCCCCATCCTTATGTTTTGCCTGTGCCTAACCTGTACATAACGTGTTATCCCTGTAAAGCGCTCTGATACCCTAACGGGTCATGTCATGTTCTATAATGCCTCAAATAAATAAATAAATAAATTAAATAAATTAAAATGATATACTATTGTTGCCTTTCACATGGCAATACCTTTACATTATTCACACAACCTCTATATGAAGAAGGGTGCCTATTTGTGTAATGACACACAACACAATGCAGCAAGGTAGCTTTCTTGCCTGCTGATAGAGTGAGTGCAGGGTATGGCCCCATTTTACATATTCCGGTGTTTTTCTAGTTTGTGCTTACACTGATGTGACATTAGCTTCTTGACACCACTGCTGAGACCATGTCACCAGGGTGACTACATTCCCTATAGCCATCAGTTAGGACCACAGCACTGAGCAAGTAATGCTATTTGTGTTATGTCTTAAAAATAATCCTGCACTCTAGCTTTCACATGGTAAAACACAACAATATGCCTTGCTGTACTCACATGCATGCAATGTGTTCAATATTGTGGCCTAGGTGTCATATTTGGACGAATACACACAACCCTACACAGCAAGCAAACATGCTACACTACAGGAAAGGGTAAGGGCATGTATATAACATACTTTAATCATTTTTGTGGAATCCATTAGTTTCCTCGCACACACACAGTCATCTCCAGAGTCCACAACAGTAAGCACTGAGAACCATCTCTGAACCGGATAGCCACCGTCACACTTGAAAATATGCAACAGCTCAAGCTCACTGCATTTCCTCAGACTCCAAGATGCTTATCTGCAGAATCTCATAAATCTCTTCACTCAACCCCATTCACTGATACTTGTACATGACTCCTCTGGCAATCATCATTCAGACCCTGAGACTCTACTTAATCTCATACACTGATGACACCCAGATCATACATTGACCCTCAGGCGACACCAACAATACCAGCATGTGTTACATGATGCAATCGACCAACATGTCTACCTGTATGTGAGAGTAATTGCTCATACTGTACTTCACAAGATAGTAGGGAGGATATTTTACAACATGTACCTACCATGGATGCCCACATATCTAGTCCCAAATACCTCACCCTCCAACCATGCCAGAAACTTGTCCATCATCTGGACATCTTCTTCATCCTGACGCTTCACAATTCCTTGTTTCATCTCTGCTTGCTTTCACATATTTTGCATAGCGAGACTTTTCTTCTCATGGGTCCTTTCTGACACCTGTGAGACCATCACCCAGGATATCATCACATGTAGACTGCAGTACACCAATGCAACAGTGCTTAATATGAGCCAGTGGTTTCCGGTGCTCAGCACCGGCACTTAATCATCAACACCGGCACTTGAACACCAGCTAAGTACACATTCATTTTTGCTAGGCACATGGAGATTAAGGGATTCGCCCAGAATCACAGAATGTTAAGCCGACGCCGAGAATCAATCCTGGCTCCCCACTTCCGAAGTTGGCAGCTCTGGCCATTACATCACTTCCCCTCCTATGTGTAGGGTTTGTTGGTTCTGTGTTTGGTAGCGCTAGCAGGAGAAATGGGCTGATCGAAACTGTCACCTGATTAGAGCCCCGACATTCCTTTTTTTTCTACTGCAATGCCCTCTACCACAGCATCTCTAAACAGCTGCTACAAAAGTAGGAACACTATCAAACACAGCAGTGCCTGACTATTACTTAGACTAACTTGTCGCACACACATCACAACTCACCTCCTTGAGATAGAAAGGCTTCCCATTCAGGCACACTGATAGTTCGATATGCTCAACCCCACCTAGAAAATGCAACACTACCAGTGGCCACATAGCTCCCACATCATCTATGATTCCAACAAACAATCATGGACCTATGTTATCACTTGAATCCACCTCCACCCCCACTCCCAATATCCATTTGAGCAAGACAGGGGGTGTAGTGGCCTCTTACATGGCAAGCAACACCTGTGAAAAATTCAGTCAGCACATCAAGACAACTGTGTTAAATATGGTTAAGTGCTAGTAACTGTACACCTGGCTCTTCATGTGATCTTATTTGGGGAGCTCACAGATACATAGCACCTGGATACCCCCTTGGTTTAGAAGTTAACCCTCTGGCAAACCACATCACTTTGCATTCCATTCCATTCCACTTTAGGCTGCCTAGATCTAAGACAAGCATACATGCTTGTTGGTACAAGGGAGCATATATTGACACTGACATATCTGCAAAGTTTCCATGATCCATGCATGATGTGCTGCTCCAGCCTGGTTTTTTAGCTCTGCATTGTGGGACTTGTAGTACTTGCCATTCGCATTGTAGATTACACTACAAGTCCTAGGATTTAATGGACAACCTAGACTGGGCCAACACACATGGACCAGAGAAACTTGGCAGGGCTGGACCAGAAAACTTGTGAGTGGGCAATTAATTCATAGATATTGTTAAACCTGACATCATTGGCGTGAGTTTCCCTTCCATTTTTGACGGATTGTCTTCTCTGTTTTGATGTGTTTTTGCTGGTTTTATGCTTTGGGCACTGTGCCACTGCTAATCAGTGCCACAGTTCAAGTGCTCCCTTTGTTAAATTGATATACTAATTGGATTCCATGATTGGGTTATTTGATTAATCTGTCAGTCCCTAGTACAGTGCACCATGTGCGCCCAGGGCTTTTAAATCAAATGCTGCTATGGGGTTGCAGCACTGGTTGTGCCACCCACAGAAGCAGCTTGTAAAGTGTGTCTCAGGCCTGCCATTGCAAGGCCAATGTGCAGTCTAGCACTCCCATGTCGACTTGGCCAGGTGTACCCACTTGCCAGTCCCTAAACCTTCCATTTGCTTCATATTAGACACCCCTATGGTAGGCCCAAGGGCAGGGTGCATTGTATGTATAAGGTAGGAGATGCTCTGATATGTGTAGCATGTTCTAATAGTGAACTACAGCCATTTTAGTGTTTCACTATTGTAGGCTACCTATTCTCCATAGGCCAGAATGAGCAGCTAGATTATTACATTCTTATAATCCTATCCTAACTGACTCAGGGAACATGGTAGAAATTCAAATTTAGTATGCCTGAACTCAGAATAATAAAGTACATATTTTAGTAACGTTGGTTTTAATATCCTGTGTTTGAAAATACCACTTTTAGAAAGTAGGTATTTTCTTGCCTAACTATCCAAGCCTGCCTCTGCTGGGTTGTGTATTCCTTGTCTGGGTTTGTGGGTGACAGGGCTGGGGGATTCCAGGAGACAGGCTGGGGCAGCCCGGTGGTGAATAGAGAGATCTACATCTAGATGGGAGGGAGGAGTTGCACCTGGGACCTGAATAGGGCTGAGCCTTCCCTCTACAATGCTGGCTCCACCTCCTGTGGCTTGTCTGATGTCTCTGCCCTGCACTGTGAAAGGAGAGGAGGAATCATGTCAACAGAGTGCTTCAGAGCTGTATCTTCCCTACCCTGTGCTGGCTCCACCTCCTGTGGGGCGGCTGATGTCTCTGCCCTCCACAGTGAAAGGAAGAAGAGAGTCATGTAAACAACGTGCTCAGGAACTGGTTTGGACTAGGCAGAGGTCTCTCTGCCTTCAGAGAACAAAGGATTTTGGGGTATAAATATTGTGGCCCTGATCCCAAGAAATTAGATCACTTCTGGAACAAGAAACCTTTCTGCCAAGGAGAAGAACCAAGGAAGCTGCAGGAGTTTGGACTGCCCCTCTGCCAGTGAGCTGTTTGCTGGGTTGGCCTGCAGTGGTTGCTTCATTGCCAAGGGAAAGGAGAACGAACTTTGTAAGGACTTTCATCTACAGAATATTCTCCAAGGGCTTGAACTGTGCTTGCCTCCTGCTGAAGTCTCAGGGACAAAAGACTTCACCTCCAGCTCCCCCTGAATTTCCTTGCTGGGATTTCTGACTCCAGACACTGGTGTGCCGCTGGGTGCTGGAAGCACGACGCATCAAGAAGAAGCGTGTCGCCACTGCAGCTGAAATTGACGCATTGTCGGAGAAGAGAGCCTTCGCCGCATCTCCCTGGAAGCGTGTGTTTATCGAAGCTGCCTGCTGTCGCATCATCGGAGTAGCGTGACGCCATTGTGAGAGTCGCCATCGCATCTCCGGAGAAGCGTGTCGCAGGGCCTGTCACGGCTCCAAAGTACAGAGTCGTCGCAAGGCTTCCAGGGCGTCATCACATCATCATCGCATCGCCGCATCAAGGGCGTCATCTTCTCGTATCGCAACCGGATCATCGCATCGCATCAAGGCGCCATTTGTGCACCGCACTGGGCCAGCAGGCCAAGAATCTACGCATCACCTCCGCACCGGTAAGGCTAACGACGAGTTCCCTACTCTGCACAAGCATTGAGGCAGGACGCAACTGTTCCCCCGATCACAGAACCAACTCAGCTCCCCTTTTGCGAGCCTTTTGTTTACTAAAGCGTTACGCATCCAGGTACTTTGTTGAGAACTTTGTCGCATTTATCATCACCTTGAACTAAGCAACTTTAATCATCTTTTAAGCAATTTTAATTGTAGTATTGTGGATTTTTATCGTTTGTGGTCTTGTGTTTAAGTCTATTTAAAGAATACTTATTTTTATAAAACCTGAGTTTTGTCCATCTGTAGTGTTATCACTGTATTACTGTGTATATTCCCAAATGCTTAACACACTGCCTCTGAGATAAGCCTGTCTGCTCGTTCCAAGCTACCAAGGGGGTGAGCAGGGGTTATTAAGGAGTGTAATCCCCTTATCCTGACTTAGAAGTAAGGGTCCCTATTTGGACAAAGGTGAATACCATTGCCAACTAGAGACCCCCAGATCTAACAGTTATGTGATTGGTGAGTTGATATGTGAGAAATTCCTGTCCTTTTCCTTGTACACAGCACAGAGTAGTGCAGAAAAGCGTCTTTCTGCACTGCTCTGCATGTCAGTTTGAACGTTAGGGTTCTTTGATTATACTTATTCTACAGTTCTTCCTAGTCCTCGATTACGGCACTGTCCTGTCCAGAAACTCCCGCACCAATTCTGTTGGTGTGAATGACATTACCTGCTCCTCCAATAAGTCCAACTCCTCCGACTTAAATATCAGGTCCTCCTCCAGTCTTCATGGATGCCCTAAGGTACCTTGCCAGTTTCTCATTGGTTCTGCACTTGTTGTCATGTCACCTCTTCTTGCACTCCAGCAATGCCCTTTTTATTTGGGCTACATTTTATCCACTATGGATTGCAAAAGGCTTCCTTCTTCCCTGATGGCAATTTGGAGGTGACAAAGAGAAGGTTTCCATTGTTTGTCACCGCAGATATTAACATTTGGTTCTCCTCGCTTAAGTTGGTCTGCCTCTTCCTCTTCCCCTGGACTGCAGTCTGGTCATCTTGGCTGAGGTTGTGGTTGTTGCTCTCACTGTTTATTGATGGTGCTCCCTCCATTTTCTACAGTCATTGGTGTTTAGAAGTTCTGCACTTTCAAATGCATCATTTTTTGAAGGTTTCTGCCATGCAATGCACTCATGCGTGATGCAAAGCTGATTTGAGGCAGGCAAAGATGCTTTACGACACCAAATCAGCTTTGCGTCATGTAGGTAGCAGCTGCCTTGCAACACTTTGCGTCATTCTTACTGTTGCATCAGGATTTTTGGACGTACTTATGATATGGTGCGCTATACCATAAATACAGCACATGCATGTTGCAAGAAAAGACAGCAAACAGCACATGTTTTTCTGATGCAAAATTGTTGCAACGCAGTGCTGCATCAGAATTTACACATATGGCCCTTGGCTTACCGATTGCTGCATTCTTCTACTGATTTGTGTTTTGTATCAATGGGATGTGAAGGAGAGGGAGAAGCACCTCAGTCTATATCAATACATATTGATATCTAGCGCTGATTTCGCTGCTGCTGGCCTGGTGGGGGACTTCAAGCCCGCAAACCCATTGCTGCCAGGATGGAGGGCTGTCTACGCGCTGTTAAGCTCCATCGTTTACGCTGATTTCGCTGCTGCTGACCTGGTGTGGGACTTCAAGCCCCAGAATCCATTGCTACCAGGAAGGAGGGGCTGTCTATGCGCTCTTAAGCGCCATCATTTACCCATGGCATGGGCTGTGCCTGGGCAGGAAGAGGCAGGGCAGGGCCAGCCCTCTTGGTTTTTTGATCTCGTTACACCTTAGGACTGAATGTTCTCAAGCAAAGAAACTGTGAGTTGTCGAAAGTATTTCTTGTATTCCTTATGACTGAGGTGCCTGTTTTATTTTGTTTGTGCCTTGTTCATCTGGCCATCCTTTGTTGAACTCAATTCCCGCAGACCCCTAGCTGGTTGCTGTTCCTATATGATACTGCATGCATATCTGTGCTTAGTAATTGTTGCCAGCTTAAGGGCCAGTGCTCGTGGCCATTGGTGGGGGGGGGAGGGGTCGGCCCTAGTGGGTTCTGAGCAATAGCAACTGTTGACTCCTGGGCCTGTAGAGTGGCAGCGTGGCTGCAAGTAATCGCAGTGACCCTTTCCTTAGTTACTTCATCATTCTATCCTATCCTACTTGCAAATGTGCATCCAAATCTAAATATTGGGAAAAGAAAGTCAACTGATTGTGGGAGTGGAGAGGCTCAGCCTAAAAATAATAAAGCCAAACAGGTTCGTAAGTCTGCAGAAAGCAACTGTGTCCTAGATCAGATTGACGATCTTTTAGTTGAATGCAAGGGAATCCTGGTTCCACCAGCACCGTGGGACCTAATTGAACCTACATCCCCACTAACGCTGATCGATCCCCCAACCAATTCAAATCTAAAGCCGTAGAAATGCATTCCTCAAATGTTTAATAAACCCCCCACACGTAGTACAAATAGATCCCCTATTAGCTATGCACCACTGTCCTCTTTTATAGATGAGGCTGAATCAAGGACCCTTGCACCTTTATCTACTGACCCAGCCCCAGGCCCCGGCACTCTAGACCCCGAATTTTTCCAAACTAACCGATTTTCACCGCTTTTGAATCTAAACTGCATGCAAATGGGAGGAAATGGGTTGGAGGACGGTGTAGGCACTATGGGAATTGGGATAGTGGATGAGATAATGGAAGGAGGTAGTGAAGGACTAGGAGACGAGGTCTCCTCAGACAGACTAGCAAGAAACCACTTTGCCGCATCTAGAATTATAGCTGATTTGAGGTCAGATGTCAACTCGCTGAAATCTGCTGTTCAAGATCTTACTAAGCAGGTCAAATTTCTTCTAGCAGGAGGTGACTGAGAAGCTCAACCTCCGAAGCAGATTCTTACCCAACAACCAAATTCGACTCTGCTTATTAATAATCCATTTCCTCCCATAGCAGAACCGCACCAGAACTCTGCATGCGTAACCACCAAGTGTACCCCTGTGCTACCTGTCACTCATATCGTTCCTGGGGGGATGCAAAATGGATGGACACAAGGAAATAAAGGCCGACCTGGTTACCAGGGTATTGTTCCTACCCCTAACCACCCCTTGCAATCCTCTAGTACCGACAACCCCTCAAGCAATTTTATTGATTGGCGCAAACACACTTAGTTACCTCCTAAGTGTATTTAAATGACTTAGATGCCCAAAGTGTCCTCCAATGTTAAATACGAAGGTGAAGCCTCCCTAACCCACAAAGCTATCCATTGGATCCGCCATGTAAGGGGTTGTCTCTCAGTTATATAGGAGGAAATCCTGCGAGCTAAAAGGCGAACCTGCCCTAACACCCTGACAGACTGTATAGAATTGCTCTTGGCAGATGGAATGGTGTACCACAATCTGATAGCCACGGAGGCTAGAACGAGCTCCCCTACTCCTAATAACATCCAGCTTAAATATCAACCCTCGCAGCTTACACTGCTGTCTACCGTCCTCTAATCGCATGCCTACCTAGGCTCAGACTCTATCCTAGCAACAAATGATTGACTCAACCACCAAGTTAATTAAGCATGCATTAAAACATATACAACAAACTCTTACAGCACTCAAAGTGTTCTGACTAACAACAGCCACCACACAGATTTCTCTTTGGGAGTACCCAACCTAATGCCCTTGGGAACCAAAAGGAGTTGCTGTTAGCTGATAAAAGGCCTAGTGGAGAGCGATTTCTTCCACCATTAATCCTAGCTGAAGTACAAGCAGGGCTCTTCTCCAACTCCATGCAACTTACCTCCATTAATGAGCAAGCTAATTTCAGCAGGCTTAGTCTGGTCTCATGGAATGTGGCAGGGGTGATGTTAAAAGTGTGTCTTATGCACGGGATCCAAATGATTGAATCCTTTGATATATGTATCCAGCAGGAAAACTGTAGTATTTCCTCCCGTATGCATACTAGATTACCTCACACTCAATTGCCCTGCATGTTCCAATAAACCAGGTCGCCCATGCGGGGGGTTGCTGATCTATTTGTAAACTGCGCACCTATGTAGTATACAGGAGCTCACAACTAATAGCCCTGACATTTTAGCTGTCCAAATTAGGGGAACCAATGCTACTGCTATTGACATTTTCAATGTCTATGCATGGGGAACCAGTGCAGGCAGGAGGTTGACCACTCTGCAAGAGTCGGAAGAACTTTTGGATAACAGGGCCATACAGCCTCTACTGGTTGTAGCTGGGGACTTCAACATCACGTTTAAACCCCTAGAGAAGGAAGACATATGTAGGAGTAGAGAGGAAGAAGAGATGTGGCTAGTTCCCCACCTTGACCTACTCTCCATTTAAAGATGGTCTCAAGGAGCACTCCAGCTCAATGCACTCACTCTTGAGTTCGGCCTTAGGGCATCAAATGGATGTACAAAGTCAGACAAAAAGGGAGCCAATACATACAATAGAACTACCAATATAGGTTTTATGGAATACTTCCTGCTGGACTTGAAATTGTGGCCTACAGTGGCCATATGACCGTGGGTCATACCATAGACAGCAACCACAACCCCCAGGAACAGCACTTGGCATCCCTTTGAGCTCCTCTAAATTCACCCTCACGACAAGGGAGGTTCATCAAACAAACAATAATAGGGACCTAAAATAGTCCCAGGTAACTCTGGATGTAGATAAACTCAAAAAATCAAATCCAAATTTTTGGTAAGCACTTCAGAGTTACATAGACTGGCCCAACTCCAGGGAGGGCTTGATGAGATCCCGGCTTGCCATGGCCAATTATTTGAACAGCTGGCTACTTGTTTTAATGAACCAAGACGTCCCCAGGTAAATGGGTAGGTGCTTTTATGAATTGTTTCTACATTTCGAATAAAGCTTTATTGAACTTGAACTTGGGTAGATGACCAGGCTGCAGTTTGCTGGTTCAACAAGGAGTGTAGGAGCCTCCGACATCAACTAGCCCACATTATTAGGGCAAACAATGTGAAGCAAATACAGGAAGTGAGGCGATCCTATAGGTTAGCCTAGGCTAGAGCAAAAAGAGATTGGGACAAGAATAGATGGGACAAAATTAGAGAGGCCTGTGGCAGAAAAGATTCCCAGCAATTCTGGCTTTTAGTAACTAGGGGGATGCTAATAGACCCCTGCCACCGAATAACACTATTTGAACAGCAGGTTGGTTTGATCAATTCTCATCACTCAATTCTGGACCCTGTGTCACAGACAGTGAAGTCCCCACCCTTGGATATGCTCAACCTATTGCTATTGATTTCTTCTCTAGAGAAGAAATTCAGTCTAGTATTAATTCCATTGTAAGGGCTAAAGCCCCAGACCCGGATGGCATCCTGGGTGACATTTTTGTGGACGATCAAGAGAACTGGACAACCTACATTTCAGCCCTAGCCAATGGGATTGCAGGGGGCCCAAATACCATCCTCAAGGAAGGGAGCAGATGTAATCCCAGTAGACAAGAAGGGTGACAGATCCATGCCTTCCAACTATAGGCCTATTAGTCTCTTTGACTGTTTTCAAAAGGTGTTTGCTCGCGCACTCCTTTTGAAGATACAGGCCTGAATCAGCGACCACAATATCTTGTGCCCATATCAAGCTGGGTTCAGACAAAAAATAAGCACCATCGATCAGGTGTTCAGATTTCTTCTATTTACGGTGGTTATTGGCCAGGGAAGTCTTTATGTAGTTTTTATAGATTCAAGGTCCGCTTTCGAACTAGTTCCAAGAAATAAGCTCCGGACTGTTCTCAAAGAGTTGGACCTCCCTCCCATGGTTTTAGCACTTGTAATCCACCTCCATGAGGCTACCTATGCAAGGGTGTGTTGGGGCAATTAAGGACAGCACACCAATTTGATCAAAGTTAACAAGGGGTCCGACAGGGCTGCGTACTGGTGCCTACACTTTTTTTGTTATTTGTAAATTGAGTAGTCAAGCACCTTTCTGAGGTCCCTGCAGATGCTCCCACTCTAGGAGGCAACAAAGTGGTAACACTGTTGTTCGCTGATGATATGTTCTTAATCTTTGAAACTCCTAGAGGACTTCAATTGCTTTTAGACCACTTAAAGGCCCTCTGTGACTTGCGAGGCATAGAGATAAATACCTCGAAGACAAAGCTTTTAATTCTGAACCTTCATAAAACATAAAAAGGTAAGCTAACACTGGGTGGGGTTTCATTGGAGAGAGTTGGTCTACCTGCCAGAAAGGGATATTCATAAATTACTTACTATGTTGGACAGATGTGGCCTTCCTACGGTGAGATAGTTAAAAGAATTAAAACATCTCGGGGGTCATAGTGCACACAAGAGTACTAATAATGTAAGCTTAAACATTGGTAAAATACAGGAGGGTACACACAATTCAATAGCCCTTTATTTACCATAATCTTCCCACTGATGGGAACCGTCGCACTAGTTAAAACGAACTACAAATTAATTCAGACAAGACCAAAATGATGTATTTTGGAAATTCTAGAAACTATCCAAGCTTGACACTTGGTTGTAATCCCTTAGAAGAAATGGCATGTTATAACTATTTGGGTAAAATAATTAACAAAAAGCTCATTTGGGCAGACAACGCAGCTAAAAAGTGACTAAAAGCACAGTTAATCGCGGGGTCTTTGAAAAAATATTTTCAAACCTAATGGTCAGGCCATTTTACCATCAATTGTGGCATGCAACAGTAAACCTATTTCAACTGTCTTGCACGCCTCTCCTTTTTTTAATGATACAACAATCGTTCAGTTGGACACATTTTACATTAATAAAATTAAGCTTCCTCTTGGCCTCCGCTCTTCAACTGCCCATTGTAAAGTATGGCTGGAGCTTGCCTTAACTTTGATAATTGCAAAAGAGACGGGAGTAACTTCAAACTATGGGGCATATTTACAAGCCACTAAAGCAACAGGAGTGTCACTTTCTCTGATGCTCCGGTGGTGTTGCGCCATTCCGAATATGTACAAGGTGATGCTAAGCCAATTAATGTGGTTTTAAAGCCACCTTGGATATATGCCCCTTTCCGCCACAGTCTGCTACGCAAAGCGGCCGGTAATGTCAATGTCAATGTCAAATGCTTTTATATAGCGCATTTATCACCAAAAGAGGTCTCAAGGCGCTTTGCAGGAGAAAGGCATTGACCCCCCAGAATGAAACAAATACAAGGGGACTTTATTTCGGGAAGAGCCATGTTTTAAACCCCTTCGAAACGCCAGATGGTTAGCGAGGGACAGGATATGAGTGGGTCGCTTATTCCATAGTTGGGGAGCCACATATGAAAAAGAGCAGCACCCATTCTTAGCTGTTCGAACTCTAGGCTGGGACAGCAAGAACCTAGAGCTAGAGCGGAGGGCTCTGGATGGAGTATACCAGGCTAATTTCTTTGTTAGATAGGAAGGGCCGATCCCATGAAGCAGTTTATGAGTTAAGCTCAGAATTTTAAAATGGCATCTTTGGCGCACAGGAAGCCAGTGCAGCTTTTTAAGAGTAGGTTTGGAAGCAGACCTGGGAGGCAGCCCATCACTAGCCTTGCCGCCGCATTCTGTATGGATTGTAATTTGGTCAGCAGGTTCACATTAATGGAGGCAAATAAGGCATTACCATAATCGAGCCTGCTGACAATCAATCCCTTGACCATGGGCTTTCTGGCTTCAACTGGGAGCCATTTAAAAATGTTGCGCAATAGTCGGAGAATGCCGAAACAAGTCCTGGCCACATGGCTGACGTGAGTCTTCATGGAGAGATCCCCGTCAAGCATAATCCCTAAGTCTCTTACAGCTTCTTTAGGCTCGGGGCAAGGCCCTAAATCAGAAGGCCACCAGTCCTGAGACCAGAAGGTCTTAGCCTTGCCAAATAGTAGGATTTTGGTCTTACTGCAGTTGAGTTGAAGTTTGTTTTCACTCATCTAGTTTTTAATGTGAGTCATACATTGTTTAAAACTGGTGCAGGTTTCCTGGAGATTAGATCTGCAGGTGATAAGTACCTGCGTATCGTCTGCATAAGACATAGTAGAGAAGCCGTAGGATTTTATAATAAGGGCCAAAGGGCGGAGATAGAGGTTAAATAATAAGGGGCTGAGGATAGATCCCTGCGGGACCCCCACAGAGAGAGGAATAGTGACAGATGCAAAAGAGTTCATCCTGATGTAAGAGTGACGGTCCCTGAGATAGTCCGCGAACCAGGCCAAAGCATTGCCTCTGACACCAACCTCCCACAGCCGATGTTTCAAAATGCTGTGGGAGATGGTGTCGAAGGCAGCGGAAAGTTCCAATAGTACCAAGATGGCTGATTCGCCCTTATCCAAGGAGAGTCGGATGTTATCCACTATTTCTATTATTGCGGTTTCCGTGCCATGTGCGGCATGGAAGCCTGATTGTGACGGGTCCAGAAGTGTATGGGTTTCAATGTAAGAAGACAAACGTTTATTAACCAAATATTCAAGAACCTTGCCAAAATAAGGTAATAAAGATATTGGTCTATAGTTGGACAAAATAGAAGGGTCACTATTAGGCTTTTTAAGAATTGGCCTGACTTGCGCCAATTTCCAGCTACTAGGGAAAGATGCACTCTCAAAGGAAGCGTTAAAAATGCTAGTCAGACCATCAGCAAGCAATGGAAATAAATCACTGCACTTACGAGGGAGCAGAGGATCGTTGGGAGATCCTGACTTAATTTTTTTGAGTGCCAATAGCACTTCAGCTGGAGAAGTAGGCTCCAATTCTGTCATAGATGGAAGATCCATAATTTCAGGGGCAAGCTCAGAATTAAAGGGAGCCTCCTCGCTTACAACCGCCCTTAGTTGGGTGTTGCCGTGGGCGTTCCACCCTTGTACGCGTTGCTTTTTGATGCTGCCCCAAATTAACAAACTGGGGCAGCATCAAAAACTAAAGCTAGGTAATGCCTGGTCTTAGGATGGCGAAACGAGGAGATATTGTTAATTCCTCCTCGTTTTTAGCTTTTTCTATGTGTGGTGCACTCTGCAGCCCTCATAGAAGGAGCAAGTAGCCATTATTTATTGTTTGGGTGCAGGAAGCTGTCCCTTCCTGCACATAAACAATCGCCCCTGCAGTGCAGGCACCCTTGCAACATGGTGGCAGTGTACCTGCACTAGCACTAGGCAGCTTTTTTAGCACCTGTGCTAGGTGAAATGCAGGGATGAACCATATTTTTATAAATACGGTGCATCCCTTCGTTTTGAAAATGTCAGAGCATGGCGTTGCCAAACTGGGTGTAATATTGCGGTTCAGCATTTTCTTGTATATATCCTCCTATGTGGGTGACTATATTAATACTATGGAAGCATCCCTGAATGGCCATTTACACAATGAGCTGCAACTGTCATGCGATTCTACGTCTACCTTGAGTCTTATAGCAATGCCATAAGTCAGAACAACTTATATTTATTACTGCAACTTTACAGTATTTCATGCTCAACCCGGAAATGTCTCATAAGGTAGACCCTGAAGAGGCACTTAAGTACTCAGATTACATCTTTGAGCTTATTCAGATCTATATTGGAGTTATTTTTCCTACACTTTAAGCCCAGGCTGCAAACTCAAGTATCTGAGATTTCCCCTATTGTATATACCATTTGCCCAATTTGAAGGCTTGTGGAATAAAACATGTCTCCCAACTAGATCATGTCGACTCTGCAGCTACAAGAATAAATCCTTAGAGCATATTGTGTGCTCATGGCAAATGTCATTGCCCATAAGGAGAAAATACCTGGAGTCTGTCCCCGTCAAAGCAAATTACAAAACAATAAATGAAACAGTTAGATATTGTTTTTCCAATAAAGGCAATCAATCATTGGGAAGCATATGACATTTCTTGATTTTGTGTATTGTTGTTTTTGAACAGTTACTTGTGTATTTTAAATAGGGCTGCGCGTAGTTTGCGAAGTATCGCTTCGCAAAGCTACGCAAAGTGCACTTCGTAGTACGCGAGCTACGCGTAGCACTAGGCGAACTGCGCAGTAGCATGTTCGCACTGTGAAAGATGCCGTTTTCAATGATTGTACAGTGCGGACAAGCAGCCGGCATTGTGCAATCATTGAAAACGGCATCTTGCACATTGCGAGCTGTAGTTTTCTGCCGCTCGAGGAGATTTTTCCTCGAGCAACAGTTTTCTCAACGTGGACTGGTAGTTTCTCATCACGAGGGGTCGCGAGCATACGCGACCACTCACAATGAGAAACCAGACCTCCCCGCGTTGAGAATCTCGCAGGGAGAATTATTTTCCACGCCCGCGATCGGCAACTTGATGTTGCTGATCGCGAACGAGGAAAAAGTCTCGCCAGGATGTCATTTTGCTTGCTCGAGGTCGCCAACTTGACGTTGAGAACCGCAAGCAAGCAAAAAATGACCGCTGCACTACGCTACTCTATGCGTGTTCGCACTGTGCTACGTGCAGTTCGCAAAGTGCGAAGTTGCGCAAACTTCGCAAACTACGCGAGCGTAGCGTATTGCTTTGACCAGGCCTAATTTAAACTGATGTTCACAATTTTACAGTTTCAAATCTTTTCTGTAATCTTTGAGATAGGTTGATGGTTTCAAATGATCTTATGATTGTAAATGATATTTTATTATATTTATAAAATATATATCTACATACGTACTCTAGTTAAAATGCGGGCGCTACCCCAATGCCTATTTGTGTTACAAGGTGAAATCTGCCTAGGAAAATTGTCCCACTTTTTATCCTGAGGTCAAAGTTTGGGGCCCCTCCAAATGGATACAAGGATATTGCCACATGAAGTGTGGGTTATTTCAAGAGGATAGGCTTCTGTCATTCGATGAATCAAAGGAACAATTTGGAATTTGTCCATTACATTTCCTGACCTATTATGGGCTGGTGGGGACTGCATATTGGACCTGGGAGGAATTTCTGCATAGACCACCTGAATCTTCGATGTTGGCGGTGCTGCACTCACCGGAGATGGAAATCAGGCAATATCAATGCTTAATGAAGTTTGTAATGGTAATCACTCAGTGTCAGAACTACAGATCAAGACCAAAGGGATAGTAGATTTTGGTGAGCAAATATCTGACACTGACTGGCAAAGAATACTTGTTTCCATCAAAGCAGTAACAATTAAAACACAATTCCACTATATACAATACACATTTGTACATAGGGTCTATCTCAATTCTATTATCAGACATAAGATTTAACCAACCCAAAGTGATGAATGTCCCAGATGTTGTGTTTGCGTGGTAGGCTATTTCCATATGATATAGTAGTGTAGCATAGTTGCAGAGTCCTCAAACGGAATAGAACAGAAATTTCAGAAAGAGGAGGGGGAAGTCAGCAATTGCAATAGCTTTAACATTGTGTACCGTGATTGCACCTGAGAACCAAAAAGGTCAAAACGAGATGTAAATCAATAGTCCTGTCTCTACTTCTCGACAAGAGGTGTACTGCCATACATTGTTTACATGAGGTGGACCCATTTTTTAAGGGTTGGATAGAGACCTGAGTGTTTATTGACAGAAGAGATTTCATGTGGAAAGTGTATGTACTGTTGACAAGGTGGTGAAGAAGTTGAGGGACTGGAGGGTAGTGTATGGGTAAGGAGTGTGTTCTGGATCAGGCGGGGAAATTCGCCACCTTTTTTAATAAGGCTACCAAAGATGTTATTATGCTTGTTTGCACGTGCTGCACATTTTTTATGCTTATCTTCATTGGATGCCAAATGTCTCGACCTTTACCAAGCGTGGACTGTTTTCTTCTTTACTTTCTTTATTGTAAAATCAGTAAAAAATCAAAAGCATGAATGTCTTAAATTGGGTAGTAGCAACATCTGTGTGGAAACTGCAGAAATGTTCTATGAAGTGACATTTACAAATCTGATTAATATTTTCAATGTTTTAATCACTTAGGTGCTCAAAAAAATGAAAGTGTAATATTTCACTCATATATATATATAGTTGTGATTATTATGCCTTCAATGCAGTTTTCACTGATTTTGTCATTCTGAAATGGTCTTCATCCAATCTGGTACTTCAATACTTAGAATTGCCCAACATGCTTTTGTAAAATGTAAAGTGGTAAAATGAAGGACATTTTTTTTAAAGAAAAGTCTACTATTACTTTCAAATTCAGTGCTGACAAATAAACCACAGGTATTTTCTTTGAAAAAGAAGTGGATAGGGGTGAAACTGGAAAGCGTGCCTACAAATATGATTTGTTTCTTTTCACAATTTAAGGCTTAATGGTTGTGAACCATCCAGCCTTAGATATTACTTTATCAGAAGGTATCTCAGCTAAAGGAAGGAGTCCATTGTCAACCCTTGGATGGAAAGGATAGTGTTTCACCTGAGTCCAATGGCACATTAAAGCCAAAGTGCTTCACTGTGGCAGCAATCTGATATAGTTGGCTGTTGAAGAGGGATTGAGAAAATGATTCATTTGGTGGTACTATACAGACTTACTATTGGCTGGAGGAATGCCAAGGGCAGACATCTGAGATGGTAGCTGGAGCCTCTTCTTGGGGTAAAGAAAAAGCTGACTACTTTCTGAAGCAACCTTAGACTCCAGACTAGTCACAGATAGTTAAGAGATGTTACAAGAAGTGAAGCATGAGGGGAGGGATAAAACTGGATGCAGGTAAAAAAAAAACTTCCGCCAGGCAAATCAACAGAATGAGTAGACCAATGAAGCTTAAAGAAAGAAGCAGGACATGAAGAAAAACTAGTGAATCCAATGAACAAGCAACGGGTAAAAATGCATAATTGCGACACTAGGTGAACCTGGTCTTGTCTCGTCTTTAAAATCTGGAATGGACCGCTAAATGATTAAACCCTAATCTTTCATGCCTGTAGGAATTACAAAGACGATGCAAGCAAACACAACCTCGCAGTGTGCAACTCTACTGAAACAAAGCTGCCAGGAAGCATATTCACCCAGGACACATATTGTGCAGAGCCCCGTGCCTCAAGGTACCAAGAGACCACATGGGAAACAGCCATTACAACGCAACTAAAACAACGCACTACCATTATAATGAAACTTTTACAACGCAGGATCCATTACAACGCATGCCATTACAACGCAGCTATTACAACGCATGCCATTACAACGTAAGTATGGGTAAGTGTTTATTTACATTTTAACCCCTACACCATCCAACACTTACCCTACTATTACGCCCTCCTGGAGTTAGAATAGTAATTTTAACCCCTACACTATCTAACACTTACACTACTATTACATTCCCATTAATTAAACAAAAAAAATACTTACCCATACTTATGTTCTAATGGCATGCGTTGTAATAGCAGCTGCATTGTAATGGCATGCGTTGTAATGGCATGCTTTGTAATGGATCCTGCGTTGTAAAAGTTTTGTTGTAATGGTATGCGTTGTGAATGTATGCGTTGTAAAGTCATACATCCAACCACACATCAGCACAATATCAAAGACAAAGCAATGAAACTTTCAATGGCATCAGAAATGCTGAATTCTGCACCCAGGGAAGCAGGGGGTAACAAGGAGCCATATGTACCTGTTATCTGGGAAGATTTGAAATAGTCCTTTGAGTGACTCAGTAGGAAGTCGTAGTTGACCATACTAACAACTGTATGCTGAGAATCGGGGCTGAATATTTTCCAGGGGCTCCTGACTACATGCTCGTGATTGTTCACAATTACTTCTGCATTTTGTCTTCGGCACAGAACCTAGATTACAGAAAGCGCAAGACACATTTTTCCACAAGATTTTGAGGTGTTGGTGGAATGAATCCTGCCATTTGAACCAAACGTTTTTGCATCTAATGCTATTGCACAAGACTTTCAGAAAAGAAAGTTGTGGGGGTAAATTGAATGTGGTATGATCATTAAAATAAGATGCAGAGGACTGTAGGAAAAGACAGTATGATCTGTGGCGTTGGATAAAGGAGAAGATATTGCAAGTTAAAGATCGGTGTCAGGAAAGATCTTGACCATACTTGTTCAGGAGCGAGTATTGACTAATATAGATATCAAGGTCCGTATTATAAATAGGGTGCAGTGCCCCTGTTTTGGCCATGGTGCACCTTTCAAACTGTTTCCTGGTGCAGACCGAGATAGTATACCCTATAAAGATAATTAGAACATTGGAATGTTGGGAGCTCCATTGAAAACAATGGCGTGCTCCAGGCTTATAATGGCTGGTATAAGCCTGGAGCGCCAACATTCCAATGCTTCTTTGTTCACAGCTCTGGCTGTGAACAAAGGCTTCAGGGAACCTGAAAGGATTCCAATCCCCTCATTCTCCCATAGGGCTTTGTTCTTTTTTGTTAGAACATTCTGCCCTCTAGTGGCAGAATGTTCTAATAGCCTTATAGCCCTTCGTAGCTGGGCTATACCTGGTATTAAAGTCCCACCAGAACTTTGAAAACCACCTGCAAAAGGGCGCGGAATCAAAATAGGGAGGCACTACTTGAGACAACAACGAGACCGCCTGATGAACCCACCCTCACCTGTGTCACCACATATAACACTGTATCAAATCAGGTCTCCAATATCATCAATAGAAATTGGAGGATCATAAACTCAGGCAGCAGAAATTGGGAAAAACCAAGGTTTGCCTACAAAAGAGCAAAAAACCTAAAAGACTCACTGGTCCACACAAGACCCCGACCTAACAATGCCCCCAAAGACAACACAATCCTCAACGTATGGGGCTTACCAAAGCTTACAGGACACCAACCGTGCAACAACTGCAGCGTATGCCATCTACCATCCCCATCCAAAACCCTGGACCTGGAACCAGGTAAAACATGGACCCAACGTCAGTTTACCAATTGCAACTCTTCCAACCTGGTTTACCTAATAACTTGCATATGTGGACTGCGATACGTCGGGATGACTACCCGTAAGGTAAAAACCAGAATGACAGAACACAGGAGCACCATCCGATGTGGCTAAAAACATAAGTAAATTAACGGACCATTTTTTGTCTCATAACCACACTCCCAATGATTTTACTTGGACTGTCATAGAACAATTTGACACAACAGAAAATAATGACAGGCACCTCCTCCAAAAGGAACAACGCTGGATATACAGATTGTCCACACATATTGGAGGCCTGAATGATTCCATACCATGGAATTCACTAACAAATTGAACTGAGAATTATCCTAATCAATATGTTTCTTTTCTTCTCTCTCACCCAGTTCATACTTTGCATCTCTGTACATATTAGTGTGCAACTAATGCAATTAAGTTTTTAACAACCCCCTTAGTGGGAATGTCCCCCATTTCTTAGTTCATAACTGGGCCTCACATTCATATATGCCCCCATAACACGCGCAGCAAAGACGCGCTATCCGATTGAGGTGTTTTTTCAATCACAACCTCTATCCACACCCCGCGCATGAGCAGACCAACGTGCGCTTTCAGAACTACTTCGCGCATGCGCGAGAATCACCAAACTAATGCGCATGCGCCCGGCGAGTGCCACTACACCATTACGCGTGCGCCCGGCTGCAATGACATGGCGTTTTGCGCAACTGCACCCCTCCCTTTATTTCTACACTTACACAGGTGAAAATGATAAACGAGGCTATATAAACTCGACCGGCAAGGCCCTCCTTTCACATTCGGGCACCGCAGAAGGACGACAGGTCCAAGGAGGAACCAGACCGGCAATTTCGTGAGTAAAATGGACTGCGCACTACAGCAACTACTGGGGTAAGGTGTTGAGGTCTTTTTCCCTACAGGTCGGATAAATTTTCAAAACTGTTACAACCTTCTTTCAGGGTCTTTTTTTCTCTGCCAGGTGACCCAAGGAGGCTTTGTACAGAAAAAAGACTGTGTGAGGATAATGTTCTTTTACTTACCTGAACCTCACATTGAAAAAATTCGCTTTTCTAGCCCACCACTACAACAGGCTTCTAGATAAAAAACCACACAGGTCCTGTCACCGACATGACCACACTTTAGCCAAACATAGTTCGTTCACTCACCTTATAAGACGGCTGAATGGCGGCTAATTTGCAAAATCATGCTAATGTGACTCTACTCTGTACGTCTGTCTGTGTCCCCTTTATGTTATATGTAGCAAAGCGAGAGGGAATCCCCCTCTCACCCATACAGCACCTTAGGGAGTGCTACACATAGTAAAAAATAACACAATCACTATAATTTAGTTTATTTATTTAATTTACACCTTACACATACTCACTTGGTCCTGAGGAAAGCCTGCTTCAAATTAAAAAGGCCAGGCTGAAACATGTAGACCACACAGGACGCTGGAGGTCATAATCCATACTCCAACACGTCCGTCTGCCTTTTAATATACCAACAGGGGCCCAGTAAATTAAAATATTGTTTTACCCTCGGGTACTGGGACCTTCTGTATGGTTTTTTAATTTTCACCTTCACACTCACCACACTGCACACTCAGCAAGTATACCAGCTCCGCAGTAATCTGGCGTTGAAGCACACCCGGGACACATTAGGTGTCACTGTGGTGGGCCCGATGATGAAGCATGCCACCAACTAGGTTGGTGGGTGAGGGCTTTTTGAAAAAACCTACTGGTTTGCCGACACACGTACTCCATTGAGTCCCTTTCTCTTGTAACTTAGCTAGTCCTCTTTTGATTTTTGACATTCAAGTCCCTCTCCCTTGCTAAAGGCCCTCGCCTTCGGCTCGGGGCCTTTAACGCTGGAGAGGGCCTTTAATATCCGGTATAGTCCTCTACGGTGGGCTATAAGGCTATAATGTGCTGCCCAGATGGCAAAGCATTCAGTGAAATATGGAATGGATGTTTACAAGCTGTTCTGTGTCTCATATTGCGATAGCAACCTGTACTTTAAAGAGAGGACAGAGATAACCTTGCAGGTGGGCAAAGTGAATGAAGGCACCCACATGCAGGGTAATGTCTGAAGGTCCATGCGACCCCCTTTCATCCCTTGCAGGGGTTGCAGTCAAGGGGTGCACTGACTGTGCCTCAGCTTTGTATGACACACTGTCAGTGCTCCTGCGGCCTCTTTGGCTCTGAGGCAGCAGCCATAAAATGTCTTAAAGGAGAAGAGGCAAAGTGTTCCCTCATTATCATGTTGCCACGCCAGCTCTACCAGTGTTACAGAAAGGGCTTCACAGGTGCTTACGGCCTCTTCTCAGAGGGAGCAAAAACAGGCGCACACTCCCATTGTCCCACCAGGACACTATACACACCACAGCCCCAGGAGTACAGAAGCCTTGTCAGGCTTGGATACTTGTGAGGACTATGTTGACGGTATGTATAACTATGGTCGTTGTGCTATGGCCATTATGTACATCCAAAATATTCTTCACTCAGTGACTTTTACTTCCAAATATGAGTCTGGCAAGATGTCAAATTACTTACCAGTGAATTGTGTTCTATGATAATACATTGATGATACCTAGATTGAGGCAGTCACATTTAAAGTGCTCGACCGGATGTGTTAATTACATCATTGCAGAGTAAATCTTAAGAGGATCGGCTAACAACTCCCCACCACACGGATGTATGATGTTACAACGCGATCAAAATGATCGCGGTACATCACAACGCATCTTTTACAACGCAAGTCGTTACCACGACTTGCGCTGTAGGGTGCTGGACTTAGGAATAGTAAGATTTACTATTTCAACTCCAGCCTACGTACAGTAGGGAAGGTGTTGGAATAGTAAATCTACTATTACTTAGTCTAGAGCACCCTCCAGCACAAGTCGTGGTAACGACTTGTGTGTAAAAGATGCGTCGTAATGGCACTGCGGTGTTTTGACCGCGTTGTAAAGGTTGTTTACCCACCACACCAGTAAGAGACATTTCACCCAATTGTTCACTCAGTGTATTAGGACATTTCCCACCACATTGAAGCAGCTTCTGTGGAGGATAACCATGTAGAAGCAGCATCTGAAAATAAAGTACAATAATTCATTAGCAACACAAACGTGTAAGAGGACATGCTTTGCCAATTTAATAGACATTTCAGTCATACACTTCACTGATGAGAAAATCAAAGGTGGGCCTGAAGACTGAAATAAAACGTCTGTGGTCTGGTATCGATCGAATAACCAAGGCTCTAAAGACAATACTGACCTATTTAGAAACAAATAGAAATCAGCATGAATCTATTCAAGCAGTGATTAAGGAATGTTTCACAAGCAACCCCGCAAACTGTGCTTAAAAACACATTGAATTGTGTGGTCAGTAAGATGTATGTTGATGATGACCCTGTAGCTAATAACTCCTCATCTGTAGAAAAAAAAAACTATTTGGACAACTATTTCAACCTGGTGTGCACATCGTGCACCTCAGTCCCACAGCCATGATGCCAGTAATAAACATGCAAGATAGTGAAATTTGTAATTAATGTGGTTTATATTGCTTGGGCTGCTCTGCTAAATGTAATATTCTCATGACAAATTTGTATGCACTTAATTGCAGATGTATTAGTTGCTTTGTGTGAATATTGTACTTTGATTATTTTTTTATGGTAATGAGAGATAACAATGTATTCACTAACATATAATTGGTTATTTCGAAAATGTCCTAACTATATACATTACCGAGAAACACAGTATACAATAATGATCGAACAAGCCACAAATGCAACGTTTTTCATATAATGTCTCCTTCAGTGAAAATGAATGTTACCCTTACACAGGGAAGTTTGACCGGTCCAACTTTATACATATTTTATTATAGAAGTAAATTGTATGTCTCTATTGCATACCTCCGTACCTTCCCTGTGCCTTTCATTAACTTGCAGTTGTCTACACTCTCTTTAACTTCTCCATTGCCTTTGACCAGTGTGTCAGCCATTGCAAACTAGGTAATAATGAACACGGTGCCATGGCATTGTGAAGCCACAAAGATGAATCTGTAGCATTGTAACATAATGCAGCCAATGAAAAGAGAGAACACACTATGTTTTAGACGCAAACATAGCTTTGCTTAACTTTTCACTGTCACACAGCTCCTTTACATACAGGTATAAACATATTCATTCTCCTGAAATATGCATGATCTACAATTACTTTCAGTGACACCTACATTTATTCTTGTCGGACTCGCTTTAGAGCTGGTGGGGCATGGTGTGACAATCTTTTTTGGCAACCATCAGTGATCTGCTTCTCCATAGATTCCCTCACTACCACCCTCCAACAGTGCCCATCCTCTCTCCATAGTCCCTCTCTCACATACATTTTATTTGTCTTATAGCGCTATTCATACCAGTGTAGAGTGTCAGAGCACTTTACATCACACACACATTATGCATAGACAATGAATCATAGGCATGTAAATCAGTCTATTAAAAATGTTACTTTAGACAATAACGATTGCAAGGTGTAGGAATCACGTGTCATCCATACTAGTAGGCAGGTTATTTTAGGGGTGTTCGGTCTGGAGAAGTGCAAGCTCAGATTTGAAAGGGACCTCAGCGGTTGGGGTTGGCTTTACTTTTATAAATGTATTTCTACCCAAACAAACCTTTTTTAGCAACATTAATATAATGAAATACTGTGAAAAAAAACATAACGTTCTAACCTTTACCATGCAGTTTGTCTGCAGCTCTTTGATGACAGTTCATACCTCACTGTGCTATATTAGGATTGCAGCTGATGAACTGCAAGTGATAAAAGGATCCCTGGGAAGAGCAGTAATCCACTGAGCAATCTACATAAAATACAGTTCTGTGATTTGCATGGTACATGTTATTTCAACAGGGATATTAAACATCTGAACTACTTTATGATGAGTCAAAACTGACACTAGACTAAACTCTTTTCTCTTTCCAGCCGGAAAATTAATCACCAGAGTTATCTGGACATTTTTGTTGTTGCCTGAAAACTGTTGGACAGATAAGAAACTCTGCAGTAGGTGATTTTAAACTCATATGTTATTTCTGAACATAGCACCCTTTACTCCGCAGCACAGCACCAGGTGCGGCTGCACCGATCCCACCGCCCTAATTCCAGCCCTGCTGCTTGTTACACCTCTGTAGGGTATTTATCAAAAATTCCTAGTCTAACAGACATATCTTATTAATTTGCAGATTGGGCTGGTAATAGTAGCCTAAGTTGCCAAAAAGCGTTTTTGAAGGCATTCGTCATAATATTGTGGTTGGAATACCAACAAGCAGATATACTGGGATCATTATATTGACTTCTAAACTATCATCAAGGTATGTGTATATTTAATATCATTAATTCCTTTCTGAAGATTTTTGGGGAGTCAGTATAATGGCTACTATTAGGTCAATATTTCGAACGTGATGGTATATTAAACCCATAGAGGCAGATTTACGTTGCCTGATGCATCTCTGCAAATCCGCAGAGATGCACCAGGAAAGATACGGCACGCAAGTTCATCCTTGCGCCACCCATGATGCGCCGCATTTACAATGCGGCGCACCATGGCGCAGGAATGAACAGATGCGTGTCGCATCTTGGGCGTAAAGTTGGCGCAGTGCTGAAGTTGTGTTGCGTGCGGCACGCAACTCCAGCACTTTTCCAACCTGCCCTATCTTTAACGTGGTGCGTCAAGCCTTACGCCTGCTTCAAGCAGGCGCAGGGTTTTGACGCATCAGCATTGGGAAAGTGACTCAGTGAAATCTTGTAGATTTCACTGAGTCACTTTTCAGGGGCGTTCCTGCGATAGAACGCCCCCCCTCCTGCACCGGAAGGCCTACATGAAACCTGACGCAGGTTTCATGTGGCGCAGGGCCTTACACCGTGACGTATAAATGCCTCGTAGGGATGCGCCACGTTTACGCCGCCTTGCGTGACGCAACAGCGGCGTAAACGTGGCGCAAGGGGCTTGTAAATCTGCCCCTTTGTGCCTGTTTTGCAAAATAGTTGTTGCCTATTTGATCACGATGAACAGATGCATCACTCCACCAGCATGCAGTGGGTACCAATAGGTCTTTGCGCATATCTTCGTTTCCATTAGCCTGCCTTTCAGCATACATCTCCTGCATGGCTGCTGCTGCTGATGATTTTGCTGGTGTTCTTTTGCTGTAAACACATTATCAAAACAAGAGCAAGTGATCTGTGAGAAATCATACACATGCCTAGCTCTTCCCTGGGCTGCTTTATTGAAGCCGCCTCGCTTGCTGTACAAATGCCACGGGTACCACTGGGAGTTGCAGGGCTTTGAATGCCGAAGAAAACTCCATTATTTAGCACTGATGTACGATAATCTTTTCAACTTTTCGAGTGACAAATCTCAAAAAGATGAACCTTGATCGAGCAGATGTTGGCTTTCAGTCACCAAGGAATTAAGTCTGCCGAATGACTTTTACATGCATCCAATGGGACTTTGATTTTGGACACAGATATCAAAGTGACATGCCCTGTCATCGCTGGCAGTCTTCACAAATGCCTTTTTTTTTTAAGTTTCTCGGAATTCCAAGTGAACAAGTAGGCAGCTGCTGCTTTGTCTGATTTCTAAACTCATTGATGGAAGGGAAGAAGTCTCCAAAGGGCAGTTCTCAAAAGTCAACGAGAACAGTTATGACATTTTCTGTCAATATATGAAATATTGTAGCTAACCGGCACCTGTAATACAATACTTTCTGTCTCAAATGCAGATATATCATCTTTAAACCTGCTTCCTATAATACAGAACCAAATATGAGTGCTACTTTATGTATTTGCACCTTGAAAGTAAAATATAATGGGCGTGGATGAGTCATGCAGTCTTAATAGCAACGTGTAGTATTTAACAGCTTCTTTATTTGACAGAAAAAATTACATCAACAGTCCATCTCTTGAAAAAACTGTGTGTGGGCCAAAAATATATATTCCTAAAAACATGTTTAAGGTAATGTTTATAGTGCCCATCGCCCGGTACTACTAAAATAAAAAACTTAGCCCGATTCACAAAGACAGATTTCTGATTTTCATATGACTTACAAAACGTTCCAAACTTATTCTAGAAATTTAAAAAAAAATCGAGTACATTGTTAGCTATTCTGATTAAGAAGAACGCGTTATAACCACACCGACACCGTTTACTTCGGCAAGTGGGAGGCTAAAATCTCGACTGCACAGCAAAACTTTGTCGCGGAGACCCGCAATTGCCGACATGATTTGAGGTACAAGAACGTAATGCCACAAAAGCAGAAATAATTGTCGAACAGTGCCCTACAGAAATCCTCCAAGGATTTTAGACCACACACATGACATGTTCTATAGAAGGGAGACCAGAAATAAGAAGACAGAGACACAAGTAAAGGGATACAAGGGCACAGGTGACAGAGTATGAAGTAGACGACCAGGAAAGTGCTGCCTGGAGAAAAATACTGCTGTGGAGCGACTTGATAACTTAGACTACATTTTAAACAAGTTAAAACCAACAAATACATAACCGCGTGCTTGTTCGCCTAGTTTTGCTAATAGAGTCAGTGCTTTTTCATCTACATTTGCCAGTAGAATACCAATCGAAAACCCACCCCTAACCTTAAATACGTGATTGAAGAATTTCCCCATGCTGGTGAAATTTCTGTATTCATGACAGCCTTAGGGAAGAGTAAAATTCCTAAACATTCTGACTGTGAAAATCAGTGTTTTAACATTTCCAAATATGTTTTCTTGTATGCATAAATTAAACACGCCTGCCCAAAAAGCCGAACCGGTGTCCGAGAAGAAATCTGTTGTTTGTTTATCACAGTTTTCATGGAGTAGTTGTGTCTGATCTCTACCGAAGGTTTGAGATGAACCTGAATCTCCAGATATGACACACAAAACATCTTTTATGAGTAACTACCAGGAGTATGACATGCATATTCACGGAAACTGTGAGAGAGCAAGACTTAATATTACACCTTCATACATAAATCAAATCGAAACAAGGAGTAAGGCACATCTAATCAGAGAAAGCTGCTTGTGACTCTAGCCTATATATTTGTAGACTGTGCCGAGCCTGGTGCATTACTGGAACATCTGTTTTGGCTGATATTTCTTGGTGCAGCAGGTGAAATCCAGCTAGAGATCACGGCAACATGCTCACAATGAAGTAAAAATGTTGAAATGCGGGGCCATGTAGACCAGCATCTCTTTTGAACCTCAATGATAATTTGTTAATGGATATTATAGATTTGTCCACGAAGATAAGGTTGGCTTCATCATAGTTTCCCAAAGTGGTGATAATACAAAAAACTACTGCACGTAGCAAAAACTGTCCTATGCACCTGTAAAAGTGACTTTCTCCTGACTCTGGACAGGGAAAGGTGATTGATAAAATCACCTGGACGTACAGTAAGTAACTGATGCATTCTCTGGAGTATGGCCCACTGTTCCAGTCCTGGATGCCAGCTGACTAGAAGGATGCCAGGTCACAGATGAGAGTAAAAGGCATTAACTGCTATTTATTTTTTATTTATTTGTAGTTTTATATAGCGCATACAAAACCCAGAGGCATCAGAGCGCTTTACAAAGAACATTCACAGACATAGTGAACAGTAGGGTGTTTTACAATGAGCGATAGGAGGTCAAGGTCCTAAACAAGATGCTACTAAATGGCAAATTTCTGTACAGTGAGTCAAAGGGGGGGGGGGCGGGGTATAGCAACAGCAGGATAGTGGCAAGCGAGATGAGTGAGACCCCACAGTTACACAGTAGGTCGGGAAACATAGACTGGTTAGCTTAGTAGGTATCTCCTGACTAGTAACTGTTTTAAGTTCTTCTTAAAGGTTTATGGACATTTTCAGTGTTTTAGAGTTCCAGACTCTAGGAGCATTTCCTGGAAAAGACTAGGACAAAGTTCTGTGATTTTTAATATCTTGATGGTTCAAGGAGCAAAAAAAACTGTGCTTCTAAGGGAAGGGCTTGAGGTTTTGAAATTATAGATTTCATGCTAAATCAGATCCAGAGCATAGATTATAACGCTTTACAAAAGATATTTGAGACAGAGACGTGAAATTGACCTGTAATTACATGGCTAACATTCATCACCATTCTTGAATTGTGGAACTATTATAGTGGCTTTCAAGTTGTGGGTTTCACTGCACACAGTATGCTGCTCTTCAAAAACGTCAGCTCTCTGGCATAAAGAAAACTTTAAGAAGCCAAGCTCTACCAAGCCAGAGACTCCTAGATCTAGATTCAGAAGGTTTTCGATACTGCAACAGGCATACCTTGGAAGGATCCGGAATACTATTCTGACACATAAACGACATACAATCTCCACACTTAAAATACAACTCAAATAGCACTTCCTAAAGTAAACTTTCATGAATCTGTACCCATCTACTGTGACCAGTCTCTCTAAACCTGTACTACAAAGATAGAATTATGTTTCCAAATGCTTAAAATCCTGTTCATGTTTCATGACCTACTTCTTTTTTAAGGTTGCCCACTGTTTTCCTGTGCCATTCGCTATATAAGCTTATGCCAACCTATGCCCTGGGGCTTTGCGCACTGTAACAAAACCTAAACAGATACATCATATGACTGTGAGTGACACACAAACATCTGAATTAGACTTACACAAGGACTCGAGTCCAGAATAGGACGCTTTTTTTTTACATTGCTGCTGTTTTGGTGTCAGTTCATGTTCAGTTACAATGAAGAGAGATTTAGGAGAATGGCAGCTCATCTCTGTAAAAGGGTACTGTACAATGTGGACGAAACTGTTTCAGTACAGCAAATAAGATGAGATAATAAGCCTTTCAACCAGATCCTGCCATGACTGAGTTAAGGAGAGAGGAATGATCTTTCGTTCTCCAGCTACCAGGGACATAAAGCATTTGCCATGAGCCAAAACTAGGAGCAAATGGGGTCAACCTGAAGCAGTCATCAGCATTTTGTTTAGGTTTGGAAGCCAGATGGAACAGAATCTGATTTGGTTGGAGAGCTAAGCTGGTCTAGTCACCGTGATTTGGTGAATTTTAAAAAACCTGCTGCAACCACAGATTTTTACCAAATTATGGGGCATATTTACAATGAAAGTGGCGAAGCGTGTCGTTAAGCCTAGAAGGCTAACGACATGCTCTGCCACTTCCAAAACGCAGGTCTGCACCATATTCACAAGAATATGGTGCAGCCCGCTGTTTCCCCCTGCGCTGGTGCTAAATTTAGCAACACGCATTGCCCTCCCCTTTCACACTAAGCATTGCGTGAAAGGGGGCCTTATTTACAAGGCAGTGTTCAGCCACGTTAAGAGGCTTAACGCAGCCTTGTAAATAAGGGAAAGCCCCTATTGCCACAGGAAAGTCCTAAAAATTGACGTCCCCTTGGAGATAGGGGCCTGTAAATATACCCCTATATCTCTTCCCTTTCTTTTCATAAACTGCCATTACATGATGCAATACCTCACCCCCTCTTCTCTTGAATTGCAATCCCCTTCCTATTTCTAGCAGCACTGGTGTCATGTGAGGAGGTACAGGAATTGGGTAATTTTTCTCATCTGAATACTTACCAACTTTATCGTACAATCGCATCCCATGTTCTTCAATTCAAATACTGAATTGGAAGGCATTTACCATGAATCCCTAGGAGATGAAAGAAGCAAGAAAGGTTGCAAAACACTAGTATCTGAAGACATGTTATTCTCGGGGTAAAATGTGTAGACGATTAATCGATTGTTAAAATGCAAGAAAGGCCACCAGGAGCTCAAAGTGGTTACAGCAAGGAACTTTAGGCACTTCATTACAGGGTAAAGGACCTGGTGCTCCATCTTTGAGTGAGCAGTGTTTTTCATTCACTTTAAAATAGTAGGGACATATGTAGTGTTGTGCTTTTTTCCCTAAGTTGGAACCAAACATGTTTTATTACCAAAATTAAAGGCAAAAAAGTACAAGGAAGACTTAGATTCTTTAGGCCTAGCAGCCGCAATCTGGACAGAAAGTGGGGGAAAACAATATTCAATGATCAGCACAAAGGTAAAGTTTCCAATATCTAATAAACTTTTCACTTTTTCTTGAGTCACACAAGAACATTTTTCTGGTTTTACCCTCCCTGTGGAAGGCAAGTGATTATGCTGTTGACATACCCATAGCCCCAATATCTTCCTAGAAATACAATCCTGTTAATATGGATGTCAATGTATGCAATGATAGATGTGTGCATAAAAATGAAATCGAATCACTGTTGTTGAAATCACACCAATGTGACTTCTTCATCCACCCTGATTCAGAAGTACATGTTCAGGCAGGCTCTGAGACCTAGTCTGAGGCAACTGACTGACAGAGCACAGGTGATGTGGCACGTAACCAGCAGAACAAATGTGCAAACAGGAAAAACCAAGGATAATCCCACAGATAGGCAGCGACACCACAATGGTCCCGGGATATTGGCCCCATTAGAGCGCATGTGACTGCAGGGGTACGCATTCCCAAAACACCATAAAATTTGATTCCACATGAAGTTTGGAATACTCAGCCAATCAGGGCACAGGACATGCAGTGATCACACTCACTGTGCTGGACATTTGGAAAATTTACACATTGGCCATCATTGTGTCCACCTCTATTTCTCATCCGGTGGGAGTAATTTATGACTCCATGATTAGGCTCACATTCCTTTTCCTAAAAAGGATCTATGAATTGTTTTATGATGCTCCCTGAAATGTATATAAAGGTGCTCAAATCGATTGTACTTTGAGACAGTCTGCAGACCTGCTTCTGTAACTGTGCTCCCAGCATAGGTGTTTAATGAAACTAACTGTTCCTGTTTTGCCAAATGCCTCTTGTCTTTGTTTTTTAAAAGTAAATTCACATTCGAGCAACATTTTGGTGAGCGAGATGGGAGAAAAATGTGCTTCGAACCCAACTGCAGCCAAAGGAAAGGACCCCACACAGGCAGATTCATATCTGTGCAGTAAGGAAGGTGAGTAGACGCCACAATTGATTGAAAGTTCTGCTGACGAAAGATGCTGTCAAGTGGATAAGAGACTACATCTGTCTGGTCCTTAGTCCCAGCATTTGACATATGACAAACTAGGAAGAAGCAGAACATTTAACCTGAGCACCCTGCCACTGGCAAAAATCTGGCATATTGCGTATTTTATTAGTACAAACTGAGTCGTTGCAAGGCGGCCTCAGAGGTGATCCCACGGAGGTCACCTTTTTTCAAATGTCAGCATGCTAGGAAAGGTAAAGGTGTTTAGTTGCCTTGACCAATGGGCATGACACAGATGGTATGCTTGTACCTGGGAGTGTTACAGAAGTGAAGCCTCACTGCTTGGACTCTTGGGCATGATAAGGCAAGCACCTTGATCCTATTTTTTAGTCTAAAAGCTGTTTCTTAGTGCTGCTGGTTTCTTATCTGAATCAACTGAGAGGTGTTGTTTGCTTGGACTGTTGGGTGTGATACAGATAGTACGCATGACTCCTGGGTGCAATATAGGTGTAATTTGGACATTAGGGAAAACTTGGAACTTTGAGATTATGTGTAGTAAGTGCTTGGCCAAGAAGGGCCTGGAATTGGCAAATTGCTCCTCATTTCTGCAGAAATTGTTGTTATCTTTGTCCCTGAGCTGATCAGGCTCACTTTGTCCCATGTACAGCGCAGTCTCCCCTTGTCATCAGGTAACATGCGCCAAGGTGCTGGCTAAGGTTGTTTTGGGACAAAGTCATCATTTCTTTCTCTGTCAAGTTTTTTCTCTTTGTTTCATCATTGTGGTTATTAATTACAGGGAGAAGTGTGGCTCACTGGTTAGAAGCGGCAGACCCTGCAGCAGAGATCGGCCCGGGACCAGGGTTCAATTCCCGATGCGGCAGGGTCTTGGGTCAATGTCCGTGGACTCGATAATTCTCGCCGAGGTGCCTACGCTAACCATGGGTCCCACTCTGCAACTCTGGGCAATAGCTTGCTTAATCTCCACAACGGCCCCAGCAGCGCCTGGGATGCCTGGCTTCACCTTGGAGGTGCCCAGGAGGGACCATCTCACAGGGAAAGTCAGGACGGGTTCCCCAGCGGTATACAGCGCCAGGACACTCCGAGATGGAGTAACAGTGCGCTTTACAAGTATACTTACCTTTACCTTTACCTTTAATGCATTCTTGGTATTGTGATACTGGTAAATTGTTGCAAATACATTTTTGTCTTGAGTGTCCTGTTTTTTTAATGACTTGATGTTCTTAGGAATGTATTGGCAATTCTTCTAATAGTTATTACATATCTAAATAAGAGTCTGCTTTGTTTCTGCTGAATTCCCATGTTTTGTACTGACAATTGCACTTTTTGTTTTAGGTTGTGACCCTTCGTTTGCATTTTTTGTTTGTGAAATGTCTATTCTGATGCATCTGTATATAGCATTGAGCTCATAGAATTCATTGTAGCCAGTAATCCCTATGTATTTATTTCCCCATGATCTTAGTAGAATTTAAGATTACTTGACCCAGAGAAGCTAAGGCGCCCAGTCCCCAAATAAGGTTCCCAGCTTAATATGAAGTCGCCGCTAAAGCACATGCAAACTAGGTTCCACACACAGGTTAAAATGCTTAGCAAGTATTGCCATGAATAGCATGCAAACACTAAGACACATGCATTCCCCTGGCCAGAGGAAACGTAGACACTAACATATTCAAGCACACAAGAGCACACATTCGGACCAAATATGTAGGGCAAAAGAAGGCCAGAAGAGAGGCACTAGGTTATATCAAGTCAAATCAAGTCAAATCAAGTCAAGTCAAGAAAAGCTTTATTTCGATTGCCTTTTACAATAATAAAAAGCACAAGTAAAATGCAAATATTTCACAAAAATGTAGGTTAAAAACAGTATCCATTGAAAACAGGACTTTTAGACCTAAAATATACTTCTTGATATTAATAAGAATAGTGAACATTAAACTTGACAGTACATCTAGACAATGTCGCCCTTTAAATCACGATACACTTCCTTTGACAAAGAACTTGCTTTAAAAACATGGATATCCTTCAGGCAACATGTTAATTTTCTACAAGCTGGAGCTTGGTAAAAGCTGGACGACATTGCCTCACTCCCCAATTTTTAAAAGTAGAACTATCCAGGCCGTTCTTAACTCAATATAAAGTTTACAAAATAAGACTAGGTGGAATGAAGATTGAGGGGATTTGGTTATCACAAGGACAGAATTGTAATTCACTTGCCCAATTGTTCACTTTTGGGAAATAGACACATCTATGTATGGTCTCCAATCTGAATCTAATTAATGGGAGCCTATCAAAAACTCTGGGTACAAATATTAAATATGGCTTTAAACTAATAGTAGTAAGGACCCTCTGGTGTTGCTGGACACTTGGCTTCGTAATTTCCACTGATAATCGTAACATATCCAGGAATTGGAGCGCATCCTTTCTTAGGCTTTTTCTAGTAATCAGCATGAGCAAGTTTGGGTTGGTAAAATATTCTGGATGGCCCAAGTCTTTCACAAACTTGACCCATGGAATCTTTTGTGCCCTTTCCAGCATCAGACTATCCTGTATAATCTCCCTGTTTAATTTGGTCTCCTCTCTTGACCAGATCCTATGCCAAAGGAGAATAGGCTCTAATTTTATAAGGTCGGATATGTATGGGAGACCCAGCTCAGCATGACAGACATAAGTGGAGATAGTCGTAGAAGCTGACAAGATATATCTTAAAAATGTGTTCTCCACTAGTTGAATTGAGTGTGTGTCAGCAAAACCCCAAACCCCCGGTCCATAAATGACGGTTGAGGACACATTTTGCTTTGTATATTTGCAAGAGTTCTTTCAGGGACTTCCTGCCCAGTTTGTTTGAAAAGCTTGCAGGAGCAGTTGTAGTTCTAATAAGTGCCAGTTTTATTGCTGAGACCGCTTAGGCCCACATGTCATTCTGGCTAAAAAGAATACCTAGATATAAAAAACTGTTAGTTGGGGCTATTAAATGTCCATCTACGTACATATCCCTACATTTCTGGTTCCCATGTCCGCATCTCATTATAAAAGTCTTTGAGGTGTTAATTCTAAGACCAAGGTCATTCATAACATTAAAGAAATTATTTAAAACCTTCAGGAGACCGATCTGCGTATGGGACATTATTACAGTGTTGTTGGCATATAGAAGAGCAGGTATGGGACCGTTGCCTATTTGGGGGAAGTCTTGAGTATCCTTAAGAAGTGCCTGCCCTAGCCCATTAATATAAAGGTTGTAAAGAAAAGGGGCTAGGACACAACCTTGTCTAACCCCCCCCTCCTAATAGGGAAGGAGTCAGTGCGCTCTCCCCCCAGGCCAAAGCGCACACGTGCCTTTGCTCCACTATAGAGGCACTTAGAGAAGTGAATGATATTTTTATCAACCCCAATGATTCTAAAATCTCCCAAAGATTCGCATGCCTCACACAGTCAAAAGCTGCTGTGAGGTCAACAAAAGCTAAAAACCATCTACCCTTTGTTGCCCTAATATACTTCCCCACAAAAATAGCTAGATTTAAGCTATGCTCTACAGTCCCTAGTCCTTCATGGAATCCATATTGGATGTCTGATAAAATTTGGTGATCAGCTGCCCATGCCTGTAGGTGTTCCAAGATAATTCGTCGAACAACTTTGAAGGGAATCCAATAATGAAATGGGCCTGTAACAGGCGGGATCCTGCCGATCTCCTTTTTTTAATATGGGCACAATAGTGGATTCCACCCATGTTGATGGGAAAGAAGCTTGACAACTAGCATTTATTATTTGCGTAACAATGAGTGCCCATAGGGTAGTGTTGGAGCTATACAGGTGCACAGGGATCCCATCCGGCCAGAGGCTTTGCCACCTGTGCTTGATGAAAGCGCTTTATTTACTTCATTTATGCTAAAGTGTAAATCCAGAGTATCATTAGGGGGTCCATGGATATCACTTTCTTGGCCATGAGAGATTACTTGCCCATTGTATATCTTAGAGAAGTGTTCAATCCATTGGTCCTCGTTTATGGCTATTTCAACTCCCACCCACAGACAAGAATGGTCTCTTTACCACTTTCCAGAAAGCAGAGCTATCTTTCATTTGTGAGGCTAAGGTAAGCGACTCCGAATCCCATGCTTCTTTTCTTAAACATTTTCTTCCCTCTGTGAGGGCCAATTTATAATCGATTCTAGCCTACCTGATCTTAATGGTGTTCCTTGGGGAGTTCTGCAGCTTGTGTTTCAGGGAGAAGTATGCTCGGGAGCACTTCAAGTCAAACCGCCTCTGGTGACCAGACTTTTTCCCACCTTGTTTATATAGCACGTCCCTTACCACCCCCGCTATTATTTGTAAAGAGGATAGGATGCTTTTGGACATAGCTGATTCTTTCAGGCAAGTGTCAAACTCCAAACTACACTTGGTATTCAGCTGTTTATTTACCACTACGGGGTCCACCATATTCCATTGCAGGGTGTACTTATTCACTTTATCAAATTTTACATTGGCTAACGCCAGATCTACAGCCTGGTCATCCTTACCCTGTCTGTTAGTGGATAGTAGTACTCACTGCCTGGAGATTGCGGACATTGGAGGACCCTCGGAACTTTGACCGGGTGCTTTGCTGACGGGGCGGAGGGCTGAATCTGTGCCTTTGCCTGTGCTGTTCCTGGGCCGGACACTGTGGTGACTACAATTACGGGACTGCGAGGACCAGTGTGCTTAGCGGCCCCTCACCTGCCGCAGCTGGTCCTCTTCCCGACTCCACCTCCCAGCAGCATTAATACCTTTCACGGCCCCCCCGCTCTGCGGGAGCCGCTCACTGCCTGGAGATTGTGGACATTGGAGGACCCTCGGAACTTTGACCGGGTGCTTTGCTGACGGGGCGCAGGGCTGAATCTGTGCCTTTGCCTGTGCTGTTCCTGGGCCGGAGACTGTGGTGCCTACAATTACGGGACTGAAAGGACCAGCGTGCCTAGCGGCCCCTCACCTGCCGCAGCTGGTCCTCTTCCCGACTCCACCTCCTCCTATTTAGCACGCCCACTACTGCGCTCGCGGGACGTGCCCGGGCAAAGCCCGGGCCAAGGGCAGGCCCGTTCTAGCCCCTTCCAGACCGTGCAGGACCAGACCGAGCCTACTCCCTTGGCTCTAATTTGACCAAGGATACCTACTTGATCAGGCCCCGAGGACTTGTGCAAGCGCGGACTATGGCGGGTCGTGAGTTAAGGAGTAAGGCTACGGCTTCAAGTACTATGGTTGCAGGTACACTGGACAGTTTCCTGATTAGAGCGAATTCTGTAGTGACCAATGAGCTTGCTGTGGTTGAGCATCGCCTTTCTGAAGGTATTGACTTTCTCAGAAGATCCTCCATGGGCCTTATAGCCAGTGCTAAAACGCCAGAAAGGGAGGGGGGATCCTCCACTGCCCTGCTGGACAGTATTGATCATACTATAACAGCTGTCCTGCAAGATCTTGGGAACAGCCCAGGAGTGGCCAGGGCTCCTTTGTCAACTGTCCCAGAGGTGGTAGTACTATCACCGACTGCTGGCACTATTAATACTGGGCTACCAGTGGGCGGGCTGGATTTAGTACGTAGACAGTCACAGGGAGCGCAGGAAGGGGCTGTCCCAAAGAGGAAATGTGGTGCCCAGATGAGGGGCGCAAAAAAGGTGAAAATTGACAAGGGACCTGAAGCTAATCATCTCACGGATCAAGCTGAAAATAGGGAAGCCGCCCCTGTAACTAATGCTGCCACAAACCTATTTCCCAAGGTCTCTGTGATAACCCAGCCCACCGCATTTAGATTTGGGGATATGGTGCAGTCAGGGGCGGACATGATCCTCGCCATGGGTACTACCCTGAAATCTTTGTTGAACCCTCTGATGGACAGACTTAATTCTATTGATCATAGGTTACAAACTATTGAACTGGCCACCGGGGAGATGATGAACTATCTTAAATCAGTCTCAACTGTACCGCAGGGCCATGATGTTGGTGGAGGGGGGGTACCTTTAGTGCACGCTCCCCTGCCTATCATAAATTCGGCTCCAGTAAACAATCCCACAATGGCCCAGGTGCCAGCGGTTGTGGCCAGGGTAAATTCCCCCAGAAGCAGTGGCATGGGGCGGGAGAAGGCAGAGCGGCCCACTGCAGTAGGGGGCCGTGTAAAGTGGAGCAAGGTAGTTAACCTGCCCCAGGAGGCAGCTCCCCTAGTAGCGGTACTAACTGGTGTCCCTGAGCTCAGTGGCTCTACTCCAGAATCGTTTTCTTCCCTAAAAAACAAAGTGGTTAGTTGGTTGAACATCCATAGACCCCCCCCACCACACCAGGCATCCGAAATTGTTATGGTCAGAAGGGTCCCATGGGTGGGTTCAACAATTAAAAACATAAAGGGGGACTGTGTCCTGGTCAATTTCAGGAACACAGGGATAGTCTCCCATATTTGCAACTGGGTGGGTGGTACTGTCGGCACCATAATCCAGACCCGCCCATTATCTTTCTTTTACCCACCCCCAAGTAATCAAGTTGATATGGGATGTGAAGAAGGGTAGACAAGGGTGGGTGCTAGGAGTTACATCGGAGGGACTAAATATAATCCTTACATTACCCCCATGCATGTTAATTACCTTCATGATAATAGGTTCAGCTCCTTGGACCAGGTGGATTGACATCAAACTGAAAAAAGATTGGGGGGACGTGATGGTTTAGCTAGCCACATAAAACTACAGCCCATTGTGGCAGAGGGGAGAGGGTTGAATATAGATCTGGGGGAAGTGCAGGTGGTTTCCAATGCCCGCCCTGAAAGGGGAGACACCATGTCTAATATAGCGTCCATGCCAATTGGGGTGAAAGACCACTCTATGTCAAGTACAAAGGCAATTACTGGTAAAACATCGCTTAAAATCCTGTCATGGAATATTGCAGGGTTATGCAACAAATTGGCCTGTTCAGCGTGGGGTACCTTCATTGACATGAACGATGTCTGTCTTCTTCAGGAAACTTGGGCAAGAGAGGAGCAATTCAGGTGCGGTTTTGCCTCTTTCTCTATGCCCACAAAGTGGGGGGGGGGGAGGGGAGGCCATCGGGGGGGCTACCAATCTGGGTGAAAATTCATCTGGGGTGCAGTGCCAGGATTTTGGAGACCAGATCGGAGGATGTACAATGCATCCTATTGGAATGGCCGGACGCCTCCAAACTCGCTCTGGTCAATGTCTGTTCTAGACCAGTGAGTGTCACAGAGGAGTCAAAAACCATCGAGGAGCTCTCCGCGTTCCTAACTAGGATTCCCCAGGGGGCTACGTTTGTGGTAGATGGTGACCTTAACCCCCACTTTGAGCCAATGACAGATCTGATGGATGGCGCAATTTCGGAAGAGGACAACTATTGCAAAATACCTCCGGTGGTGGGTCCCCCGCCCAAGTCATGGGCACCGCTGGCGGTGCAAATTCTTGCCCTGACTCTAAACCACTCAATAAGGGCATGCAATGGCTGTGTAATTTCGGATACACCAGCTAACCACACCTATAATAAACCCGGCCAAGAGGCTCGCCTGGATTATATATTTGTTGAGGCCTGCGCTTGGCATAAGGTTATTGATTTCAAGGTGGAACCCAGGGGTGAAAGTGATCACAGCCCTTTGATCCTAGATTTCCTCTCCCCTGGTTGTCCTAAAGATAGTCTCAAGGGAGGGAGTGGATCAGACAACTGGGCACTCCTCTCTAGCAATAGACGAAGAATCAAATGAGACAGAGCAGTAACCCGCCCTGAGTTAGTGGCTGAGATATACGCCCAAGTAGCCACAGCATTGGAAGCTGTCGTTGCCCTGACCTCTGAGTTCACCTCCGCCTCAGTATTTTCTAAGCTCGGGCTTTGTATCAGGAACCGACTACTAGTTTAGCTGAGACCCTAAATCCTGTGGGAAAAGGGAAAAAAACAGGTAACAAATCTACCTGGTTTAACCCAGTATGTAGAAGGGCAAAATCAGAGCTCCTCAGTGCACTGAAGCAAAATCATAATAGCGCACTGATTAAAGTAAAAAGGGCTGCATACAAGAAGCTAATTCATCATGCAAAAGCTGAGTAGGAGGTGGACCATTGGGCCAGTCTAACATCGAGCCTGGCAGGAAGAGATGCCAGGAACTTTTGGCAAATTGTAAACACTGGTTCGGCTGAGCCAGTTGCGGCTGTGGCCCCTAATGTTGCTGCCGAGGTGTGGGAAGAGCATTTCCGCACCTTATACCAGGCGGATACCCCCTTGGGTGCTCTTAACCCGCTGGCACTATCCCCCAATATTCAGAGCGGAATAATAGAGTATGAGTTCTCTGTGGGGGAGGTACACACAGCTATTCTTAAGCTTCCGTCAAGTAAAGCTCCGGGCCTAGATAAACTACCAGGCGATCTTTTAAAGCACGAACCAGTGGTATGGGCCCCTTATCTGACGGCTATCTTCAATGCCATATGGGGAGGCATGGAGGTACCGAGTGCTTGGCTGGGGGCAGGGATTGTTCCTATTTTTAAGAAGGGCTCACCTCTGCTCCCAGCCAACTACAGGCCAATCAGCCTCATTGACGTGCCCCAAAGGTTTTTTGCACGGCTGATCTTAAATCGTCTTTTAGACTGGATTGAGGAGCATTCTATCCTGAGCCCCTTCCAGGCAGGATTCAGGAACATTTTTTCCACCACGGACCAGATCTTTCGTTTATATATGCTTTACTGGAAAACCGTCAAGATCGGGGGCGGGTCACTATATACGGTTTTTGTCGATTTACGTGCGGCATTTGATGTGGTCCCACGTCAGAAGCTCTGGACTGTACTCGGGGAGCTTGGTATTCCACCTCCACTACTGAATATGCTAATCCGACTCCATGCTGAGAACTATGCACAGGTTAGGTGTGGTAGCAATGGCTCGCTAACGGCTCGATTCCCCATGTCAGGGGGGTAAGGCAGGGGTGCATCTTGGCGCCTACCCTGTTCTGCCTCTACGTCAACGGGGTAATCGCACACCTGGAGGCGGTATTAGATAGAGACGTTCCAAGGCTTGCAGGGTCCCGGATCACCACGATTAGTTCGCGGACGATACCTTATTACTTTCTAAAACACCAATGGGTATCCAGCGGGACTTGGATGGGTTTGTCTCTTTCTGTAAAGAGCGGGGTTTGGAAATAAACACCTTAAAAACCAAATTGATGATTTTCAACTCCCCCGCAACAACATGCCCAAACCCTGTGATAGATGGAGTCGGGTTAGAAAGGGTACAAACCTTTGACTATCTAGGGCTTACCCTTAATGAATCCTTTACCTGGGTCCAGCATCAGCTGAAATTACAACTTAAGATGACCCAGATAGCTGGGGGTATTTTGAAACTCCTGAGTAAATCATTGCTCAAGCCGATTGGTCCCCAACTGGAAATTTACAAATCACGGGCGCGTGGGGCAGTGTCGTATGGGGCCGAGTTGTGGGGTTACAAGAGTGGTTCAGCAATCATGGTTGAGGAGAATAGATTCCTAAGGCAGTTGGCAGCCCTGCCCCCGAGTACCCCACTAGTGCCGTTAAGACTTGACCTCGGCCTCAGACCTATTGAAGAAGAACTGGCCCTCAGACCTCTAACTTTTTGGAGGAGACTCCGGGTTACCCCAGAGCTGAACAAATATAGGCAGGAGCTAACTGAAGTTCTGGGGTTGCCTAATGTGGGTAAATTGCCCTGGTTCAAGCATGTTAGAGAGAAATTTGAGAAGCTCGGCCTTGCATCAATGTGGTCAGACCCGGAGCACACTTGTGCTGGAATGTCACGGAAACAACTGGACCAGTTGTACAGGGACAACAAAATGGCTCTTTTATCATCTAGTGCCCAACCAGGCACTCTCACAGCCACGTTTCTACTGACCAAGGATTGTTATTATTTGGAGCAAGTCCTGGATGACATTAGCCCTGTTGTCGCAAGGAAGCTCTTCCTCCAATGGCGGCACGGCTCGCTACCCATTAGATCACTTACGTCTAAATGGTGCGCACTATTGCCCAAGAATTGCCCAGGGTGTAACGCAGACCTAGAAAATGATGTCCATGTTATTTTTTTCTGTCCCGCCTATACAAACCAGAGACGCAGGTGGATCATCCCAATATGTAAAAACCTGGGGATGACCCACTGTTCACAGGCGCTCAGAATTTTAAAGACGGATCTTTCACCGGTTGTGGTCTTCGCTGTTACTAAGTTTTTAGCAGCACTTTGGATTATTAGAAGGGCACTTCTGGTAAATTTATAAATTAGGATAAAGCAGGCATATCTATAGAATTACATTGGGTCTGGCATTCTAACTCTAGCAGGGTAGGTGAGTCAAACTGTTATGTATTAGAAGCAGTCACTGCTATGGATTGGCCTTATTATTACTTGTTTTTTAATATGTTACTGTATTATTTTTATTGTTTTACTGTTGTGCTCTTTTATGACAATTTTCTTGTCGAAATAAAGACTTTGAAAGTACTGAAATGCATAGTGGAAAATGATCAACCAAGGGATTAGGATCAACTGAAAAAAAAGCAGCCTTGAGGCGTATGTATTTGATAACGCTTTATTTACTTAAACCACAATAGAAAAACTATTTGATGGAATATTGTTATAAAGGTTAGCCAGTACCGTACAATGAGAAGCATTTGGGTACAAAATGAGCAATTGATAATATGGAGACTCAAGGTGAGACTCAATCCTAGTAAGGTTCAGCTTGTTGGATATATATGTACAGAGCCCACATTTTGCTCTACCCTGTAGGCCCCCTATGGGGGCATTAAATGTTTTAAAACCATTTATGTGTATTGAATCCGTCAGCCACGTTTCCTGAAAACATAGAATATGGTGTTTTAATATGAATTCAGGCCGTTGGGGGTTCTAATCTTGGAGCATAATCCTGATATGTTCCAGGATACAAGGCTACAACCAGGGCTCACATTAGAATAGGGGAGACTGGCTACCACCAAGTCATGAGAGTTACTGTCTCCATGTCAGGGCTGCGGCTGGACTGCAATCCAAGTATTAAGTAATTCTGGGGAAGGCACTTGATCCCGGGTAGTAAAACCAATATCCTGGGCTTCCTCTGCTGGGAGCTGAAGATTTAATAAATCAAGGGGATGAGTCTGGTCTCAAGGTAAGAACCCATTGACCTGGTCTTCCTCTTCAGTACAGGCCAAAGATGGCATGGACTTTTCCTGCTGTGTTATAATTTGGAATCTATTTTCCTGTCTTGGCACCCTGTCGCCAGAATAACCAACTTGCTTGTCTGGGGGTCTTAGGCACTGACTCTGAGAGGGCAGTCAATTAATATCTTCTGGTGTGTTCAGAATATCAAAATAGTTGCTTGTTGGAATTGCATACTTTAATTTAAATGCCCTGAGTGAATCTCTCTACCTCCGCAGTATACCTTAGGTAACTTGATGGTGGGTAGAAATGCTCAAAAGGTAGTATGGTTAGCTTATGTGGACTGACAGGCCTATTACCGTCCCTGTCTAATATTAACTGTACCAAACCTGGGGTCTTAAATGACAACTCAACGCAGTCTCTTGGTAGCGACTTTCTGGACTGGCCAACCCAGCCTATTCTTTGTGCCATCTTGAATTCTGTAAACAGGAGCTTGTTATTAATCCCAGTCCTTGCGCTGAGGAAATGAAGGGATTTATTCTTCAGTGATGATCAATGCTCATTATTACTGGATGACTCGATGGGGGCATTCCCCAACACCAAGTTATACAGGGTTGCTTCAGGAGCTGGATGTAAATTTGTAGCTGGATTATGGTCAACCCTTTAGTCACAGGAATATCCCCTCAAGGTGGTTGGATGCTGGCCTCTATCAGATTAAATATGGTTATCCCTTACAACAGTTTCCCCATTTGAACCCTGCATGGACACAGCATATCCCCGTTTCGCGCAACCCGGGACAGATGGGGGCTCGACGTTATTCTTAGCCGCATCACTAATTTTGAGATTGGGCAGACCCCTGTTAGTTTCAAGACTCTCCAATTGATTGTTTGCAGAAGTTACTTCGCTCCTACTCCGGCAATTGTCCATGAGTCTTGAAGAGGTATTTGTCATAGACTTTTCAAAATTAGCTAACCTAGCTCAGTTTGGCTTAATTTTTGCACTATTGGATCAAATAGGGCTGATAACATTAACTTTACTTTACCCAAAAAGTCATCTTTTACCAGGGTATTTGATGTTTCTACGGTGGCCCCCTCTTTACATCCTGGGATCGTGCCCTGATTAACCTCACTATCAGATGGATGGGCTTTACTTCCTGAGTTTTTGGGCAAGGGTTGATTTTGTTTATGGGTGCCCTGCCCCTTCCACTTCTTAGATGGCGGAACTAGATATGCCTGTGGGCTTTTTTTGCCTTCTGGCTCCTAGTGGTGATGGTTGGCATGTGTGATTTCTCAGTGATTTTAGTGATCTCCGGTACCATTGTAGTTTCAGAGTGTGAAGGAGTTTCTTCATTATTCAGACTAGCAGAGGGTGCATTTCGATTAAGCAAACTTTGGGGGTCTAAGGATAGTCTCCGCTCAGTAAGTTGAATCTCATGTATAAGAGCGGATTAAGCCCTCAATAGAAAAGCATCCAGAGTTCCTGCAACCCCCTGCCCTGCTGCAGTCTAATAGCCAGGAAATATCAGGTATCAACAATCAATAGTGTGGCCCTGCCCAGCCTCTTTTGGTCTCTGACAGGCTTGGACAGGCCCGCCCTATGCCTGGGCACCACCCATGCGCGTCCCGCGCTGCGGGTGATCAGACGCACTTTAGTGCGCGATGCAGGAGTCAGCTTCTCCTTCCTGGGAGAGCAATGGAATGTGGGCACAGAAGTCCCCAACCGGCCAAAGCAGCAGTCGCGTCCCGTGCTGCGGGTGTTCAGACGCGCTTTAGTGCGCAATGCAAGAGTCATCTCCTCCCTCCTGGGAGAGCAATGGAATGTGGGCACTGGAGTCCCCCACCGGCCAAAGCAGCAGTCGCGTCCCGTGCCATGGGTGTTCAGACGTGCTTTAGTGCACAATGCAGGAGTCACCTCCTCCCTCCTGGGAGAGCAATGGAATGTGGGCACTGGAGTTCCCAACCGGCCAAAGCAGCAGTCACGTCCTGCACCGCAGGTGTTCAGATGCGCTTTAGTGCGCAATGCCGGAGTCAGCTCCTCTCTCCTGGGAGAGCAATGGAATGTGGGCACTGGAGTCCTCCACTGGCCAAAGCAGCAGTCGCGTCCCCTAGGGATAGGTTATATCAATCCACTGGTCGAAGGAGCCGGAGGGCCCCTTACCATATAACGTACTACTAGATCTAAACATGAGAGGCCAACCAGCCAGTAGGCCCAGGCAATCCCAGTGTCACTACAGTCCAGTGCTTGAGCTCCCCGAAGCTTGACCCCCCGTTTATCGCACTCAATCCATCGGACTACAGTGGCACGTAGAACGTGCACTCCCAGCTATCCAGGTGAACACACTCAGGTGACTTGGAGATTCATAGCAGTCCTGGATAGTGACACAACAACTGCTATCATACACGGACGACACCGTATTGATGACCCTGACGGCCAATAGTCTCCAAAAAGCCCTGATCGCTTTTACTGATTTTATACCAGATTTGGATCTTAAGATCAATTTTAATAAGTCTTTTATCATGGTCTGCGGTCCGAAAAATACAAAAACGAGGACATTTGTGGTAAACGGTAGAACCATTGAAAAGGTCCCTTCTTTCACATATTTGGGGAATGTTTTTAACAACAAATTAAACTGGGACAATTCGATTGTGACTAGGGCCCAACAGTCCAGTAGAATCATAGAGGGCTTGTTTCGTTTTGCGTGTAAATTGGGACATAAGCCAGTGTCGGTCAGTTACAACCTATGGGGCAGGTGGATGTGAAAGTCAAAAAAACTGTGAAATGCAAATTTTGGAAAACAAATTCATAAAAAGATTGCTGATGGTTCCCATTAGATCTTCTACAAAACTTTGTCATTCAGAGCTGGGATTGGATTTTGTTGAAGATAGAATCAAAATTGCGCCCCTGATTCTATGGAGGAAAGTGTGGTCATCAGAAGAATTATCATTTACCAGAGCGATTTTAAGAGATTGTTTAAGTTTAGAAAATGTATTGTCTATTCCCTGGCTCTGCTATGATAGAAATGCTTTAAGTAAGATTGGCCTAGGTATTTATTTTGAAAATCCTGATGGCACACCATCTAATATAAAATCAATGATTAAAAATGCCTGGCTATTATAATGAGTTAGTTACATCTAACCTGGATGATGAGACCCCATTCTATGGGTCGCCAAATCTTCAACAATTTTATCTATCTTTTAGCACTGATACACATTCCCGCTTCCTTCTGATGAGGTTTCGTCTCTGCACATAGCACTTTCTTGTGGCATTTCCTATCCAGGCGAGTTGGCGTGAGAGACTAACTCGCTGTCTATGTAATAATTTGGCCAAATAAAGCACAATGCACCTTATGCTGTTTTGCACTTTATATAAAGATATAAGGGCACATTTTATTAGGCCCATCCTGAGGGAAATTGCTCCTTCTTCATACCAGGAAGGTTTTAATCATTTACGATATTTGCCCAATGCTGTCATTTGTTGTGCTGTGTTACATTTTATTAGAACTGCTTTGCGAATCAGGAAACAATATGAATTGTGATAGGGAAACTGGGAAATATGGCCTTAAGTAATTTTAATTAATTTATTCTGATACCTTTGGAATGATATAAAGAAATTGGTAGTTTACAGAAAACCCTGCTCTGAAACCTCATATGCTGTTTGGTCATACTTAGCTTTTGCAAAATGTAATATGGAATAATAGTATGCATTGTTTTATTACTGTAACCATGTACTTTTATGATTCGTAAGAATCAAATAAAGTTTTTCAAACTGAACTGACACAACTAGTGGGGGTGAGGAAAGGGGCCCCAGCACTCTGAGAGATAGCGTCAAGAGTCGGTGCTGCCGGGCCCAAGCACATAACAATCGTGGGTTGACCCTGAGGGAGATAATAGCGAGAGATAAAAGAGAAAACTTTGCTTGTCCGTTCTGGGACCTGCTAGCAGACTGGACTAGGAAGGGGATTCAATTCAGCCAGTCCTGGCCTAGGGGAGGGTCATTTGAGCCAGCTGACATGGTTAAGGCTGAGGATTGCATTAGATATAGGAGGGGAAATCCCGACTCGAATTTCCCCATTCATGCAACAATACCTCGTAAGGTGGGAAAGAGGCCAAGTCCAGGAAGGAAGGATAGAGAGAGAGAATATTAAGACATTGGGACTGAACCAGGATGTCACCACAAAGTCCCTGAGATGGGAGCACAAGATCCTGGTTAGAATAGTTTTGGCCGCAATGGCTCAGCAGGTGGTAGCTCAAATGGAGGTACCACTGCAGAATTTCAGGAAGGATTTAACATGTAGTAGCAGGTTTTGAGGAAGTATTACAGAGAACTCCCAAGGCTGGGACCAGGGTTGCAGTCCCCCCTTCTCTCCCAGAACCAGGTAAGTTCAGGTTCAATACAAGCCAGTCCCATGCCTGGTGGGTGGCATGACAACCCCTCACTCACATACCCTGTGCTGTCAGTGACCCAACGGTCTGAGGCAGAACCAACAGCAGCAGTGGCCTTTGCCACTGACAAAAGCAACTCTATTGTGATGGAAGCACCACTGGCACTGTATACAGTACATTGAGTGTTTGCAGTCATCCAAAAGAGCAAGAGCACACTGACTACACAACAAGTTTCAGGGTATGAACTGATGCTCTCTAGGCCATCTCTAAAAATAGTATGGTGCCTCCTAGTGAACCCAAAAGACACACAATTGATGGACGGAATGCAGAACAAATCAAAACATTCACACCCAGTCAAGAGATCTGGGTTAAATCCATCATTCTTTTGCTCACCATGCCACCTCAGTTTAGACCTGTCCGTATGCAAATCAGCCTTGACCCTGTGCCTCATGGGAATAGTCCAGCCCGAACTGCCAAGCCAGGTCCTCGCTAGACCGGAAACAAGCATCCTAGGACTAGTTTCGGGGTTTCACCCCTCTTCAGTCAGGATAGCTTTATTCCAGTGGCACAGTGAGCCCAGGACCCAAGTCTGGGCATACCTGGCGCACTTAGGGCGAGAAAGCAAAAGACACACAATTAATGGACAGAATGCAGACAAATCAAAACATTCACACACAGTCAAGAGATCTGGATCAAATCCATCATTCTTTTGCTCACAGTGCCACCCCAGTTTAGACCTGAAAATATGCAAATCAGTCTTGACCCTGTGTCTCATGGGAACAGTCCAGCTCTTGGTCACGGAGGGTCATTTTCCATGAGAGCAGGCACTAGCAGCAGTGGCCTTTGCCACTGACTAAAGCACCTCGATTGTGATGGAAGCAACACTGCCACTGTATACAGTACATTCAGTGTTTGCAGTCATCCAAAGAGAAAGAGCACACTGACTACACAACAGGTTTCAGGGTATGAACTTATGCTCTCTAGACCATCTCTAAAAATAGTACGGTGCCACCTAGTGAACCCAGCCACCTTCCTAGCCCATGAGGTTCAGAAGGGTAAGAAGATCCATGACTGCACAATACACACCACTGAGGTGATAAGCCAGGCAGAGGACGATCCCATCCTAGATAGTGAAGCATTGGTCATTGACGGGTCCTACATGATAGACCAAGAGACAGATAAAAGACACACGGGGCAGCTGCAGTACTGGCCCGTATGATCGATCGATGTGCCAACTATCAATACCTAATTGTAATGGTCTGCCCATACCCCGGGTGGATTGACCCCAACCCTTGCACACACTGTGACCCCTAGGCAGCTGCAATTTTTCTAGTAAGGGATTTAATACCCAGGTGGGGGGTACCAGAAGGCATTCGATCAGACAACAGAAGGCAATTTGTCAACTCCATTTTCAATCACATCTGCAACCTTTTAGATATAACACACAAAATAGCTTCAGTATTTCACCCTCAAAGCAACGGCGTAGTTCAAAGACTCAAAGGTCTGGTAAAAATAAATTAAGCAAAATCTGCCCCAACCTTGATAAGAAGTGACTCCACTGTCAGCTCCTAGCCGTGTTCATGCAGTGGAATACACCCAGCAGTATTCATCATCTTACACTACAACAAATTGTAACCGGGAGACAGAGGGGAACACACATCCGAAAACACGGACCAAAGTAAGCGCTGAGGTGAGCTCACAGGCTCTAAGTTACAAATGACATGTGTATCTCTCTGAATTAACCAAACCCGTTAAGTTCCTATCTAAATAAGTCAACCATTGGAACTCTAAGTGCACCACCGTCAAACTACTGTATCAAAGACCTCTACCTGGGCAGGAAGTGTACATCTGCAATTTTGTAAGGAAATAGAAGCAGGCCAGGTTTGAAGGACCCTACTGAGTGACTATCGCAACACCTACCACCCCTCAAGGTGGAAGGAAGAGAGGGATGAGTACACCTCTCCGACGTGTGGCTGAAACCTTTCACAGTAAACTCCCTAGAGGACTAGGGACATCATCCCTGGATTCATCCCCAAGACTTTTAATGATCAATAAGTTACGTATTGATGCACAATGTTATAATAACCTCTATTTACTGTGGGCGTTGCCGCATCCATATGTTGCCAAAGATCTGCCTAGTCAAATAGAGTCCACTCAAACATTTGCACAGTGCTTGTGTATGGACTTCTCCCATGTCACTTATAATTACACTGAACCCAACACTAGCATCCCACATGCACTACACAGCTCACTCCTATACAACAGATGCTATCAGCACAGGATCGCCATGGGAACCCGGACATCAGACAGGTCATGTTACATCTGTTCACTGATGCTGCATGCAGTTGGCACAGACAGGCGTTATTTGTCCCAAGAGATAGCCCCCGAAAAAGCAAAATGCCTTCTCCACATGTACCTATGTAGGACTAGGACCAAGATATCACCCAACAGATCAGAATCCCATAGAGTAGTGGTAAATCTGAGCTGTTAAGAGGCCAATCCCACAGCACTGTACCCTTTCAGTGAGCCTAGAGATATTCAAACAGAGCTAAATAGGATCAGCCGGGTAGGCCCATAGGAGAGGATACTTTTTGGCCCTGGGACTCTCCTGAAAAGAGATTCTTGGAGGTAGCAAAGCCACTGCACCAGTGCACAAACATGTCTTCTCCCATTTCTGTCTGTGATCCCAAGTTGGCCCTCAGCATGTCTAGGGCACTCTTTTTTAAAACCAGATGGACACCAAAAATGGAGTTCCAGTGTAGGGCCATACAGTTTTTTGATACGAAGGGAAATGAGTCTCGTAGGGGAGGGGTAAACACCAGAATAGATAACCCCTGCCAGGAAATATGGGATACTAAGATAGATCGGTACACATGGTTGGAGCGGAATGGGCAACTCCTAATTGTAGGTAAACTTACACTTTATATCTGTGTTTCAGAGGTAATTGAATGATTCCACTCAGTACAAATGAGAACTGTGGTGCAATATTACACATACCAAACGTGCAATGGGGCACCTCCAAGCTGGTGAATCCATACAGGCAGTGCAGTGAATTTGCCTACATCCAGCTGGTCCCCAGATGGTGGAGTCTATGCTCCCTCATCACCATACACACCCCAACTCTGGTTATTCTTGGAGAAGATCTGTCAGGGTTGTACCAACACCCGCTACAGAAGAAGACAACTCTGTTGCATCAGGATCAAGAGAAAAGAACTGCTGAGTATTTTTGCTGGACTCAGTTCAAGGACATTCTGGAAGAATTCAGACTGTTTTCAGACACACAAGTACATGCATGAGGGTACATACCCTTCTTCACTGTGCAGACAAAAGCAAATGTCTGATGGTTGCAAATAACCAGATGGCAAATGTTGAAAGTGATGAACAGTACTGAGCTTGGCATTAATGCAATCAAGGAAAAACTAAGAGCTGTTCACCTTATGGTGATGCAACATCAAAACATTTTGGACTTGACCGTAATTGAGGGAGGGGTGTGTGTCAAAATTGGTGCATCCTGGTGCACATTTATACAAGGCAGTGAAATGGACAACAGGAATTTGACTCTTGACTTCCAAGCACTGCATCATTTACAAAGAGAAATGCATGAGGAGGGAGATGCCCCTAAGCAGGAATAGTATAACAATTGGTTTCGCTGGCTCCCCCGGTGGTTTACTGGTCTGTGTACATCATTGCTGCCCATTCTCATCTTCATATTGATTTTGTGTGATTTTCCACAAGTGGAGGTTTCCTGCTGTAAAAACACAGTACTCAATTGGGTAGAATGCAAGTAACCAGGGAAGTAGTAATAGTTAAATCTGAAGCACAAAAAGCCCCTAAGAAGACGACTGTCATGAAATACGGGGTAAATGATTTAGTTGAAAATTCAACTAGAGGGGGGAATGTTAATATTGATGTCAATCTGTGAAATGATACATGTGTGCATAGAAACAAATTAAAATCAGTGTTGTCGAAATCACCTGACATGACCTCTCCATCAACCCCGAGTCAGAAATACAGGGTCAGGCAGGCCCTGGAACCTATGCCTAAGGTGGTAACTGATTGACAGACCACAGGTGGGGTGACACTTAACCAGCAAAAGAAACGCACATTTTGGAAAAATCCAGCTGAATCCCACAGATAGGCAGGGACACCACAATGGTCCAGTGGTATTGGCCTAAATAAAGGACACTTGACCAGAGGTGTGTGTGTTCCCAAAACACTATAAGTTAGATGCCACATTAAGGGCCTCATTAGGATGGCGGTGGACTTTGCCCGCCCACCATCCTTGCGGTAGTAGGGACCGCCCACCATAAGGGTGGGGGTCCCGTCGGCAGCATTAGGATGCGCCCACCACAGGGGCGTTCCATGGGTGTTGCTGTCGGTGTTCTCATGCAACACCCATGGAACAAGACACATTTCCAGATTTACGAGAAATCGTAAATGCGTCTGAATGCTACACCCCCCTAAGGGTGGCGCAGCGAAGCACAACGAGGAGAAATGTTTTCATTTCTCCTCGTTTTTTCCTCTTTCAATGCCTTCTGCTTTCTACAGCATGCATTGAAAGAGGAAAATGTCTGCAGTCATTGTTTTTGTGCAGGAAGGTGCCCTCCCGGCAAAAAAAAAAAGATAACCTCCCCATGACGCAGGCATCCTTGCACCATGGTGCAAGGGTGCCTGCACCAGTGCATGGCAGCAGTTTGTGCACCAGCACAGGGGCGAGCACAGGAATGCGACATATTGTTATAAATATGTCGCATTCCTGTGCTTTGGAAGTGCTGCAGCGTGGCGCAGCCAAAAGGCTTAAGTTGCCACTCTGGTGCACTTCATTGTAAATCTGCCCCACAGCGTTTTGATTTCATTTACATGTATTTTAAAAGGCTTTATGGCAAACACATCATTTGCAAAGTTGGGTAGGACAATGAAAGCAAATGTATTCCATTTATTGCCTAAATACAATTCAGTGGCACAAGAGTCAAGACCCAACCGAGCCACCTATGAACCAAAGAGCATGTACAGCCCCGTGGAGGATAACAGCGACTCCCGGGTCCAGCTGCACAACGAGGAAGCCTTCGAGCACGGGATCCACTAACACGCCAAGGTAACGCAGGGCACTGGGGCAGGAAGGGCGGAATGTAACTACACCACGACTTCGGTGCCGGCTTTCTTCCTCGGAGGTGAGAGCTACGAGTGCCCGGATGCACAGTCCGTGTGAGCCTTGCAGCTGGCACTCGATCCGGCCCGCGAGTGTATGGGCCCGGGCCAGGATTGCGTCTCTGCTCTCTCCCCCCACCCGCCTCCGGTGACCCAGCAGCTGACGGCCCAGGGAGCATTGGCCGTAAATCATAGCCCTCTCCCTTCGGTTATGGAGGACTGATCACGGCAGTGGAGCTGCGCAGTGGTCGAAGGGCGGCCTACTGCATATACAGTATTGAAACAGCTATTTGGGGGTGGCAGCAGGCACGAAAACGGGCGAGTCATCCAGGGCAATGTTTATAGACCAACTCCCTGAACTCTGAGTCAAACTGGAATCGGCACTGCCTGACTTCAAAATGGCGCCTGTGGAGGACATAACGCCTCGTGATAACTCCGGGCCACCTCAAACAACCAGTCCCTCACCAGGGTATCCTTTCCTACGCTGCGTCCCCCCTCTAATGGAATCCTGCTCTCTGTGTTCTTCTTCTAGTTTCTTGACTTTGGTGACTTTTGTGCATCCCACCATATTATTTTTTTTTTTATGGTCTCCTTCTATACCAACGACCCGGACCCGCCATTTTGTCTGACCTTTGTCCCATTCCTTTTTCCCTCACGACTCCTCCTGATGACCCTTGATCGTTTTTCTCTTTTTGCTGGACTGCCTTAAATATAGATTTGTAAATATGTATATAATTGTCCAAGCCTAATTGCTGTTAAAATGTAATCCTGTGTGAATTTACTATTTCTATATATAGAACTCTAACCACTAGTATATGTAGTAGACCTTTGTACTTACTACCATTCCTATGTGAATTTAGAGTTTTTCTGTTTGTATCTCTTCCTTGAGTGACTTTACAACTTCTACATGTGCAATTTTTTCCTGTCTACCTTGAGTGACTTTACACCTTGTACATTGGCAATTTTTTTTCTGTTTGTATCTCTCATGCAACTCATGTAATCCAAAGTCCTTATGTAACGCAACTGGTTCTTTTGTAAAGCGCTCCGACACTTTCGTGTAATGTTCGCGCTATATAAAATGCCAATAAATAAAGGGTCAAACCCCTCAATTGAATCTCGGATGGGAGCCATAAATCACCCTAGACATACCACAGAGGTGTCAAAATTGTTTTATCCAAGTACTGAGCAACAGCAGAGATCCAGATTTGGTCTGAAAGTCACTCTCTACACAGATGTGGGGGAGAGAGCAGCAATGTCACCTTCTCACAGACCCTGTCAAGAGGGCACACTAGTAGACCAGCATCCCCAGATGTGATATGTGAGGATTTTGGTGTATTATATGGTGTGGTTGTGTGACCACACCATGCGACACAATCACAAAATCATCTGGGATACTGTCAGGCTCATTTATAATAGCTATCCTGGGTAGCTGTGGCTTAAAGCAGCAAAGCTTAAACAAAGGAACTAGTGTAAAGCAAGAAAGACAAACAACACATAAGTTCTCTAATAACAATTTATAAAAATAGAATATATTTTTATGAATTTATAGACACCAATAACGATTTTTACGTAAAACGTAAATCTCAGATTTTTGGTCTAAACTGCAAACAAGCATTGGCAAGTATAAAGGTGAAAACTTTCAAAAACGTTTCAAGAGTTGTGTTTGACTACTCCCGCGCAGATCAAGAGACCGATTCTGACTGGTACAAGGTCAGTGGGGCCAATAAGGAGTACTGGGATAGTTACCTGGTCGCCATAGTCTAGTTCCACACTTTCCACACCAACAACCATAAACGTCAATGGAGTGGTCCTGATGTTGAGAATACAGGATACTGAGGATTCTATAAGATGTTCTGGATGCTGTGTGGTATAGTAGGGTTTCCTGTGGTTATTACTTGGGCCATGGATTGGGTGGGGCAACTTTGGCCATGGGGTTGCAGTCCCTCAAAGTCCTCTTTGGTCTAGTAGAAGACTAGTTATGACTAGACGACTGGTTTCCAGTCACAGCAGGTCCAGTTGTTTCCTTTGGTGAGGGCTAGTGCCAGTCTTTGGTGAATAATCTGCACTCCAGGAGTGCTCTTCTTAACTGCAAATTGGCTATCAGGAGCAATTCGATGAAAGTGGCTACTGACTGGCCAGGACGGGTACTTCAGATTTTATGTCCCTGGTGTTGGAATAGGAAGTCAGTTGACTGACTCTTGGAGTTCATCTTACCTGTCTGGGGCCCTGGAGAAACTTTTCTATGAGCCAGCACCACATGTGCTATCCTCTCTTTGCTAGCCCAAGGACAGCTAATCTAGTCATGGGGTTGGTGCAGCGTCTCTTGCCTGGTCTAGGGGTCAGCAGGGACAGCCTTCTTAAGTCCTCTCTCCATCCAGATGTGACCTGAGGTCTTGTGCTGTTATATTCCCGAGTTAGGCCCATGTAACGAAGCAGCTTATTTCCTAAATTGTCCTAGAAAATAACAATACAGCAGTGAACCTTTGCACACATTTGCATGCACAACAGCATTGGATTAGTTTCTCTGAAAGTACTCTGTTAACACGTCCGGCTTTGCACATCATTATCACGATGCCTTGAACATCATGTACTAGGCCTCTCTAAACACTAGGTACAAAAGTCGACCTAGCTTCATCTACAGTGCGACAGTACTATCTACATATCCATAACATCACTAATCTAATGTGCACATCGCAAAGGCTGCTTTTTATTTTAAATAATAGGCATCCCAATAGATTGGTAGAGGAGGCGCTTCTGGTGACACTGAAGGACCTTGCATGCTGAGAAATCACTATGCACCATTCTTACATTCCGTCAGGGGTGTCCAACTCGAGCCAAGATGGGGTCCTTCCCTCTCTCATGTCAGTTAATGAGTTTGGATCATCCCTTGGGGGGATTCCTGGCTCTACACCCATACACACTCTAGGTACACTTAGTGTAGGGTCCGCATTGAAGGGGTACATTTTGCATGTATGCTTGCATATATTCATTGCTTCAGCACCATGGTAGATATGTATCCACTGTTCGCTCTCTTGGTGCTCGTAATCTCCTTAATTTGCTTCTGTCTCCTAATCATTGCAACACATGAATTTTATACAACAACAACATCCCACCGAGAGAAAGCAAGCACAAGTGACTGAGCAAAAGATTATGTACTGTTTCCATGATCCCTGAGTGATTAGGGTTGTCATGTTCAGTGGTTGCCAGAGACCATTCACTACCTGGTAAGAATAGGTGGGGGCCCTTGATGGCACTGTAAGCTAGCTGGTCTACAGGCCACCATATCCTGCAGGGGTGTCTGGAACCATACTAGGCACCAATCCCTTAGTTTATGTTGTACAAACAATGCACAGATCCTACTGATTAGTAGGAGCTGCACAGCAGTGTTGAGGAAATATGAAATGTCCAAGTACCGCATCCATTTTGCATTCAGACTCCATTTTGTATTGCCATAACCCAGGACTGGCTTTTCGATTCACACGCTCAGCACTCCCTGTCCCTGAACAGATGCAACGCTTGCTAAAAAGTAAACCACTTCTTGTTAGATCTACTTAAGAAGATCAGTCCTTACACAAAGGGGATTGTGTAAGATCCCAGCCCCGCATTGTGGCTCATGATTGTGGTAGGGGTCGCCTGTCCTTGTGGCGGGTGGGATAAGGCACTAGACATGTTAATGTTTAATTATGTTGCAAGAGATGGGGTACAAGCAAGAAACTAGAGCACGCAATGAGCATGCGATGATCACACCGCACTTTGGCAAACAAGAAAACTGTTGTCGGTTGGTTCAGATTTGTTTGGGTGTGGGTGTGGCTATCACTATAAAAAATATTGTACGCTGCGGATTGAAGCAGCAGTCTCACGAGAACTTACTATATTTTACTTCTGGGACCACCTTTCATAGCTGCAGCTAAATAAATATTTACTCTTTCTCACGAATAGAGTGTTCCGTGTCTCTGTATACCTGGACAGGTGAACTCGAAGATTTCAGGCGTGCCCTGCGCCGCAGGGCCATTAAAAGGTCCGGTTCTTCAGTGTGCCAGGGGTGCTATATCTAAGCCAAGAAAGTGCCCTCGGGGGATGAAGCAGTTACTATTCTACTTCTACCCTATTTGACTTCTGGCTATGTGTGGCATCTAGATATCTCAAAGTTCACTATTCTGCCCATTCCTAAGATGTCTGAACCCTTCACTTGGGGTGAAGAGCTTGGTAGTTCACCCTACAGGTGTGGCTACATGCCCAGAGATAGAACAGTTTGGCCACTGGTTTCCCTTCTCTGTTCCCACTGCCAGCCCATCAACCTGAACAAAGTAGCAGCTCCTTTCGAGTGTGGATGCCATTTATCCATCAAAGACAGCTTCTCTTTTGAAGCTCGCTTTTTGGGCCAACAGCCTGTGTATCTTCCTGTGAGGGGGAGGTACTCTGTGGCAGGCCTCTATTGTTCTTGTACTTGGGAGGCGTTAACACCCCAGCATCTGTGAATATGGAGAAATTGTGCAACAGTGCAGCAACTTTCTGTAAGTTGCTTTTACTTAAAAGTGACATAAAATTCAACCAAAGCATCAAGTTGGGTTTAATCTCACAAATAATTTGCTAACCCGAATTATCAACTTTAGCTGTACCATTCAAAAATTAGCAGGGCTTAGAGGTCAGTCAGTAACTCCGTACTTGCCAATGGGGCTACTAGCCTTTCCACAGTAAACATGACTTGGGGCTTTTACTGTTAAGGCATATAAAAATATGCGTCCTACTTAATAATAAACAGAACTTTGGCTTAGTGAATGATAGGCCTACCTTAGGAGTGACTTACATATACCATTAAGGGAGGTTTGGGCTTTGCCATAAGTTTAAATGACAAAGTCAACAAGCAGTTTTAAAACTGCTCTTCCAATATCCAACGGCAGGGGATGGAGCAAGGTTACGCACGTAAAGCGATTTGCTTGTATTCAGCCCTCTCGAAAATAATATTAATGTACTAACTAACATGTTTCGTTATATTAATATTGCATTTCATAACATTTCCAGAATCTAGGAGAAGTTTTTCAATGTGCTTTTACTAACTATAATACGCTTGCATTAAAATGGCTGCTGCTATGCTGGATTTTCTACTGTGCACGCGTAAGTCACACTCACGTGACATGACGTAGTACTTCGCTTGGTGGGAAACTTTTGCTTCTGCGCACTAGAACTAAAATGGCTGTTCTGTGTCTAACGTGCAAGAAGCTTGCATCGCTGCTTTTGCTAAGCTGTTCGTTCTGCCTAAACCCTAAAGCAATAGTTAAAATAAAATAATGAAAATAGTATAGAGATCAGTGGTATACAGTGCATTTATTTATTTCCGTGTTCTAAAACTGTTTCTTTTCTATTTTTGCATGTATTGCTTTTGGGCCTGAAATATGTTTCTGAAACTCCATCTTTAAAGGAACTGCACCTGCGCAAAGAAATCCTCAAGCTATCAAGCCATGGCATTGAACCAGTGCCAGAATTGGACATGAACTGTGAAAACTATGGGAAGCTGACCTCTCAACTCTGCCAGAGGAAGATGAATTGAACAATTTGTTATATTGATACATTCACTGCCGGGTGGAATAAAAGTGCATGGGAAAAATAACATTATGGGAGGGAACGTAATTTAAATATGACATGCAAGTTACCTCATATCAATATGGTGTGATGACCTCTCCTCGCCCATTGACCAATCAAATTGTGGGATTCCCACATTTGCAACATTTGGGGGGTGGTACACTGCCCTGTAAAATGGTATAACTAGGGTAGGCATAGCTAGTTAGATTGTCCGACTTGTTCGAATAGCTGACCTGTCACTGACTCAACGCACTCAATAGGTGATCGGGAGTAGAGGTGCTGGCGAAGCACTCTGTCAGAAGATTGCGATAACCCAATCGGGATTCTGGAAGGAGTTCGATAAACCAATCGGGGTTCTGGCTGTTGCCTGCAGAAAGGGTTTACAACGCTGGCGTTTGAACATTAGCCGTGGGTGCCGGTCTTAACCTGTGGTGATCCTGTCCTGATTCAATTTGGTCCACACCTGTCCTGATTCTGGTCTGCACCTGTTCTTACCTGCTGGCACTTGCACTTTGGGGTTCTGTCCTTTTGACCTAGCCCGTGGCCATGTTTGGTCTTCACACCATTCTAGGTAACTATAATTAATGTGGGTTCGTCATTGTACTGTTTCTTCTTTTCTACCATTCCTTTGTTTCAAATGCTTAAACAAAAATTCTCTTTTTGCCTAATCATAATTCTTGTTGATTGAATCATGTTTTCCGATTAATGCAGTTTCCCGAGTTTGTTGTTATTCAATGAGTGAATATATTATTTTATTGCTTATTATGCTAACACCCTTGATCCCTTAGGATTTTAGGTACTGATGACAAGGATCGGTAAGTCAAATGATATAGGTCCTGAATGGTTAAATAAAAAATTGATTGAGTGTAGGTTTACCTGTTCATTGTGTATATAGTCTATGGGCCCCGGTGAGTAAGGTAAAACGAGCAGGTGAGCCTGCGCTCTATCACAGGCTGGGATCCATGTTGTGCTTTGTCACATTCAGGGTGGCACAATCCATGTTGCAGCCCTAAGTGGACACTTTAACTTACATACCCAGGGTACTACTGGTACTATATACTAGGGACTTTTAATTAAGTAAACATATGCCAATCCGGGGTAGCCGATTCAACATATACTTTGCAAAGTGTTTGACAATGAGGTCTTTTTAGCAGGCCTCTGTGTACACTCAGAATCAGAAAACCGGCAGCACCAGTCCAAAACACTGGGAGGATCATGCAAAAAGAGACATTTCCTCAAACTATACCATTGTCAACTAGTAGAAATGAAGAGCAGGATCTGTGAACCTCCATGTGCCCGACACAGGGGGGACAAAAGGGGGTAAAGTGGGCTAAAGAACGGTGATGGATTAAACCCAGATCTGTTGACTGGGTGTGAGTGTTTGATTGGTTCAGATGCTCCGTCCATCACCACCCCCTTTTGTACCGACACAGGGGGGACAGCAGCCAATCTGTGAGCAATAATACAGACACCAGTGTAGAGTCTGCACAGAGGTCAGCTTGAGATAATAAAAATAGGTTTCCAGTTAAAAGAAGGTTTTATATCTATCTTGGTTTTCAGTTATTTCTTTCTACAGTATAGTGTAGTAACTGCTATTTGGTAGTTGATACAAGTCCGTTCTCCTGTGCGTCAGGCTGCTTTCTGCCTTACCAGCCAGCTCCTTTCCACTTGTGCCGCAAGTGAAGGAGAAATGTAGCTTAACCCCCTGAAAAGCCGGTTTGGTAAATAATGAGCTAGGCTCGAGTTCCGGCGTTACCTAGACCTAAAAATAAGAAATAAGTACAAAATCTCAATCTTGTGTAAAGTAATCTCGTGCTTATATAAAGCGCTCCGATGCCTTAGGGCCACGTTCGTGCTTTATGAAACTGCAAAAAGAAGTCATAAAAGGCATACACACCAGGCAGGGCCACTTGACACATTTAAGCATAATAGTAATATGGGGAAGCAAGAGAACATCACTGCCCCCTCGTCAAAATCAGCACCACACCACTGCTTTATTACATGTGATCTCCCCTTTAAATTGATTAACGATTGAATTGTTATTTGAGAAGCATAATAATAGTAAAAAGTGCTTAAGGCAGGGTTTCTAACTCCGTAACAATCACTTTATCTGCTGGAGGAATTCTTCACTGATAGAACAAATAGTTATGTAATGGAATCCCAAAAACCTGCTGCTAGGTGTATTTCGGAGACAAACAAAATTAGATTTCCTATTTCACAATTTTGAACACAAACTGCACTTTAGCATTTCTTGTCAGAAGGAGAGCTGAATGTACATTTTCTCTTTGCAATCACTTTCTAGAGTTCCCATTCAAAAAGGAGAAAAATATAGGCAGCTGTGCCTGCAGGAACAAGGGTATTAATGTGACATTATTGAACACTTCAGCACAAACTCAAGCCTTTTTGCCTCTCTCCCTTCAAGATATTGACACTGAGCGAGGACAATTTAGCAGCCTTTCCCATCTACAGTCTGAAGTCGTTAAACTGCTCTTTGTAGATAGATGTAACTGTAGAGCGCATGCATTCATTCCCACAAGGATGTCACAGCGCTTGTTGTAACTACCATTGATTTCCGCAGAGTGAAGGCTGGAGTCAGGGCTACATTAGTCAGGGAATAGGCACATTTACAGTTTTTGCCTAAATACAAGATAATTCTCGGTTCATCGAATATCCAGGGGAAGCAAATTTCAGTGGCTGACTGCCAAAAAAGTAAAGGAGCTGCCACCCTCTCTGGCCTTCTTGATCTTTATTACTTTAGCTAGGGTAAAGCTGGATGATCTTAGATGTCTTGTAGGTTGATAACATTCAACACTATTTCTCAAAAGTAGTGGGCTGGAGTTGTGCAGAGACCTATGCGAGTGACAGACTAGCTTAAACTGAGGCCTCATACCTATTGGTAGCCAATGTAATGATTTTAAACAAGAGTTTGCAGAGTTACATCTGCCTTTATTGCAAACCAGTTTTGTGTCTGCATTGTGGATCATTTGGAGGTGTGTAAACCGATAGTCTGCCATACCTATGTATAATGCATTTCTATAGTCCAGGCAACTGATTATCAGAGTCTGGAAACCGTGCGTCGCCAATCCATTGGAATCCTTCTAAACAACTTTTTAAGACGTTTTAAAAGTCCAAAGCAGATGCCACAGGTCGCCAACACCTGATTTTTCATGGTGAGGGATTGATCTATAGTGACTCCAAAATTTGTTGCTGCTTTTTTCGGCTTTCGGGCAGTGCCAAGCATAGGAGGCCACCAGGAATAATCCCATATGTTTTTGGCACCACCAAATAGCGGGATTTCAGATTTTTCTGCTTTGAGCTTCTGGCAGTGCGCTGACAACCAACCCGCCACCCCCGAGAGACAGACAGCCTGCCAGATTTTGCTTGGTATTAGACTGACCATAGCACAAGGAGATGATCAGCTGGGTGTCATCAGTATATGAGCAAACATCAATGCACCACTTTTTAACCAGAGTGGTGAGTGGTGCAACATACACAATAAATAGTGAAGGGCTCAGAGCAGAACCCTAGGGACACCATATTCAGAGCTATGGTGGTGCGATTTAAATTGTTCCAGCTGAATGTACTGGGATCTATTGGAACCAAATGAGCTGAACCATTGGTGGGCAATAGAATGAAACCCTGTTTCATGCAGCCCCTTAATCAAAAGTCTGTGTGAGACCGTATCGAACGCTGCAGACAGGTCCAATAAGTATATAACTAATGCTTTTCACTGTGGTACCTTTAGTCTAATATTATCCAAAACTGCAATGAGCATGCTATTGGTTCTGTTATTCATTCCAAAGTCCACCTGGAAAAGATCAAGCAATTTATTTTTCTCCAAGAAGGAGGACACCTGACAGTTGAAAATTTCCCGCATACTATAGCCATAGATGGCAGCAGCGAGGTGGAGCAATAATTAGATAGAGTAGATGGTTGAGGCCCCAATTTTGGGCTAAAGGTAGAAATAGTGCATACTTCCATATATTAGGGTAAGTTGCTGTTTTTAGGAAAGCAGTAATAATTCCCCTAACCAGGAATTTGCTGTTTTTAGTGAAGCATTAAAAATTCCCATAACCAGGAAGCATGCAAGTATGCCTGTTTCTAGAACTTCTATTTTGCATGTTACATATTGTCCACCGTGCGAATGAAACCTTGGAGTGTAAGGGTAGATCAACACTAGACACATCTAGACGAGATATCGGAAGCCATAAATAAACTTAAAACAGGGAAAACGCCGGGTCCGAACGGATCCCCAACGGCATTTTTTAAGCGCACGTCGGATCTGTTGGCGCGACATCTCAAAGCCCTGTACGCGGCTTCCTACCGTGAAGGCCGCTTACCACCGGACCTCACAATGGCCACTATAGTCCCGATCCACAAACAAGGAAAGCCCAAGGACGACTGCACCTCCTACCGCCCCATCTCCCTCTTAAACATGGAGGTGAAAATACTGCCCACTGTCCTGGCGACTCGTATGAGATCGGTGATCCCGGATCTCATACATGCGGATCAATCCGGGTTCCTACCTGACAGAGCGACTAAGCTGAACCTTAGACGCACTCATAACTGGCTCCAAGAAGTTAGGGACAGAGAGGAACCCCACTGGTTCTTATCCTTGGACGCTGAAAAAGCGTTCGACGCAGTACATTGGCCCTTTCTCATGGCAACGCTACAGCGGTTCGGAGTGGGCTCAAAATTCCTGGGGTGGATGCGGTTGCTATACACGGCTCCGCAGGCACGAGTCAGAGTGAATGGCCAACTATCTCGAGAGTTTCAGATCTCCAGGGGAACGAGACAGGGATGCCCGCTGTCCCCTCTCCTCTTCACGCTGACGATCGAGGTCCTGGCAGCCAAGGTCAGGCAAAACGCTGACATCAGCGGCTTCTCGTGGGGCGACTCGGGAGGAGCACAAGAAAAAATTTCTTTATACGCTGACGATGTGCTACTGTACATTACCAAACCCGAGAACTCGATCCCAGAGCTGTTCAGGGAGCTGGAGGACTTTGGAGCGAGGGCGGGCCACACCATCAATTGGAATAAGTCAGTCCTCTACGACCCAAGGGGGCCCACAACTGGGGGGCCATACCCGAGCAGCTGCTCACCACCATAGATGGCTTTCAGTATCTGGGCGTATATGTTACCCTCGACAGAGCACTTTCCTTTCGCAAGAACGTAGACCGGGTAATGACCGACGCTCGTGAGGACATGGCCAGATGGAGACTACTGCCGCTCACCCTACTAGGCAGGGCGGCCATGTACAAGATGATTACTCTCCCCAAGTTTCTGTATGCACTCCAGAATGAGTACTACCCACTCCTGGCTACCACATTGTCCATCATACATGCCGACCTCCGTTCATTCCTGTGGCTAGGAAAGCAACCGCGGATCGCACTTCAAACACTCCAACGACACCAATATAGTGGGGGGATCTCGCTACCCAACCTAGAGGCGTATTACTGGGCGGAACACTTGACACCTATCAATGACTGGATACATACCCCAGCAGACCACCCGACCTATGCGCTGGAGAGACATAAACTGGCTCCCCATAACATACTCTTCTACCTATATGGGGGACAGAGGCAGAGGTCGCTCTTACCAGCTACAATGATCTCCCTGAGGGCGTGGACGCGAGCCACGAAACGCATGGGCTGGGAGAGACGACTGACGCGGCAGACGCCGCTTTGGCACTGCCAATGGTTAACAGAAATAAAGAAACTGAAAGGGTTCCGAAGGTGGGACGACATAGGCATTTCACAAATTGGAGATGTGATAAGCAGGGGTGCCTTGAAATCATTTCCCATGCTACAGACGGAATTTGGATTGCATAGTTAACAAAGGTTTAAACACACTCAGTTGGCGCATGCGTGGAAGACACAAAACATCACATTAGAAGACATACCGGAATACGCTCCACTAGAAGGTAGGCTTCTCCAGGAACAGATGGTCCACCAGGCGGTCTCCCTCACCTATAAGACACTCACAAACCACACGTTGGGTGACTTACTGAAACTAAGAAGGACATGGGAGGCAGAGGTGGGTGAGATGGAAGATATAGATTGGGAGATGGTCCTGATGCACCCCCGGGAGGTGGCGATCAAGTCGCGGCTACGGCTCATCCAACTGAACGTGCTCCATAGGACCTACTTCGATAGGGTACGCCTCCTTAAGACAGGGAAAATACTTGACCCCACATGTCTCAGGTGTCGGCAACACAGGGTAGATTTCTACCACACCATATGGTCCTGCGAAAAAATACAACTATACTGGACACATGTCTTCACAGAATTGGGAGAGGTATTGGGCCTCGAACTGGTACAGGACCCGAAACTAGCATTGCTGGGCATGACAAACGAGGTGGACCTGCCGCGCCCGCAACTCACATTCCTAGTACTAGCACTAGTAGTGGCTAAACGGGACATAGCGAAATACTGGGGAGCCATGGACTCACCAGAGATAGAGGAATGGGGAAGGGGCTTAGATCTCTACATGGCAGCGGAGAGGGTGACATACAAGGCGAGAGGTTGCCCCAAGAAGTTTGGGAGGGTGTGGGCCAAGTGGAGACAGCATCGAGGGCTTGAGGCGAGACAGGGAGAGTCGAACGGGCGGGATAGCGAGGATGGGGGGCGAGCTAACGACTAACCATGACCATGTGCGGGCATAGCTCGGGGAGTTTCAGCGGTTACCTAGGGGTTGCAGGAGAGATATGCAATGAATTGTGATGGTGAATATTGTTGAAGGCGGGAGGGTTGAAGGGCGAGATTCTGGTCATGATGATAGACGACTACACATTAAAGTGCTGGGAAGGACACGATGTGGCAAGCTCCAAGTTGGGGGTCTGTTTTTCTTGGTTTTACGGAACATAGTTGGGAGGGGGAGGGAGGGGTTTAAATCGTGAAATGTAGGGATCCACTGAGATGTGAAATGGCCGTATGGATGGCTAAGCAAACTGCAACTGAGATAGATAGAAGCTATGCCGCCCGGCCTCTGGGATGTGGGCTGAAGGGCTGTGTGATAAGGTTTGCCCTGTTAATAGCTTTGGAGATTGCATGATAATACTGTTTCCTTTTTAGGGCAGACGACATCCTTGTACTCCCCTACAATAAAAATAAAGGTTTTAAAAAAAAAAACCACTAGACACATCTAAAGTTATTTGAGCACATAGTCTTGATAAAAGACCAGGACCCGTAGTGGCCTTTTAGAAGGACTGAAATATGTTGGCAGAAATCAGGGTGTAGGAACAGTAACCCCTCATGAACACCATACTTTTGAGTTTTTAAATGTACAAAATGCACCCAAAATAAAGGGAAAATGGGGTGAACTTGAGGTATTTTATCTATATTTTTAGACCTTGCCAGAGAAAATTATCGAAAATTCTCCCTAAAAAAACCTCTCTCCCGTCGCCAGATACTGATCTGGGCAAATAAGAAACTTTCCATGTGCAACAGCATAAGTTGCTGCACTTCTTCCAATACTGAAGAGTTTGTGAGTGATGAACTGTATCGTGCAGCTGGTGCTGAAGAACTCTTCCCCTGTTCTGCTGAATAGTTGACTGCAAGGGGCTTCTCATGTATCTCTCCTTGTTAATGTCACAAGGCCCTGACTGCAGCCTCCCACCTCATTTGCAAATGGCGGCTCAAGAACTGCTTCACCGCTGCCAAGCAGTATCGATCCACATGCACTATTCCTGTGAAGTAGCATGAAATGATTTTGTAAGACTTGAATGAGGTTCCAGTTGTGTCCTAATGATTCCTTTCAAGCAGATGCTATAAAATAAGATAAACAAGGGACTAGGGGGCTCATTATGATGGTGGATGGCCCGCCACCATCAGCCGTGCGGTGGTAGGCCCTCTGCCATCGGACAGTGATTTTCCCCTCGCCAAATTAGGATGGTGGGGGGAATCTGACCATGACCGTGGAGGGCGCAAAGAACGCCCGGCATGGATCCGCCACAGGCAATCGTTCAGATTGCCTTGCGGAGTGGTCAGCATCTGTAAAATGATGGCGATGCCTGGCAGGCACCGTCTGCCATATTACGATGCTGCATTCCTGCCAGTGAGTGTATGGTGGTGAAACCGCCATTCACAGGCTGGCAGGGATTGCATTGGGGGCCCATTGCGGGCCCCCCTTGTGTGGGGGGTGGGAAGGTGCACTGGGGGGTACCCATAGTACCTCCCTACATTTCCCTGCACTACGTGGTGCCTGCCACGTGGTGCACGGAAATTCAAGACATGGATGTTTAGCCTTGCGGCGGGTGCTGCAGTCAGCAGCACCCGCTGCAATGTTAAACGGCCAGATGCAACTGCCATGATGGCGGTCGCATCGTAATCTGTGGTGTGGGACTGCCACCTTACAGGTGGCTGGTCCCAGTCACCGCAAGGATGGCGGGCGGACTCAAGTCCGCCCTCCACTGTAATGACCTCCTAGGTCTTTTATTCTACCTCTTCTTCAATGTATGAAAGATTGAGCCTCAACCCAGTTATATTGTAAATATATTTACGCATTGAGAAGAAAAGTGTAAATCCCACAAAATGTATTAAAGTTACTGAGCATATTGGTTAAAGTATTATGTATGTTGCAAACATGCAACACTGCTTGTAGATTATGGCCCAGATTTAATATGATTTTGCATTGGGGTTGCATCGCTTTTGTGGTGCAGCCTTGAAGCACAATCATTTTTGCCATTTACTAAGCCACACAAATGCAAACTTTGCATGGGTTATTAAATGCAAAGGGCCCCATTAGGATGGCGGGCAGATTACCCCCGCCGCGCCAGTGGTAGTCACCACCGGCTCAGGGGGGAAATCCGCTCGCCGTCGCCGCAGAAAAGACCCACTGCCATATCACAATGGCTAGGGGGTCCGCGGCGGATGGAAAGACCGTCTGCCGCTTTTCCGCCAGGTCGACATGTCGACCGGGCGGAAAAAGGTTTAATATGGTGGCAGTGTCTGACAGACACCGCCAGCCATACTACAATGTGGCCTTGAACATGCCTTTCCGTGGTGGCATTGCCGCCACGAAAAGGCATGCGGAGTTTGCTTGGGGGGCCCGTTGCGGGCGCCAGGAACTCCGGGGGGTGGGGGTGCACATCTCCCCTGCCTTTCAATGAACAGCGTTGCTGTCACGTTGTGCATTGAAACGCACAACCTGCCTTTGTGGCACTGCGGCGGGCGGTGCTCTCTGCACTGCCCGCCGCAATGTTGCAGATGTCCAATGCGCCCGCAAGTGTGGGGGGTGCATGCCAATCGGGAGTGCGGGACCCCGGCACCCTCAGCGGGCGGTCCCGGTTTCCGAGGGTATGGCGAGTGGACAAAGTTCGCCCGCCATGCTAATGGGGCCCAAAGTATTGAAAGTCGGGGCTACCTTGTTTTACTTTACATAAAATGGGCGTTACGTGGGTTCACTGACAAAACATCGAGACCCAATACCACAATATCGAGTCATAAATATAGATGTCAAAAATATCAACATCCTATATTTATATAGGTAAGAACAAAAACATTAAAACCAAAATATCGATGACATAAATATAGATATAAACATTATTGTGTTTTATATATATATAAAATAAAATAATAAATATTAAATATATTAAGTAATAAACTTAATTAAAAAATTTGAATTATATATTTTAACAAAAATAAAAAATAAACTTAAGCTAAAATATTTAAACACACATACATAATAATTACTATATAAATTTACTGTAAAATAATTAGTAAACTATTAATTTATATTTATTTTATAATTTAAAAAATATTCTAAAATGTAACAAATAAATAACTATATACATATACCAATAACATAAAATGTATGTTAAAAAACCAATCTATTATTAATTAAAACATTAAACTATTTAAAAATATTTAAACTTACATTTCCCATTCTAATCAATTCAACAGTAGGGAAAGTGTTGGATAGCAGGGGGGTAAAAACTACTATTCCCACTCCAGTGAGTGCAACAGTAAGGAAAGTGTTGGATAGCGGAGAGGTAAAAATTACTATTTCCACTCCAGTGAGTGCAACAGTAGGGAAAGTGTTGTATAGTGGTAAGGTAAACATTACTATTTCCAATCCAGTGATTGTAGCAGTAGGGAAAGTGTTGGATAGCGGAGGGGTAAAAATGACTATTCCCACTGCAATAAGTGCAACAGTAGGGAAAGCGTTGGATAGCGGAGGGAAGAAAATTATTAGTCCCACTCCAGTGAGTGTAACAGTAGGGAAAGTGTTGAATTGTGCAGGGATAAAAATGACTATTCCCACTGTAATAAGTTCAACAGTAGGGAAAGTGTTGGATAGCGGAGGGGTAAAAATTACTATTCCCACTACAGTCAGTGTCACAGTAGGCAAAGTGTTGTATAGCGGAAAGGTAAAAATTACTATTTCCTCTCCAGGGAGTGTAACAGTAGGGAAAGTGTTGGATAGCGGAGGGAAAAAAATTCATATCCCCACTCCAATAAGTGCAACAGTAGGGATAGTGTTGGATATCAGAGGGATAAAAATTACTATTCCCACTCCAGTGAGTGTAACGGTAGGGAAAGTGTTGGATTGCGCAAGGATAAAAATTACTATTCCCACTACAGTCAATTCAAAATTAAAAACAAACAAAATATATAAATATGTAAAACACTTAAAATACAAATATATTTAATATTATTCATTTAAAAAAACATATTATAATGTTAAATACATATCACTATTAGCTATTGATATTTGATTAAATAAAAATATAAAATATAAAAATATTTTTCAAGTAAAGAAATATTTTTAGATACAAATTATTTATAAACAAAAAGATTATTACATACATTCATTTTATTTACATCCTACCCTATAACACCCCACAATTCACAACCCACATCTAAATTAAAAATAAAATGTTCTTTCATGATAAACATATTTAATTATCAATTAAATAAATATTATTAATTAAAAAACAGTTTAAAAAGTATAAAAATAAATTACTTTCCACTGTTTACCCATATAAACCCCACAACCTGCACCTAAAAAAATTTACACAATTTCTATATTTAATTGTCAATTAAATAATTAGTATTTAGTTAACAGCTGATTATTAATTAAATACAAAATTATTAAATTATGCCCTTTACCCCTATAAATACCATAACCATCCCTAAAATTAATTAAACAATTTTCATATTTAATTTTCAATTAATTATTTAATAATAATTAACAACAAATGTTTAATTAATTAAACATAAATTACTTCCCACCCTTTACCCCTATAAACCTCACAACCCGCACCTAAAATGAATTACACAATTTCAATATCTAATTTTCAATGAATTATTATTGATTAACAACTAATTATTAATTCATTAAAAATAAGTTACCTCCCACCCTTTACCCCTATAATCCCCACAAACCGCATATAAAATTAGTTACACAATTTCTATATTTAATGTTCAATGAATTAACAATAAATTAATAATTAATTGAAAATACATTACTTCCCACAACTAACACTATAAAATATAAATTAAATACATTTCAATAAACACAAATAATCATTAATATAGTATAATTAAATTACTTTCCACCCTATTCCCCTCAAAACCCCCAACCCACTACGGAAATTAAAAATTCAAAATTGAATTAAAATAACATTGATAACTACTAAAAATGTAACACATATATTAAAAAACATAAACAATACTTATACAAAAAATACATCACATACATTTGAAACATACTAAAATACATAACACTAATTAAAAAAAGCAATCTTTTATACATCCATATTTTTGAAAACGATATTATTGACCTATATTTTTACAAACTATATTTCTTACCTTAAATTCGATATTCTTGACCACGAAATTCTTGCTGTCAATATTTCTCAGTGACTATATTTAGGACTCGATATTCATGTAGTTCGACATTTCCAACTCAATATTTTGTCTGCACACCATTACATGGATGGAGTATGGGTATTCCTATGCATCCACCCATGTATTTTGATGCAAACCCAAATGTACAAAGACCTGTAATCCTGATTTTGCACCAAAATAGTGTGCCTACCTACCTAACAGATGTGTAACATGCAGAATTGAAGTTTTTTCCCCTTGCTTAGTACCTCTTTTTTATGTGTGCTGCATTCTGCATCAAATAAAGAAAGAGGAAAATGTCTCTAGGGATTGTTTTTGTGCAGGAAGGTGTCTCTTCATGCACAAAAACAATACTGCCCACAGTGCAGGCACCCTTGCACTATGGGTGTAAGCTTGCCTGCATTGGTGCTAGGCAGCAAACAGTGTGCCAGTGAAAGGAGAGAGAAGAAATGTTCCATATCTTTGTAACTATGGACGATTTCTGCTCTCTCTCTGTCATGCAAAAAAGTGCAGGAAATTCCCTTGCTGTGCAGTGCTGCATGAAATAATAATAAATATGCCCCTATTTGTATTTTGAATGGTACAAAAGAGTGAGAAAATCAATTTTGTTTCCTCTGATGTCCCCATTTTTTGACTACTATTTGTGGTTACTGACTCTGATTGTGCCCTGCCAACCAGGCCCAGGGCCAGTGCTCTGTTTAAAAGGTATAAGTTAATTAGGTGTAATTACAAAGTCTAAAGTGCATTCTGGGACAGACATATGACACACTTCTCAGGAAGTGTTCAGGACAAAGGGTGGCAACTTGTGCCCAATTTGTTCAGGGTATCCCCACTCTTGCCAACTCGGAATATGGAATACATATGGAATACATATGGAAGAGAGGCACTGCACCTCAGATCCCTGCTTGAAAACTTCTGGACAAGAAGGAGTAATCTGCTGGACCCTTGGACTTCACAAAGAAAAGACTGCCCTCAAAAGGACAGCATCTGTTGCACTCTCATAGCTCCACAAAAGAGGAATTTGCTTGATCAAATAGTGGACTCTATGAGCTTCAACAGGTAGAAGAGTGCTGGAAGAAGTCTCCTGCAACATCTACAACAAGGACAATCCCAGCTGACCATCATCACCTGGACTTTACTTGGATTAACGAGGTGCATTGTGGGAGTTTGATAACCAAGCCCCAAGAGGAAAATCAAAGCTTCTGGACCATTGGCTGGTGTTGTGGACCCTTTCTGATCCTCAAAGTACCTTTCAGAAGACGTAATGAGAGTTTGGGAACTTTTTTACACCTTTTTGGAAAAAAGCTCCATGAGAAGACTGAACTCGACGACGAGAGTCAAGGAGGCGACATCGAAATGTGACTCGGCCTGACCATGCAAGTTTACCCCACTGAAAAATATGGATCTCTTCAACATTGATGGCAAGGACCTCCAGGATTCACCAAGGCATCGTGCTGCAGCAAGCTGCCATAGTTGAACTGAAATCCGGATTGACGAAGCTGATCATATGACTTAGAGAGTAAAAGCTCCAAACAGTGACTTAGGGTCCCATTAGGATGGCGGGCGCATCGCAAGCCTCCGGGCCAGTGGTAGTCACTGCCAGCCCGGTGGGGGCTATCCGCCAGCCATCCACACATCAAAGACCCCCCCCGCCAGATTATGATGGCTGGGGGGGTCCGCGGCGATGGAAAGACCGTTCGCCGCTTTTCCGCCTGGTCAACAAGTCGACCGGGAGGAAAAGGGTTTAATATGGTGGCGGTGTCTGCTAGTCATCGCCAGCCATATTAGAATATGGGCAGAAACCTGAGAGCTGAGAGCACTGCCCGCCGCAATGCCAAGAATGCAGAATGCACCCACCAGTGTGGTGGGCGCATCCTAATATCACCAACAGGACCCCGCACCAATTGCGGGCGGTCCCATTCCATGACAGGATGGCAGGTGGACAAAGTCCGGCCGCCATCCTAATGACCCCCTTAGTGGGAAAGTAAAAACTTGACTAGCTCCAACCACTCAATGTATCGGATCTACGCTCCATCGCAGCCAGCCTGAAACTTTGACTTGGTCCCAGTCTAGTGTGACCAGATAGCCTCAGTTAGCGCTTTTCACTTTTGAGGACAAGAAAGCACATTTTTGTATTTAATCTTTAAAAGTTCCCATCACATCTCTGGTTTCCTACATTGGATTATTGCCATTTTTGTGTCATTTTACATTGGTGTTGGAATTTAATTGTGTTTTGAGTCTTACTTATTTACTGTTTTGGTGATACTAAATGCGTTACACACCGGTCTCCTAAGTTAAGCCTGACTGCTCAAAACCCAAGGTGCCAAGGGTTGAGCAAGTATTAACATGTTGAGACTTGACTGGACCTTATTTGTAATTGTAGTGCTATTACTAGCTATAGTTACCTACCTGCACCCTCTAATAAACCACCTTAAAAAAAATAGCTGCCTGAATTCCATACTCTATCTCAATCTCTCTCCAAGAAATGGGATGTTTAACTTCACTGTCTCTGTAGGGTCAAACTCTATGGAGTTGTTTGGCATTTCATTAATTCATTCATTGCATAACTGTTCTTGAGCCAGAAATGCTACAAAGACTAGCTCAATGCAAACAATACTAATTTGTCCATGACATCCTTCCACAGTGCTAGTATTGATAAACATGGTAGCAGATCGACCACTATAGATGAAAATGCAAAACTGCTACCATTTATGTAGTCGGTAGCACCGCACCTTAGTGGACCTTATAGTAGAGAAATGATCTTCATCAGCTATATACACTGCTCTAACTAGGGTGGCTAAGTAAAGAAGCACAGAGAGAAAAACAACCATATTTTACCTGATCACCTCTTACCACATTCCTTTAATAAGGTCTTTAGTCGTTGGTTCAGAGAGCCTGTATTCTGCAGATTTGATGCATCGTTTATCAATATTGTTCTTGTAGTATACATAATTTTTTATCCAAAAGATATACACTAAGAAGAGACTTATTTAAATACCTTAAGGAGTTTTTAGGGCAAGTAAAATTCACAGGGATGCATTCACTGAAGAGGCAAAATGTGGTACTGCTTTGCTGGATACTGCTGTCACTTTCATCAATGGTAGCTATCATATTCACCTGTTTTTTTCCACATTTCATATGAAGTTTTTGTGAGTAATGGGAATACTTCATGCTGAAAAAAGCATTTTTCCATCTAAATATCTACCCACAATTATGTGACCATAATAATGTGGTCAAATATCTTAACAACAAAATATTATGAGCAAAAGTATCAAAGGTAAGTATATCATTTTTAAAGTTTTTACAATATTGTTATGTTGTTTTCTAAAATTATTTTTTTATTTTTTATACTTGTATTATAGTTTTCCTAATTATTTATGTGATTGTGAATTGTGTTTTTAATTATATTTAAATATTATAATAATGCGTAATTATTTATTCTGGTTGTTGGGTTCATTATGAACTACATGGGTACTGTTTTTTAGATTAAATATTATTTTAAATTATATTTTTTATAGTTAATTACTTGATTACATCCATAATAAAAATCTGAACTATTTATTACATTTTACATTTTAATGTGCGATGTGAGGTTTAAAAAGGGTCACCATGATGCATTCCAGAAGGTGGTCTCATTTCCAAAAAGCAAAACCTCAATTTTCTCAGAGTTCAGCTTCAGACAGTTTATTTGCATCAAACTTGCAACTTGAAACATGCAGCTGCAGAATGTTTTAATTTCTTTATAATGTCCGATGAGATAGACACCCCAATCTGTGTGTCATCGGCACAGGAGAATACTGCCATAGCTATGAATGAGATTGATAAAGGGGTGACATAAACTTTGAAAAGCGTGGGGCTGAGGGAAGAACCCTGAAGCACACTACAAGGGAGGGAGAAAGGAGAGGAACTGGAGTCTCCCATCTCCACAAGCTGTTGTCTTTTGCTCAGGAACGAGTTCAACAGAGCCAGTGCAGAGTTCCTAAAGCAGAATAAATGGAGCCGGTTTATGAAGAGTCAATGGTGAACCATGTCAAAAGTGGCAGATAGATCTAATAAAAACAGTGCAGCTTTAACCACCCTTGTCGATTACCATTATCAGTTCCTCAGAATCTGCTACCAGAGCCGATTCAGTGCAGTGGTTTGCTTTGAAACTGTACTGTGAAGAGGCGAGCAGCTGGTTAGCATTTAGAAAATATAACATTTGCTTCTTCCCAGCCTTCTCTAATATCTTGGCAGGAAAAGGGAGGCAAGATATAGGCCTATAGCTTTCCACTTTCTTTGGGTCCAGAGAAGGTTTTTTCACCAGCGGGAGAATGGAGGCCTTTTTCCATTTGAACGGGAACTGCTCTGTAATCAGTATCTCATTCAGTAATTCCATAAGTGGACCAGCAACTGAGCTGGCATTCAGATTAAGGACCTGGGGAGACATGGGACTGAAGGGGCCCTAGATGTAATGGAATTAATTAGACTAATTACTGTTTCCTTAGTGAAAAGGGTGTTACTTTCAAATTGCGCAATATCTGGGAGCCTGTGGAATTGCTGTAGATCCAGCTCGTCATCTTGAAAGTAACAGACAAAGTAACAACTCTAGGACTTTTGGATCTATTAAGGCCAAATTGATGGAGAATGTCAGTATGATTGCTCTAGGTCACAGAATACCTTGCTGTCCGTGATGTCACAAGATGCAAGAGTTTTCTGAAAACTATGAATGGTTCCTAAGATTTCAATATTGTACTTTGGACAAATGAAAAGGGTTCTCTTAAGTAACGGTTTCCCCACACTAAAACATTACTTCCAAAATAAAGACACATAGGAAATAAAAGGGTAAATGGAGTTTCACATTACATTTGCACTGTTGGGACACTCTGAAAAGGAATTTCACATGGGTACCGACCCAGCCCTGCTGATAACAAATTGACAAGCCAAAGATGACTAATAGAAGTGAAGGAGCTAATCCTATGCGAGGAATGACACCTTGCTTAGTGCATTCACTCCCACACACACACCTATATAATTTAACTCTGAATATCAGGAATTACATGTACAGCATAATCAACGTTATTGAGATTATTTATTATACTAATGTTAGTAAGGAAATATCTACACTACCACGAGGGACAATAAAAGTCCTGAGGTGGGGGGGGGGGGGCAATTGCACTCATCTTTTGGTTACCTACACCCTATGCCTTAATGTGAAATCCCTTCATTTATGTCTGATAGGGTCCATAGTACCAAGTTCAATAGCTAATTGTGTAAGTGTCATCATATGCAAAATCCATGAAAGTCAGTAATGTGAAAAAGATTATACTGTAGGCAAGTCAGAAGGGATATGTAAAGTAGGCTGTGTGTAATTTTTATTGTGCTTGCACAAATCAGAAAATTCGACCCTGTGGGTAGTAGGCAAAGTTTTCCAATTTTCTGCAACTACTTAATTATAATTTTGCCTTGCTCCCCAGGACTATTTCATACTCTTGGTTGTCCTTTAGGTGAACATCAAGAAAATGGGTATACGAAAGGCACCACACTCCTAGGAACATAAGTTGGTGTTGGAGAGGTTAGACAGGACAATGTGGGGCAGGGTGATGCCATGAAACCTGTAGATGGGCTGGCAAAATGCAGATGGGATGGGAAATATTCTCGAAGGGCCGGTGGACCAGACCAATTAATTATTTGTAGAAAGGTGGATTTAGCAGGTTTTGGCAGGTCAGCAGGAAACTTCTGTGCACACGTGCTGTGGGCACAGAATATGGAATACACTAGATTGCACTTAAGTGGTCCAGTACCCACTTACCCTGTTTGGCCACTGAAAGAAGGGTGGGGAGTTTTCCAGTGCTGTACAGTGTAGATATAGCCAATTCTTTCAAAATCCAAAGTAGCTACATGATTTGCATAGCTACTACAGGTAAAAAGAAATATACAGTGGTAGAGTGTGGGTGTGCTGAGTAATATAGAATATTTAGCTCACTTTTCATGTATGGGAACTGAAAAAGAGCTTCGAAACAGCTATACGTACTCTGTCTCTCCCATTTGCCCCTTCTTCTACAGACATATCAATATCCCACTGAGTCAACCTAGTTGGGGAGGCCTTCTCAGTTAAAGATTCCCACAGCTTTGGCATGAATCATTTCACCAAAGCTGCTACAGCTGGTAAGGCAGACATACTTTCAGCAAAATTGAGTGATGGATGGACTGCCATGTTCTTAAGGCCCTCTCAACACTTAGGGGTCTATTAGGATGGCGGACAGATGGCTGCCGCCGGGCCGGTGGTGGAAACCACCGGGCTGGCGATGGTCATCCGCGCGCGATCTCAACCCCGAAAGCCACCGGTCCCATTAGCATGGCGGAGATGACTACAGCGGTGACAGTTTCCGGCCGCCACTTTTCCGCCGGTACTAGTCCGCACACCAGCCTAGGGGATGGAACTAGACCGCTACAATGGTGCCGGTGCAGGGCCAGGCTCCGCCGGCATGATTATGATGCAGGCGGTAGCCAGCCTTTCCGCGGCGATAGGACCGCCCTGGAAAGGCATGCGGAGAACCGGTTTCAGCACCTCTACATCCTAAATGAACCAACTAGTTTTTTTTAAGATCGAAATCTGGCCCCTCAGTACCTTAAAAAGTACTCATCTTGTAAAGCTCATCCAGGAAACTGTGAAGCTCAGATCAGCCAAATCCTGCTGTTCCTAGGGCAATATTGAAAAAAGAGAATGAATAGCTTTTCAGTATATGAGATCCAGTTGTATGGAACACTCTTTCGTAAAACCTCAGGTACAAGTCAAACCTAACTGCATCACTCAACAGTGCAATGCCATTAATCTCTTCTTCCGTGATCATACTACAGAAGATCAACAGCACAAAGACATCACTAATCGTACTTTTCCTCCTAGACCCACTCCTTCTCATAGCATCTGCAATAATTATCCTTGATGCCATATCAAAAGCAGATAACATTGAAAAAATTAACTCTCTGAAAGCCAGCTCAATGACGACAATTTCTTACCCCAGTCTTCATCAAAGCATTGTGGGAGAAGTATTATCACCTCCACTTGCCATTGTCAGCATCTTGATCACTCAAGACATCTTCCTAAATTATCGGCCAGATCATCAACAACACAGTTTAAGCTCAGCTGCAAGCTCACACCAATGCCAACCAATGCCAACCATCTCCTGTATAACTCAAACTCTAGCTTCATGTCACTGTGCAGCACAGAGACAGCTACCTTATACATTATAGACACCACCCTCTAAATTACAGCTGAAAATGACGCCTGCCTCCTGTAATTGCTGTCCTCAACACCGGTGACTGTTCCATTCTTATACACACCTTGAAGACTTACTGAGATTCACTTGCAACATACTTCACATCCTTTACTAGAAACATCCTCCTATCATTCCAACTAACATCATTTCATTCATATAGGCATTTCTAGGTCCTACAGCATCTCTATCACCAGGAGAGTCCCTCTGGGTTCCATCAAGTCCCCCATATTCTTCACCCTCCACACATAGCCCAAAGAGGCTCTAATCAGCAATAACAGCCTTAAAAAATCACTAATATGCCAACAATGCATAAATCAACTTGAACGTTTCTTCTGCTCCAGACATCTAATGCCACAAACATTACTTGCACCTCATTCAGACCTGGATGGCGAGCACCTACTTGAAACTCAAACCCAGCACAACAGAATTCCTGTTATTTGCCAAGAACAACAAACAAGAAATAGTCAGAATCTGGTGCAATGAAATTAACCTTAATGGCTGGGAAAACCAATTTTCACTCACCATAAAGTCATTTGAATTCAACTTGAACGCCTACCTCATCTTGAAGAAAACAATACCAAGAAAACTAAAATGGCATGGTACCAGCTCTCTCTCCTAACAAAAGTGAAATTGTTCCTTCCAAAATACAATTTCAGAACTGCTGTTAAAGAACTCATACTCTTGCATCTCAATGGTGGAAAGACCTTGTTCCATTGTCTCTAAGACTCCATACTGGGCTCCCTCAAAGGACATCACACACATCCCAGCACATCTCGTCCAGGGCCTGAAGAAATATGAACACATCACCACTACCCAGGGGAATTCAACTGCCTCCCACTGCCAGCCCACACCACCTTCAAAACCAGCAGCATTATTTACAAACAAAGTCACTACTGGCACCCCCACCTATCTGGCTGACAACCTCCCTGTCTCCAGTGACTTTCAGCATGCCTGCAGCCAGGACACTATCAGACTAGAGACTGGAGTATAACAATGAAAACATGAGAGAATGGGCCTTTTCTGTCTATTAACCCAGGGTCTGGAACTACATCTACTTATTTACACAGCCATAACCTTGTTCCAATTTAGGAAACAGTAGAAGAGGTGCCTCTTTAAAGTACACTACTTCACAATGCTGTAACAGTACGCTTTTGCTCCCAAAAACCACTGGTTAGTGAACCACCTCAACAAAAATTCATTGACTGTATCCTTGCCTATGAACCTGTACATCTTCTCTGACTTTTGTCTGGGTTAGGGCTACATAAATAGCACTTACAGCCATACATGAATATTTCCTTAAAATAAAAGCCCCAAGACTTTCTTGTTGTATCCGATCATTGGATGACCCTCAACAAGAGACTCGTGAGGTGTGTGCGTAATTGTTAGGGTTGATAGATTGGGCGATTTTGCTTGGCAAACATATTTTATACAAGATAATCATTTGTGAAAGGGTTGTATTTATTTATATTGAAAGACAGAAGCATAATTAGATGCTTAACAGTATGTCATTAGTGAGTGAAATACTTCATAAAGTGAATATACAATTAAAACAGCATTATAGTAATAGACACAGTGGATGCATTATGGAACAATATTTAATTCAAAGGACAATTATAAATGTTAGATTTTATTGGACGTTTTCTCTGCACATGAAACAAAAGAAATAGTAAGCAACCTTTTGTTTCTTTTATAAGTATGGTCACCGTTTTGTGAGGACAGGGGGCTGTTTTAAGCTAAGAGTGAAGTTTGAAACTGTGAGAAGTTGTAATGTGTCTGCCTTGTCTGTACCTTATCTATTGATGGTCTGAGTGGACATGATGTAGATGCATAGGGTTTGCTCAGGCTGACATACATATCAAATCCAGTAATAGCAGAAAGGTTCCCCTTGAGCACTTCAGTTATTTGTGATGCTAAATACATATATTTATATCACAATGACATATCCATTTAGAGTGCAAAGCAGTCCAAAATAATTTCCATGAAAAAGTCCAAGTAGTACTGGTCCGTTTGTAGAGCACCAAAATCAGATATCCAAGATGATAAGTATATCCAACAGGAGTTTAATTTGTTGTCTTCTTTGCAGCCAACACGTGTTTCGTCATGCACCATTTATATGCATCAAATTACTTCATCAGGGCTGCAACTCAAGGAAAATATAAATACATCATGTCACAACATTTTCCAAAATGAAATATTCTTAGTAAATTTCCTTCACCAATAGAGTTTAGACAAAAGGCTAACGTAAGGCATAGGAGATTATAGTCACGCTAAGTGTAGTTAAAAAAGAAACAGAACTGAGAAAAAAATCTCTATGGAGTTAGTTCACTTATCACAAAGACACCCTTAGTGTATTCAAGAGCCCGAAACACCAGTGTATTAAGTAAAGAATATATATTTACCTAAATATTATCCATACGTAATATAAACAGAAGTTGATTTCAAATCTAAGTGAACCTGAATCTGTAACAAGAGAATGCCAGCTAAATATATCCAATCTTAGTCCAAATCGGTTGGTAACAGATCAGATTTAAAATCTATTATCAACCTAAAAGATTCACTTCCAACAACTATAACAGCTTAATATTTCAACTATATCCCTACAATCGCATCCTATGTCTCTTATCAGAAAGACTCCAAATTTTACTTACATCCAAATTGTACTAGTAATCAACTTATTTACATTCTTGTTGAAAATAAATGATCCAATATGTAAGTCATCCGATTTCGGTAAATTTTTCTGAAATAGATAAAATACATCCGCTTTAAGTGTCCTAATAAAAATGTAATAGTTGTTCTATTTCTCTTATCTGATCTTTAAAATGTGCTCACCTTTTAATTCCGGTGGCCAAGGGTTTAACCAAGTTCTATAGACAATAACTGTCCAGTATTCAACATTTATCCAAATTTGCTAGTCCGTTACTGTCCAAATGCATCTATTAATGATATGATAATCCTGAAAAGTATATAAATATAGTTTTTGTATCTGAAGTTTAAATATAAATATCCCATTGCTTACTACTATCAAACTACTTCCAATTGCCAAACAGCTCACCTGTGCATCTAAGGAGCAATATTCCAAGTTATGGAGAGAACACGAGTACGTGTATCTACGAAAAAAGATATAATATACAATATGTGTGTTTTTCTCTGACAGATATCTACAGTACTTTTCAAAATAACTACTTAGAGAACCAAACGGAGAGTATCCTGCTTACCGGCTCAAAAGTCTGTTGTCTCCTGTATTCACGATCACGAAGTGGGCGCCATCTTAATTTATAAAAATGTAAGCACCATATTTGAATAGGTTAATACTATACATAACCATAAGTAGATTTCCTCGATTTTCAAACAAATCTTCCGTTTAACAGATTAAAACTTACAACATTTTGCCTATTCTTATTCAAGTTATTTACGCAAATTTAAATGAGTCGTAGTGATATCACGATCACAAAGCGGCGTCTTGCGTGGGCGCCATCTTGATTAACGAGATATAAGCGCCATATTTAAATAGGTTCATACTATACTAAACCGTCTATGATATTCCTTTATTTTCTTACAATTGCTCAATACTTGAAGATCACAACTGAGAATATTTTCATTTTTCGTCTAGGCTATTCCCGCAAATTAAAACAAAGTATAATAGTGTCGATATCATAAGATAATATCTATCTTACAAGCGGGAAGTCTCTAGTTTTAAATCAGTAATTGGAAAAATACTAAACTATTTCCGTGAACTTAATAAAAAGTAAATTACCAAAATCACAGGGATCAGTTTCAATATTCTTACAATGTCTCCCTAATAACAGCATCGACCCGGTAATCTCTCCATTTGTAGATAAAAGTGCACTAAGTTACTCTACAGCTCTACTTTGTTGAAACTAGTCTTATTAAAGTGGATATATTTTCAGATATATTATGTTATACTTCTAAAGCAAACTGTTCACGATGTCCATAGGTGTAAGAAGCCATTTAGTAAAATTTACTATAACGTCAGTCTTTACCAGCATTCTGTTGCTACAGTTCTCAGTTCTTCTTCATAAAATTCATGTATTGACTTAAGGAGGAGAAGAAAGAAGGGTGAGGTCAGAAGGGAGGCAAGAGTAACTTCCACAGTTTAAAAAAAATACTGTACCTATAATACATTAGTATATGTAGCATCAGATAGTTTATCTCTACTGAACATGTTTAACAACTACATATTCTATAGCAGAATTAGCCTAAACATTGTCATCATCATTCTGTTGTTCTTCTATAACATAAGTATTTTCAAGTATATAATAAAATGAACTTCATTCACCCAGAAAATATTGAAATTCTGGATCTAAATTTAGCCCCTCTTCTACTGCTCTCAATTTCATAATCCATTTAGCTTCAGACGTCTTAATTTTAACATTCTATTACCTCCCCTTTTATTCATCACTACATGTTCAATTCCATGATAACTAAATTTATGTTTATCACGGTCGTCACAATTCTGGACCAGGTGTGCAGAGATGGGGTATCTTGTATCCCCATTCTTTAGTGCCCGAAAATGTTCCACCATCCTGTCTTTTAGCCGTCTTATAGTGCTGCCAACATATATTTTTTTACAGGTACATACAATAACATATACAACATATGTTGTCTCACAATTGCTAAATGATTTGATGTTATAAAGCCGTTTCATTATAATCAAACTGTTTAATCTTCTTGACTGCCCATCGACATGAACTGCAGTTCCCACAGTAATAAAACCCCATAGGGCGATTGCTCAGCCAGTTTTCTTTAGACACCGGTCTAGGGTAACTTGGGCTAACTATGTTGGCTTGTGTCACACCCTTCCTAAAAGTCAAACTTGGTCTATTCATAAGAAAGGGTAAAATATCTCTGTCATTCTTCAGTAGATGCCAATATTTCTCAAGTGTAGCAAATAATTTGTGACTACCTGTTCCAAAGTTTGTGATTAGTCCAATTTTCTGTGATCGTGAATCCTTTAGGGAGGTATTCATTGGTTTCAAAGTATCTTCTCTTTTTAATTTCTGTGCTTTAGTTGTTGCTCAATCTATAATTCTCTTATCATAGCCTCTGTTTCTGAATCTACATGCCATATCTCGTAAATTATTTTCAAAATCGTGTTCTTGTGAGCAAGTCCTACGTGCTCTAAGCATCTCCCCGTATGGGATTGCATTAACCTGACTTTTAGGGTGGCAACTTTTTGGATGTAAAAGCGAATTGCAGCTCGTTTCTTGTACGAAACATACAGCTGCAAAGTTTGTCACTCTCTACAAATAATTCAATGTCTAAAAAGGTCAAGTGGTGTATGTCATAATGTGTAGTGAATGTCATATTTACATGTTTAGAGTTTAAGTGATCAAAAAAAGCGTGAAGTTCAACTGTAGTCCCTCTCCATATAAGAAGGAAGTCGTCAATGAACTGCCCCCAGTAGTATATGTGGTCAGTCCATTTCTTACCCTTAGGGCCCCAGATCCACTCCTCCTCAAACCACCCCATGAAGAGGTTGGCAAAAGACAGAGCAAATCTGTGATATAAATATATGTATTTAGGATCACAAATAACTGAACTGCTCAAGGGGAACCTTTCTGCTATTATTGTTGTACCCTGAATTCCTTTTGGGGTTAGTGGGATAGACTGGTAACCTATCCTTCTCCTTTAGTAGCACTCATATATTACGTTTCATTGCTCCTTGCCTTTAATAAGAGTTGTGCGCCCAAGCCTATACCTGGTTACCATTATCGATAGTTGTTATTATTTCAGGTTTTGGGGCAGCCACTTAGGCCATTAACAATATGAACAGAGACAAGGAAGCTGAAGATTTGTTTAAAAACTTAAGTTCTGGATCTTCAATTAGTGCAGCAGTAACAACCACGAATAAAACTAAGAACGAGGGCCTGAGTGCTAAGTTTATTAAGCTAGAGAGACTGAAGAGATTAGAAATGAACAAATGGTGGGACGCTGTAACCCTTAAACAATATTTAACTTTTAATCGAATTCCACGTGGTCTTAGATCACAGATAGTCCCAACTTATGAGGATTTAGATGCGGACCTCCTTGACCTTTGGGAAAAAGAATTAACCAGTAGTTCTAATAATTTGATTAGAATTCTGATAGATAATGCAGAGAGGAAGATTGCTAAACTACTCCTTGAAATTCAAGCATGTGCAGATGAAATTAAACAACTTAACTTATCCGAAACGACAGTAAAAAATTATACAATATTTGACGATATCTTAACTAATCTACAGGCAGATATTAAACATAGAAAGGCAAGAAAATTGAAACGGGATGAGCATGACTATAAAACCGGTCGTGTCTTTACTTTTGCCCGTAGATTTGACTATTTAGTCAATAAAGAACAGGTTTCAAGAAAGAATGCTACACCTTCTAGTTCAGAATTACACTCCTCTTCAGCAATGTTTCTACCAGTGAGAAGGAGGATATCATAGATGCAGCAACAGCCATGACATCAGATAACTCCTCTTTTTTACAGGAGGCCCGTCGTATCAGAATAGGCAACCGGAATATAGGGGGGAGATTCAGAGATACTGGAGGAGAAAGACAAGGAGAGGAACAAGAGTGAAAAGTAGAAGAAAATGTGAGACAAGGGATGGGAACTCGATCTTGGAAGAAATAAATGATCAAGCAAATGAAATTGAAATAATCAACCTTTCATCATTTGAATTGTCAGACAGTATGACCTCAGTATTAAAGAAAGGTTTAGGCTTTTGTCCGTCTAAATGTATTGATTGGTATTCAACTAAAATAGATGTATATACATTTTCAAGGCTACTTAAACTTAAGAAACATTTTGCTAATCAGGATATAACAAATAAGAGTTCGGTTACAAGAACACTGCTGAGTAATGTGACTATACAAGAAGTATATGAGACTAAACTACTCCTTTCCTTAACAGAAAGTGAAGAAGATCCAATTACCATGATTTCATTACTTGATGATTTGGAAATTAGTCAGAGTCCTGCCATAGGGAGCGGACTCAAAACAAAGTCACAGTGGACACCACAACTCTCCTCTGGGAATATGATTGATGCTTTTTTTAAAGCTGTCAATACAGATATTGATAAACTTATTGAGAGAGAGAAGAGGTTACAACAAATCTTGAATTAATCAAAAGAAAAGAGGACACTTGTAACAATTCTAAACCAGTGGTTTGAAATTTGGAGCGTCCTCAAAAACTCAATGTTAATCGGAACTAGCGGTATATGCGTTTCATCCGCCCCGCATTGAAGTTGTGGCAGTTATCATTGGGCGCTCCAAAACGTGCTTGGTGCCAGCCTCAACCTGAGGCACCTCTGGTATTTGATTGCAGTGTCCAGAGATTGTGGGTTACCCACACCAAAAAAGTGAAAAAATGTTGCAAAAGTACATTAAAAAGAGAAGATCACCCTCGGTTTTTTTTATTGTGAGGTGAGGTTCACTGTATCTTAAAAATAATGTGATACTACAGCGAGATCGAGTTACTGGATCTCTCTAGTATTTCAGTTGGCTTGTCGACATGTTTCAGCTCTTTGTGGCCCCGTAGGGTCTATAGAGCTTTCGTCAGGACTTACATACATAAAAGTTTCTTTACTTACACAATTCATGCAGTAAAATCTGAGTGTACCTTTTCTGGTCTGAGCAGCACGGGGGTAGGAATAATGATTCTTTCTCTCGCCGGACATTAACCGCGCTGAACACCCCTCGCCTGCAAGCTCATGGGGCATTAAGAATTACTGACAAGAAGACCACAACAGGCCCTTTTTTGGCACTAATTGTACCATTTTTTGCTTCCCTTGGGCCAACTCATGCCCCGAAGCACAAACAGTCAGCTTATTTTTGCTGTACTGTTTGTAGGACAGTAGGCATATCTCTGTAGAACTGAGTAAATATAAGTAGGGACCACTATTTGGTCCTGATGAGTAAGCAGTAGGGGACTGCTTACAAAACATGTCGACTAGGTAGCTAGCTAATGCTCTACCTCACAACCCCTTCTTAAAGTTCCCAGCTAGAGAAGTGAATAAAATAATTTTTTTCTACTAAGCCAGGGAATTTTTAAACTTTTTTTATATATTCACTTTTTGAGGTCCCTACACTTTAAAATGAATTTACAAGATATGGCATGTAGATTCAGAAACAGAGCCTATGATAAGAGAATTATAGATCGAGCAACAACTAAAGCACAGAAATTAAAAAGAGAAGATACTTTGAAACCAATGAATACCTCCCTAAAGGATTCACGATCACAGAAAATTAGACTAATCACAAACTTTGGAACAGGTAGTCACAAATTATTTGCTATACTTGAGAAATATTGGCATCCACTGAAGAATGACAGAGATATTTTACCTTTTCTTACAAATAGACCAAGTTTGACTTTTAGGAAGGGTGTGACACTAGCCAACATAGGGGCCGATTACGATTGCGGTGAATCCGCATCCTCCGGCCGGCAGAAGCCACCGCCGGCCCGGAGGATGCCGTTTCACCACTGCGGTGACTGAAAAGACCCCCGCCACATTAGGATGTCTGGGGGGTCCGCAGCGGATGGCAAGACCGTCCGTCGCTTTTCCGCTGGTCGCCTTCGCGACCGGCTGAAATAGTGCATACATATGGTGGCAGTGTCTGCGAGACACCGCCAGCCATATTATGATGCCCGCAGTCCCATGCCTTTCCACGGCGGCATTGCCGCCATGGAAAGGCATACGGTCTTTTCTTTGGGGGCCCGTTGCGGGCCCCCAGGGTGAAGGGTTGGGTGGGGGGTGCACAGGGGGGGTACCTATGGTACCCCCCTGCATGTGCATGCACAAAGTGGCAGGCACCGCGCCGTGCCTGCCGCTTTGTGCATGCACATGCAAAGCATGCATTTTTAACCTTGCGGCGGGTGCTGCTTCAAGCAGCACCCGCCGCAATGTTAAGTATAAAGGATGTGACCGCCAGGGTGGCGGTCAAATCCTAATTCCGACGGAGGGACCGCCGTTGCCCCTGCGGACGGTCCCTCCACCTCGGGGGTGGCGGACGGACGCCATCATAATAGGCCCCATAGTTAGCCCAAGTTACCCTAGACCGGTGTCTAAAGAAAACTGGCTGAGCAATCGCCCTATACGGTTTTATTACTGTGGGAACTGCAGTTCATGTCAATGGGCAGTCAAGAAGATTAAACAGTTTGAATATAATGAAACAGGGCTTTATAATATCAAATCATTTATTAATTGTGAGACAACATATGTTGTATATGGTATTGTATGTACCTGTAAAAAAATATATGTTGGCAGCACTATAAGACGGCCAAAAGACAGGATGGTGGAACATTTCCGGGCACTAAAGAATGGGGATACAAGATACCCATCTCTGCACACCTGGTCCAGAATTTAGACGACCGTGATAAACATAAATTTAGTTATCATGCAATTGAACATGTAGTGATGGATAAAAGGGGAGGTAATAGAACGTTAAAATTAAGATGTACTGAAGCTAAATGGATTATGAAATTGAGAGCAGTAGAAGAGGGGCTACATTTAGATCCAGAATTTCAATATTTTCTGGGTGAATGAAGTTAATTTTATTATATACTTGAGAATACTTATGTTATAGAAGAACAACAGAATGATGATGAAGATTTTTAGGCTTATTCTGCTATAGAATATGTAGTTGTTAAACATGTTGAGTAGAGATAAACTATCTGATGCTACATATACTAATGTATTATAGGTACAGTATTTTTTGAAAACTGTGGTAGTTACTCTCGCCTTCCTTCTGACCTCACCCTTCTTTCTTCTCCTCCTTAATTCAATACATTAATTTTATGGAGAAGAACTGACAACTGTAGCGACAGAATGCTGGTAAAGACTGACGTTATAGTAAATTTTACTAAATGGCTTCTTACACCTATGCACATCGTGAACAGTTTGCTTTAGAACTATAACATAATATATCTGAAAATATATCCACTTTAATAAGACTAGTTTCAACAAAGTAGAGCTGTAGAGTAACTTAGTGCTCTTTTACCTATGAATGGAAAGATCACCGGTTCAATGCTGTTATTAGGGAGACATTGGAAGAATATTGAAACTTATCTATGTGATTTTGGTAATTTACTTTTTATTAAGTTCACAGATATAGTTTAGTATTTTTCCAGTTACTGATTTAAAATTAGAGACTTCCCGCTTGTAAGATAGATATTATCTTATGATATCGACACTATTATACTTTGTTTTAATTTGCGGGAATAGCCTAGACGAAAAATGAAAATATTCTCAGTTGTGATCTTTAAGTACTGAGCAATTTTAAGAAAATAAAGGAATATCATAGATGGTTTAGTATAGTGTGAACCTATTTAAATATGGCGCTTATATCTCGTAAATCAAGATGGTGCCCACGCAAGACGCCGCTTTGTGATTGTGATATCACTACGACTCATTTTAAATTAGCAGAAATAATTTGAATGAGAATAGGCAAAATATTGTAAGTTCTAATCTGTTAAATGGAAAATTTGTTTGAAAATCGAGGAAATCTACTTATGGTTATGTATAGTATTAACCTATTCAAATATGGCGCTTACAATTTATAAATTAAAATGGCGCCCTTGTAAGACGCCACTTCGTGATTGCGAATACAGGAGACAACAGACTTTTGAGCCGGTAAGCAGGATACTCTCCGTTTGGTTCTCTAAGTAGTTATTTTGAAAAGTACTGTAGATATGTGTCACAGAAAAACACACATATTATATATTATATCTTTTTTCGTAGATACACGTACTCGTGTTCGCTCCATAACTTAGAATATTGCTCCTTAGATGCACAGGTGAGCTGTTTGAAACTGGGAAGTAGTTTGATAGTGGTAAGCAATGGGATATTTATATTTAAACTTCAGATACAACAACTATATTTATATACTTTTCAGGATTATCATATCATTAAGAGAGCCATTTGGACAGTAATGGACTAGCAAATTTGGATACATTTTGAATACTGGACAGTTATTGACTGTAGAACTTGGATAAAACCTTGGCCACCGGAAGTAAAAGGTGAGCACATTTTATAGATCAGATAAGTGAAATAGAACAACTATTACATTTTTAATCAGGACACTTAAAGCGGATGTATTTTATCTATTTCAGAAAAATATACCGAAATCGGATGACTTACATATTGGATCATTTATTTTCAACAAGAATGTAAATAAGTTGATTACTAGTACAATTTGGATGTAAGTAACATTTGGAGTCTTTCTGATAAGAGACATAGGATGCGATTGTAGGGATATAGTTGAAATATTAAGCTGTTATAGTTGTTGGAAGTGAATCTTTTAGGTTGATAATAGATTTTAAATCTGATCGGTTACCAACCGATTTGGACTAAGATTGGATATATTAAGCTCGCATTCTCTTGTTACAGATTCAGGTTCACTTAGATTTGAAATCAACTTCTGTTTATATTACTTATGGATAATATTTAGGTAAATATATATTCTTTACTTAATACACTGGTGTTTCAGGCTCTTGAATACACTAAGGGTGTCTTTGTGATAAGTGAACTAACTCCATAGAGATTTTTTTTCTCAGTTCTGTTTCTTTTTTAACTACACTTAGGGTGACTATAATCTCCTATGCTTACGTTAGCCTTTTGTCTAAACTCTATTGGTGAAGGAGATTTACTAAGAATATTTAATTTTGGAAACTTTTGTGACATGATGTATTTATATTTTCCTTGGGTTGCAGCCCTGATGAAGTCATTTGATTCATATAAATTGTGCATGACGAAACACGTGTTGGCTGCAAAGAAGACAACAAATTAAACTCCTGTTGAATATACTTATCGTCTTGGATATCTGATTTTGGTGCTCTACAAACAGACCAGTACTATTTGGACTTTTTCATGGAAATTATTTTGGACTGCTTTGCACTCTAAATGGATATGTCATTGTGATATAAATATATGTATTTAGAATCACAAATAACTGAAGTGCTCAAGGGGAACATTTCTGCTATTATTGTTGTACCCTGAATTCCTTTTGGGGTTAGTGGGATAGACTGGTAACCTATCCTTCTCCTTTAGTAGCACTAATATATTACGTTTCATTGATACTTGCCTTTAATAAGAGTTGTGCGCCCAATCCTATACCTGGTTACCATTATCAATAGTTGATACATATCAAATCCCTTTGATAAATAAATGAATGTATGTAAAAAAATTAATTCCTTGAATCAATTAATGTGATTTTTATAGAATGAGGCCACTGTGTGTCTATGAATAAATGTGTATAAATATATGATTCACTGGTTAGAGTGGTTGTGGCACAGAGCAGATTTGACACTCTAGCACAAAGGTTAATGCTTTTGCTGTGGGAATCACGTGGCAGATTGCACCTGGTGAAAGACTATGGGCTTGATTTCGATCTGGGTGGATCGGGTCCTGCCATTGCTTTTTCAGCAGTCATCCTGCCCGCCTACTTGGCATTCTGCCCACCCTATTTAGATGTTGGCTATTGAATAAAGGAACGACTGCCATGGTCCCACCATCACCACCAGGAAATGTTGACCGTGGAGATGGTGGGATAGGCAAAGGCAGCTGTCGGAGCCCGGACCGCCATTTTCTCCACTGGGCAAATTGATGTGCCTTCCTGCTGAGGCAACTGTGGTGGGGCACCTCCACACCTGAATTGACAGAATAGAATACATATGAGGCAGAAATCCACCTTTACTCACCTTCTCGTGTCCTGCCTATTCTGCTGCTGACAGATCATCAGGCAAATCAATACCATTGTTTCCGGAACCAAAGGTAACCTCCCCCTTACCTGTTACCATTTTCAATATGCTGCTCAAATATACTCAGGACTCATGCATTATTAAATTACTCACACAGGCAATAGTATACCAATGTGCTATGCGTCTGTCTCTAATGTTGATGTTTAAGAACTTTAAAGTAACACACCTTAATAACCACATTGTGAAAATTGTCAAAATAAAAATACATCATTGAAATAAGTGCAATATAACCTCATGTAGAAATTGCACTAGACAAGCTGTAACCCTCAACTCATAGATGACCTGGAAAATCAATGGCAGTCCCAAATTTGAAGCACTCTACATATTCATCCATGTAACATTTCCCCTTTTGTAGTGCACGTATTGTATCCTATACAATTTAGATGTTCACATAATATTATCAGTCATCAAGGTGAAACAAACAGTGTAGGCACTTATCATAGAAAACATTTAAAAAGTATGCAGTAGTTTCTGCCATCATGCAAAAGAAAAATATGTACTACACATTTTACACTGAAACATTGCCGGGAATCAAAAATTTGCAAAGAAAAATGAATGCCAGGACAAACTTGTTGAAAAGACAAATTGTGATTTATTCACAATGAGATCACTCTCCCAACTTGTTTTAAACAAGGCAAATGCCAGTACAAATGATGTCCACAAACCCTCTACACAGGTGTGACAGGGCACTTAGCTTGTCCCAAAAGGCGCTGTTATGGGAACCTCCCTGGCAAGGGGCATCTAGTGGGCGGAGCAGCCACGTCAGAGATCTTACTTGAGAGGGAGGTGTTTGGGCTTGGGAGGGGTGCCCTTGGGTTTGGAGGAGTGTGGCTTTGGGAGGTTAAATTTAAAGAAACCCCACTATCAATCACAGTGGAGCTATCCCAGTTCATAACTGTCCTTAAGATGGTACTCACTTCACTGTTTGTATTTCTACCAAGGGTGCTATCAGGTTAAAGATTATATAGTACACCTTAGGTAGTTTTAATCCACTATCTCACACACTACCCTACTTTCATATTCCTGTACTCATCAAAACGGCAAAAAGTGAAGATCTCCGATAAACAGGCCTATAGCAGTGCCTGTGGGGCATTGCAGCGCCAGCCCTACAAGGTGCAAACCCCCAATGATGAAGCATAACACCCATTTGGGTGTGTGAGAGATTTATCTTCCAAAGAGGAAGACTCTCCAGAACCAACTGATGTTTCACCTTCCTTTCTCTAATATTTCCTACTTCAGGAATAGCCTCCCTACAATTGCATCAATATTGAGAGTTAGGAGTTATGGGTGGTGGACCTTTATTAGCTCCTGATGCCTCCCTTTTGGTTGACACTATCACAATTATTTATCAAGAAATGCACTGGATTACATACACATATTCGTGAAGGAGTCATCATGCTCATCTGTCACTTTTAACATGTATGAAATAGTATTTCTGATGCAAGACGCAATTTGGATATCTTTTGATTCCAAAAGGTAGCCAATAATACTGATGTCACTAGTCATTTTGGATCACATGCTCACTCTTGTTTGTGTAGAATTCCAACTTACCAATGTGACGTTTGGTACATTCACTGTATCATAAGTGCCAAGTGTGCTATGTTACATGAAATAGAACTACCATTACGTCATCCACATAAGTGAAGGAGAATCACACCTGACACAATAAACACTATTGGCCTGTTTTGTAAAACTGTCACTCATTACACCAAACAACATGATGTATATGTGTTGTTTAGGAAGCTATGTGTCTGCTCAGAACAGTCCAATGGCGGTAAACAGGAATCAGATTTGATCCTTTCTAACAAATTAATAAGCAGAGCACATCACTACACACATTATAGAAAACTTACATCCTCAAGAACTCTTCTTTTCTATTGGACATGGGTCATTCTGAATGTTGTTGGGTAAAATCCTGCCTGTAACAAAAAAATGAGTCATGTAACACGTGAAACTCCTATAGGAACATACCCCCTTGTTGCTGCTATTGAACCCTCAACTGCCCATCAAGCTTCTGATAGGCCAACGCAAGAATGCGGGCCATTAGGGGGTTCAGGGTGCGGAGTGAGTGCCTCAGATGTTGGGAGGAATGCCCGAGCTAGACTTCAGCTGACTTTTAGATCCAGTGTTGTGGGTCCTCCCACCTCTTGTGGCAATAGACGATGTGCTGCTTGTAGACACCCAGAATCTGCACCTTCCTGACAATGACAATCCATACTTCTCAGTACTGACAGGCTTCTGACTTGTATGGATAGAAGAAATTAAAGAAAATAATTATATTTTGGAGACTTTTTGTTTGTCCATATTGATATTACAAACCTTTTCTGCATCCATCACTAGCATAACTCATAAGTTAGCTACATCATGTGTACTGTCACATGCTGACCAAACCCATTATCTCAATACACACTTTTTATTGACCTATTGCCTACACTCATCCCATGCCATGGTCTGAATTTACCAATCCAGGCCTGCAACATAATATAGCCCACGAGTCTCCAACATATTCTGTGATGTGACCTACTTACGATCAGTACAAAGGACTGTGAACTATTGAAGGCTAAACAAATATACTTATGGCAAAGTGAACAATGACCACTGTGCACAAGGGATCAGCACTTTGAACATGACACACCCTGAAATAGGAGACAAATGAAATGAACTGTTAGCTCAATTAGTTAGTTAACTCTCCATTTTAACTGACATCCATTTAAAAACATTCAGGGCCATATTTTTAAGCACACCTCAAATTGTTACCTTGCAAGGATATATGTTTATGACAGATGTACCACAGTGCTTCAGTAGTTTATCCCTGTAACTCAGTCCTAGCCTGACCCATTATCCTGAATGAGCACTGCTCATTTTCAGGCCCTGTTGTCTCCAGCCTGATGATCCTGATGTCACATGAACATAGTCTTCCCTTAACGTTCACATACAAAATTGACCATGTGCCCATCTAATAAATGATTTCAAAAAGGGGGTGGTGATGGACAGAGTATCTGAGTTTATCAGAACACTTCTACCCTGTCAACAGATCTGGGCTTGATCCATCACCGTTTTTTAGCTCACTGCACCATCCCAGTTCAGATCCTGGCTATATGCAAATTAGTCTGTCCCTGGCCCAGTGCATCATGGGAACCGGGCAGACCAAACTACCAAGCCAATTCTTCACTGGAAAGGAAACAAGCTTCCGGGGACCGGTTTCTGGCACTACAGCCGTCTTCGGCCCGGCTTGCTTGTATCCTGATGGTGCAGTGAGCAAGGGACTCATGTCTGAGCATACCCTTCCACACTCATGGTGGCCAAAATAATTTCAAAAAGGGGGTGGTGATGGACAGAGTATCAGAGTTAATCAGAACACTCCTACCCTGTCAACAGATCAGGGCTTGATCCATCCCTGTTTTTTAGCTCACTGCACCATCCCAGTTCAGAACCTGGCTATATGCAAATTAGTCTGTCCCTGGCCCAGTGCATCATGGGAACAGGGCAGACCAAACTACCAAGCCAATTCTTCACTGGAAAGGAAACAAGCTTCCGGGGACCGGTTTCTGGCATTACAGCCGTCTTCGGCCCGGCTTGCTTGAATCCTGATGGTGCAGTGAGCAAGGGACTCATGTGTGAGCATACCCTTCCACAATCATGGTGGCCAAAATAATTTCAAAAAGGGGGTGGTGATGGACAGAGTATCTGAGTTAATCAGAACACTCCTACCCTGTCAACAGATCAGGGCTTGATCCATCACCGTTTTTTAGCTCACTGCACCATCCCAGTTCAGAACCTGGCTATATGCAAATTAGTCTGTCCCTGGCCCAGTGCATCATGGGAACAGGGTAGACCAAACTACCAAGACAATTCTTCACTGGAAAGGAAACAAGCTTCCGGGGACCGGTTTCTGGCCCGGAAGCTTGTTTCCTTCCCAGTGTAAGAATAGGCTTGGTAGTTTGGTTTGCCCTGTTCCCATCATGTACTGGGACAGGAACAGACTAATTTGCATATAGCCAGGTTCTGAACTGGGATGGTGCAGTGAGCTAAAAAACGGTGTTGGATCTAGCCCTGATCTCTTGACTGGGTGAGAGTATTCTGCTTATTTCAGAAACTCTGTCCATCACCACCCCTTGTTGTTAAATATTTTGTCCACCCTAAGCGTGGAAGGGTATACTCAGATGTGAGTCCCTTGCTCATTGCACCATCAGGATTCAAGCAAGCCGGGCCGACGACGGCTGAAATGCCAGAAACCGGTCCCCGGAAGCTTGTTTCCTTCCCAGTGTAAGAATTGGCTTGGTAGTTTGGTTTGCCCTGTTCCCATCATGCACTGGGACAGGAACAGACTAATTTGCATATAGCCAGGTTCTGAACTGGGATGGTGCAGTGAGCTAAAAAACGGTGTTGGATCTAGCCCTGATCTCTTGACTGGGTGAGAGTATTCTGCTTAATTCAGAAACTCTGTCCATCACCACCCCTTGTTGTTAAACATCTAATAAATGACCTGAAGGCTGTGTGCTATTCTGAAAGGGTCTGGGAGTTACTGGTAGCTCCCATACAACTGTTTGGAGAGAACTGATATAGGCTGAATGGTGTGTGGCACCATAGACATAGTTAACATCATTTCCATTTTGTGTGTTCAGAAAACATTTTTATGTACAGTTGTAAAGAGTATATTTCTTTGATGTTAGTTTTCAACATAGCATATGTGATTCAAACAAATACATGGATACATCTCTCCATACACACCAATTAGAATCTAGGGCTTTAAACACACAACACATACTAAACTTATTGTCTGTTAACATTGTGAAGTGCTTAGAAACCCCCAACATTATTGTCCTTTGTAAGCACCAAAATATCTGACAATTCATATCACTAACTACACTTTACTCATGAACTCACAGGAATATTATAGCCTTTGTTAATGGGAAAAAAACAGCTGAACAGATTCCCATATACATTTCATGCAGTACTGGTTCCTCTGTTAAGCCATAGCGCTGGCCATACTGGCAGAGGACCACCTGCGTCAGCAAATCCAGCTCCTCCGGTGAGAAAGCAGTGGCCCTCTCACCTCCTCAACCTGGAATTACTGTTCTCAGAGGCAACAAACAGTAGCAAAAGTGGAAGAGGTCTTTATGGCAACAGCGTTAGGAGGCAAATTAGATTTTTTCCTACCGTCGAGTACATATATGCAATTTATGCGATCGTCAGCATAGACAGACCCTGCCATTGGCCCTTAAGTAACATTCACCAGCGTTAGCCTATGGCTGTGGTTGTTGTGGTTTACCAACAACTACACAAGTAATTACTACTGAGCCCGTCTAATTTGAGATGCTCTATCTGCGTGGTCAGGCCCCTGCCATTTTAGAAGTTTAAAAAAAGTGTGTTTGTGACTGTTAAGTGCATCACCACCACTCAAAATGTGGACTAGTTTGTTTACAATTTCAAATTTTGATGGACACTCATTCCTTTAAAAATAAACATTTATATGTAGCGAGTTACTGTGCTGAAGGCGATATTGGAGCGGTATTGTTTACAACTCAAATGGCGGTGGTTTTAGAGGAAAATATTAAAAAGATATTGTATTATTTACAATTTTTGTAAATGTAAATTTTATATTAGGCTATGAATGTAATTTGTGAAGCATAAAGGCTAAAAATCAAATGTTGGATTGAAATATGTAGTTAAACCATATATATTTTGTAGAACTACATGGCTGTAGTGTTAATTACAAAATATGTTGTTGTGGAAAAGGTATCAAATGTTCAAATGTTCAAATCGGCCTCACAACAGAAATCCCCTTTCTATTACATCAATTGTCAAATTCATGACAGTACTTCATTTTTTGGCCACAGAATCCTTCCAACACACTGTGGAAGTATCTGGTGGAATGTCACAACCAACTTTCAGTGGTGTGCTACAAGAAGTTCTATCTTCAATGATGAGCCACATCAACAGCTTCATCCATTTTCCACGGCAGGTTCATTTAGCCAATGTGAAGGGAGACTTTTATGGTTTGGGTCGCCTTCCACATGTGGTTTAAGCAATTGATGGCACACATGTTGCCTTAACGCCACTGCACGCCAGAGATCAGGTCTACCAGAATTGGAAACACTTCCATTAAATCAACGTGGAAGTTGTCTGCTTACGTAATTTGGACATCACAATTGCCTGTATATGTTTCCCTGGCTCTGCCCATGATTCCTTTGTACTACGGAACAGCCTCATACCACTGCTGCGCTAACTGTAGCTCGTGTATTTGGCTGTGGATATTTCACCAAGTCTGAGGGCCAGGAATGAGTGTTTGACCTTCCAGTGGTAAGGGGCTGCATGAAGTGGCGATTCTCCTAGGGATGAATATGATTTCAACACCAGCCACCCATGTAGACAATTTAATCGACTTGTTTATTATTTTCTTGAAGGCTTGCCCCGATATATTGGAGTTCCATAAATCACACAATTCTAGTATCCTAATGCTAATGTTGAGATATTTATTGTAGGCACCATTCCCCTGTTGTAAATTAAATTCAGACAAAACTCGATTAGCCTGCGTATCGTCAGCAGCTGCATTCAGTTCGTAGCACAGCTTTAAAAATGCAGCAGGTCTGGCGAGTGACTGTTTTGTTAATGAAACTTGTGCAGGTGAAGGCGATCTGGGTAGCCGGAAGGTTTGTTTGTAGAATCTATCACTAGTTTGTCAAGTAATGTAGCCTCATTACCTAACACTGATACATATATAAAGGGGTCCCGGAGGTATAGCGTATCAAAAGGGGGGGGGCGCAATTAGTAGATAGAAACCTTTATAATTGCAAATTTCATCTTGTTTAATGAAGCAACATTGTCAATTAATCACAATATGCTATTAAATTCATTCAAATAATTCGACTAAAAATTAATACAGCCCCACAAACAAGGAGGAGGAAGAAGAATAAGGTGTGGAATGAAAAGGAATAAAAGTGATTCACAGACAAGAACACAATTTCATATTCAGAACAAAACATTCATAATTAATAGAAAAAGGCTGTAACTTATTCACACCAAGAGTACAGTTAAACTAATACAAAAATCATTCTACGGTCACAATTGTAAATATTTAAATCATGGATAGTGCCGAATGAAAAACAGGTAGAGCCGTCGACGTTTCGACCCCTACATGGGAGGTTCACTTGAGCCCTTAAACGGGGTCTTCATCAGGACAGAGAAAAGGATGGCGGGCCAGATAATTCTACAAAGTAAGAGCGGAATTTTATAATTCAGATAAAGAGTGAATTTAAAATTAGTGAGTGCACTAATAAAAAGACTGTTATTTACCATGGTAAATCGGGCCAGCCGGCTCCGATGTTCAAGAATCTGGAGGACCACCTTCAATGTGGTCTGTGACAAGTGGATGGACCAACTAGAGAGGAGTAGAATGGTACCAAGAATCAATAATCAATAGGTGACCAGAGTCATCTTCACTAGTATAAGAGAACTGTATCAGAATATATAACTCACATGTGGTATTAGGCTTGGAGCTGGAGTTGGTCCGCCAATGCAACCGGAGTGGAAATTAGTATAAGCTTCAGCGTGGCCTTCATGAGTGGAGAAACAGGAGGGAAAAAGGGTTTTATGAAAAAATCCAACAAAACCACTACCTGGTATGAATTCCGGTTACTCGAAGAGACTCACATTTGTCAGGTAGTCACATAAGGTATCAAAAATCCCCTTGAAAGTTCCAGGCATTAGCACAGGTCATCATACGTGTGGCTTCCACTAAGGGAGCAAAGGGAGGATGGTCTTAATATACAAATGGACACAAACTGGTCGTGTATTAACATCAGTAAAAAAGTTCATACCAAGGACTTACATTGGATAGTCAAAGGGCATCGAATATAGCCGCCTCAGAGCCGTGGCATTAAATGCGCTTCATTTTGGGTCTGAATCCGAGATATCTGGGGAGGTTAAATGTAGGGATGTTACTAAGGACTATGCTCGGAGAGGCTCCTGAAAAATAAAAATTAATAATAATTCGCCGAAGTTGTATGTTACTTACATAACGTAGGTGCCGCAGCCACGGTCTCACAACTCCACAGTGTTCGTTACTGAATGAACGCGAAATGAAATTACTTCCGCGTTTGAACACGTGATTAGTTGAAAGTGAGGAAATACTATTACGCAACTCAAGGCAGTGTTAACAATTGCTGGTATTTACTGAAATTAAAGTAAATTGTATAAACCAACTCGGGGCAGTGTTAACAATTGCTGGTATTTACTAAAATTTAAATTAAAGTGATCTGTATAAGCAAGTAGTAAACGGGTGTCCGGCCAAGCGAACTACCCACTACTCGGTCAATCTGTCTAAAGGATGGGGGTACACTGAGCCATAATACAATGTCGAAGTATTTGGGTATTTTGGTATTTAATTGGAACACGATCATGAGGTGTTCAAACTATTTGGCAATACCGACGGGCCTTATTTGGTAGACACATAGGGCACATTACTTGAGAAAGAGGTACATCTCTCACACACGAGTGAGTGAAAAAGCCAATGTATATATACTGTTAATCCAAGGCAACCATTCTATGAGGAGCTATCACAGGCACAAAGTTATCGCATTTGGTCATCATAACGAGCCTTATTTAAATGCACACAAGGCTCAATACTTAAAAAAGAAAGAGAAAGAAACGTGCACCTCTCCCACACGAGGGTGTAAACGTCTTGGTCATTGTACCTGCTATAAATCAGGGACACATTAATTGAAAAGCAAAATATTCATATTCAATCGAGAACGTGCACCTCTCAGGCATGAGGGTGAAGACGTAATCAGGGCAGTTAGTTATACACTACATTAGAGTATCCCAGTGATGACTACTAAAATAGTACATCCCTATGAAGCATTACAGTTGCTGGCCTAATGCTGCCATCTGGGCATAACTACTATCCTTTTCATTAAGACCATTGGCGATTGAATCAAATATAGCCATCCATTTTAATTCGCGGGTGTTCAACACTGACGTCAAGTTCCCACCCCTTCTGCCCAGAGTGATCTTCTCTATGACCAACCATGTTAAATCTTGTACAGTGTGTCCCATTCTGTGACAGTGTTCCACCAGGGGTGCCCCCGGTACATTACAACGTATCCTGCTGCCATGTTGTAGGATCCTCTGTTTCACCTTCTGTTGAGTCTGGCCAACATATATTTTTCCACAGGGGCATTGGATGATATATATAACATTGGCCGTGTTACAATTGGAGTAGGATTTAAGAACAAAGGTCCGGTTTTGGTGTACAAATTTCTTGGTCTGTAGAGTGGTAGCACAGGCAATGCATGATCCACACTTATAGTGCCCAATGATTGGTGGAAGGTTCCATAAGGAGGTGATAGTAGGTTGTTCAGGTGTGTCTAGAAAGGAGTGGACCACCATGTCTCTGATGTTTTTGGCTCGTTTGAAGGAGTGTAGCGGTAAATGTTCCTGGTTGATATCATCAGCTACCAGAGACCAGTTCTTATTGATGATCTTTTTGATTTTGTTACTTCTTGTAGAAAAGGTGGTAACGCAAATCATGCGTTCACAATCAGTTTTCTCCTGGTCTTTGGTGTCGAGAAGAGTCTCTCGTGGACTATACCAGGCCCGTTTGTGGGCTTTTTTCACAAGTCTGCCAGGTTACCCTCGGGCTACTAAACGATCCAATAGGTCTTGGGACTCAAGCATATAGTCTTCCTTTTTGGAACAGTTCCTTCTAATCCATAGGAACTGTCCCACCGGCAAGTTATCTTTAAGGCCCCTAGGGTGATGACTCTCGTACTGCAGCAGAGAATTCCTTTCCGTAGGTTTCCTATATAGGGTCGTCTGAAGATGTTCATTTTCGGCATAGATGGTAATATCCAGGAAGGGGACCTGTTTGTTGCTAGACTGCATGGTAAACTGTATGTCTTTGTTGCATAGGTTTAGCCAAATATGGAATGCCTTTAAATCCTCCGAGTTTCCATCCCAAATACACAGGACATCATCAATATATCTAACCCATAAGGCCAGATTGGCCTTAAATTGGTTGATTTCAGAAAAGATGAATTGTTTTTCAAAAAAATCCATGAATATAATCGCTAGATTAGGGGCAAATGTAGCCCCCATAGCGGCGCCCTTTGTTTGGAGATAAAAATCTTTTTCAAATATGAAGAAATTCTTCATCATTGCCAATTTAAGCAAATCAACAATGAAATCGGTTGGCACTGATACAGGTGCTGGACGTTCGTCCAAAACTGTGCGAATGACTTCAACAGCTTCCAACTGTGGAATACTGGTATATAAAGTCACTATGTCACAAGTGACTAACAAGTGTCTAGTGCAATCAAAGGGGCGCTGGTCCACTAGATTAATAGTTTGGGTGGTGTCTCGAAGATATGCCTTGGTGTTTCTGGCTATCGGTTTAAGAAAGAAGTCTATATACTTACACAGTGGTTCTAGCATTGAACCGCACCCCGATACGATAGGCCGACCCGGTGGGTTGTTAACATCCTTATGCACTTTAGGCAAAGTGTATATGGTGGCCAATCTTGGGTGTTGTTGATTGAGGAATTTAAACTCATGGTCTGACAAAAAACCTTCTTCCAAACCCCTCTGTGTAACTTGGAGTATGTCCATCGCTAATTCACGAGAGGGATCAGCACGTAGTTTTCGATAACTCACTCCATCTGAAAGTTGCCGATAAATCTCTTCCTTGTATTTGGTGAGGTCTTGAACGACAATCGCTCCCCCTTTGTCAGCGGGCTTTATTACTACTTGTTTGTTCTTATTAAGGGTGACTAGAGCAGTTTTTTCAGATTTCTTTAGATTAAATCTTGTGTACTTTTGATGTCCAAGTAATCTGTCCACTTCTTTGGTAACAATATCCTCAAAGGCTAAGATTTTGTGACTCATGGCATATGTCGGAGGAAAAAAAGTTGAGGGTGATCTGAGTCCAGTGGTGGAGGTACGTTGTAGAGATGTCTGGTTCCTGAAGTAGTATCTCAACCTAATTTTACGGAAGAACCTGACCAGTTCTGTCTTCAGTTGAAATGTATTCGGTATTGCTGTAGGGACATAGGAAAGACATCTACTCAGGACTTGTATCTCCTGATCATTCAGTTCATATTGGGAAATGTTGATGACCGGGTTGGAATTTGGTTGTGTATTACTATCAACATTCTGTGCATTAGTAACTGTAGGGATGGTGGGATTTACTACCATCTGTAGGTATTCCTCCTGGTAGAGATTTCCCTGTGTGTCTCCGGACGGAAGGTAACTTGTTTCTGCACCTTGCCTCTGCCCCACTCCAATTGTTCGAGTTCTGTTGTTGTCCTCGTGTTTGACCACGGGCCCAGTTGTTGCCGTGACCCCGGGGCGGTCTCCATTGCCCCCGGCCCTGGTCTAAAAAATGAGGGGGAAATTGTGGTGGACCCTGAGGATATTGTTGGTAGCCAAGATCCTGTTGGTTGTAGTTGTAAGATGTGCTTGTGCCTGGTTCTCCTTCACTGCCCGAGCTAAAGGAAGAGTCAAAGAACGTAGTATAATTTCGCCTCCCTCGGTAATTACCGCGTCCACGGTTGGTGAACCGGCCTTGATTGTCCTGTTTGAAGTAATCAGGTTGTAAGTAAGGGTAAACGTTTTTCTTCTCAAATGTTTGTAAGTCTTTCGCCAGTTTCTCAAATTTCTTTGTCTGAGCCGTTATATCAAAATCCTTACGGGTTGCATCCAGACTTTCCAAAGCCTCCTTGGCATTAGTTAGTGTGCTGTCTCCAAGGATCTCGGATCTCAGCGCTGATATTTCCTTTGTTAGAGACTGGACCTGTTCCGCAGCCGTCTCCACTCCCAGCACCATCCAGTGCCGGGAGCAGTTATTCGCCACGTAACTAAAGCCCTCCTTAAATTTGGGGACGTCTACAAAGATTGCTGGCTCTATTTTGATCTGTAGACCAACAGGAATTATATTTTCTTGAAGATAACGTGTTAGAAGGTGTCCATGTAGTCGTATTCTGACTAGTTTTTTCTCTAACCTTTCCAGGCGGGAGACTTTATCATTTAAAGAAAAATCTACCCTTGGTGCTGTGGTGGAAAGTAAAGAGTTTGACTGATCCTGAATCAATTGATTAATATACTCCTCTGTATAGGATAACAGTTCAGATTCAACCATGGTACTAAGAGGAAAAATTAATTAAACAAAGAAAACCTCGCAGATCAGCATCTGCTCAGATAATGTTACCAAAGAGGGGTATAACCCAAACCATCACTGGGACCTGGGTGCTAGTTGATACATATATAAAGGGGTCCCGGAGGTATAGCGTATCAAAAGGGGGGGTACACAATTAGTGGATAGAAACCTTCATAATTGCAAATTTCATCTTGTTTAATGAAGCAACATTGTCAATTAATCACAATATGCTATTAAATTCATTCAAATAATTCGACTAAAAATTAATACAGCCCCACAAACAAGGAGGAGGAAGAAGAATAAGGTGTGGAATGAAAAGGAATAAAAGTGATTCACAGACAAGAACACAATTTCATATTCAGAACAAAACATTCATAATTAATAGAAAAAGGCTGTACCTTATTCACACCAAGAGTACAGTTAAACTAATACAAAAATCATTCTACGGTCACAATTGTAAATATTTAAATCATGGATAGTGCCGGATGAAAAACAGGTAGAGCCGTCAACGTTTCGACCCCTACATGGGAGGTTCACTTGAGCCCTTAAACGGGGTCTTCTTCAGGACAGAGAAAAGGATGGCGGGGTCAGATAATTCTACAAAGTAAGAGCGGAATTTTTTAATTCAGATAAAGAGTGAATTTAAAATTAGTGAGTGCACTAATAAAAAGACTGTTATTTACCATGGTAAATCGGGCCAGCCGGCTCCGATGTTCAAGAATCTGGAGGACCACCTTCAATGTGGTCTGTGACAAGTGGATGGACCAACTAGAGAGGAGTAGAATGGTACCAAGAATCAATAATCAATAGGTGACCAGAGTCATCTTCACGAGTATAAGAGAACTGTATCAGAATATATAACTCACATGTGGTATTAGGCTTGGAGCTGGAGTTGGTCCGCCAATGCAACCGGAGTGGAAATTAGTATAAGCTTCAGCGTGGCCTTCATGAGTGGAGAAACAGGAGGGAAAAAGGGTTTTAGGAAAAATTCCAACAAAACCACTACCTGGTATGAATTCCGGTTACTCGAAGAGACTTACATTTGTCAGGTAGTCACATAAGGTATCAAAAATCCCCTTGAAAGTTCCAGGCATTAGCACAGGTCATCATACGTGTGGCTTCCACTAAGGGAGCAAAGGGAGGATGGTCTTAATATACAAATGGACACAAACTGGTCGTGTATTAACATCAGTAAAAAAGTTCATACCAAGGACTTACATTGGATAGTCAAAGGGCATCAAATATAGCCGCCTCGGAGCCGTGGCATTAAATGCGCTTCATTTTGGGTCTGAATCCGAGGTATCTGGGGAGGTTAAATATAGCGATGTTACTAAGGATTATGCTCGGAGAGGCTCCCAAAAAATAAAAATTTATAATAATTCGCCGAAGTTGTATGTTACTTACATAACGTACATAACACTGTCTCTGATCCATACGCAATGGTTGGTATCAGTTTGGCCTTCATTAGTGCTCCCAGGGATTTCAAGTTGTGGCTTCAGATGGATCTTGCCAGTGATGAGAATGCATGGTTGATTGCCTGCACTTTCTCCTCAATCACCTTTTCCTGGGATGCAAATGTGCCACTTGCATCTATTTTCACCCCTAAATCAAAATAAGTGGCTGTCTCATCAATTTTGTTTCCACTGAGGTGTCACCTGAAATTTTTGTTGATGTGCTGATTAAAAGACATCACAATTGTTTGTTTTGATTTGCTTCCAGGTCTTTCTTGTCTGCAGATATACCAAGGCTATTAAGTAGCCTTTGAAGGCATATTGAAGTGTTACCGAATAGAAGTAAACCATCTACATGGAGGATGTATGACAATTGTTGACCACCCAAACTCGGTGCGTGAGCTGCCTGCTCATCTAACTCTGTTGCAAGATTTGCAATGGATAAGTAGAACAGAAGGGGGTTCTAATTTGCAGCCTTGTATTAGGCCCGGTTGTTGTTTGAACTTTCTTTGATACATGAGTATCATCTCCGATTTTAATCTTGACCCACGTGTCCCAGTATATTAACCTGATGGCTTACAGGATGTAAGGTGGGATAACCTATCGCTGGAGCGTGGCCCATAGCATGCAAGGTGGAACGCAGTCAAAGGCTGTCTTAAAATTTATGAAACACATGTAGAGCTATGTGTGGGTTGCCTTTGCTCTATTGAAAATGAAGCCCAAAGTCATGAGATTGTCTATAGCGCCTTCACCCCTCATGAAGCCAGTTTAATTTAGACCGCATTTCTTGTTTTGATACACGCCCAGAGTTCCAGATCCTGTAATAGCAAAGTAGAAAAATATTTAAGCTCTACACCCATGAAAGCAATAGACTGCAGTTATTGGGCGAGCGTGGCAGTCCTCCTTTAAAAATGGGATGGATTATTGAGCCCCTCCAGCTTTGAGGGATATCATAATTTTCTGAAAATGTAGTTAAACATTGTTGCCAAAAAGGTTGCCCACTTTGATTTAGAATGTTTAAAAAGTGCATGTGGTAGCCCATTTGGGCCAGTTGCACAATCCGCCCATGACATTTTAATAACTTTCTCTACCTCCGTTGCGTTATATACACATGGTGCCAAGCTATTTTTGTGGGGCCATTGAAAGCTTCTTACATCTAAAGAACTTTCCTTAAAGTGTAGTTTTTGATATTGAACCCATTCCGACTCACTGATGTTTGCGTTATTTGCTGCTCCTCAACCTTTCTCAATGTTATTGAAGAGCTCCCAGAATCTTTTTGGGTCATTTGCTTTATGGTAGGTAACAACTGGGCCCATAGTGTTTCCTGTTTGGCTTTTTTATACACCCAAATCTCTTTTTTTAAGCGACATCTCTCAATAAGAAAGTGTTTTTTGATTCTGTGTTTCCAAAATTTTGACATAGTTGTTGGAAGAGTTTGTGTACCTTATTTTTTGCTTTTCCAATATGTAGTGGCAGAATTATTTTTTTTACAACGAGCCAAGAGAGCTCCCTTATTCCGATTATTGTCTTTATAGGTTTTCGTCAAATTATCGGTGAATATCTCCCAAGCAGCTGTCAGATTACAATATGTCTTCCTGTTGTATTATTGACAAGGTGGATACATTTCCTATGTACACGGAGCGGGTTTTGCTCCTTTCCTTCCTCGCTCATTTCCTTTGCTATTTAGTAAGGATGCCACGAGGATTTTCTCCATCACAATACCGTCTTCAGTGGGCTTTTTTTATGCCTAGCTGAGGTTTCTTTAATTTGCTTCCCTGCTTCTGTGTGTCTTGTCCCACCAGCCCTTGGGTAGAACTTCATGTCTTCCATTGGGGGCCATCACCATGGTTTTAGATTCCTCATCGATTGTCGTGAGAGGAGGTATCCTGGATCAGACCACAGGTGATAAACTATTTTTAACTTCTCCCATAATTCCATCCATGATTCTCGGTAGTTACGCTAGTCTATCTACCATCTCCTTGCAAGAACAAAGTGTAAAGTCATTGAGGTGGTTTAATTGGACCTTCGTGATTTTTTAGTTTAGTTTTTCAAGTTTCTCATCAGTTCCTGACATGAAGAATGCCATTGTGATGAGTAACTCCACCGCAAGATGGCGAGTCCTGCTCCGCCCCAGGAATGCTGTGAAAGGCCTCGGCTGTCGAGCCTGACTGGACGCGCCTGACGTACTCACGGAGTCTGTTTGTGCAAGCCCTGGGGAGACGCTTCGCCTGGAAAATCGTCGCAGGGGCATCCTTGGCAGCACGCAGGACTTCAGGCCCCAGGACCACACGGGGCACACATCAGCTGGCCTGCTCTTGCCCCGCCCACCCGCAGCTGTTTAAATACACCTTGCGCCTCCCGCTTCACGGGAGACGCTTCGCCTGGGAAGATCATAGCAGGGGCATTCTTGGCAGCATGCAGGACTTCAGGCCCCAGGACCACACGGGGTACGCATCAGCTGGCCTGCTCCTGCCCCACCTACCCGCAGCTGTTTAAATACACCTCGCGCCTCCCGCTTCACGGGAGACGCTTCGCCTGGTAAGATTGTCGCAGGGGCATTCTTCTTGGCAGCACGCAGGACTTCAGGCCCCAGGACCACACGGGGCTCTCACCCCTAGAGCTATTCCATTCCTATTTCCTGCTTTGTTGAACGGTTTTTATCTTGCATGCACACAAGTTTGTTTAGTAGTTTTTATAATTCTCGTCATTAGAACTGAGAAGGATGGAGAAATGAAAAGAGCACTGTGGGCACTCTAGACGCCTTCCTGGTTAGAGCTGAGTCCCTTCTCACTCATGACATACAGTTAACCGAGCGGAGGCTCTCACTTGATTCTTTTCAGTTTCCATTGACCAGGGAGGAAGAATCAAACAGACCTTTAACTCCTAAGATTATTATCCAACGAAATAATTCAAATTCCCCCCTGGCCACCCAATCCCTACCCCCTTTGAGACATGATGGGGAGATTGAAAATACTACACCAGTAGGGACAGGGCCTCAAACCCGGAAACAAACAAAACTGATGAAAGGGAATGTAACAAGAAATAAACAGAAGGGAGAAAAGGGGGGTAAGGACGGAAGAAAAAAAGATTATCCTGGTTCTAGTTCCCAATTAACTGTTCAAGCAGAAACTCAAACAGAGGTAATCTTTAACACCCTTGAATCTCAGACAGAAGCACCCTTCCCTAACCCTAAAGATGTCTCACCGGGTACCAAGGCTCTTTTTGAAGATTTAGTTAGAGGACTGATGGAAACTCAGATTAGTGCTATGATGACCCAGATTAGTGCACTCATCGACAAAAGATTTGGCCGCATAGAGGAAAAGATCAATTAGTGATTCACTAGAAAAATCAACAACTACCCATAGTAGCAAGGATTTTAACCCCACACATAAGGAGGGCACCCGGTTATTCACACAGGAGATTATGTCCGGAACCATAAGAGAATCTCAATCAGTAATTTTAACTAGACACGCAGCAGAGGATCATAAACCTAAGGTCCCCACCAGGGGGGAGAACAAGAGTAGTCAAGGGCAAGATAAAAGGGAAAATCTAAACAACCCTAGCGCCCAATCCAGCACAGATATTCTAGATTTACCACCGGCATCCTGTCCCTATGTACTAATCTTAACGGGGGTTCCGGCACTAAAACAGGGACAGACCGAATCTTGGCCTACCCTTCGTAATAAACTGGTGGACTGGTTGACGAAATGTAAGCATTTTAGCCCCCAGCACATAAATGAAATATTGATGGCTCGCAGAGTGGGGTGGGTTGGCACCTCACTAAAGTCCATTTCCGGCGATTGCATTGTTGTAAATTTCCGGTCCCCCGAATGGTTTGCTCTCTCTTAACCTACAAAGAGGTACCTCCCGCTTTACATTCTAGCATTGCGGTCCTCCCTCTGGGTTTCTTTTACAAACCCATCATAAGGTCCAGAGGAGAAGGGAATGGCTCTGTTGTAACTTCTAACAGGTTTGAGGCGTTATCCCCCCTAGAGGAAGTGGACTGACAATCAATTTGTGTTTCTGGGAGTACTTCCTGCTCGAACGAAAGAAACAGAGTGGTTCAGTCAAAAATTCCCTCTCCAACACCTCTCATGGTAGAGGATCGGGTAGCAAATTCCTCACCTTTCACTTCCAAACCCACTTCGGTTCTATCTGAGCTGGAGCAAGAACACCCTACAGTCAATCTTGGCAATGGATCCATATTACAGAGTTTGCCCATATTAAATAGACTAGATCAAGGCTCGGGTAACCTAACCAATGGAATTCTTTCAAAGGAATCTGGAGGCCCTGTAACAGCCCTTTCCTCTGATGCAAAATCCACAAGAGGGGTTCCACTCAGCATTATTTCCTGGAAAATAGCCGGCCTACGTTCCAAGGTCAATTTAGGCGAGTGGCTTACCTTCTCGCGGACTTATGCATTCTCTGTCTTCAAGAGACGTGGGCCGTCTCACCTATTCATCTAAATGGTTATAAAACCTTTTTTTCCCCTGCAATTCCGTCCCCATCAGGGCGCGCAAAAGGAGGTTTAGGGCCAGATGTAGGTCGGCAAATACCGGTCGGTAACGGCCGGTATTTGCAAATGGAGATGTAGGGGGCATTTTATTTACAGAATCGGTATATTTACCGATTCGGTAAATTTACAGATTCTGTAAAATACCGAATCTGTAAATTTACTGAATCGGTAAATCCAGATGTAGGTGGCACTGCAAACAGTGCCACAGGCCATTACCGATTTGTTATTTACCATGTAATACAATTGCATGGTAAATAACGAATTCCAGTGTACACGCACATCTGTGCATGTACACCTGTGCCATGTGGCACACATACATGCCCCAAGGGCATGTATGTGTGTCATATGGCACACAAGCCAAAATCAGGGGTGCAACAGGGTGTCAAATTGACACCCTGTCCCCCTTGTAAAATCGGTAATTTTACAGATTCTGTAATTACCGAATCGGTATTTGCTATTGAATCCTATGGGCTTCAAGGCCCATAGAAATCAATGGCAAATACTGATTCGGTAATTACCGAATCGGTAATTACCGAATCTTACCAATTCGGTATTTTTACCGATTTTTTTTCCTACATAGCAGTTACCGATTAGTAAATACCGAATTGGTAAAATTCGGTATTTACCATTCGGTAATTTGCTATTACCTACATCTAGCCCTTAGTGGTTTATATTTCCAACTTAATCTCAGTGCGGGAAATCACTGCCTTAAAAATGGAGGCTAATTTTCTGGTATTTCTAATAGACATTAATAAACTGTAATTCCTTGTGATAGTCAATTTCTATAATAATTTACAGCAGTCCCAGTTAATTGACATTCTGAAGGAAATTCGCCATCTCCTTTTAGAATTTAATAACAATCATCAAGGGAAAAATCACATTATCATTTGGGGCGGTGATTTTAATTTATCCCTTTGTGCACACAATACTAATATACCATGTGGCCTTCTAGATGAGAAAGATAATAACATGACTCATTTTATCCATACTCAGAGTGGGGCTTGTTTGAATGAGACAATTTTGATCTTGCAATTGGTCTTGGCTAATGAACTAATATCACCCAATGTTCCTCTTACTCCAACCTTTAACGGTAGAGGAGCCTCTAGCTGTATCGATTTTATTTTTCTGGCAAGTAGGGCTTCATCCCTTATTTCGAATTTTACAACTCACGATTGTGTATTTAGTGACCACTTCCCTATCTCTATTACCCTTTCTCTCCTGTTGGTACGAGGAAAGACCAATCGGAGGAGTTCTCACGGAGAGGAAAGTTTGGTCATGAACAGACTAAATGGTTACACACTTAAGTGGGTACATGCTGACCCGGTAAAGATTACTGAAAAAGTTGTTAAGAACTCCATGACTGCAATTGGGATCTGTCTGGCTGATTTATCGACCCCTCAGGAGATTCTTGACAACTTTTTGGTAGTTACCAAGTCTGTTAAAGAAGCCTTAAATATTAAACCCAAAGGGGACAGAAAAAATAAGGTTGGCTGGTTTAATAGCAAATGTACCAAAGCGTACTCAAATCTTAAAACGCTCTTAATAAAACCATAACAGATAGGCAAGAGATTATCCAACTCAGGAAAAACTACCATAAGGCCCTACGACAAAGGAAAACAGAATTGAAAGAGGTACTATGGGCATAATTACATAAAAGCTGTTTAATGAACAACAGTGTCGCCTTTTGGGAGGTGATTAATACCCCATTTCTGTCTGGATCCAAGGAAACTAGCAAAATAGAAGTTACGATTGACGAATCGTCCTGGATAGCACACTTTTCCCAAATATTCGGAGTAACAGCAAAGGTGCCCTTAGCTCAGTGTCATTCAGGGATGAACAGTAATAGTACCAGGTCCACTTCCATTCCAATTGTTTTAGATTTCACTCTAGATGAAGTCGAGCAAGCCCTAAGTGCTAGCAAAGGGGGTAAGGCCCCAGGCCCTGACGGGGTGCCGGTTGACCTTTACAAATTTAAAATGGATCTCTGGGCCCCAATTTTGCTCAAGGTATTAGAAGCAACCTGTAAAGTTGAATTGCTGGATTCTTGGTCAGAATCCATTCTGGTCCCAGTTTTTAAAAAGGGTGATCGACTCAGCCCAACTTGTTATCGTCCTATTTCACTACTGGACTCCTTGGGAAAAGTTGTGGGGCGCATTATATTAGAACGCCTACAGCACTGGGCTGAAGACAACATGATTTTATCGCACCTCCAGTACAGATTTAGGGAAGGTTTGGGCACCATTGAGCAGGTTTTAAATTTGACCTTACTTACGGGTGAATATGTAAACGCGAAAGGTGGGAGACTACATATGGCCTACGTAGATCTTACTTCAGCGTTTGACTGCGTTGGCCATTTCGAAGCTCTGGGGAATCTTAACAGCAATGGGTGTTGATTCTCCGTTAGTAGATTTTCTTCGTAAAATATACTCCAATGCCACAGCTAGAGTGAGATTTGGAATGTGTGGTGAGTTGACAGCTCCATTTAGGGTTGAGCGGGGAGTCAGACAGGGTTGTGTCCTGGCCCACTTCCTTTTTACTCTCTACACAAATCGCTTGAAGAAGCCATGTTGGAGGGGTGCCAGGACCTACCCCAAATCCAAAATCGTCCGATCCCCGCTCTCCTTTACGCGGACGACACAGTAATCATTGCCCGCACTCCCCTTGAACTCCAACACTCACTAAACCGATATAACTCATTCTTGTCAAATCTAGACTTAAAAATTAATATTAAAAAAACCTTTATTATGAATTCTGGCCCAAAGCTTAGAAAAGGAAGAGACATCTACATAAATAACTCTAGGGTGGAGAATACACCTACTTATCCCTATCTTGGAGTTTTAATAGACGAGAAAGGTACATGGAGAAAAGCTATAGAGGCCAGAAAATTGCAACTATGGCACTAGTAAATTTCACCCAGAGACTAGGAAAAAGACCCCCGGAGGAGATGATCCGCATCTATCAGACAAAATGTACTAGCACCACTATTTACGGAGCTGGGGTGTGGGGCTATGTACAAGCAGAATCTCTTCAAAAAGTGGAGAACAGCTTTCTGAGGTTTCTCCTCGCTGTTCCACAGGGTACTTCAACCTTCAGTTGCCACCTAGATTAGGTTTGCCCTATCTTACTGACATCATGAAGATGCGGCCAATTCTGCTATGGCACCGTCTTTGGACATCATCGAAGTTAGTTCTCACTCAAAGTCTCTTAAACGACTGTCTTTTACTTAGGAATGGTAGTAAGGTCGGTTGGCTTCGACATGTCAAGAAGTTTTTGTATGACCTGGGCCTAGAGAAATATTACCACAACTCTCCACAAATGGCAGAGCTTTCAAGGAAAACATTACAAAATCAATGTTTATGCCACTTAGCGGATCTTCGTCTGGCATCAGAAGCCAATAAAATCTCGGCGCAGCACTCTCTGTTGATCCAAACTTCCTTGGTGATTCAGCCATATTTAACATGGAATTTAAGCAGCTAGACAGATTTTTGTTGACCCGGCTTAGGTTCAACTAAGTATGGGCGAAATTTGCGAGTTCGCGGTCCGCAAATTCGTGCGAAATGGCAAAAAAATCATTTTCCGAACTCGCGGATTTTTGTGCCACTTGCACAAATATGTGACCACGTGTGCCTGTAACTTCGCCAGCGCGCCAAAAGGCGCCGAGGTCCCTTGAGTGAGCTGGCCATTATAGTGGGAACGGGCGGGAAGACGTTTCATACCGCTAGTGTGTGGTGGACGGGGCCAAACGGGCCGGGCTTCTATGCGAGTTCACATGCATCTTGTTTATAAAGGGTGAGAGACCGAGCAGAGCAGCAGATGAGGAGAAAGCAGCCTCCTGGTCACAGGAGCTACAAAGGGATGGCGCTCAGGAAACTCATGGATGCAAAAATACGTTTGGCAAAGGACCCCAGAATCCTTCAGATGTCCAAGATAGCTCTGCTGCGCGTGTGGGTACAAAGCCATTCTGATCCTGGCGCATGCAGCTGCTGCTGCTGGACAATGTCCCATCTCATACTAAACTGCCCTGTACAGACATATGCTGGCGCTGGGCAGTAGGGTGCAGTGGCATGCGGGTGCTCCACACCTGGCACATGCGCATACCGGTGCCAGGGGGACACGTGTTTATTGGTGCTGTGTAGCAAATTATGACTTTACATTTTGACTGCACCAGACGGTGGTACCACCTACACGGATCAGGAGCATCAAGGCACCAGACGTCATGGTGCTGTGCGGTACGGGTATATATGTACTGGGGGCAGGGGCACTTAGCACAATGTGTGCCCACACCCAAGAGGGCTCCAGGCAATTGAGCAGAAATTATTTTCACACTGAGAGGGCTCCGGGCAGTTCAGCAGCACGGGGGCTCACATCCACTGGGCCCCGGGGCAGTTCGGTAGCGCGTGGGCTCACAACCCCTGAGTAGCTCAGCAGCGCGGGGGCTCACACCCACAGGACTCCCGGGCAGTTTAGCAGCGCCACCCTCTGGTTCATCACTGCCACCCTCGGCAATGAACCAGAGGGTGGCAGTGGTGAACCAGAGGGTGGCAGTGCTGAACCAATAGGGTGGCAGTGATGAACCAGAAGGTAGCAGGGGTGAACCAGAGGGTGGCAATGGTGAACCAGAGGGGGGCAGTGATGAACTAGAGGGTGACAGTGGTGAACCAGAGGGTGACCGTGGTGAACCAGAGGGTACTATGATGAACCAGATGGTGGCAGGGGTGAACCAGAGGGTGGCAGTGGTGAACCAGAGGGTGGTAGTGATGAACCAGAGGGTGGCAGTGGTGAACCAGAGGGTGGCAGTGATGAACCAGAGGGTGGCAGGGGTGAACCAGAGGGTGGCAGTGGTGAACCAGAGGGTGGCAGTGGTGAACCAGAGGGTGGCAGTGATGAACCAGAGGGTGGCAGTGGTGAACCAGAGGGTGGCAGTGATGAACCAGAGGGTGGAAGTGATGAACCAGATTGTGGCAGGGGTGAACCAGAGGGTGCTGTGATGAACCAGAGGGTGGCAGTGATGAACCAGAGGGTGACAGTGATGAATCAGAGGGTGGCAGTGGTGAACCAGAGGGTGGCAGTGATGAATCAGAGGGTGACAGTGGTGAACCAGAGGGTGGCAGTGGTGAACCAGAGGGTGGCAGTGATGAACCAGAGGGTGGCAGTGATGAACCAGAGGGTGACAGTGATGATCCAAAGGGTGGCAGTGATGAACCAGAGGGTGGCCGTGATGAACCAGAGGGTGGCAGTGATGGTCCAGAGGGTGGCAGTGGTGAACCAGAGGGTGGCAGTGATGAACCAGAGGGTGACAGTGATGAACCAGAGGGTGGCAGTGGTGAACCAGAGTGTGGCAGTGGTGAACCAGAGGGTGCTGTGATGAATCAGGGGGTGGCAGTGATGAACCAGAGGGTGACAGTGATGAACCAGAGGGTGACAGTGGTGAACCAGAGGGTGGCAGTGATGAACCAGAGGGTGACGGGTGAACCAGAGGGTGGCAGTGGTGAACCAGAGGGTGGGAGTGATGAACCAGAGGGTGGCAGTGGTGAACCAGAGGGTGGCAGTGATGAACCAGAGGGTGGCAGTGATGAACCTGAGGGTGGCAGTGATGAACCATTTAGCAGTCTAAACTGCCCGGGAGCCCTGTGGGTTTGAGTCCCCTTGCTGCTGAGCTGCCATGGGGTTGTGAGCCCATGCGCTACTGAACTGCCCCGGGGCCCAGTGGGTGTGAGCCCCCGTGCTGCACAACTGCCCCGGAGCCCTCTCAGTGTGAAAATCATTCATGCTCAATTGCCTGGGAGCCCTCTGGGTGTGAGCACACATTGTGCTAAGTGCCCCCCTGCCCCCAGTACATATATACCCGTACCGCACAGCACCATTATGCTCTTGCACCATGAAGTCTGGTGCCTGGATGCTCCGTCTGGTGCGGTCAAAATGTAAAGTCATAACTTGCTACACAGCACCAATAGACACGTGTCCCCCCTGGCACCTGTATGCACATGTACCAGGCGTGGAGCACCCGCATGCCACTGCACCCTACTGTCCAGCGCCAGCATGTGTCTGTACGGGGCAGTTTAGTATGAGATGGGACATTGTCCAGCAGCAGCAGCCGCATGCGCCTGAACCCACTGAGCAGGATCAGAATGGCTTTGTACCAACACGCGCAGCAGAGCTATCTTGGACATCTGAAGGATTCTGGGGTCCTGTGCCAAACGTATTTTTGCATCCATGAGTTTCCCGAGTGCCATCCCTGTGTAGCTCCTGTGACCATGAGGCTGCTTTCTCCTCATCTGCTGCTCTGCTCGGTCTCTGACCCTTTATAAACAAGATGCATGTGAACTCGCATAGAAGCCCCGCCCGTTGGGCCCCGTCCACCACTCACTAGCGGTATGAAACGTCTTCCCGGCCGTCCCCACTATAATGGCCAGCTCACTCAAGGGACCTCGGCGCCTTTTGGCGTGCTTGCAAAGTTACAGGCACACGTGGTCACATATTTGTGCAAGTGGCACAAAAATCCGCGAGTTCACGGGAAAATTCACAAACTCCAAATTCTTTTGCCATTTTGCACAAATTCGCGGACCGCGAATTAGCAAATTTCGCCCATACTTACTTAGGAGCTACAACAATTGGAGCCAACCATTCAGATGATTCTATTGGCTCAATTATACCTTGACTCAACAGCTTGTCCAATTCTTTCCGCAAGGATTCCCTCATTATGAGAGGCACATTGCGCACCTTGTGCACAACCGGGACATCACCTTTTTTAAGAATTATTTTGTGACAAAATCCTTTTAACAAACCTAATTCATCATTAAGGACTCATGGAAATTTTTTTGTTATACATTCTTCAAATGTATCCACAGAATTCACATTACGACTTTCAGGCAATGACACAATAACAGGATTTTTTGCATTTGGGTCTAACTTTATACCAAGATCTTTTTTGTGGCGCCAACCCAAAAGATTAGATCCATAATTGGTCAAGTATATTCGCCCAAAACTACTTGTTCCATAAATAAGATATTCATCCATTTCTTTGCAAGTATATCTATTTTCTTACCTCCATACCCCACTGCTTTTATGTCAGGGTCAGACCAATCATCATATTGGTCTCTGGATGATGTATCTTTTGATATTATAGTTTACATACTTCCAGAGTCAACCAACACTTTTACCTGAAAATCATTTAAATTGATAACACAATGTGGTTTCTCAAGTTTTTCATCACTTTCCATCTTCGCCCCTTTAGCTTTCCCTTCCCTTGTAGTATCAACCTTGTAAACATGAGTACATTCTTCTCCATCAACAGGTACAAATATCTCTGTTACATCTTCACATGGTGATTCATTTATACATTTAACACCAGTTGAGTATATCTTTACCTGCACATTTTGGAAAAATTACCTTTTTTTCCAATATTACGACACACAACACCCCTTGCTGCACACTTAAAACTTGTAGCAATATGTCCTGGAGTACCACAATGAAACCATTTTATTTCTCTAGTATCTTTCTTTTTCCCATCATCTACTGTATTCTTCTTTGCTCCCTCAGAATCTTTCCTCGCAGTATCATTAGAAGAACTTTTTTGAACAGATTGGAGATACTTCATTGATAATGTTCGTAGACTTTGTTTCAATTTTTCATGAAGTATTTGAAGCATGTTCTGTTCCTTTTGTTGCTTCAAGATCAAGATCTTTCGTTAACAACTTTTCCCTTACTCTCTTGTCATTAGTGGACCTCACAATTTGATCTCTAATGAGAGAATCACTTAAGCTTTCAAATTTACAGGTTAGAGACAACCCACGTAGTGCTCCCACATATGTATCTATATCTTCATCTAACTGTTGCACTTCTGTAAAAAAAAATGTTGTTCCATTACAACACTAACCTTTGTGATGAATCTTAAATCAAGCATTTTGATAGACATTTCATATACAATAATGGGTTGTCCATCTCCCATCCCAAGAGATATTTCTGGTAGGTTTTTATACATCCTCCTCCCTTCAACTCCCAAGTGGTGTAGTAGTATAGCTTGATGCCTAACAGGCCCATACGAATCCCTCCAATAGCTAACATATACATGATAAATAGTTTTTTCCATTGTTCCAAGGTATGGGTTGTGAACCTGAAGTGGCCAAGAATGTAGGCGGGGAATCCATGGCCTGATCAGACATTGTTTTTGAAAGAACACAATAAAATAAAATAAGAAATTAAAATAAAGGATCAATATAACAAATTAACAAAACAGGCTAACACAATAAAGTGCTTTCCATGGACTTTGTAATTTCTTGCATTTCATTTAAGTTAATTGTGTTCGGTAGGCCAGGAGTGATGAGAATTCCAAAATGGCGAATGTTGTAAATAAGGCTTGAAAGTAATGACTATAGTTCCTTTGCACTTGGGTGTGCCTTAAAGAAATGTTATTGTTGCACTTTCAGAGTGTTTACTTCCCTGGAATGGCACATTTGTTGTCAGATAGATTCAACATCTTGATAGATGGATGCTCTGTGTACTCTGTGCTCTGTGTACTGCCTCTCATCTTTTACTTAAGTAAATATGGCCTTCTTTAGGCTTATGGTTTTAAATACGTGGTTCACAATGCCGGCCTCACAGTAGAAGATGATTAATTCCTTGCGCTTGGTAATTACAGGCTTCATACTGGGAAGATAATTGCTTCTTCCTGCTCTAGGTTCGGGTAACTGAGACACTAATGCGCTGATAATAACAGGCTTAACACTGGGAAGATAATTGCTTCTTCCTGCTCTAGGTTCGGGTAACTGAGACACTAATGCACTGATAATTACAGGCTGCTTACTGGAGGTACCTGGTGGGCTAGTTGGCCCCTAGGGGACCTCTTGATTGAAGAAGAATTAATTCCCCAAGTTAAAACGCGCCACAGGCTTTGTTTGCACACATCTCACCTCAGGCCCCGCCCCCTACCTTCACCACTGTGCAAACGCACCCTGTGGCGTTTTTTAAGTTGGGGGATTAAGTCCCCTTGAATCCTGAGGTCCCCTGGCGGCCAACTAGCCCACCAGGTACCTCCCGTAAGCGCCACAGAGCTGCGTTGCAGAGAAGTGTAAAAAGGGGTTGGCCTCAGAACACCTCTTTGCAACGCAGCCCCTTGGCCCATACTGGAGGTTCCTGGTGGGCTAGTTGGCCCCCAGGGACCCCCAGTATTCAAGGGGAATTTGTTCCCCCTCTGCAAACGCGCTAGCGGGCGCATTTGCAGAGTGGTGCAAGGAGGGGTGGGTGGCCTCCAGTCCGATCCCGTTTATGTAAAAAAAAAAAAGTTAATGAAGGGGGGCTATGTAGCCCCCTCTTCATATTCTAATTTAAAGAGCCAGAGAGCCCCCCCACCATTTTAAACAACCCTGAGGGGTGGCGGTCCCGGGGGCTGCAGGGGGCCCCGTGAGTCCCCCGCATATATTAAGTTAGAGCCCCGGGTGGCGGTCCCCGAGGCAGTGTGGGGGGATTGGGACACCCCACGCAATTTTTTTAAAATACCCCTGGGATTTGGCTCCCCCGGGGGCTAATAACATTTAAAGCGCGAGAGCCTGCGTTTTTTTTTGTTTTTTTCAACAGCGGGATGCACGGATCCTACGTGCATCCCGCGATTTAAAAAAATAAAATGTTTTGGCCTTGGGGTCCTTGTGGGACCCCCTGAGCAGGCCTAGGGGGTCAGGGTGTGTCTACCCTGCCCCCGTTTCGCGTTTTTTTTGGGGGGGGCTTTCTTGTGCCTTGGTTCAACACTTCCTGATTTGGAGTGTTGACAGCCAATCAAAATACAGCTCGTGCATGGCAGGGTGCGCTTAGGCTGCCCTTAGGGTCCCCGGATAGGTGCGCGGATCCACAGCGTCGATAGATATATAAATGCTTTTAACTGTCATTTTCTCAGGAACTACTAAACGGATTTACACCAAATAAGCAAAAGGCACGAGTCTGAACCAAGGACTACCTCTTTGCCAAATTTGGTGTAATTCCGTTTAGCAGTTCGGTCTGTAGCTGCGGTTAAAGGTCCTATGGAGAAAACGCATTTTGGGACCCCCTTTTTTCTCTGCCCCCGTTTGATCAATCATCGTGATAGGAGCAGACTGGAGCTGGCCAAAGGTTTTGAAAATTTCGCGAACATTCGTCAATCGGCGCCAAAGTTAATGGGAATAGAAGGTTGCGGATTTCCTATGGATAATAGGTCCTAACTATAACTACCTACTGGCGACCCCCAGTAGGTAATATATATATATATATATATATATACACACACACACACACACACATACACACACAGACACGCACACACAAAAAAGCAAGACGAAAACTCTAGTTAGCAGTCATGCTTTAGGCTGAAAGCAGCCCCTTTGTATGGAAAACTGTACAACCCCATAGATAATATAAAACTGCCCACCTCAAATGTCTGTTTTTTTGGCAGATTTGTTAAGCACAATATGAGCATAGTTCCATCCAGGCCCAGCTAAAAAAGTCACAATGCCCTTTGCATGTTTTTGTATACTGTTAAGCGTAGGATTAGCTAGTGCAATCTACGCCGACCCATGGTGCCTGCCACACTGGACATGGTTGTAAAGAGGGGTCCTATGGGTACCCCTGCGGGTCCAACCAGGGGCATCTAGGTGAAGCAGGGTCTGCTACTGGCCCCGAAAGTCAGTCTTCAACAGCCTTTTTGTGCCAGACAGACTGATTCGGAAAGGCTGTCAGAATCTGACATCGTAATCGGTCAGTCAAAAACTGTGTCCATAGAGCAGTACAATTCTGCTCTGAATGACTCTGGGACTCTGAGTGCCATTGGAACCAAGTCGGACATCACAAATGGTTTTCCTGCATCATAATCGGTGGGTTGGAAACTTCTCTGATTCAGTTGGAGAAATAGGTTCCGAAATGGTTTAGGGAAATCCGATTGTTGGTCAGACCAACATCGTAATTGGCCTCTAAGCTGGAGAACCTCGCAGCATTGTGTGGCACTATGGAAACTGCACCTGGCAGTGGGTGATGGTGGAATGGCTGCTCCTGATTTTGAACTTTATTACCAGGCGTCACAGCTGCACAGGGTAGCTCTTTGGAGCTCTGCTCTGTGGGACAGTGTGGGCCATTGAGCCTGCACTTCAAGGACCTTTTTACTGTATCCGGCTGAAACCCATGCCTGCCTCCATGTTTCAAAATATGAATGCACTGATTAGAACAGCGTGCTATGTTTGGACTAGGACACTATAAAGAATGCACATTAAATTATCATACACAAGCGAGCTGCCGTTGCTGGTTGTCTGATGTTGAGGGTGGATTGAGCGGTGATGAGGTCTGCACCAGTGGATGCAAGTGGGGATCACTATACTGGGTAACATATTTATGGGGGGTAAAACATACCCTTTTCTGGAACTGCAGGAGACACATGACCTACTAGTGGGGCACTTTTTGGTCCATGGGGATCTGTTGCATTGGGTGCATGAATGGTGGGGCCATTTCATAGCAGAACTGAGGGAACACAAGTGCTTGCATTATATCATCGCGGGCTAGATGAGGGTGATCGCATTTTTATACAGGGCGCTGTTGAAGGGGGCACAGCTGGACCTTCCTCGCTTGTGTCAGAGCTGAAAAGAGGACTTGGGTACACCATTGTCTGACACAGCTTGAAAAAGGAAGCTTGAGCCCATCCCAAAGGAATCCAGGAATGCTAGTTTCAAGCTTATTCAGTTCAACTACTCACACGGGGCGCAACTCCCCCCGGCACCTGCATACCCTATTTCATGGCATGGCACTGGCCTGTCCTTAATGCCATGTGGGTGTTGCAGGCTTCATCCACATGGTCTAGTCTTGCCTAACATTACTTCCATACTGGACCACTGTCCTCCAGGTCATTTGCCAGGCTACTGAACAGAAGGTCGAGCTCACTCTCCATCTGTGTTTATTAGGCCAGCATGACTGTAGTGCTGCTTGGAAGGTAATTCATAGCCTTACTAATTTGCCACTTATTCTTGCTCACAGACAACTGACGATGAGTTGGAAATCGGCGTCTGTCACATATGTGTATTGATGGTGGCTAAAGTTGGTGAGATGAATGGAGTGCAAGAAGAAGGCGATCTGGAAGGAGGAAAATAGAGGTGTACGTAAAGGGCTAATCTTGCTTGCTTGGAATGCAGTACTGGTGGCTTGCCCTGTGCTAGGCCTAGGTGGGTAAGTTGAGGAGGGGTAACCCATCTCAGCAGCTTCCTCCATGACTACTGAAGTGCAGGGAGCAATCCCTGACCTAATGGCATCCCCTTGAACTGTTTGGAATGTGAAGGTATGACTGACTTTAGGTTCCCGGATATGTATGGATGTAATGATGGGTGTGTGGGACCCGTGCTGCAGGAATGGGGATGATTTTGTACACTTCCTTCACAATATGGAGTGGTGCAATGAGACCCCCGCTCCTGCCCCTCTTCTATATTTTTAGTTTATTGGACACTCTGTCACCGATCAATTCTCTGCGATGTGATTTGAGATTGGTTAATATTCTGATTGACTACCATGCCCCACAATGTTTTGTTTGACTAAATGCAAATAATAAATATTTTTCAGAAACAGAAGGAAGAGTGAAAGAACAATATTTTTGTAATGCATTGTAATTTGATTAAAGCGGACAAGCGAGAATGGTTTGTAGAGAGCTGTTGTTTGAACATATATGAAATCTAAATTTGAAAGAGCTTGCTAACAAAAGACGAGAACACATCACAATCATGACAGCAGGGAGAGTAAATTAAGTTCAGAAATCAACTGTTGCTAAGCACTTTCAGGGCTATAAATAAACATAAGTTGAAGCAACTGTCATTTTGGTTGATGGAGATTGTAGAAAGGAACCCTTAAGGAGGAGACAGTAAAAAAGAAATGACTGCAACAAAAAATATTCTGTATTAAGAAAATTAACACACTAGGCCCCAATTGACTTGGTAACAAACTAGATTGAATGTTTTTCTTTTAATTGGTTGACTTTGAGTTGGTATGAACAAATTACATATAATAGACAAATTAAGGAGAAAATAACATGTGGGACAACCCAAAGCTGACTACAGCATAGAAGGATAAAAATACACATAGCTAGTGAGAATTTTATGCTGTAACATTTCCATTGAGAGAGCAGCAGAAATGGGGGCAGTGGTTTGCGGGTAGAAGCAATAAAGATTTTTCACATTAGAATTACTGAGGTACTAAGTGAGTGCATTAACTAGATTTTCTAATTCATTTTGAGGTAAACAAGTTAGTCAGGTATTCAGCCAAAATATCAGACTTTTAATATCGACCTATATAAATATCGAGTTGCAAATATCATGATACAGAAATATCATCAGCAAGAAAATCATTGACAAGAATATCGATTTGAAGGTAAGTAATATTGTTTAAAAAAATAGAAAGTGTTAACATTGTTTACTTTTGTGTAATTTAATATATATATATATTAATTGTATAAGTTATAATTTGTATGTATAAATATTGTTAATGTTTTTTAATATAGTTTTTAATGCAACAGGTTTTTGTCATATTTAGTAATGTAGCTGGTTGTGTGGCATATAGTGGTAAAGAGTGAGAAGTAAATTTATTATAATTAGTTTTTAATTTATATTAAATGAATAATAAAAATGTAATAGATAATTATTTATGTCAATTGTATAATTAATATTATTTTCAGTTATGTTGTGTGTGCAGTTTGTGTTTTTTCTAGGAGTATAGGCTTGGAAGTAAATTCATTATAAATAATTAAAAAGTATTAACTATTATAATTAATTAGTTAATTGATCATTAATTATGTACATTCAGTAATGCATAATGTTTTTGGGGTGTGTTGTTGTTTTTGTATGAGTAATGGGTGTGTTGGAAAATAATTATAATAATTAATAAATATTGTTCATAAATAATAATTAGTTAACTGATAATTATGCAAATAGTACAATTATGATATTGTTTAAGTTATATATTAGGTGTGACATGTATTCGTAGGGGTAAAGTGTGGACAGTTAATTAAATTATTAATTAATTAATTTCTATTTAATTATTATTAAATTATGTAATTAACTTTTTCTAAATTTCTAAATTAGCTTTGGGTTTTTAGTTTTGTACAGATAAATGTTGAGAAGGTAATCAAATATAATTATTTTACAACTTGGAAATTATTATTTATATTATAATTGGCGATTAATTATGTAAAATGTGTAAATATAATTTAATAAACAAAATGTAGATGTGTTTTGTGTAGTTTGTAGAGCCAGGAGCAGGAGGGGGAGAAGCGAACGGCGACGGATTTGGCGGCTTCGGTATAGCGACTGAGCACCGTGAGCACAGCGAGCTTGAGCCGAGAAAGTCACAGAAACCGCAAAGCCATAGAGCTGCAGGTGCCGCAAAATCACAGAAAACGCGGAGCCACAGAGCCACGACTAAGCACTGTCAGCTTTAGCTGCAAAAAACACCGAAACCGTAGAGCCACAGAGCAGCGGGTGTCGCGGATGCCCCGAAACAAGGGGCACTCGCTTGATCTCCCACTTGGACATTGAATCAGCCATCAAGCTGCCAAACCAGTTAAACAAACCCCAAATCTTTGGAGCAGCAGCATGGCCAGGTAGACATGGGGGCTGGTCCTGCTGGGGACTTACTGATTGCCAGTGATTTACGGTGATTTACTGACTGCCACACACTAGCCACCCACTTGCCTCCTGCCGCTTGTTAACTGCTTGTCACCCACAACCTGCAACTTCTAACACAACCGGAGAGGCGGAGAAGAAGTCTGGTGAGAGTCTACAGTCCTGATAGAATCAGGTGGGTGTAGCTTGGGGGTGCCCCTGGATTGCACTGTATGGTGGTGCATTGTGTATGGCGGTGTATGGTGTTGCTCAGCTTACTCCATCTACCCTCATTCAGCCCGCTCTCCCTGTTTCCTTGTCTCACCTGGTGCTGTGCGTTGTTGCTGCAAGTTGCGCTGGCACGAGTGAACGCGGTGTTGAACAGCTGCCCCAGGGAACTTATCTGACTTCTTGCATTGTATTTGTGTACCTGTGAATCAGCAACCAGCCTTTCCCCTTGGAGACTGTGGCAAAAACAAAACAACACCGAGAACTCAAAGCACACTTGGAGTGCGATGCAGTGCTGTGGAGAGCACAGGGGAGGTTGCAGGCTGCGTGTCAGGTCTACTAGAAATACCAAGGGCTACAGAAGCACTGTGAGAGGCAGTCGACACTCAGCAATTAGCATCCCGCAGCCCTAGCAGTTGGAGCCGTCCTGGAGGAGACTCAGAGTACTAAGCAGTCCCAGTAGGCGCCGTTCATAACAAAAAGTGGCTGCAGGTGGTGGGCGGCCAGAGCTGGCTTGGTGGAGGCCAAAGATCACAACCAGCCAATCTGCTAAAGTGGAAATGTGATCTGGCAGGATCAGAGGGTGCCCATGTAGAACAAACAAACAAAAATGAGTAAGCGCAAAAGAGGATCCTTGTCGCCCAAGGGCTGCATGGCCAAGCCCCACCCTAAAAGCAAAACTAGAGCAGGCGTTACCTCCCCTGACATGGGCTCCATCACAAGGGACAACAATCTGGAGGGAGGACTAACTCAGAACTGCTACAAATGGAGACAGCCTAGGATTTCTAAAAAATTTCAGTTTCTAAAAAACCCGGGGGACCCCCTCTTATCAAACTCAATTGGAGCAAAAGGTCTCAAATCTCATATTTCACCTTTCAAGCTATCATATAGCGGGAAACAGGACTCAAATTAATGACCAAAGCGCATCATCTGGCACAAAAAGTGACCCCGAATGACCTACCACACCAAACACACAGTACATCAGCTTTAATATCAGCTGCGCAAAGTAATGCCAAATCACTGCCACAAGGGCCTCAGGGTCACCCAGAAGTTGGCATTTCAAAAGCAATTACACCCAGCAATCTAGAAACAACAAAGAAGCTGGCAAAGCTTCTTGGACAAGCTGGAAGAGAACACAAAGAACAGCAAGAAGAGGGAGGTTGCAGTGGGAAAATAGGGAATAACTGTACCACCGACAAGGAATTGACTACAATAGAGATAGGCACATCACCTATCGCCATCATCAAAGCAAGGACCAACCCGACCCCACCGCCAGATCCCCATCTAGTACGGTCATCAGCACCCCACAGCACGGAACCAGCATTAAGGCAAATTTAAATGAACACTCTAACATTGACATTGACGCAGGGAATGGGGATGATTTATTGATAAATCCTACATAACAAACACCTGTGAGGCCCAGGTTGAACCCTCAAAACTTCCCCACACCAAAGAACATAGAGCTGAAAGGGACCCAGGGAAGGGAGGCCCTGTCACTGACGCCCGACTTAGGAAATTCAACCAGTCTTCAGCATAAACTGAACTCTGAAAATGCCTGGGCTAGTTTACTTAAAACAGTACAACTCCTAGTGAAAGCCCTCCAGTATCGTATCAATCAAACTAAATGGATATTCTAACTCTATTAACAAACTTCATGATCTATAAAAAGTAATTTTAAATCATTGCTTTTCAGGAGACATGGATGACAGCTCCACCACATGTACAAGGACATCTACGTTTCTGTGCACCGGCACTCAAAAGGGCAAGATTTGGTCATCTGCAGGGAGGCCTCGTGATCTATGTACACAACACCTGTGCAACCTCAGTTCATACAGTTGGCTTAACAACATCAGAATCCATTGCCATAAACATATCCACCACAAAGGGGCCACCAGGGAATGGGCACAAGGATATAGTAATAATAAATATGTATAAACATCCTAATAGGAAATCTAACGATCAAAACAACTGGCCAACTTTGTTGAGTTATACATGAGTGAGGTTAATACACCAGATATGATACTGACAGGGGACTTAACCCCTTCGCTGCGGCGGCTATTCCGCCGCAGCGCTAGGGGGGTGAGGCGTCCGCGCGGCGCTCCGGTGCTTGTGACGGAGCCGCTCCGTCACGCCCCTCGGGTGGGCTGTGCTTGTGACGGAGCGGTTCCGTCACGGCCCCGCCCGCTCTTCAGAACGCTCAGCGCAGGTGCGGAATTCGCTCCGCGCAGGCGCGGCGAGCAGGCCGTGACGGAACAGCCCACCCGTGGGGCATGACGGAGCGGTTCCATCACAAGCATGGGAGGGGTTAATATACATCTACTTGGCCCATCAAAAGTGGAGGAAGTATCTATACATAACCAGTTAGGGAACATCCTGACTCAAGGCAGCAATTCATCAGCAGAACCCTAAAAAGTCAGCCATCGCCTTATGGAGGATCTTGAAAATCTCACCCTCAGAGCAGTGACCGGCAGAAGTATATGTGACATGCCCCCTGCATTCACCTATCACTCATCAACCAAAAACTCAACGCTGGACTATACCTTTGTGTCTCTAACCCTTTTCAATGAAATCTTCTAATTTAGTATGGGCGACAAATCTGATAGTGAGCTTATACTTTGTGCAAATATGCCAAGACTAATGAAATGGAAGGGCCAACCAGGCATAACCACCACAGTCAATTATAGGAAAATAAATGTATGCACGCGACGCAAGATACATTTCAGCAAACGGCAAAAACTCTATTTGAATCACGGGAAGGGGACAATGAAATAGTGAATTGGATACATTATAAAAATGCCTTAGCAACATCTTTTTCTGCCCCAAATAAATCAAAATCGCAGCAGGGCTATAGAGGCCACACTACCCTCACCATGCCGCAAAAGAGCAAGATAAAATCCATCCAAAACAGTATTATTTACCCCTTGCGGCAGGTGTGCCGGTCTTCAACCAACATCTCAAAACTAGCTGTATTGCGACAGCAGAAAACACAGCTGAAGCAAGCAATTTGGGAGGCCAGGCGAGACAATGAGGATACCCTATGATCGAAACTACATGTGGATTCCAAGAGGAAGCATAGTGCGAGATTCTGGGAGATAATTAAAAGATTCACCCATCCAATGCATGAGGGTCTGTCTTCAAATATATCAGAGGAAGACTGGGCTACCTACCTTGGAAATCATTTTCATCAAGGAAAAATATTATCGCACACAGAAACTAGCATAGACACAACACCAACCCAGTGACGGAAATGCAATATCAGAGGAATGATATGAAGGAGAATGACACCCTCAAATGATTACATTAAAACAATCAAAAGTTACATCAAGAAGCGAAGGCAAGAAGGGGCACCGGGACCCAATGGAATTCCACTTGTGCTTAACAAACATGATACAGAATATTGGGCGAAAGCACTCAGCCCTGTATTTATGGAAATAAGACTGACAGGCCTACTCCCTCCATCCTGGCGGACTTCGATAATTTCACCAATTCTTAAATCAGGTGACAAGAGCTATCGTTTAGTTGCCCTCTTGGACAATGAGGCAAAATACTTTGCGGGCACTTTCTTGGACGAACTGCAACTTTGGGCAGAAGACAAATCGATCATCCCCCTAAATCAAACTGGCTTCTCTAAATCTGTTGAAACCATAACAAACATAACAACTAGGGCTCAGTTAATCGATAAGGCGGAAAATACAAAAATGCTGTTATACTTTAGCTTTATCGATTACCTGGCAGCTTTCGATCATGTAAACCATCATAGACTCTGGTCAAAACTGGCAGGCTGTGGCATACCGCAGGCTTTACTGAATCTGTTAATTAATCTGCACACTCAGACCTGGGTTCAAGTAAAGTTGGGTGACTGGTCAACTCTATCAAGGAAGATTCCAACAAAGAAAGGCCTCAAGCAAGGCTGCGTATTGGCCCTTCGTTATTTAACTTGTTTCTTGCAGATCTGATCCCGTGACTAAATGCCAGTAATTCTCACTCTCCAAAGATCGGTAACCTAGCACTACCATGCTTACTTTACGCTGACGACCTAGTTTTGATCAGCCAAACAAAGGTGGGTCTACAGCGCCTTCTTGATAATACGATTGAGTACTCCGAGGCAAACAACTTAAATATTAACTTGGAAAAAAACAAAACCATGACAATTAAAAAGAAACTTAAGAAAACACCTGTCTGGTTTTGGGACAAGACTCGCATAGACTCATCTACAGAGTATAAATACCTGGGGGTGATTATTGACAAAGGTGGGCATTTTGTACCACAAAGGGACACAATCAAAACGGAAGGGAATAGCCCTAGCTGCCTCAATGAGAAACCTCAACTCCCTCACTTGCCCCATTGGTGGAAGCTATACGGGCACAACTTCTACCTACAATAACCTACGGGAGTGAGGCACAGAGGGTAAGGGTCTCAATGCTCTTGGATGTTGTGGTCGCAAAAGTGTATAGAATAATTTTTGGTCTACCAACAAGAGTCTCCCCGCCACAGATCAGGCTCAAGTTTGGTGTTCAAAAACAGACCCTTGCAAGGAAAGGTGCGATAGTCACCTTCTGGGACAAAGTTAGGCAATCCAAACCAGGCACCCTAAATTGGCATTTATGGTCAGAGTTACAACAGAAAGAAGCATCACCGGCAGTAAAATACTTAGGAACTACTGTGTCCACTTTAGGTCTCACCAAACGTTGGGTAACCTCTACAAGTCAGTGCCGCATCAAAAAAGGAATAAAGAGAATCGCAAAGAATCAATCCTGGATTGAAGACAAGGCGGCCCTAACTAAAAGGTCGCACGGCTGGATGATCTTGAGCTCCAATTCCTCCTTGACTGCACAAAAGAATCTAGCTTTGGGGTTTGCCAAATATACTAAAATTCAATTTTTAAAATACAGGTAGGCCTACTGCCATGCATAAAGCACTTTCCACATTGGCTGAAAAACCAATCTGATTCCACCTGCCGCCTATGCGGTATATCGCAAGAAGATATGCTGCACCTTCTCTGTACATGTAAGGAACTAACACAGGAAAGGAAACAGCTTTTAAAACCACTTTTTAACCAGAGAGGCATCCACACACAGAGACAGGCTGCACTGGCATGCTTTGCACCCAAGGACACGCAGCTTAACTGCCGCTTTGTAAATTTTTTTAAACAAGTGGAGAAGAAATTACCTAGAAAGAATATCAATATAGCTGACAAGGAAAAGTCTGACACTGCTAATTAACTGCTTATTTTATCAATGTATTGCAAAAATCTATTAGTTTGTATTGACTTTTAACAGTTTTCTTTTTTTAGCAAACTGGTTTTATTATTTAAAAAATGGTGATATTTAATGAGATATTTTGTAGCAATGGTTTTAATTAACTGTGCTATGATGGTTAACCTTTATTTAAGGGGGGTTAGGGGAGGGGTACCAACACTATCCTCTACAGGACTTAACACCGAATTAGAAAACTGTAGTATTGACTCCTATGTTCTCCTTGCAGGCGACTTCAATTGCTGTTTTGAGCCGCTGGATAGGGGGGACATTTTGAATACTTGGGATGATGAGATAAGGAGAGGCATCCCTACGCTGACCCTAGATCCGATTCAAAAATGGACACAGAGTGCAATAGACATCAATGCGCTCTGTATGGAACATAACCTGAGAGCAACTAATGGTCGCTCTAAATCGGACCTTAGGGGTGTGCACACCTATAACAGGGTGGGACATACCTCCAGAATAGACTATATTATGCTGAATTACAATCTATGGCCATTTCATCAGGACATGGAAGTCATATTGTCCTCTGACAGCGACCACAATTCTCTATCCTTAACCCTCACTCCGCCATGGCATGAGAGAAACCCAGCCAAGGCCGCTTATTCATGGAAAACATACCATGAACTTGTTCCCTCTAACTGTGGCAGGCGGCTAAAATGGGCTAAAGTAGCAGAGGATGAGGGAAGGATGGCGCAAGCAAGGACTATTGTGACCGCTGTGGGGTTGAGTCTCGACGACCTGGGAACCACTGGACAAACTGTTTTATCGACATTCACAGAAACCACTGAGGCACTAAGCGATCTGTTTATTATTCCCCAAAATAGGGTGAGGACTGTAAAGAGAGGCGCTTCTAAAGCAAGAGATAAGTGGTATTCCTCACAATGCCGGGCTTCCAAGGGTGAACTTATTTCTGCAGTGAAGTCAAAGGACCCCGGCAGTATTAGTCTTGCCAGGAAATCTTATAAAAAAACTGTAGCCATGGCCAAGGAGGCTCACGAATACAACTTTTGGAGTGAGCTAATGGAGGCGAGCTCTAGAAAAGACTCTAAGGGGTTCTGGGACCTGATGAGAGCTAGGGACAAACCCATTGATGTGCATTTCACCTGTAATATTCCTGGTGAGGTTTGGTTTGCCCATTTTTCTAAGCTATATTCTGCTCCAATAGGTGTATTACAACCAATTACGGGTCTCTTAGACAGATCTCGAGATGCCATCGGAATCAATGACCACCCCTTCGGCATTGAAGAAGTAGAAGGGGCGATCAGGTGCCTTGTTAACAACAAGGCTGCTGGCCCAGATGGAATTCCGGGTGATCTGTTGAAGGATAACCCATATCTATGGAGTAGATTGATTGTATTACTCTTGAACGAGGCTGTCTTGGGAGGTTCTTTTCCTGATTCTTGGAGGGGCGCTGAGGTCGTCCCAATTTTTAAGAAAGGCTGTCGGGACGACCCAGCCAATTATCGCCCAATTAGCCTGCTTGACTCGACACAAAAGGTGGCGGGCAAAGTAGTTCTAGGTAGAATACTGCAATGGACCGAAGAAAACCAGGTATTGTCAGATTTCCAGGCAGGATTTAGAACAGGGACAGGCACAGTTGAGCAGACATTTCGCCTTTTAATGTTGTATTGGAAAGTGGTCGTATTGGGAGGGGGCAGTCTGTATTTAGTCTTTATAGACTTGCGGACTGCCTTCGACCTGGTCCCACGAGCCCAATTGTGGAATGTCTTAGATGGGATGGGTATTCCCTCTTATCTGTTGGGTTTGCTAATTAAGTTCCACGAAAGCAACTTTGCCCAGATTAGGTGGGGTGACCAGGGGGAAAAAACATCCCGCATTCCGGTAGACAGGGGCGTCCGCCAGGGCTGTGTGCTAGCCCCCACTCTGTTTTCACTCTATGTTAACGGAGTGGTGGAGCATCTTCTTCAACAACCAACAGATGCACCGACCCTGGCTGGCAGGAAAATTCCTACGCTCCTGTTTGCTGATGACACCCTCCTCATCTGAAAATCTCCAGCTGGTATCCAAAAGCTGCTGTCTAGCTTTAAGGTCTTTTGTGACACCAAGGGCCTAACTATAAACATAAGCAAAACCAAATTCCTTGTTCTCAATCCCCCTAGGAAATCTGTCATTCCTCCTGTCCTAGACTTATCCCCGCTTGAAAGAGTCAAGGAGTTTGATTATCTGGGCATTCGACTCTGCGATAATATGAACTGGAAGGCCCATCATCAAAAGGTCTTTTTGACCCATAAGAGGGTCACTGGGGCCCTGCTAAAAGAACAACGTGCCTCATCTATTAAACCTATTGGGGCACTATTAGACATCTACAGAGCGAGGGTGGTGAGTGCAGCACTGTACGGTGCGGAACTGTGGGGTGTACAGAGAGTCAACACCTTAACTTACCTCGAAAATAACTTCCATAAAGATCTTATGAAGTTACCCCACAGTACCCCGACACTCCCCCTCTTGCTTGATGCAGGTACACGCCCAATATGTGAGCAAGTTAGGTTGCGCCCCCTCTTATTATGGGCCCGGATATGGAATGTTCCAGAACTGCGCAGCTATGCAGATGCCCTAAGAGAACTCCTATCCTTACCAGGCTGGCACAAGGTTAGCTGGCTCAGGGAAGTCAAGTGGCTTCTCTACGAATTGGGATTAGGAGACGATTGGGTTAATAGGACAGCACCATCTAAACAGTTGCTTAAGAAAATGTATTGGTCCTGGGTGGCTAATGAGAGAATGTCCAACTCTAAGCATTGTAAATCTGTTGCTGAGTTCCTTCTAATCAAAGAGCTCCCTCATAGAGAACTATATCTAGATTTAATTTGTAATCCGGGAGATAGATCTTTGTACTTTAAATTTAGGGTAGGAGTGCTTCCCCTAGGGCTGTTAACCTCTACTTGGAAGCCACCACAACAAACTATCCCATATTGCCCCTTCTGTGATTCAAGGGTCGAGTGCATCAACCATTTGTTGTTTGAGTGTCACGCATATGCAGCACCCAGGTCGAGTTGGCTGAAGCCATTATGTAGGACCCTGGGTACTAGATCACATGTAGAAGCATTACGCATATTGCGATCAGATGCTCGTCCTTTTTTCGCCTGTTGTCTGGCAACATTTTTGGGCTGGGCTTGGCGGATAAGATCTGCAAAGAAACTGCTGCTCCAATAATGTCCTCTTGCTGAGTCTGTTAAACTTGTCCTTATGTTTGAATTATCAAACCATTCCTTGATATTTCTGTTGACTTGTTGATTCTCTTAAACTGTGTACTGCTAATTGTTTTTTATTTTATAAATGTAATGCTTTTATGATATGTTTATATATCGAAATAAAGCTATTCAATTCAATTCAATTAACTGTGCTAAATAAAATAAACTTGAAACTTGAGGTGGAATGGATATAATATGACTAACATTTATTTGGGAGTAAATCATACAAAGAAAGGCACTTAATTAAAGAAATTGCAAGCATTAAAACAGAGTGGTTTGCAATATTTTATATAAAGCATTAAATAGGCAGCGAACTTGGCATTACACGTATGACGGGTTACAATGCAGCTGTTCAAATCATAAATTCACCATCTTTCAGATTATTAATGACAGACTCGAACTATTAAAGACTACATAAGAATAAGAATAAGAATGTATTGATGTTCAATTAATTGAAATCCTTACATTCCAACACACATAAATACAATTACAAAATCTTTTATAGAACAAAATCTGAACAAAATAAACAATAAACATAATAATAAACAAATCAATCTACATTACTGCCATTTGGAGAACAGAGTTGTACCATAACTGCTTCCATAGTCTCGCCCCTCTTTCCAAAAATTATCTGGTGTCTTGATAAGATAGGTCTAATAATGGATTTCCTTTGGCTATTCCTTTGAACAGGCTAAAGACTCATAATGGCCTAGTGCAATGCATAAACACAGTTTCCTACATTCCTAGTCAGTCAACTGCCTCTAGATCGTTCTGGGTACAGTTGGTTTTTAGTTGTTGTCCAGCATTTGCAGGCATTTTTTGATTCACTCCTATCTCAGTTCTAGGTATGTTTAACTTGAACCTCACAACAGAGTTGAAAGTTAATGGTGCTCTTAGGTCCAGTGCTATCAACCCATCGACTAGACTTTTACATTTAAGGACAAGGAGTATGGTATTGAAGTGTTCATGCTTACTTGACAGACGTTCCGCTTTCATATTATCGGAATGTATTTGAGATAAACACTCACGCTTAGTTCTTAACCAGTGGATTGCCTTACTTTTTAAATCCAAGTATAGCAAAACTTTGTATAACCAAAGTATGTCGCACTCAATATATCGTCTAGACACCATGATAAAATGTTTTGTTTTTTATCTATAGCAGCAAAACACACAAGATGATGGACGGAATGTTGCACAATAGCAAAATATTCACCCCCAGTCACAGATCTGGGTTTAATCCATCGTTATTTTGCTCACCAAACCACCCCAGTTCAGACATGGCCATATGCAAATCAGTCTTGACCCTGTGCCTCATGGGAACAATCCAGCCCGAACTGCCAAGCCATGTCTTCCCTGGACCGGAATCAAGCACCCTAGGACCGGTTTCTGGCTATCAGCCGTCTTCAGCCAGGATAGTTTGACTCCAGTGGCTTAGTGAGCACAGGACCCACGTCTGGGCATACCCTTCCCACATAGGGTGAACAGTAAAACACACAAGATGATAGACGGAATGTTACACAATGGCAAAACATTCACCCCCAGTCACAGATCTGGATTTAATCCATCGTTATTTTGCTCACCAAACCACCCCAGTTCAGACATGGCCATATGCAAATCAGTCTTGACCCTGTGCCTCATGGGAACAGTCCAGCCCGAACTGCCAAGCCATGTCTTCCCTGGACCGGAATCAAGCATCCTAGGACCGGTTAATGGCTATCAGCCGTCTTCAGCCAGGATAGCTTGACTCCAGTGGCTTAGTGAGCACGGGACCCACGTCTGGGCATACCCTTCCCACATAGGGTGAACAGAAAAACACCACTTTCTTCGCTATAAGTTGGCAGGGTATGCTCAGACATGAGTCCCTTGCTCACTTTGCCACTGGATTCAAGCAAGCGTGGCTGAAGACGGCTGAAATGCCAGAAACCGGTCCTAGGAAAGCTTGTTTCCGGACCAGGGAAGGCATGGCTTGGCAGTTCGGGCTGGACTGTTCCCATGAGGCACAGGGTCAGACTGATTTGCATATGGCCATGTCTGAACTGGGGTGGCAGAGTGGGTTAAAGAACAGTGATGGATTAAACCCAGATCTTTTGACTGGGTGAGAGTGTTTGATTGGTTCAGATGCTCCGTTCATCACCACCCCCTTTTGTACCGCTTTGTTTGCCATAAGTTGGCAGGGTACGCTCAGACGTGAGTCCCTTGCTCACTTTGCCACTGGATTCAAGCAAACCTGGCTGAAGACGGCTGAAATTCCAGAAACCGGTCCTAGGAAACTTGTTTCCGGTCCAGGGAAGGCATGGCGTGGCATTTCGGGCTGGACTGTTCCCATGAGGCACAGGGTCAGACTGATTTGCATATAGCCATGTCTGAACTGGAGTGGCAGAGTGGGCTAAAGAACTGTGATGGATTAAACCCAGATCTTTTGACTGGGTGTGAGTGTTTGATTGTTCAGATGCTCCGTCCATCACCACCCCCTTTTGTACCGCTTTGTTCGCCATAAGTTGGCAGGGTATGCTCAGACGTGAGTCCCTTGCTCACTTTGCCACTGGATTCAAGCAAACCTGGCTGAAGACGGCTGAAATGCCAGAAACCGGTCCTAGGAAACTTGTTTCCGGTCCAGGGAAGGCATGGCGTGGCATTTCGGGCTGGACTGTTCCCATGAGGCACAGGGTCAGACTGATTTGCATATAGCCATGTCTGAACTGGAGTGGCAGAGTGGGCTAAAGAACTGTGATGGATTAAACCCAGATCTTTTGACTGGGTGTGAGTGTTTGATTGTTCAGATGCTCCGTCCATCACCACCCCCTTTTGTACCGCTTTGTTCGCCATAAGTTGGCAGGGTATGCTCAGACGTGAGTCCCTTGCTCACTTTGCCACTGGATTCAAGCAAGCCTGGCTGAAGACGGCTGAAATGCCAGAAACCGGTCCTAGGAAGCTTGTTTCCGGTCCAGGGAAGGCATGGCTTGGCAGTTCGGGCTGGACTGTTCCCATGAGGCACAGGGTCAGACTGATTTGCATATGGCCATGTCTGAACTGGGGTGGCAGAGTGGGCTAAAGAACGGTGATGGATTAAACCCAGATCTTTTGACTGGGTGTGAGTGTTTGATTGGTTCAGATGCTCCGTCCATCACCACCCCCTTTTGTACCGCTTTCTATCTATAGCAGCCATCCTATGCCTAGTGGTGCAAAGGAACAAATAAAAAGAAACTATTTGATATATTGTTCCATAAAAAGAGTTTCTTCAGATAATACATATTCCATTTTTAAATACATGCAAACAGTTCCCAGGTGAAATACACATATTTTTGAAAGGCCTTTGGTCAGTTTCAACAATGGTTCAAAAGGTCAATTTTAATATTTTGGATTCTAACTCTTCACTAGCACTTGATCTCAGGATAATTATTTTATAATTTATGCACACCAGACTTTCAGATGACTACATACAGCTTTGTATAAACAAGACAAATTACTATTAACCATTGGAAGGTACAGTCCAAGATACTCTTGCAATATCTCTACTGTCAAACTCTGTCTCCTCCCTTGTCGATCATTCAGTTCTCAAACATCCATTGCATTAGGGTCCTTACACATGCACCTGAGCCAGAAACAGCAATCAGTTCCCTGAAGACAGCGATCACCCAACCATTCCGAACATAGGTACCAACATACTGCTCCACAACCAACTCCATGAAAGACATCAACCCAACACCGCAACAATATAACAGCTATCCACCAGCCATGCTAGGTATACCTGAACATGAAAAGATGCTGCCCTTCCCCCTCTTTTTCATAACAGAAAATGTTAGTGTATAATTTACCATTACATTTTGTACACATGTTTCTCTTCTTATCAGTAAGTCAGTTTTTTTATTATGACAATACATAAATCTGTCATCTTTCAATGCCTTATTTATGTCAGATTGTATGCACAGCAACATGACTATGGGGCACAAAGATTATAGATCTCTCAAATGACTGTGGTGGAAGTACCCAGTCATTGTGCTAAACAATACAATAATATCATTTTTAACACCCATCACCTGGCAGCATGATGTAATACTTTTGAGAAGAGACCCAGACTACTCAGGATGCTCTATGACATTATAGTGCAGCTTGTTGAATCGGTTTTTTCTTTGAATTTTGTAACTATACTTGTGTACCAAGGTTGCCGAAGGAAGGAAACATTAAAACTTCAACATCTATAGTTCAAAACAAAAAACACAAGTGCTTAATTGCGCATACATGCACGGGCATGAGTAAAGGGTGCATCCTCTTGCCAGAAAAGCTTTGCCATGTATCAAAGTGATTGGGTGAATAATGTTTGCCCAGCTAGACATGTTAGACCAGCTGGTATGATCTATATGTGGAGTTTAGAACCACGTGGTAATTGAATGTCAGCACTGCACCACTATCTTCAGTGAATCACCTGTTGGCTTATGAACACTCACCTCATGAAATGTAATTGCTACACAATCACCTGTGAGTTCTAGGAGCAATTTAGGCCTTCACCTTTGCCTACTAGATGAGAAGGATTCTGGCTGCTGCCTTGTCTGTGTTTACATGCAGGTGTTGTTTAATTCTATTCTTCACTGAGAGCGGCTGCATCTGTAGTAGGGTTTGCTAGTCATAGTCAATAAAGATGAATACTACATATTGAGCATCTTGCACAGGAAAAATCAAAAGGGCATGTTTATGAGAGACTTGCACAGGCGTTGCGCCTCTACTTTTGATGCAACGGCGGCGCAAGCAGCACTCCATATTTAAAAAATGATGCATTTTCACAAATGCATTGGTTTTTGGACTACTACATTAGAAAAAAGCTGTGCCTAAACGAGCTACCCTCAAATTAAAATATATATTAGATGTTCCAATGCAAATACTAACATAAACCCAAAGCAGTGATAGTTGTGGGATTATCACTGTGTGATGCATCTTTGTTAAGTGGCGCTCAAAGGTTGAAATGGGACAAAAGTTCTGCGCATCAGCAACCCAGACATAGGAAATGACGCAGTTGATGTGGTATAGCAAGACAAACCACACAACTATGCAATGGAGATGGTCATTGTGCAGCTGGGAGTCACAAGGAGATCTCTATCACCACCACATAGGCAGTGCAGGGGAAGAGAGCGGGTGTTCGGGCACAACATAGCCCCAATTGACATCAGGGAGGATGAGTTCATCAAATTCTATAGACTCAGGAGGAAGTCCATCATTCAACTGCTCCACAAGATTGAGTCAGATCTCTAGCCACCAACTGCCAGGGCCAATACCATCCCTTCACAGGTCAAACTGATAGCAGTTCTGCACATGCTGGCGTTTGGTCTCTTCCAGATCACAACGGCCAGAGTGGCAGGAATATCACAGCCTTCATGTTCTGCCTTCTACCCACTGTCCTGGATGCCATTGTCAGGTTGACATCCCTATACCTCCTCTTCCCCAAGATGGGCAACAGGCAAGGCTTCTAAGTCATTGCAGGATTTCCCTATTTCTTAGGAGCCATTGATTGCACACATGTGCCATTGGTTCCCCCTGCCTTAACATTCCACCGATACTGCAACCAGAAGCACATCTACTTCATCAATGTCCAGGCCTTCATGGACCATCTGGGGATGTTCACCAATGTGCTGGAAAAATACCCTGGAAGTGTGTATAAGCACAGTATAATTAATGAGAGCTTCCAGAATGGCAAATATGGGAATGGCCTACTTGTTTATAAGGCAATCTTGAGTATACAACATACCAACTTTAATTTTGAAATGTATGACATAATAGTTATCTCTTTGCCTGTAAAAGGAGCTAGGGGCATATGTATGAGAGGTATTGCTCATAATTGCACCATGCATTGTAAAACATGTTTGATGCAAACCCCTAAGTCAGATATGGGAAGACACGCAAAGCTACTGTGCATGACTATAAATGGTGTTTAAAATCGGGAGTACTGCAATGCAGCGCAACATGCTGTATTGCTTTACTGTGTGCAAGGGAGGTGTTCCATGGTTGTTGTGTGGGTGTATACATGCAATTTCCATGGTATATGACATATGTCATGTATACCAAACCAGCTAAACCTGGGAGTGTGTCAAATAAATATGCTTCCCCCGGTGAAGTGTAACAATGATCAATAACCTAAGTCATCCAGGTCACTTCTGCTTCCTATGAGTGCTGTATTCTGTGGCACACATAGACAGAGAAATATGCCTCTTGAATTGTTTACGTGCAGAAAGGTGCCCCTTCCTGCACTAAAACAATTCTGCATGCAACACAGGCCCCCTTGCATTATTGTGCAAGGGACCTGTGTTTGTGCTAGGCACCCCATTGTTTGCCAGGGCAGGATGAAAAGACAGGAATGTGCTGTGTGGCCAAATACAGTGCCTCCTGCCCTTTCATATTGGCTCAGTGCAGTGAAGCATAATGACTTGCTGCACTCTGTCTCTTAATAAAATATTGTGCCCCTATATGTTGTGTGCACATAGTGGGAGCAATGTACTGTAACATGACAATTATTTTCCTTTTGGTCATTCCCTTACTAATACTGCAATGGCATTAGCAACAGAATATCTGTGTGCAGTGTTGTGACCTCACACACTGTTTGAATGGATGGAACCACATTATCTGCAGTGGTTAAGGAATCAAGACACAAATCATGTGCTACACAAGACAAATTAATAAGAGTACAAAGAGTACATACTACATAACTGAGAGATGAGTGTCTCCTCAATGGTGTACCTAATCTCATGTCTCAGTTAAAGTTCCACAAAATCAATGGTGTGTGAACAAATTCTGTGTTCAGAAGTGAGTGTGTCATACCTGGTAGAATACTTGTATGTTGACCAAAGCATCTGGAGCAACTCTGGAAAAATAAATTCACATGCATGTATTTGTAAACATGACCTGATTCCACATACATGCTTAGTCAGAGCATAATTAAATTTCTTTAAAACACTGCACAAGTGATGTGTGAGGAGGAAAGCAATGATCACTCTCCTGTAATGTTAACCCTTTTATTTGTCCAGCATCTTTCAGCACACGTAGACAGTTTAACATGTCCCCAGCAAGTTAATTTTTCCAGAAGGTGGCTCTTTCAAGATTGAAGTTGTATGCCATGTTTGAAGGCATTCACCCTTGCACCATGTTACAAGGTAGCATGTTTTGTGGCTACTTAGCACTCTGTGCGCCAGTGAGATAGTCAGTGTTACATACAATGTTACAATGTTACATACAGCATATGCCTGTCCTTTTTAATCCCAGCCCTACTTTGCCCTGCCTAGGAACAAGGGCTTTACCCTTTGTGTCATGTGCAAGCTGCCCGGGATGATGCTGCCCAGCAGTACACAAAACATCACATGCCTGAGGCATGCTTCAGGTAAATGATGTGAGTTATCACTTACCATCAACATCCAGCCACCTCTGCCATGTAAAGTGACTAGCTGGATATCATATATACAGCCAATGTTTACATATGTGTGTCCAACGTGTTGGATATACCATATCACTGGGATGTCATATCACTGTTCATGATATGTATACAGTGTGAATTTGCAATATTCACAAAGCACTGTTCACATTATTGTCTTGTAGGTGGACCTTCACTATACACCAGGGGCGAAGTTGAGACATTCCAGTATCCCAACACTATCAGTAAGTGTAATAAGTACATGGTCTTAGGTCTGTAAGGTTTGTGTGTGATCTATAATAGCTGTAACAATGTGATGTGTATGGGGCTGTATTAGTCACCTGTAACCAATTTATACTGAGTGTGCAAACACAACTGAACTTGTACACAGAATAATGTAACATGGACATGGACGTATGCCATTGTGCATGTAGGGGCAATGTATGCAGGCCCACATGAATCATGCTCCTTTACCTGCTGTGGTGATGTTTGCTCACCTACTGTTTGGATGCCTATGGCACATGCACCATAATCTGGCTTTAAATCTACAGATTGTCCAAAGTTTGATTGTTTTACACCCAACCCATGGCAAAAACATTATAGCCTACAGTTTAATATGTGTTGTAGCAAAATGGAATCAGCTTGGCTGAGCTTGTCTGGACACAGTAGGTGTGCCTATGTCTATATTTGTGAGTTACAACGGGGTGGACCCTAAGAACTCTCTGACCTGGGTCAGTCAATCAGGTACATGTAGAAATGGTCGGAGTCTAATATTTACAGAGTACTAAATATCTCAGAAAATAAAGATTATTTCAAAAACAACTTCACTTGCATATAATCCATGAATGTCACTCAGAATAAGGACGGTTAGGACATCCAGTGCATATTTGTTTATTGCACTTCTTAAAAAGATTCAAAGACTTGAACATATATATATGCAGAACATTAGAATTGTAAACATTCCAATTACTTCATTGGTAAAACGGTTCAATTGGCATAAACATAGTGAAAATAAGTAAATACATTCAAGTATATCGACGCGCTCACAGTGCACAGAGAGAAAAGTGTTTAGAGGGGATGGGTGTGTTGGAGTAGAAGTGGGGACCGGGTAAAGGTGGTGTGACTACGTAATAATCACAGTGAGAGTCAAAATGTAGCCTCTACAGTCTATAGGTAGATCAAAAGGTTCCGAATAACTCTTAGGCACAGGATCCGTAATTATCCATTATTTAGTCCTATGCTTAGAGAGATACAAAATGTTGGTTGTCAACGTTTCGACCCCTGAAGAGAAGGGTTGTTCATAACCTCAGGCTGGGGTCTTCATCAGGACACGTAGAAAAGCGGGAGCGCCTATAAGTAATACAGTAACAATGAATGGATCTGTCACTAATGGAAATAATTAGTGCACTAGGAAGAAGGTAACAAATTGGTACATACTTAGTGAAGGACCCGGTGTGGGCCTTTAGATTAGGACCTTCCGGGGTTCCTGAGTTGTTTACTGTGGCCTGTGAACGTTTAAAGGAATTGTGGTTACATTGGGCTGCCCAATTCGCGGACAGGTCACCAGTGTACAGCTATGCATTAAAAATTAAGCAGGGGAGCACTTACTGGGAGGTTCCGATTCAGTATATTCCAGTCTGGTTGGGTGTACTTCAAGTCTGTGGCCAGCTGGAGGTGCCGGTCCGTGGAAGAATCCGTTAATTACTGGAAATGAAATGGATTACAAATGTCCGTCTGGAGTCAGGAAAGATTTAATTTAGGTGCTGGGCACGTCCGTGGCCAAGAGCACGGATACGGAAAAATGGACCGGGGACACTGGTGTAGAGCCCCCGTCCATGGGACGATAGTATGCAGTGCTGCGCGGGGCTATGAATGGGCCAGAGCGCGGTAGCATTAGGGCAAACAATGCAATTCTTCAAGAGAACAAAGGCGGCAAAAAATTGGGCTGACACAATCGAAGCCGCGCTCAATTTAAAGGATGGAGAGTGACTGTGTATCCGTTGTGCTTAGGATAGTAAACGAAGGGGAAGGGCAGCTTGTGTCATACCGAGTTCCCACGTTCACTACCGCAGCATCGTGAAGTACCTAAACGCCTGCAGGGCCGCCGGTATGTAAAGCCCAGGTTGAATAAACGGGCCAAAGCTGCGATGGCAGCTCATTTGCTCGAGAAGGGATGACAAAGTCCCCGAAATAATTCGAAACGGGGAAGATGCTGCTTTAAAGTTAGTGCCGGCAGAGCCGCCGGTATGTAGAGGCCAAGTTGATTAAACGGGCCAAAGCTACAGTTACAGCTCAATTGCTCGACAAGCGGTAACAAAGTCCCCCAAGTAATTAAATTGGGAAAGGGAAAAGACGCTGCTTCATGGTAACTCACTCGTGTAGCCAGATACGCGGTATTACAATAGCGTGATGTTTTACCTTTTGAGTGGCAGGACAAGTCTGCGGCACCTCGCTCCTCCGGCTGTCAGTAACAGTCTGACTTGCCTCGAGGTGCCGGCGCTAAGTGCAGCTCGGGGGCTCGACTGTAACCAGCCAATCGGAGCGCGGCCGGCTCAGGGAGCAACAGGAAAGATCGCTCCCTTAACGTGTGTAAAGGAGAGGGGAAAAGAGTCCAAAAATTTGGTAATTGCGAATAGACTAGCTTGTGGCCCGTTGGGAGATGCTTCCACTAATATTCCGCAATCCTCGTGGTCGAGTGCTGTTAAATGTGGGAGGTACTCCCATGTGCCTTCTATTCGGACAGTTCCCCAGTCTGTGACACTAATTGGTTAAAGATGTGGGCAATAACATTCTATGTTGTTGTGGTGCAGTCCATGATGGAGTTCTACGGTAGGCTCGCCAAATTCAGATGTTCTGCTAAAGACCAACATTATTGCAACAATGACCCGTATACATGTGGAAAAGTAATTTTTGCCATGTTCTGTGTCCCTACGTGTCATCCATCATATGTTATGTGTGCATGATTAATATGCATATGTATTCCCCATGTTCGATTAATGACGCAATTACAGTTGTGTCCACCTCTAATATGCCAGTTTCCAGTCCTCGTGAATACTACGAATATCAGGCCTATGTAAAGCTACGTTGCCACGTTTCTCAGTGTGCACGTTATTCCATTGTAAAGTCCCCGTTTCTAGGCCTCAAAAGGGCCTGGACACCAGATTCAGCTCCTGTCTCCTGAAGCCTCGCTGAGGAGCGACACAGCCCCCACCTGTATCCTCGACCCTTCACTTACTTCCTGCCTCGCAGTGCCCGGTTCAGCTGGCTCTGCCTCTGAGTCTGCCAAAAGTATGTTATAGTTCCAGTTATCAGTTCAGTCCTCCTTCTCTGCATTCCTAAGCTACTGAACCGCATCAATAGTTTCCGTCATTGTCTAGCCTTCACGTCTCCACGTTAGAGAAATACTGCATTTAATGGTCATTTAATATTCTTCATCACGTACTACATGTAGAATAATGCATGGTCCAGTCTTAGAATCAAGTTAGCCTTTCCCCTCCTAACTTCTAGTTTATATCAACATGTTCTCTAAACATCAGATACTAGATACTGCTTAGGTACATGTCGCCCTGACTCTCCAGACTTCAGTCTCTGCTCCTAGCACAGAGTTCATAGCCCCCAGTTTCTCCTAGTGATACGTCATTGCTAGTTTGCGCGCACCATCAGGTTAGAGGTCCCGGCTCCTCAGGTAGCCCCCTCCATGGTTTCCTCCCCATTCATGACATATTCTGTTACGTTTGCATCACATGTCTATGTATACGCCCTGTTACACCTACTTTTACCCTTATCTTTCGCGACTGCTACGCGTCACACCTTCTGCTCCACCCACTGCTACGCCTATTGCACTGTAATGCTATGTGTTTGCGTTATGTATATATGCTCATGCACTGTTATTAAAAAAGTCACCCGTTCCCCTTGTCCCGATCCTGACACCAGCAGCGCTGCTGGGCCCTGCCATCCTGTCCCCGTGCAGGTTGTCCTGTTCCTGTCCTTATGCTGTATTAAACCTGCAAAAACTCCTACTACCTCGAATCTTGACTCTTATTTATTGAGCTATCTGTTATGATATATGTCTAGTCAAAAAGAGAGGTATTATTTATTTATTTACCACATAATGGCGCCCGAATAGGGACTTGCCCTTTCCCCACGCGTCGGTGAAGCCACGCCGGCCCCCTGACCCTCTGCAGTCGTGACGGAACTCTTCTGCGCAACGGCAGATATTTCTGCTCAAGTATCCCTCAGGCCCACGGAGGAGACGGAGGAGGCGGTCCAGCATCCAGACGAGACGGTGGAGGAACGCGGCGAGTCCCGACCAGAGCCCAAGCCAAGAGTCCAAGGTCCGAGGTATCCGGAGGTCCACCCGTAACTGAAGTCCGAAGTTCGTCGTCCGTCGTCGTAGCAGTCCAGTCCGATCTGAGGCCTTCCGTTCTTACTGCCCGGTGAGTACCATTACTGGGGTAGTATCTAGACAGGGTCAGTCTAAATTGACTCTGGTCCGTGGGTTGGTGGTACCCAGGCCCACAAACGAAGTGTTCACCTAGGTGGATACGGGTCTTGATGCGTCCCTTTATGGGACCGGTATGTTCCGTACTGTTTCAGCAGTGCATCCAGTAACTCTAGTCTGTTCCGTTCTCGAGAAATTCTTGTGTTTCTGTTCTCAGTATTCCAGGTAATATTCTGTCCGAACTGTTATGTTATGATGTTGTTCAATGTATTTCCAATGTCGTGGTATGCCTGAATTGTTCTCCCAATTGTTATTGTTCCTCGTGTATTGTATTGTGTTTCGATTCAAGTTTACAATGTCTCTCTTTTCGAGATTACGTCAGTTAAAAACTAGAAAGGGTTTGTTAGAAGAAGCAGTTCCTGTTCCGCCGAGGGACAGTCCAGGTCACTTTATGTATCAGAAGCATGGCATAAGCGCCATATTGTATCTAGATTTATGGGTAGAGTATACCAAACAGTTAGAAGAAAAGTATAGATGGCCCGTATCGGGTACATGGGATGCCGAGTGCATCATGCGAGTAGAAGAAGCATTATGGAAAAAGAAAGCCAGACAATCACAGAAAGATGCCATCGAGTTATGGCGTAAAGAAGCTCATAAAAGAACCGAAAAAGAAATCAGAAAGTCAGAATTAAGTAGAGAATCCTCGGAACGAGCCCAAGAAAAAGAACTAATCGAGATTGGTGAACAAGTCAAAGCCGAACAGTCAGACAGACAGAGGCATGCCCTTAATAGGGGTATGTATCCTCTCCTTGCCGAGGGCTTGCCAAAAGCGACCCCAGAGGCATCCAGTAATTTCCCGCCACCATTAGTTCCGACCAAGCTACGTCACAAACAGACCGCAGCTGATATTTTTATTTCGTCCTATTTGGACGACACAGTCCCAGAATATGCAAATCCTGTTCGCGCTCCGCCAGTCCCTGTAAATCAGGCACTTCCCGCTCCTCCAGACACCGGAGTACCTGTTACGGTACCCCCGGTCCAGCCCGCCATACAAGTCCAGCTGCATTTCCATTTCCCACACTGCCAGGACGAAGAGCCTCAGTAGACGACTCTAGTTTAGGGGCCGCAGGGGGAGGTACTCCTCAAACCCCGCCGCCACACAAGCGTTTAACGACAGCCGAATTACATGCACAAGCGTCACAGCGTACGCCCAGACATCAGACTGTAGCAGAAATAAGAAAATCCCTTGCCGAATGCGGCTATGATCCAGTCCCAGGCGAGGATAATATGGTTTTATATTCATTCCGCGTAAGAAAGGTGGCCGAGTATCTAGTCACCTTACCGAATATTAAAGAAGATCTAGACAGAATATATCGTTTCATCCGTACAGGGGATGATCCAGAAAGCATTAGCGAGGCCATGTCTCAAAGGAAAGCCGAGATCCAGCTCATGATATTAAAGTTTCTGATCAATTGTCTAATAAGAGAACAAGATTACCCGTCTAAAGATCCGGCTGAAATGAAAACCCTGACAAGGTGGAGTGATAATATAGCCGAGGGTAAGCACAAGACCGTCGGTGCTATGGAGAGTATGTACAAGAAAATCCGTAGAGAAATAATAAAGATACACGAACAACGTAAAGCAGCACAAGTAAGCGAGAAAGAAAGTAACTCTGATACTGAAGAGGTAGAGGACGAAAATTCCGCCAGAATAGCGTATGTAGGAAAACCTAGATTTCCAGATCGCCATTTACGCCTAGAACACAAGTCTATTTTTCATCATCCAGCACCAGAACAAGGTTCACTAGAACAAGTGTTTCAAGCTACCGATCACATTCTGAAATCACGAATCGGTTACAGTGAGTTAAGTACCATGCATGAACAAGAACTAGCCCGATCAGCAGTCCGATGGATTACTGATTCTACCACTTTTCCAGACGAAATAGTGGCACAAATGTTTCTGAAAATGCCCCCAGCCGAGCAGCGACTGGTGGGTATGTATATGATTCAGCACCTCATTACATTGTATGAGGGTCAGCACTCTGATCCAGGCCCGTTACATGATGTCCTGAACGAGTTACTCCAGTATAGATGGAAAGGTTTAGGTACCGACTTAATTAGTGTCATTCTAGAACAGCGTCACAAATATAGAACATTTCTGAACCCGCATTTTGTTCATGTCTCACCCCCAGAAGGTAAACCATTTTACATGGAGAGACAGAATCCGTTACGAGAAGTCCACCCAGTTAGAGGAACGGGTGGCGAACTAGAACGAGTGTTTGTTTACACTCCGATTACAAAGATGGAACTCCTCGAGATGAAGAAATTAATTCCCTGTCATGACAAAGATCCAGCAGGGTTCCATAGAGAATTAAAAGACATGCTCCGTATGGGAGAATACACGTATCCAGATATAATTAAAATGTTAAAGGTTCTGCTGCCCGCAGGGGTGTATGAAAAGCTCAAGGAAAAAGAATGGGAGGTGGGAGAGAAAAAGATCGATTGGGCAGTTCTAGAAGCTGAAGATAAGGCACGAGTACCAGGTACCGGTCTTGGAGATAAATGTAAAGAATTACCGGAATTATTAATACAAGTTTTACCCAGATTATTGACAACTAGAAAAGAAGACTGGGATGCAATCTCAGCCTGTAAACAGAAGCAAGACGAAGATATTAGTGATTTTTATTCTAGATTTGAAAAATGTTTTAGCATTAACAGTGGCCTCAAGACAAGTAGTGAGTCATACCCTCACCTTTTTGTTACTAAATTAGTCGAGAATTCAAGTCCACAAATTAAAAATCGAGTTTTGAAAGTCGAAAGTACCTGGCAAGCTAATGCCCCGTCCCAGATGTTGCAGATGCTCCAATACCACCAGAATAGAATCAGAGAAGAACAAGAACACGAAAGAAAACGTATGAAAGACACGAAGATGAAAGTACTAGTTGCACAATCTGTTCCTCAAGACAGTCAGAAGAGGGGTCCGAATCAAGCCAGTCATCCTGCAGCTCCCGTTAAAGGAAACTACAATTATTGTAAACAGCCAGGTCATTTTATAAATGAGTGTGCAGTTCTGAAACACAACATAGCTACTGGTAAGACTAAGGAAAGACCACGTCCGCCTAGACAAGAACAAGTCTCACAGATTCCTCAGCCACAGAATGCACAACAGACAGTTACAACACCGCAGCCTATTGCTGCTACAAACCCTATTGCTGCAACACAGCACGTTACATCGCAGATGTACCAGTATGCACAGTCTGAGTATCCAGAGTACCAGCAGTATTCATGAAACAGCCTAGAGAGGGAGGTAGGCTTGCCTCTCATCGAGATACCTGTAGATCAAGAAGGTCCCTATGTTCACAGTCAAGTATTAGGGAAAGACAGAAAGTTTTTGATTGATACAGGGGCAAGTAGGACCACAATTAGTCACGCCGAAGTTCCAGGGGCTCCGCTCTCAGGCTCAAGAAATGTTTCCCTTGGATTTTCAGGAAAACCTATCGTAAATGAGATTTCAAAACCAGTTTCTCTAGAAGTAGGTCCATTGTCCCGCACTACTGATCTGTTACTTACTAAGTCATGTCCAGAAAATCTATTAGGCATTAAAACACTGAAAGAGTTAGGTGCAGTTATATGCTGTTCCCCAGAGGGAATACGATTGTTCCTACGTGACTTTAAGGGTCACTATGTATTACGAGATTTTGATTCAAGACTGTCTAATGTTCCGCAGCACTTATGGGCGCAAGGTCCAACTGATGTAGGTTACATGCAAATCACACCCTATCGTGTGACTCTCAAGCCGGGTGTAGTGTTACCACGAATCAGACAGTACAGATTGCCACCTGAGGCTGTAGCAGCCTTATCCAAAATTATTGACGAGCTTATTGCTCAAGGAGTGGTTGTAGAAACTGACTCCAATGTATGTAATTCTCCGATCATTCCAGTCATGAAACGTACTGATCCAAATGCACCCCCAGTATATCGATTAGTGATTGACCTACGAGAGCTTAATAAATGTATTATTCCGCAGTACCCAGTTGTCCCAGACATCTCTTCCCTATTAACGGCCATTGATTCCGAAGCCACGTTCTTTACTGTAATCGACCTCAAGAACGCATTTTTCAGTGTCCCTATTCATCCAGACAGCCAGTTCCTTTTCGGATTTTGTTTAAATGGAAGGAGCTATATGTTCACACGCGCTCCTCAAGGTTTCACAGAAAGTCCTAGTATTTATAGTCAAGCACTTAAAAGACAACTAGACAACATTCACATGCCAACTGATACTGCCCTGCTCCAGTATGTCGATGATCTACTGATCACAGCCCGTTCTGAACGTGCTTGCGAGCGAGCATCCCTTACAGTCTTGTATTTCTTAGCCGAGATGGGGCACAAGGTGTCCCCTTCTAAGCTTCAATTCTGTGTCCAGCAAGTGGTCTACTTAGGACACTTACTGTCCAAGAGGGGTAGGCAGTTGACACCAGACCGTATCCAGTTAATAGCGAGTCTTCCTCAGCCCAAGACCCAGAAGGAGGTACGTGCTTTTATTGGCCTTACTTCTTATTGCAGACAATGGATTCCTCAATATGCATTTCTAGCCAAGCCACTGATACAGTTAACGACACAGGAGGCAGCCGTATCGACTGTCCTCCCTTGGACATCTGAACATACACTTAGTTTCAATGAGTTAAAGAAAGCCCTACGCCAAGCTCCAGTTCTAGCAACACCGAACTACAGTAAGTCTTTTACACTTTTCGTTACTGAACGCGAAGGTACAGCATTATCTGTTCTCACACAAGATCAAGCAGGACAATACAAGCCCTGTGCTTATTTTTCAAGCACATTAGATCCTGTAGCCCAGGCTCTGCCTGCGTGCCTCAAGTCAGTTGCAGCCACAGCCCTAGCTATCAGACAAAGTGATTCCATAGTCTTAGGACACTCCTTGACAGTACAAGTTCCACATTCCGTGGAAGTTCTTTTAAACCGAACACAAACTCAGCACTTGACAATTGCACGTTTAACAGGTTATGAATTGACATTGTTCCAGCCACACATAGAAATCAGACGCTGCAACATTTTAAATCCTGCTACACTGTTACCATCAGTTAATTCAAATCCAGCCACACATGATTGCGTGGAAGTAGTTAACATTACGACAAAGCCAAGACAAGATCTGACAGATATTCCGTTACCAGACCCCGACCTGACACTTTATGTGGATGGTTCATGTATGAGAACAAGTACAGGAGAACTAGTCGCCGCGTATGCAGTGACTACTGACACCGAAGTTATTGAAACACACCGTATTGATACCCTGTCCGCTCAAGCAGCAGAGCTAGTTGCTCTGACACAAGCCTGCATACACGCCAAGAACTTGAAAGTTAATGTTTACACAGATTCACGTTACGCATTTGGAGTTGTACACGACTTTGGAGTGCTCTGGCAGGAGAGAGGTTTCATGACTTCTCATGGAACCAAGATTCAGCATGGTCTCCTTATTCAAGCTCTGTTAGATGCCATACATTTACCGACATCTATCGCTATCATGAAGTGCAAAGCACATACGAAAGTTACTGACCCCATTTCTCAAGGTAACGATCTAGCAGATCGCACAGCCAAGCTCACAGCACAGACTCCAGACATTCCAGTTAACATGACACACACTCCAGATCCGATTACATGTATGACAGTTAAGGACCCTACACAAGATGTCATAGATATCCAGTTACATGCTACTCCCGATGAAATCAAGAAATGGTCCGAACAAGGAGGGGTCCAGACAGATCAAGGATGGTTAACAAAGGGTAGAGCCACATGGTTTCTCCCCGACTCCATGGTTCAAGTCATTATTAATACCGCACATAGTCCAGCACATTTAGGAGAAAAAGCTATGTTAGACAGTATCCAGAACATTTGGTTCAACAAGCATTTACGAGCTGCAGCCAAGCAGAAAGTCCGTACCTGTATGATATGTTGTCAGTTTAATCCAGGTAAAAGTGTCCCGGTGGAACAAGGTGGATTCCAGCCCCCTGACCACCCTTTTGAAGTCCTCCAGATGGATTATATTCAGATGGAGCGATGTCGAGGTTTCAAGTATGTCCTTGTAGTTGTATGCGCTTTGTCCAGGTGGACGGAGGCATATCCAGTCCCAGATTACACAGCCGCGACCACTGCCAAGCAGTTGGTTCGTGAGTTCTTCCCCCGTTATGGACTCCCTAGAGTCGTATATTCTGACAACGGCCAGCCATTCTCATCTGAACTCATGAAGCATGTTTCCCTGTTGTTAGGGTACCAGTGGAGGTTTCATTGTGTACGCCATCCTGAAGCAGCCGGTCTCGTAGAGAGACATAATCAGACTCTAAAAATCCGTATTGCAAAGGTGTGTAAAGAGAAAGGTGTGGACTGGATAATAGCTCTGCCAGTCGCTTTATTTTATATGCGCATGGTCGCACATTCCAGATCAGGTCTGTCCCCGTATGAGGTCGTTTTCGGCCGCCCCCCTAACATGTGGGGTACTCCTAGACCCCGAAGTATTACCGATGTTTCAAGTAATATGCTGACAGATTACCTAGCTTCCTTGATGTCTGCCCTCAACTCATGTCGTTCACAGGTTGCCGCCGCATTTCCAGACAATACCGAGGTGGCACCGCACGAAATCGTTCCAGGATCCATGGTGATGGTTCGCAACTTTGACCGATCAAGTCCGCTGGAGCCTCGTTGGAAAGAGCCCCGACAGGTCCTCCTCACCACCCGTACAGCCGTGAAGTTGGAAGGTCGCAAAGGCTGGGTGCACCTTTCTCATGTCAAACAATTTAATGGACTGAAACCCGTCTTAAAGAACATTTCCCAGGATTTGAAGGATTGCCAAAATATTGTTCTCAAGGACTGTCCCGCAAAAGACATTGCTACAAACCCTCCCCTGTTAGAGAAAACTCCGCAACAGGAGTATAAACTCAAACTCCGGTCTAGTAAAATAAGTCAGTCAGTTTGATTGTCTAAGTCCTCCCCTAGGTGAAACGGTTAGACTGTTTCTGACATGTATAAAATAGACCCCCATAGTGAGAGAGTTAGTCAAAACTCAATCCGATGTATCGTTTTTCTATGTTTCATATTGTTTCTCAGCATTATGATTTCCTGTACCAGTTATGCATTTTTCTTGTATTTCCCAGTTCTTCATGTAAATAAGTCTGCTAATGTTACAGTAGAGCACACGTTTAGTGATCTGCCTCCTCATGAACTCTCTTACCGCCTGGCTATGCGAAATAACTCATTCATCCGTATGTTACATTATTCACACCAGTCCAGTAATACCACTAATTGTTGGGTGTGTGGTCGACTCCCCCCTTTCCATACACCGAAGGGAGTTCTGCCACTTTTTCCTTATCCTTTCTCACATAATGGTTCGTGTGGAGCATGGTCCACGTTAACGTCAGCCTCAACAGATATGTCTTTTCTTAACAGTACATGTTTCCCAGACAAGCAAGGTCTTCCCCACAGAACAGGTTTAGATCTAGAAAATGAAGTGTATAATTTAGGTAACTATTCTTCGAATTTCATGGTCCTGAATGTTCAGTCTGATACTACTCCAGACTTACCTGCTATTTCAGTACTACCAGTTAAAGGCGAATTATGTGTCCGAAATAATGGTTCTGTACATGTAGGACACAGTGATTGTACTACTATTGTCAAGTATAGTGACAGTGGGAAATCTATCTTCAAAGCTTCACGTCATTCTTATTTTATTTGTGGTCAAACTGCATATGTTCGTCTGCCCCTCGATTGGGAGGGAACCTGTTACATTGCCTTCCTACTGCCACCTGTTTTTCTAGCCCCACCTGATTATCATAGAAACACACATCTAGTACACATTAGACATAGAAGGGAGTCCCCAATTGTCGATTATACTGAAACTGCTCTAGAACAGTATACAGATTTCAACAGAGGTTTCTTTTTCTTTATAGGACCTATCCAGAATAGTAAGCTAATCCGTAGGTTAACTAGAACCCTCGAAGCTGTAGTAAATGAGACTGCCTCTGCTCTAGGTAACTTAACTGAAGAGCAATCTGCTATGAGATTTGTCGTTTTACAGAATCGTCTCGTCCTTGACGTCATACTGGCCGATAGGGGCGGGGCCTGTAGAGTCATCGGATCTAGTTGCTGCATTTTCATTCCAAATAACGCGCCGTCTGTTTATTCAGCTATAACCAGACTCCATAAAATTGCCCATCTGATACACCAAGACCCAGGCACCTGGACATGGTCCGGTTGGTTCTGGAATATAATTTCCGCATGGGGATGGAAAGTCTTGTCCTTTCTAGGTATTGCAGTAGCGATCATATTTAGCTGCTGCCTCTGTATACAATGTGGCCCTGCGATTTGCGGCATTTGTGCTACCTCTTGTATTCCTAGTCCCAAGCCCTGTTCTAAATCCCGTTCCAAGAAAATTCGAGACGAGCAAATGATACTGTATGAAATGATAGATGGTATCATGAATTATTGATGTTTCCTGATGGAAACGTAGTGACAAGGAGGGAATGTGGAAAAGTAAATTTTGCCATGTTCTGTGTCCCTACGTGTCATCCATCATATGTTATGTGTGCATGATTAATATGCATATGTATTCCCCATGTTCGATTAATGACGCAATTACAGTTGTGTCCACCTCTAATATGCCAGTTTCCAGTCCTCGTGAATACTACGAATATCAGGCCTATGTAAAGCTACGTTGCCACGTTTCTCAGTGTGCACGTTATTCCATTGTAAAGTCCCCGTTTCTAGGCCTCAAAAGGGCCTGGACACCAGATTCAGCTCCTGTCTCCTGAAGCCTCGCTGAGGAGCGACACAGCCCCCACCTGTATCCTCGACCCTTCACTTACTTCCTGCCTCGCAGTGCCCGGTTCAGCTGGCTCTGCCTCTGAGTCTGCCAAAAGTATGTTATAGTTCCAGTTATCAGTTCAGTCCTCCTTCTCTGCATTCCTAAGCTACTGAACCGCATCAATAGTTTCCGTCATTGTCTAGCCTTCACGTCTCCACGTTAGAGAAATACTGCATTTAATGGTCATTTAATATTCTTCATCACGTACTACATGTAGAATAATGCATGGTCCAGTCTTAGAATCAAGTTAGCCTTTCCCCTCCTAACTTCTAGTTTATATCAACATGTTCTCTAAACATCAGATACTAGATACTGCTTAGGTACATGTCGCCCTGACTCTCCAGACTTCAGTCTCTGCTCCTAGCACAGAGTTCATAGCCCCCAGTTTCTCCTAGTGATACGTCATTGCTAGTTTGCGCGCACCATCAGGTTAGAGGTCCCGGCTCCTCAGGTAGCCCCCTCCATGGTTTCCTCCCCATTCATGACATATTCTGTTACGTTTGCATCACATGTCTATGTATACGCCCTGTTACACCTACTTTTACCCTTATCTTTCGCGACTGCTACGCGTCACACCTTCTGCTCCACCCACTGCTACGCCTATTGCACTGTAATGCTATGTGTTTGCGTTATGTATATATGCTCATGCACTGTTATTAAAAAAGTCATCCGTTCCCCTTGTCCCGATCCTGACACCAGCAGCGCTGCTGGGCCCTGCCATCCTGTCCCCGTGCAGGTTGTCCTGTTCCTGTCCTTATGCTGTATTAAACCTGCAAAAACTCCTACTACCTCGAATCTTGACTCTTATTTATTGAGCTATCTGTTATGATATATGTCTAGTCAAAAAGAGAGGTATTATTTATTTATTTACCACATACATTGACCCCTGGTTAAATCAATGAAAGGATGATAACGTTTCTAGAATACATAATTACACACAATCCATGCTCCCAAAATAATGTGAGAGATATCATAAGCAAAAGCAACTAATGAACACAGTTAGTTATACACTTGAACCATAATCGTGCACAGTTGCGCCTCACATTATACTTATAAGGGTTGGGTGGAACTACAGATAAATAACATTATGCATTGTTCCCCGTTCGGTTGAAACCGGGGTATGATCCGGTAAGATGTTCAATCAGGGTCTAGAAGTGCCATGCCATGTGTGTATGTTCTTGAAAATGATCTACCAGGGGGGCCCCTGGTGTCTTGCATCTTATCCTGCTGCAATGCTGCAGAACCCGGTTCTTGATTTTGAACCAAACAGAAAATCAAGAACCGGGTTCTGCAGCATTGCAGCAGGATAAGATGCAAGACACCTGGTAGATCATTTTCAAGAACATACACACACACCAGAATCCTTGAAGTGGGTGGTCATTGAAAAAATCACACTGGGCCCACGAGGCGGGAATCTGAATTCCATCCTTAATGTGAGGGAGTGTAAATGGATGCAATCTTTTAATTCGGTTCAGCATGGCTTGAATGAACTGGAAGCCACATTTTCCCAGATGGCACTTCTAGACCATGATTGAACATCTTACCGGATCATGCCCCGGTTTCAACCGAACGGGGAACAATGCATAATGTTATTTATCTGTAGTTCCACCCAACCCTTATAAGTATAATGTGAGGCGCAACTGTGCACGATTATGGTTCAAGTGTATAACTAACTGTGTTCATTAGTTGCTTTTGCTTATGATATCTCTCACATTATTTTGGGAGCATGGATTGTGTATAATTATGTATTCTAGAAACGTTATCATCCTTTCATTGATTTAACCAGGGGTCAATGTATACGGGTCATTGTTGCAATAATGTTGGTCTTTAGCAGAACATCTGAATTTGGCGAGCCTACCATAGAACTCCATCATGGACTGCACCACAACAGCATAGAATGTTATTGCCCACATCTTTAACCAATTAGTGTCACAGACTGGGGAACTGTCCCAATAGAAGGCACATGGGAGTACCTCCCACATTTAACAGCACTCGACCACAAGGATTGCGGAATAATAGTGGAAGCATCTCCCAACGGGCCACAAGCTAGTCTATTCGCAATTACCAAATTTTTGGACTCTTTTCCCCTCTCCCTTACACACGTTAAGGGAGCGATCTTTCCTGTTGCTCCCTGAGCCGGCCGCGCTCCGATTGGCTGGTTACAGTCGAGCCCCCGAGCTGCACTTAGCGCCGGCACCTCGAGGCAAGTCAGACTGTTACTGACAGCCGGAGGAGCGAGGTGCCGCAGACTTGTCCTGCCACTCAAAAGGTAAAACATCACGCTATTGTAATACCGCGTATCTGGCTACACGAGTGAGTTACCATGAAGCAGCGTCTTTTCCCTTTCCCAATTTAATTACTTGGGGGACTTTGTTACCGCTTGTCGAGCAATTGAGCTGTAACTGTAGCTTTGGCCCGTTTAATCAACTTGGCCTCTACATACCGGCGGCTCTGCCGGCACTAACTTTAAAGCAGCATCTTCCCCGTTTCGAATTATTTCGGGGACTTTGTCATCCCTTCTCGAGCAAATGAGCTGCCATCGCAGCTTTGGCCTGTTTATTCAACCTGGGCTTTACATACCGGCGGCCCTGCCGGCGTTTAGGTACTTCACGATGCTGCGGTAGTGAACCTTGCTGAGATTGTACGAAAATACGGGTTCACACCAGTCTCCTATGCTGATGACACTCAGCTCCTCTACCCTTTCAACTCCCTTCGCCCTAAAGTGAAGGAAAACTTTGCTGAAGGTATGAGGGCAGTGTCACATTGGATGGCAGCAAACTGCCTCCAATGCAATGTGACAAAAACAGAGATTATGCTCTTCGGCAAAGCTAATCTCCTGTGGTCTCCCGATTGGTGGCCACTGGACCTGGGTCCAGCCCCAACATCAAAGCCACATGTCAAAAACTTAGGGGTGAAAATTGACCAAAAACTAACCCTCAAGGATCACACGAACCATATTGCAGGATTGTGCTTTCACACCATCGGCCTCCTAAGACGAGTCTTCCCATACCTCCCTGATACCCACAGGAAGACTCTCGTACAGGCTCTGGTCACTAGCCGCCTGGACTACTGCAACGCCCTGCTGACACTTGCTAACGCGGATGCAGTGGGACGTTTGCAGGTAGTCCAGAATACGGCGGCTAGACTGGTCATGAATGCACCACCTAGGACGCCATCCAAGCCCCTACTGGAGGAACTGCATTGGCTTCCTATACGGCAGCGAATTAGTTTTAAAATTTGTTGCACGGTACACAAAAGCCTATATGGAGATAGCCCCAAATATCTCGCACAATCACTGGAGCTGTATCAACCTTGTCGGTCACTTCGCTCCTGTAATCAAGCCCTCTTGAAACCACCAGTCACAAAAAAAGCCAGACAGGGTGACCGAGCATTCTCCTCTATTGGCCCCGCCCTATGGAATAAACTTCCCATTGAGCTGAGACTGACTACTAATCATATGTCTTTCAGAAAGTCTCTAAAAACTTTACTCTTCCGTGAGGCATTTCAACCGTAATAACCCTCACCATATCTACTAACTGTGACATTCTGGCCCTGACGAGCAAAGCGCGGAGATACCCTTACGGGATTGATTCCTGCGCGATATAAGAATTTAAATAAATAAATAAATAAATAAATAACGTGGGAACTCGGTATGACACAAGCTGCCCTTCCCCTTCGTTTACTATCCTAAGCACAACGGATACACAGTCACTCTCCATCCTTTAAATTGAGCGCGGCTTCGATTGTGTCAGCCCAATTTTTTGCCGCCTTTGTTCTCTTGAAGAATTGCATTGTTTGCCCTAATGCTACCGCGCTCTGGCCCATTCATAGCCCCGCGCAGCACTGCATACTATCGTCCCATGGACGGGGGCTCTACACCAGTGTCCCCGGTCCATGTTTCCGTATCCGTGCTCTTGGCCACGGACGTGCCCAGCACCTAAATTAAATCTTTCCTGACTCCAGACTGACATTTGTAATCCATTTCATTTCCAGTAATTAACGGATTCTTCCACGGACCGGCACCTCCAGCTGGCCACAGACTTGAAGTACACCCAACCAGACTGGAATATACTGAATCGGAACCTCCCAGTAAGTGCTCCCCTGCTTAATTTTTAATGCATAGCTGTACACTGGTGACCTGTCCGCGAATTGGATAGCCCAATGTAACCACAATTCCTTTAAACGTTCACAGGCCACAGTAAACAACTCAGGAACCCCGGAAGGTCCTAATCTGAAGGCCCACACCGGGTCCTTCACTAAGTTTGTACCAATTTGTTACCTTCTTCCTAGTGCACTAATTATTTCCATTAGTGACAGATCCATTCATTGTTACTGTATTACTTATAGGCGCTCCCGCTTTTCTACGTGTCCTGATGAAGACCCCAGCCTGAGGTTATGAACAACCCTTCTCTTCAGGGGTCGAAACGTTGACAACCAACATTTTGTATCTCTCTAAGCATAGGACTAAATAATGGATAATTACGGATCCTGTGCCTAAGAGTTATTCGGAACCTTTTGATCTACCTATAGACTGTAGAGGCTACATTTTGACTCTCACTGTGATTATTACGTAGTCACACCACCTTTACCCGGTCCCCACTTCTACTCCAACACACCCATCCCCTCTAAACACTTTCCTCTCTGTGCACTGTGAGCGCGTCGATATACTTGAATGTATTTACTTATTTTCACTATGTTTATGCCAATTGAACCGTTTTACCAATGAAGTAATTGGAATGTTTACAATTCTAATGTTCTGCATATATATATGTTCAAGTCTTTGAATCTTTTTAAGAAGTGCAATAAACAAATATGCACTGGATGTCCTAACCGTCCTTATACTGAGTGACATTCATGGATTATATGCAAGTGAAGTTGTTTTTGAAATAATCTTTATTTTCTGAGATATTTAGTACTCTGTAAATATTAGACTCCGACCATTTCTATATGTCTATATTTGAGGATGACACTGGTGCTGGTGAGGTGGAACACATTACCCAGAGAACTTTACCAATAGTCAACATTGCAGTCTTATGTAATAGGAGTTAGAGTAAGTGTGTGTCCAAATGCAACATATATTAGTGTTGCTTTGCATCATACTATGCTCATACATGCTAACCGTGCCTGCAATAGGAGTTCAGTGTGAAAGACGATAGGCATGATCATGCATTCATGCCGATCAACAATGAAAATGTTTTGTACCGCATGCCTGTTCCAGTAGCTATATGTGAATTCAAATGTCAAACTTGGAAATACTTGTGTGACAGTCTCAGCAGGCTAGACCTCACAAACAAACACTTCTTTCTGTGATAGATGGTGCATATGTTGTTTTGATAGGGCAAAGTTATTCCTAATCATTAATTAGAGCCATGGCAGAGGACATATGGTATCTCAACATGTGGTACTATAAGGGTGTTTGTACATGGTCAGTTGCAAATATTTTCTTTTGTTCCCCTCTTTTGCAACCCTTAACCTGAGGTATGGCTGCGGTAATCCGGCCTCAGGGCTACTTAAGCATCCCTCAGAGTAGTCCATATCATACATATCAGAAATAGGGTGACAGAGGAACAAACAATTACATGGATACCATGGAGGCTGTAAGGATGTAGCCCTGCAACTCTAGTTAACCATGGTGTTTGACACATTATCACCAGACTGTCTGTCTGATGTGCATTGTGAGTGTCGATGTCCACATGGCAGGGTATGGGCATATCGCTTGGCAGGTCGTGACAGGATGTTAGGCAAGTTATCTCAGTGAAAACAGATTTTTAGGGAGTACATTGGGCACAAATTGCCAGTCTGCATATGGAAAATTATTGGAATGTCAAACTCATTACCTCATATACCCTATATCCCATTTCTGGGAGGCATTCATACAATGTCAGATAGTTGGCCATTTTGATGCATTGTGGAAAAGACAAACATAGAGGAATGAACTGTGTCAGTAGCAGACAGCCCATTACACTGCTCACCTACTGGTGGCATGACTTATACTGGCTAGCACCAAGGCTGTCACCCTTGACTCATGGAGCAAAGCAGACTGCAACACACACCACTAAGTTCTTGTAGAGATGAGAATTCCTTCATGCATGCGCTAGCTCCTGACAAGCATTGCTTAATTTAGTATGTGAAGCAAGGAAAGCAGCCTTGGTGAAATGGGTGTACAGACACTAGCATATGTTAATGTCACCACGGAATTGCTACAACTGTGTACAAGGAGCTATATGTTAGATGCCCTGGTCTTTGCCTGAGTCTTTATTGGTGAACAGTACAAAAGTTATGTTTTACAGGCTGTACCTGCCCACCTTTTATCTATGGTTTGACTACCTGGCCTTGAGTCAGTCAAGACAGTAATGTGGATGGCCTAATGTATTTCCAGATGAGTAAAGGAATGCAGATGAACACTACCTATACTGAACTTAACTCATGTCACATATGTTAATGAGCAAAAGACAAACTTGTTTGCTTGGTGCAATACCAAACACCTTGGGTACAGTGAAGCCATCATGTAGCTGGGGAACTAGTAAGAATGAGTGTCCAGCCCATGTACTCATGATGATTGCTTCCATGTGCACTTGTAGTACCTAAGGCTCTGTCTAGATATCACAGGGACATATCTACTTGTACAGCTACGCCCACACATGGGGTATAGTGCACCCTGCCTTGGGGCTGTGAAGCCTGCTGTTTGGGTGACTTACCTATGCCACATGCAGGGTTTTGATGGCATGGAACTGATTTTCTCTGCACCAAGATACACAGTCTGTGATGGCACTTTGAATGAGCTTGGTGAGAGGCCCCTCAGTGTAGCACAACTCGTTTTGACTACCTGACATAGAGTCAATCAAGACTGTAATGTGTATTGCCTAGTGTATTTCCAGAGAGTAAAGCAATGCAGAGTAACCTACCTATACTTACTTGACTTAACTCATGCCACATATGTTAATGAGCAAAAGACTAACTCATTTGCATGGTGCAATACAAACACCAAAGTGTCCATATGTGGACCATTTGTCCGATTCCATATGGACACAACATCATGCTTGGCATCAGTGTGGATGTGTTGAGATGAGGTGTCTGGCACCAAACACTTGGGAGTACAGTGAAGCCATCATGTAGCTGAGGAACTAGTAATGATGAGTGTCCAACTCATGTGACCAGTCCATTTACTTGTTTTTGATTCCCTGTGCAATTGTAATAACCAAGTATCTGTCTAAATATCACAGGGACAGATCTACTCATACAGCTATGCCAACACATGGGGTATGGCGCACCCTGCCTTGGGGCTGTGAGATCTGTGAGGGCTGCTGTTAGGGTGACTTGCCTATACCACATGCTGTGTTTTAATGCCATGGCACACAGGGGTGTGTGCCCTGTTGACTCTTTGATTTTCTCTGCACCAAGACACACAGGCTGTGATGGTAGTTTGCTTGAGCTTGGTGAAGGGCCCCTAAGTGTGGCACAATTTGAGCTGCAGCCCTTATGGGCCCTCAACAGTGAGAGTCCAGTCCAGACCAAGTAGCCATTGAGGAACATTAGCTTCACAGAGAACCACTTTTAAAGTGGCCCAGCTACTTCGATTTTGCCCCTGCTAGCTGTTTGTCTCTGACGGCGAGGTGCATCTTTACATACCCAGCCCAGCCAAACCAGCCACACTGTACCTGAGCCGCCTGACCCGGGTCCCAATGTACCAGCTGTGCCTCCTTGCTCCAAGACACCTTACAACCTAAGCCCCCATTTGAAAGCCCTCTGACTTATCCACAAACCCCCCTGTGCAGCCTGTTACTAGGTGGCCTCCTTTTACTACAGCACACCAGCTTCCAGCCTCACCAGCACCCAGTTCTCAGTAAAAGCCAAGCAGTCCCTGAAGATTTGCTGGTAGCACTTTGGATCTTGGGCCACTACAACTCCGAAAGCTGAAGGTGAACCCCCTGAAACTGACGGCACCTACCTTTATGCATTTTTGACTTTTCCTTCCAAGGGTTTGCATCGTGCATAAAAGCACACAGGTTTGAAAGTTTTACTTGCCTGTGATTATTGCTACTGAAAACAGTACTTACCTTTGGACAATGTTCTTATTTTAAAACATATACAAAAAGAAGTGTTATTTTTCTAATTTGGTCTCAGATTTATTCTTTGAGTGTGTGTCTCATTTGTTGCCCCTGTGAGTACAACAAATGCTTAGCACTACCCTCTGATAAGCCTAAATACTCTCCCAAACGGATGTATGACATTACAACGCATGCTTTTACATCGCATGCCTTTACAACGTGGTTTTTACAACGCAAACCTTTACAACGCATATCGCTTTGGGGAGCTGGATAGTGAATAGTTTAATTTACTATTCCAACTCCAGTCCCCGTGGACACTAGGGAAGGTGTTGGACAGTAAATTAAACTTATTCCCTATCCTAGAGCGCCCCCAGCGCAATGCGTTGTAATGGTTTGCGTTGTAAAAGTTGTGTCGTAAAGGCACTGCGTGGTAAAAGTTGCGTTGTAAAGGATGTTTCCCCTCCCAAACTACCACGAAAGAGAGCAATTGTATTATCTACTTTTGCCTCTGTAAATTGATTGGGTATCCACTGGACTCTCTGCACAGTGTACTTTGTTTTAGTACAATATATAGAGAGTCAGCTTCCTAAAATATGGTTAAAGTAAATGATTTATTACCATTGCCATATCCTTTACCTACACCGCCAAGACTTGCTCCAGTGTGTCTTGTTTGATTAGGAGATGTATTTCAACAGAAGGTATTTTGTTCTTATCTCTTTCTCAATATTTGATGTAGGGCTGGCCAACCACATGTAATTGTATGACAGTGTAAGCCTATTATTGAATCAATACATTTCCAACTTTAGCTCACATGTTATTCCTTTACCTCCCTAGACAACATGACAGATTAAGAGGCCAAGCAACACCACTGCCGATTTGAGTGCTGCTATTACATCTGGCATGTAGCCAAATTGTACCAGAGAATGGGGTTCCTGTATGAACAAGGCAAGACTGCAGGAACATGGAATGCAGAAAGGCGGGCAAACCAAGGACATACAGATGGCCAAAAACACTGGGAGGGTGCGCAACATCAGGTGGAAGATCCTAAGGCCATCCAGTCGCATCGACATCCCATTAGGTGGCAGCAACACAGGCCATACCTGAGACCCCTGCCACAGGATCATTATTGGAGGCACTGGCCCTCAAAGACCTGCAAGAAAAAAAATAAGAATGCATGGGATTGAGAATGAGCTGACAAGCCTCCATGTCATCATGCTCACATTGCAGGAGGGCATCGAGTGTATTAATGCACAGATTTGACTCTCCCTCGGACATTTCCCTTTCCCAAATATTAGTTTTCATAGTGTTAGTGTTGTAGGCATAGTGCCTGTTAGGATTTAGTTTAGGTATAGTGTAGTTAATGTTAGTTTTTTAAATCTTAAATAAGTTGTAGTTGTAAATGTGTTTTGAGACAGGTCGTTATTTAAGTGGGTGAGGGGTTGATGTTTAGTGTGTGTTTTAAAAAAAGAAATGGAAATAGGAAAAATCCAAAAGTGTATATTTGTTTGGATTTGCATGTATAGGTAGTGTATGTTTAGGATGAGGTTGTTTTTAGTATTGTGCTGATGTATGTGTCTTAAATTGGGTGTTGTTAGATGTTTAACCATTCATTTGTGTATAGTATTTAAGTTAGTTTAGGATAAGTTAAGATAGTGTAGGCAAGAGTTAAGGTTATTTAGGATACGCTAGGTAGATGTAGGTAGTTTCAGATAAGTTAGGATGATGTAAGGTAGTGTTGTGGTTAGTTAGTTTAGGTTAGATTGGTGTAGGTAGATTTGATTTGTTTATATATATACGTTTATTCATCTTTCACTACTTCATCATCATTTCCTATCTATGATTTGCTAGCATTGAGTAAGTTGAGTTGAGTTCATGATGTAGCAATTGACCTGCAGGCTTTGAGGGTAAGTGTAGTTTTGCCACAGGCATTTTGCAAGTAGGTCATTGCTGTTAGCTGGTGTACAAATCATTAATTTATCCACACCTTCCTGGAGAACCTCCATCATCATTGACATTGACTACGTGGTAAGTGTTGCACTACATGCAGTTCACTTTGGGTAAAAACTTTCAATTTTCGTGGCCATACATTGCCATGACATCTTCCCCTGGTGAGGTGTTACTTTATTCCTGCTTCTGTACTCTGTCTCATTTGCAGCAATATTTGCGTTCAATGTACCATAGATGTAATGTTTGGTTACACTTCCTCTCAAAACATGTGGGGCCTGTCACACATTTACCTTACTTACCCCAATATAGCATAATTCAGCATTTACCAGTTGAAACTGGGGCCAAACAGTATGCATTTGCATTTCTTGCATACTGACATCCAAGTGATTGTTCTTGTGCATCCTTATATAGCACAAATATAAAGCTAAGTTTAAAGGATCATGGGCATGACTTTCTGCCTATCATTAGTGCATGATGATAGTTTATGTACGTTAGGATCTCTTACGTGAGAGCATTGAGTCTGTCATATGTGTTTAATCATCTTGTCATGGTCAAATTTGTCATGCCATTGCAGTGGATGTACTTGTTGTAACTGCATATCCAAACCGAGGAGGGGCTAGTGACTTTAGCTCAGTCTCATTGAGATGCTATGAAGTGAATTATGTCAATACACATCCAATATGGTATGAGTAATCCTTTCATCAACAAACATACAACACTCTGATTTATAGTACTCAAATTATTGACAAATGTGGGTCGGACAGCATGAGCATTTTTTCAGTGTTTCGGGCAACAACACCAACAGTGATTGTGAGCCAAAGAAGTCCAGACAGAGTCCATTTGGAAAACATATCATACAACCTGTAGAGATAAGGAGATTTTCTCCATTGAAGAGGTACAAATTACCATGAGGTAAAGTAGGCATCTTCAACAATCTACAAGATTAGCAGATGCACAATCAAAAAGGAACAGTATTGGGTGACATTATGACAGATACAGGATCTTTGGGAAACTGGTCAGGTAGCACAGACAAATGATGCTTGGCAGTCCATCAACAGAAATTTGTAAAGTCCACATTTTCCTCTCCTGATGGGGGGGGGGTAATACTTTATTGTACATGGTTATTTAAAACTTTTACAATGTAGAAAAAAAGTTCAATTAATAGAACATAAGTCAAATTCATACGTATTAAGACAACAATGCTTTCCATAAAAAACATACTGAGATAGCAGCAACAGAGTTAAAATACGCATGAATTTAGTTTGGACAGCCTAATTATCATGATAAGATATGCAGTAAGTTCGTCCTTGTTGCCGGCCTGGTGGGTGTTGTGCCTCGCCTGCAGTTGGTGATGTTTGTATGGGAGGCATATGAGGAACATACACATATGGGGCAGAAGATGTGGCTCCCTATTTCCCAACCAGCATTTGTCTCTGCCTGCAAGTTAGGCAGCACAACGCTGACAAGGAACTGATGGCTTATCAGCATTGCAACAACGTCACTATGGAAGGCAGCCAACGTCACTACTAAGGGAGTCCAGATTAAGCTCCATAGATGCCCTGATATTAATGGCTCTCCCCAGCTTGGTGGTAACCTCACTGGTGTCAAATGTAAACTGGGCAGTGAACTATGCTCCGTTTGCGGAGTTTGTGGAGTTTTCTGCAACCCGTGCTCCGCAGAGCTCGCGGAGTGCAGAAAACTCCACTCCACTTAGTGCAGCAGAGTTTTTCCCCCACTCACGTTCACGAACTGTAAGTTGGCGAGCACGAGCTGCCACTCAGGTAGAATTTCTGCTGGAGCAGCAGAAAGATCAGCATGAACAGCAGTTTGCACTGCACTCCACTACTTGTGGAACTCCACAGAGTTTTTTTGTCACTTTGTGGAGTTCCGCATAGCGAAACTCCGCAAACTATGCCCAGGCATGGTCAAATGTTGAGGCCTGGTGTTCTAGCCTCTCCCTCATGACACCAGAAATTTCACCTAGGGATTCATCCATCCTATGGATCCAAGAGTATGTGGCTTTAATTGCCTTCCATGTATTCTTAATATTAGGACGGAGGCACCTATGGACTCCCTCTAAGCTGCCCAATTTGGTCTCCATCCCCGCCCTCACCACATCAACCATTTGTTGCTGGACTCCTACCACTCATCATTGGAAGACAACTTTTGGGTCCTCGGAGTCCATTGCGTGGTTTGGACTGGCAGATGGGGTATGTCCTGTGGGTGGCCATTCCTCCGGAGACCCTGCAACGCTGACATCCCTTGCCATGTCCGGAGAAGGAGATTCTATAGAGTTCAGGAGTTGCTGGAAGGTGTCATTGTCCATGGGGGGCAGGATGTCATCACCAACAGAATGGTCATCCAGTACAGGCTGCTGGACAGGAGGTGTTATTTGTCCCTCTGCAATGAAATTGTGATATGTTAATGAGCATACATGCCAGATGTTGAAAATAGTAATTTGGGGGACATACCTTATTTTCATTCACTTTGTTACACATAGATGTGTTGAACATGTGTTAGTAACAGTAAATGAGGGCAAGTTACAGTGTTCTTGCCTTGCATATGGCAATATCTGTACATTGTTCACACAACCACTGCGTGACCGGGGCATCTTTGCATCATACCACATATTGCTATTCAGTTACATAGCTTGCTGGCCTGCCATGGCTGAAAGGGTAAGTGCAGGTAAGGGCAGCATTTACCTTGTTGCTAGGGTTATTTTATATCAAGGTTATTTTGATGTAAGGTTCACTTATTGACACTACCAATCAGAACACTGCACGCTGTAACCAGTGTGCCTGCCTTTTCTCTAGCCATTAGTTATCTCACAACTCCTGATGAAGTGGTTTGTTTTGTCATCTAGTAGATTTGGGCAAGTATCCTGCCTTTCACACAGTACATCACACTAATCTGTGGTAAATGTTGCACTACATGCAGTTCACTTTGGATAAATACTTTCAATTTTCATGGCCAGAAGTTGCCATGTCATCTTCCCCTGGTGAGGTGTTACTTCGTGCCTGCTTCTGTGCTCTGCCTCGTGTGCAGCAATATGTGTGTGCAATGTACTATAGATGTAATGTTTGGTTACACTTGCACTCAAAACATATGAGGCCTGTCACACATTTACCTTACTTATCCCGATACAGTATTATTCTGCATTTACCAGTTGACACTGGGGCCCAACAGTAAGCATTTGCATTTCTTACACACTGACATCCAAGTGATTGGTCTTGTGCATCCTTGTGTAGCACAGGTATGAATCTAATTCTAAAGGATTATGGGCATGACTAGCTGCATATCATTAGCACATGCATGATCATTTATGTAGATTAGGATCTCTTAAGTGAGAGCATTGAGTCTATCATATTTGTTTAATCATGTTATCATGTTCACTGGCTCAGAAATATGTGATGCCATAGCAGTAGTTGTACTTATTGGAACTGCATATCCAAACTGAGCAGGGGCTAGTGATTTTAGCACACTGCATTTATTAACAAATGTGGGTGGGTCAGCATGAACATTTTTGCAGTGTTTGGGGCAACAACACAAACAGTGAATGTGAGCCAAAGAAGTCCAGAAAGAATCCATCTGGAAAACATATCATACAAACCATCTCTGCTTTCAGCTAACACTCATGGACCTCTGGTGGGCATCACTTGTACTCACCCACATCCCAATATTCATTTGTACAAAACAGGAGGTAGTCTCTAACATGGCAGGCAACACCTGTGAGATGTCACCCATCACCTCAGGACAAGTGTGTGCAATGTGGTTTCATGTCAGTGACTGTACATGTGGCTCTTCATATGATCCTACTGAGAGATGCTTCACATACTCAACACCTGGATCCGCTCTGTGATGAGTAGTTAATCCTCTAGCAACTCTATTCCATTCCATTACCTTACTATCAACTTTAAGCTGCGTAGTCCAAAAACAACCACACTTGCCTCATGGTGCAAGGGTGCCTGCATTGTCACAGTCAGGTTAGGCAGGTTTCCAAGGTCCATGTATGAGGTGCTGCTCCAGTCCAGGTTTTTCGCTTTGTATTGTGGGACTAGTAGTCCTGTTCACTCATGTCATACCTTCCACTTCAAGTTGCAGTATTCAAAGGACAGCCTGGGCTGGGTCAGCACATAACACATTGACCTGACAAACTTGGCAGGGTGGTCTAGGCAGCACAAAATGTCACTAGGCAAAATAACTTACATATGTGTGATGTATGAATTAAAATGTGAGAGATTCCTGCCCTTTTCCTTGCACAAAGAGCAGTGCAGCAGAGCTAAGTGTCTTTCTGCGCTTCATGCATGCAATTTTAAACCATATTGTCCCTTGTTTATATGAGTGTCTGTAGATCCTCCTGGTCCTCGACCCCAGTACTGTCTTGTCCTTCCACTCCTGCAACCAGCTCTATAGGATGACTGACATCACCTGCCCCTCCTCGGGCCCTCCTCCTCCGGTCTGCATGGCTGTCCTCATGTGCTTGGCCAGTTTCTCCTTGGCCCTGCGCTTATAATCATTGCAGCTCTTCTTGCACTCTGGCACTGACTTCTTGTTTAGCCTACATTGTTAACCTTATCTACTCTGAGCTGCCAAATAGCTTATTTTTCCCCTAATGGCAATTGAGAGGTGACAAAAAGAGGGTGTTCATTCCTTGTCACGTTAGTTATTAAAATGGGGTTCTCCTTACTGAAAGTACTCTTCCTCTTCCTCATCCTCTGGAACTCAGCTGAACATTTTGGCTGGCATTGTGGATATTCTCCTAAATGGTTGTGCTTACAACTTCCTTCATTTCTTTCTTCTGTTGTAAAGGAAAAGTTGTTTTTTTTGCGATGCGTCACTTTTTGAGGCTATCCAACGCATGACACACTCGAATGAGATGCAAAGCTCATTTGCGGCACCCAAAGATTGTTTTATGACTAGCAAATCACCTTAGTATCACTTTGGCAGCAGATTAATTACACTCCTTTGCGCCATCTGTCCCACAGATGTGTTAAAAATTTAGACTCATCTTGGAACCTTGCGACATTTTCTGACGCATCACTACATTACCTTGTGTTATTGCCAGCAATTTGCATTACAATTATTAGCAGAATGCTTGATATTACTCCATCACATCACGTTGCATAATTGAGCACAGGAACAAGGCAAACGCATGAAGCGTGAGTGGCTATTTTTGCATGATGCATAATTTAAAAAAAATTGTTTACACCAAAATGTTTCCATTTGTACAAAATTGACCCTTAAATGCATTTCATGCCAAAAACTGAGCAAAATACAGGCTTGGCATTTTTTGTAATAATGCATAATTTAGCTTATATATTGGGCAGGATCCCTAATTTCCCTAAAGGAAATTACACTATTTTCAATCAGGCTGATAAAAGACTCTATGAAAGGGTAATGAGCCAAACACAGAACTTTTTTGTGTCTGCACCTAAGAACCAACTGCAAAGCAATAAGAGGCTTAACTATTTTATTGTAATCTGTGAATCTTGGAAAGCGCATAGCTACCCAAAGGCCTCCCAGCAGTAGAGCAGTCATCATTATAGTCCGCTCACCACCAAAAGAGAAACTAGTTACTGTTGAGACATGTTTTCAAGGCCTTACAAAAAGAGAATTAGTTGGTCAAGTGGCGCATTTCCACTGGGAGAGTTTTCCAAAGTTTTGGGACCAGATGAGACATTGAACGTCCACCCCAGCGAGATCTCCTGATCTTAGAAACCTGTAATATGTGGGCTGAAGATGATCCTAGTGACCTTTCAGGGATGTATGGGGTAGCTAGCGATCTTAACTGCATGACAAAGAGTCAACTAGAATGAAGCCGCCGTGGTCACTGAACCTCTCAAAATGGTTGCTTACCAATTAGAATCCATCTCACGTGCCTCCTTTTACAAACGTTGAAGCATTTTCTCTATGGGCCTGATTCACAAAGGTAAATTGAGACAAAAGTCTAACCTTAAGACTTTCCATGTTCACTATGGCATTTACGAATAGTTAAGGTAGACGTTTGTCCTAGTTAAACTTAAGATCTGGTCTTAAGTTTAACTGAGATCAAAACTGAGACAAAAGTCTAACTCTACTACTCGTAAATGCCCTTTGTAAATACCTAAAGTCGTAAAGTTAGAGTTTATTCTCAGTTTACCTATGTGAATCGGCCCCTATGGATAAAAATAAATATATATATATATATTAAGTTAATAAAAATAACATGGCTTTCATAAACGAAAGCACAAATATATATATATATATATATTCACTGAAAAAACCATAGGTTATAGACCATATATAGTTAGGAATTAGCATTTACAAAACCTTAAAAATTCACTGAAAAAACCATAGGTTATAGACCATATATAGTTAGGAATTAGCATTTAAAAAACCTTATTTTACTCACACAAAACCATTGAAATTCCATATATAGTTAGTTGTACTAACTATATATCGCGCACCCGCAATCCACTGCTGATCATGTCACATATTACATCATTCATGACATGGTCAGTGACATCACTGATGACATCACTGATGACATCTCAAATGACATCACTGATGACATCACTGATGACATCTCAAATGACATCACTGATGACATCACTGATGTCATCTCAAATGTCATCACTAATGACATCACTGATGACATCTCAAATGACATCTCAAATTACATCACTGATGACATCTCATTTGACATCACTGATGACATCACTGATGACATCTCAAATGACATCACTGATGACATCACTGATGACATCTCATTTGACATTACTGATCACATCACTGATGACATCATTCATGTGATATTATGATGAAACTCTTCAGACTCTTATATAATCTTAGATACACTCAGTATAAACATACACTCACAGACTGTCACTCATCCATGGAGTTACTCACACACCTAGTCAGTCATGCAAAGAATCAATCACACCTCCATTTCCTCAACTATACAGTTATACACACCTTACTTATTCAAACATATACTAAAACATATTTACTCACTTATACAATCCTGGATACAAGTTCACAATGATCCATACAGCCACTCACACATTCACTGGCTCTTATGCACAGTTATTTATATATGTCAACTCTCACATGTACTGTATTTTACATATGTACTTACTTTGACATGTAGCACTGAGATATCCATTCACTCACCAATACACTCATGCACACAGTCAACCGCCCATACAGCTGTTTCCACATGCACTTTTGAACCCATACATCTAGTGAATCAACTGCTCACACATCTATGCAGAGAGTCATACACCTCCCAGCCACCCACACACACACTCAGTCTCCCATACAAATGCTTGGGCAACCAATCAATAACCCATATAGTTAATCATATAGCTACTGATCAACACATGCAGCAGTTTACAGAACAATAGACGTAATGATGCACAAATTAAGACAGTTTAGTCACTAACCCATGCACTCAGTGAGACACATTTAATCACTCACTCATACAGTCAGTCATGCCCCTACTAAATCCTTCATCAAGACACTTATACATCCACTCATTCTTCAATATGTAAGACATATTTTAACTTTACAGAAAAATACATTCACTGGATGTTGTCATCAGTGATGTCATCAGTGATGTCATTTGAGATGTCATCAGTGATGTCATCAGTGATGTCATTTGAGATGTCATCAGTGATGTCATCAGTGATGTCACTGACCATGTCATGAATGATGTAATATGTGACATGATCAGCAGTGGATTGCGGGTGCGCGATATATAGTTAGTACAACTAACTATATATGGATTTTCAACGGTTTTGTGTGAGTAAAATAAGGTTTTTTAAATGCTAATTCCTAACTATATATGGTCTATAACCTATGGTTTTTTCAGTGAATTTTCAAGGTTTTGTAAATGCTAATTCCTAACTATATATTGTCTATAACCTATGGTTTTTTCAGTGAATTTCATTGGTTTTTTAAAAGCTAATATCTGTAGCTGTAAAATGTATTCTTCTTTAAATCCAAAAATATATCTTATATGTTTATTAATATATTTTTTTTTTAATATTTTTTTTTCTTCGCTCCCGGTTCCCGAACCGGGAAGCTTCCCGTTAGCTCAATTTGATGCCGCGACCCGGTCCGCGAACCGGTAAACGTTCCGTTTGCGCAACTGCCGCGTTAGAAATCAACATCGTGACGCATCGCGGAAGCGCGACGTATCGCGTTGTCGCGTAATGCGTCTTATGATGCGCCGCGTTAGCGCACCCGGAAGTGCTCCGGTACGCGAACTGAGACGCGAAGCGCAGCTCCCCGGAAGCGATCAGGGGCGCGTCGCGAAAGCGCGACGTATCGCGTTGCCGCGTAATGCGTCTTATGACGCGCCGCGTTAGCGCACCCGGAAGTGCTCCGGAGCGCGAACCGAGGCGCGAAGCGCAGCGACCCGGAAGCGATCCGGGGTGCGTTCCGCAGCGCGTAACATAAGCGTAACAGGTCATGTGACTTGTTAATAAAACTTTTCATTGGTTCATTTCACTTTTGGCTTCATAATGATGTAAGGCTAGGTCAGGTGACCTAAAAATAACACTTTTCATTGGTTTAGAACTATTGTTTTTCCCAAATGATGAAAACCCCTCCTTCTTTCCTCACTCTGACTTTCATCTTTGTGAGAAGAAGACCTTTTTTGATAGTTCAGCAATGGCTTCATTGGTAGCTTCAGCTGGTGGACCCCCACCACCACCACCACCTCCTCATGGGAAGAGAGGACCACCTCCCCAGTTCATCAGCAACACAGAGGAGGAAGAGGATGAGCAAGAGGAAGAGGAGACAGAAGGACCACAGTTTTTAGTAGAGCAGCCCCGGGTTTCTCATCGGAAAACCAGTTTTATTTGGCAGTTTTTTTCGATCCCTGAAGGGCAGAAGAAAGTAAATGCCAGATATGTCACCTGCCTCATATGTAAGGAGAAGTTATCTAGAGGCACCTTAAAAAAATACAGCTTCGGTAACTACACCATGCATCGTCATATGAGCAGGTGGCATCCTTTAAACTACAGCCAGGCAGAGATGCGTGACCAGCAGGACAACCCAACAACTCCTGTGGCCAGGTCATCATCACACATATCTTTGACACCAGCAGAGGCACGGGAAACCGTGCCAAACATTCAGGACAACTTTGTCCATATGAAGTTTACCTGCTTGTATTGTGGTGCATTATTGTCTTGTGGTAATATGAGTATTACCTTAATCAACCGAGCTTATGAAAATCACAATTGCCCTAAACGCCCCAGACAGTAATTTTTTTTTTTGCTCCTGTTGAGCCATTTCCAATGCCTGTTTTTTGTTGTTTCCCCTCCATCAAAAACAAAAAAAAACATAAAACTGTTCAAAAAATACAAAAAAAACAAAAAATGTCCAGAAAAATTAAAAAAAAATATAAAACAACAAAAACATAAAAAAACAGTTCTTTTCAGAACTACCTCCCCTTTCCAAAAAATTTGCTAGAATGTTTAGCACTCTGGCAAGCTCTTTTTCTTTTGGTTCGCTTCCCCGTTCGCTTCCCGGTTCGCGAACCGGGAGCGAACCAAAAAAAAATTTTTACAAAAAAAAGAAGAGTTAGTATAAGGGAAGTAAACAGAGAGTAATGTTAAAAGAAAGACAGCTATAGGGATTAAACCAGAGATACTGTTTAATAGATCTATTTACCGAAGAAAAGATGGAAGAGGGTATAATTGTGAAAAACAAAATAAAAAAGGAAGTGAAAGAAAAAAAAGAGAGTAGAACAATAACAAAGAAGAGTTTCTTGGAGAATGTGAGTGAATGTTCAAAATAAGATTAAAACATGTGGAATAATAGAGAGAAAAAACAGAAAACAGAAAAGAAAAAATAACAGAAAAAGATTAATTGAAACAGCAAAGAAATGTAAATAACATAGAGCCATATCATCAACATAGTCAATAAAAGTTTTGCTGCTTTTATCGGCAGAAATGTGTCGCTAAAGCCTCTTTTGCGGCAGAAAACTGCCGCTAAAACCACTTTTGCAGCAGTTTTCTGCCAATAAAAACAGCAATAATTTTATTGGCTGTGTTCATAATATGCTCCTTAGTGTGCTTCAACTACACAGAGAAAGCATTATGAACAAGTAGTGAAAGAGTGATCAGTCAAAGACACTAAGAGTAATAGAGACGGAGTGAGTGAACAAGAGTGAGGAACTATGAGAAGAGAGGGACGAGTGGAAGGAGTTGAGTAAGTAGGTAATAGAGAAAGGAATGAGGAAAGTAGCAAAGGCAGGAAACTGAGGGTTAAAGAAATGTTATGTTATGTTATGTTAGTGCTATTTGTATTGCGCACAGCTGCTCCAGCGAAGGAGCGTCCCGGCGCACCGACAAGGTGGCGAACACAACACAACAGGAGACAGAAAATATTAAAAAAGGAGTTTAAAATTTAACAAAGCTGGGAAAACAGAAAGGTTTTAACGGCCTTGCGGAAGGAGAGCAAGTCGCCAAGAGTCCGAATTTTCAAGGGGAGAGTGTTCCAAAGTGCGGCTGCCCGCACCCTAAAGGAGCGACCCCCTGCCCGACTGAGTTTGAAACGAGAGGTTACTGCCAATTCTTGATCCAGAGAGCGCAGAGTGCGGCTCGGGATGTAAGGGTACAAGAGTTGACGCAATAAGGGAGGTGACAGACCCTTCAGAATCTTAAAAGACATGCACAGCACTTTAAAGTGGATCCGCTGCCTAACGGGTAACCAGTGCAAGGCTCGCAGAGTTGGAGTAGCCGAGCAAAACCTAGGAAGACCTACGATCGCTCTGGCCGCTGCGTTCTGCACTCTTTGAAAACGGGTCAACTCGGCCTGGTTTAGCCCTATAAAAAGGGAGCTGGCATAGTCCAGCCGAGCCAGAACCGTTGCTTGTACCACGAGTTGACGGGTTGCGGCATCGAAGTACTTAAGAGCAGGTCTCAAATTGCGCAAGATGCCGAAGCAGCACGCCGCCGTCCTTTTGGTGTGGCCCACAAAATTAAGAGAGGGGTCCAGCCAAACCCCCAGATTCTTGATCTCCACAACCGGAGTGGGGGTGGGACCAAGCTCAGGAGGCCACCAGGTATCTCCCCATAGTTCCGTCCGCTTACCAAAGACCATCACCTCCGTTTCTTTGGCATTTAGTTGGAGACAGTTGGTCGTCATCCAACCAGCCACCGCCCGAAGTCCTTCTCTGAATCTTGGGGCATCCACCCCGGAGTCCCCGCTGATCGTGACCGCTAGCTGGGTATCATCTGCGTACGACACCATGGTCATACCACAGAGCTTCACAACCTCAGCCAGCGGCCTGACGTAGATGTTAAACAACGTGGGACTCAGCGAGGAACCCTGTGGGACCCCAAGAGACAGAGGATGACGTTTGGACTGATAGGGCGGGGCAGCCACACAGAAGGAACGGTCCATGAGAAACGAACGAAACCACTGGTGTGCAGTGCCGGTCACCCCTATCTCCACAAGACGCTGCAGGAGAATTTCATGGGAGACCGTGTCAAAGGCGGCGCTTAGATCTAACAAAACAAGCGCCGCCGTTTGACCTGCATCCAGAACTGCCCGCATGTGCTCGACCATGAATAACAGTGCTGTCTCCGTGCTGTGGCCAGCCCGAAAACCGTTCTGGGTATCGTCCAGAATGTTGGTACGCGACAGATGATCAGTGAGGGCGGTGTTAACGTGCACCTCCGCGAGTTTGGCTGGCCACGGGAGAAGCGAGATCGGGCGGTAGTTCTCCGATTTTGTAGGGTCGAGAGATGGTTTTTTCAAAATGGGCATCACTACCGCATGCTTCCATTTCAGAGGCACCTGGCCAGATGATAATGACATGTTGATTAAGTCACAGACCGGGCGAGCAAAAGTCTGGTCTCTGAACATTAGTGGCTTGAGCGGGTCAGCCGGCGACCCAGACTTGACTCGGAGAGCCAAGGCCGTGTAAGACTCCGAGGAGAGACAGGGGAAAGAGTCTAATACCACCAGATCCGGCAGGATGGATGACCCCGCGCTGGTTTGTGCAGCAGTGGGAAAGGCCCTATAGATGCTCTGGACCTTCTCCAGGAAGAAAGCCGCCAGCGCTTCACAATGGGTATTGGAGCTGATAGAATTACCGGCAGGCTTCCTTGCCATGAGGTCCTTAAGAGCTTTAAAGATGGTTTTAGCCGGATTCCCACTGCTGCGAAACTCCAGAGCGTAATATGCAGCCCGAGCTCTACAAACCGCACGGTGGTAAGACTTGACAGCAGCGGTGTACAGGATTTTTTTGCTGCTGTCATACCTCTTCCTCCAGTCTCTCTCCGCCCGTCTGCAGACACTTTTCAAGGCCCGCAGATTGCCATCATACCAGGGGCTGGGGGCACGGAGACCACACTTACTTGAAACCATCGGGATAAGGGAGTCGAGAGCTCTGGTTACCCATCCGCAAAAATGGTCATAACCAGATTCCACGTTCTCCGCTACACCCAGTGGATCGTCAGTGAGAAGGCGATAGAGATCTTCCGCCTTTAACTTGCTCCAACGCCGTCTGGGCATGGCTCGCAGCGACGCCTTAAGTGGGGCCTCTATGAGAGGACAGTAAATAGTCACGAGCGAGTGGTCTGACCAAGTCAGGGGGAGGGGGGAGGCCACTGTAGCCCCCTCTAAGTTGGAAAAGAAGGGGTCCAAAATGTGGCCGCCACTATGAGTGGGGTCCGAGACCAGCTGGAACAGTTGAAGGGCCTCGAGGTCCGCCACCATCCCACCCACTGAGGTAAGAGACAGGGTATCAAAATGGAGATTCAAGTCTCCTACGATGGAATGAAGCTGTGGAACTAATAGTAGGTGAATGTGATAGAAATGTAACGAAAAGAGTACAAAACATTTACCTTATAATTGTCGTTAACTTACTCACTTTTTATTTTTATACTTTCAATCTGTGAAAGAGAGAACAAACATTTGAAAAATATTAAAACATGTATTTAAAAATTAGAAATGACAAGGGAAAAGATTGAAGGACAAACAGTTTTTCAACAACTTTGACACTTACAGAAGCTTCTGCTTCTCCAGGCCCCCTACACAGTCCTAAAGATATACATTTTAAACTAACAGTATCTTGATGCAGATGAAGTGAGGCCTATCTTAAAACATGGTGCATCTTTTGCACTGCTGTTGTCTCACAAAAGTGTCGCAAGACACTAACTTTTTAAATGATTGTTTCAGGATGCCAATAAGATGTGTCCTATCCAGAGGTTTGTTTGAGGTGAGGCCTACTCAGGGTTCCAAATGAAATTTCGAGTTGTTGAAGAGAACAGAGGACATAATACATGTGAAGGCCTACCAATGAAGTAAGTCATGTCCACTTCACTCTTGAACAAAGGCCAGACCTCTTCTGTGTCCGTGGACAGACCTAAAGTTCATCTGCACAATGTCATTCGTAAACTTAGGAAACACTGGTGATGTAATTGAAAAATGTGGAGTTTCTTTTCCTCATTTCACAATCACATCACCTGTGTTGCCTTTGGTTAGGTATCTCATAGTGCAGATGGAGTCTAGCATATCAAAGAGTACATAGAAGTTCAGCAGTATATACAACAATTTTGACATTTACAGAAGACTTAGCTTCTTATCTTGTTGGAGATGAAGTCAGGCCTGTCTTGCAACATGGTGCATCTTTTGCATCACTGCTGCATCGGTTTCATGTGGCACGGGTTTTTTACAGCATGACACATCTGCCTATATGCATCAATTTGTAATTTTGTCGCCTCATAGCAAATCCTTTGCACCGCCGCTGCATCACAAAAGTGACGCACAGTGGTGCAAAAGAGGCATACACCTATCATAAATCTGTCCCTAACATTTGAAATGATTGATTCAGGATGACGATAAGGTGTGGCCTCTCCAGAGGTTTGTTTAAGGTGAGGCCTACTCAGGATTGCATATCAAATTTATGCTTGTTGAAGAATACAGAGGAGATAATACATGTAAAGGCCTACCAATGAAATAAGTCATATCCACTTCACTCTTGAACAAGGGCCAGACCTCTTCTGTGTCCGTGGACAGACCTAAACTTCATCTGCACAATGTCATTCGTAAACTTAGGAAACACAGGTGATGTAATTGAAAAATGTGGAGTTTCTTTTCCTCATTTCACAATCACATCACCTGTGTTGCCTTTGCTTAGGTATCTCATAGTGCAGATGTAGTCCAGCATATGAAACAGTACCCAGAAGTGCAGCACTGTATGCAACAACTTTGACACTTACAGAAGCCTCACCTTCTCCATGCCTCCTACACAGTTCTACATGTACATCATAAATGCAAACAGTACAGAATTAATTATACATGTTAAATGGTTTATTTTTGCTGTTCTCAGAATGTATCAAATTTCACTAAAAACAGTGACTTGAAGGTATTTATCATATAACAGCGGGGGAAAAAAAAAAACAATCAAAATGATTGTGTTTAAAAAACCCATACAACATAACAAATCAGAATTCAGAACTCCTTAAAGTTAACTTACTTTCCATGACGTCGAAGGATGTCCTATGAACAGCTTACACTCTGTTGTGCTGTTATTACTTTCAGCCCGCCACTTTCTGAAAGAAAACCTCCATCGTTTTGAAAAATATGTTACATACAATAAATGACTTCTCGCTCTCTACCACACGTTTCCACAAGGCCAAATCATGTCAGAGCCATGTATAACTCTTGGAATTCTTGTAAGCCAATCCCGTCATGTTGTATTTCCGCAACTTTCAGAATTAAAATGTTGAAGATCATTTTCACAATCCTGGATTACTAATATCTTACCCTTCTTGCTCACTCATGTTCTACATTTCCTATGACACTGATACTGCTTACTATGAAGCAGACTTACACTACCTCTATGACTACTACAATTATTTAATTCTCTACATCACTTTTAATCACAAAGCAATATAAAACAGTAGACAGCATTGCAGACTTACATTCCCTCTACTCCATGTTTTGATTGGCTGCTTGAATTAGCTTATAAAAAGAAATAGTTTTTCTGAACTCATTCAAAGTGCACTTATTTTTCCATGACGTCCAGTGTTATGGTAAGAAGTTATGTCTCTGTACTACACTTATCCTCAAGGCCAAATCGTGTAGGAGCCATTAGAACTTCTTGAAATTCCTCAGAGCACATCCCGAGATTCTTTCCCTAAAATTTTGGTTTTAAAAACACCAGGTAAGAATTTTTAAGGTCATACGGCAATTTTTTTTAAAAAATTAAAACAGAATCGTTGCAGAATGACCAGCCATTTCTAGACTTTAAATAAGCTGTGTAATGTCCTGATGTTATTGAAGGACCGTCATGATATATAATTGCTACAGTTACAAAAGTCCTTCCTGATATTGACAACTGTGAAGCCACAAAATTTTTAATTAAAGTTGTCAATTTTGTTCCATCAGACCTACATCGTTGGAACATTAAAATGACATACTGGCCATATGTTCGTATAAATAAGGTTGACATCATTTCAGATTTACATTGGCTACATTCCATGTTGTGATCAGCTGCTTTTACTAGCTTATTAAAGGAGACTGATTTACTGTCTGGCAAAGTTAAATATATAAATCTTTCTGAGTCTACACTAGTAGTACTTGATACCCTACAGTTCTCGCAGTCATGTTGCCATTGATAAGAAAGGCCAAACAGGTGATCTACATCTACACCTTCAGCATGCAATACATCAAGCATATACATTAAAAACTCCTGACAATCTTGCTGAATATTTTGAGAGAATTGTGTTTGGCCTGAACATCTGTCTAACAGATTTCAAATTTCAGACACACTTTCTATTTTTGTTCTATCAGTGCTACATTTCTCTAACACAGAATTTAACAAACTGCATAATCTTTGATCAGAATTGACCACAATCTCTTCTTTTACATTTTCTAGAGAAAACAAAACATTAACCACTACATTAGCATAGCAGTTGACACCAGAAGTGTTTTCAAATTGAAAACCAACATCTTCAACAGAATCCTTTTTGTTTCTGCTTATAATTTCAGGTTCATCGACTTTTCGTCTTTTTGCTACAACCTCCCCAGTATTGGTCACATTTCTTCGTTTCCGGCCTACCACACGTTTCTCAAACAAAGGATATTGAGGCAAATGTGGCGCATACTCTCTTCTCAACCTATTGTATTCCTTAACACAATCTAGATCCGCACAAATGTTTGTGACATCACACTCAATCAAGTACAATCCCGATAAAGTTCTAACTCTTGACAATGCCACATATGCCATACCCTCCTTGAACACAGAACTGCCAATATTCACCAATGCACTGTCTACACTTAAACCTTGCGATTTATGGATTGTCACCGCATATGCCAAGCAAACAGGAAACTGCTTACGGCGAACATATAAGTCTTTTACAAGCAAAAATCTAGCAGAACAACGACCAATTAGCTGTACTTCCTCAATGCCATCAAATTTAATTTTTAAAAATTCAATTCCATCTCTATTTCTGTATTTCACAAAATCAACAACATTACCCATTGATCCATTTACCAGACCTCTTTCAACATGTAAATTCCTTCTTAAAATTATACGGCAGTTCAAGCACACATTCAGACTCTTTTCAAAACCTGCAGTTTTAGATATAGTCTTTGATTTCAAATTCTCAGACAAAATAATTGTTGATCCCCTATGCTCTACTCTGTCAATAGCTTCCAGTTTCACAATCTCTTGCTTTTCTAAATGCAACATTTTGTTGTTGAAGATGGCACATTCTGCAAGAGTTGGCATCAAACATATTCCAGATTTCTTCTCAGTAATTTTCTGAAAAATATTCTCAGGCACAACATCTTGTTCTGGATATAAATTTGACAGTAATCGTGCATGTAAAGCTTCTTTCCCATGCTCGGTCACTTTTCCAATTCTAACATCTTGTAGAATATTCTTGTAAACTTCATCCTTCGCCTGACGCATATTTTCATGCAGTTCAGCATAATTGAAGTTTAACCATATATTGACGTTGCCAATGCTCCCTAGGCACTTCCTGGTATCTTCATGCGTGAGCATTTTGAACACAGGTTGCCCTTTCACTGGTGTCAGCTGCAGAAGATCTCCGAAAAAACAATGATGTGTTTGCCACCAAATAACACATCATACTCTGTTTTGAGAACTTCTTGCATTCTCAAATGCACAAATGCAAGCATGACATTGGAAACCATGCTTACTTCGTCAATGATAAGAAGTTTCATTTTCCTCAAGATTCTTGAAACTTCACAACAAGCATCTCCAGATAGCTTGTGATATTGTAATTTGTTGTCATGCTCCACTGGCAGCATCAGTAAACGATGTAAAGTAATCCCTTTAATGTTATGTGCTGCCAGTCCAGTTGGAGCGGTGACAACACAAGACAGCGATGACTCAGTCCTTTCCTGCAAATAACATGAAATTGCTTTAATAAGGAAACTTTTTCCAGTTCCCGCTTCTCCACTCACGTAGAGTCGGACAGGCTTCAACGACGTACATGAGCACTCTTTCTTCTCATGACTTAATCCATGATCAATTTGCATGGTAACTTCGTCATATATTTTCCTCTGCTCAACGTTGAGTTGTCTTTCCAACTCTTCTAAGTTAACCGCATCCTCCTGAGCATGTGCCATGGCTCTTTCCACTTCATTCATAGCAGTGGCAGTTTCATTTTCGATAACAGGTCCTCCTAGTGGATCCTGACTCAATGAAGCAGAACTCTGACTGTCCTGAGAACTGTCTCTGACAATCTCGGCTGCAATCGTTGCTTCCTGCTCGATTTCCACATTCAACATTTCTACATATTTGGGAAAAGCAGGACATTCTATGGTCTCCTTGGCGGCAGTGAAAGAGTCTTCGTAACAGAGGAAATCTCCAAGCAGTTCCTCTTCTGCACGCCAAGGCTTGAAAAGTTGTAAAAGTGCTAAATAGAAAAACTCCTTTTTTTCAGGAGATTCACCACTCAATTTTCGATGGTTTACCAAGTGGCATTTTCTTTGCTTGACCAGACATCCCTCACTTCCAATTACAGCATACACTCCTTTCTCAGTATCTTCTTTGATATTCCTCTTGAATATGTAATTTTGAAGAACGTCATACAGACAAACATTCTCGAGGTGACTGCTTCGATTTGGATAATATGTATCCAACATGTTGGTCTTCAAAATGTCGGTACTGTTTGGCTCCTTTTCGGCCAAATACTCAATTTCCCGCACAGGTTTCAGAACTCGATTACGCGTTGCAGCAAGACCAAGACTCGCCCAAATGATACTCCTGGATTTGGCATAGAGACTTGCTGAAGACAACTGGTCAGAACATTCGTAAGCTCCGATTTCTCGATGCGACAACATCTTCAGACTGAAACTGTACAACTTCTTGCTGAGGCTCTTTTCATGGGAAATGTCCTCCCACATATCCTTCAATTCTGTCTTCTCTTTTTTGGTGATGTAAGATGTCACATACCGAGCCACAGCCATACAGTTATCAGCCACAAACTGTATATCCATGTTAGCATTCCACATGGACAAAATCACCGGGTTGTAGTCGTTGATGTACTTGGACTCTTCGTTCCTCTTCAAATTGTATGTGTTTTTAGGTGATTTCTTCATCACATTATGCCGCAGCGAAGACATCAAACTGTTTACTCTTCCTTTAGAAATCACCGGTCGTGGAAAGCCGAAACGACATTTGGTGTAGAACTTGTCCTTGTTTCGGAATTTACGACGACAGTACTTTCCACAACGATGGCTTTGGAAACGTAGAACTTTTTCTCTTAGGCTTTTCTTCTCCTTTGCGTTTGGAACAGCACACGTAGAATACTGTTGTATGAAACTCATCACTGAGTCTTCTGGATCTGTTCCAAATGTAGGTGCATCCTTGATCCACAACAGCATATGTATGTGAGGAGCACCTCTTGCTTGGTACTCCTTTCTCCAAAAGAAATCCAACACCTCTCCAAGAGGTGGATTCTTCTTATTCATGATGAAAGACATCATAGCTTCAAATCTATGATTGAAGTACCGGCATACATTGACTGGATCCAAAGAGCACAGTTCTCCGGGTGTCTTGAATTCGATGTTTTCGATGTTTCCATTTGCCTCTAGTAGAAATTCAAGTAAGTCTTCCCAGCCATACTCGGCACAGCTCAGAGTGAGGAACCATGTGGGAGTTCCTAAGTTCCTCAGCATACCTTTTAAATCACCATGACGACGGTACCAGTACTCATTAGTACCACGCTGACACGCCATGAGATTAATCAGGTGAGAATCTAAAATACTGTCTTGGACATTGACTTTATCCATAAAGTCACTTGCCGAGATGTTTTGCATGTGTATACCACTTTTCAAGATGTGGTTCACTGCATATGACAGTCCAGACAGATCGCTTTCAAACAGGAGATGAAACAAATAGGGAATACATTGTCGAAACCTAGCATCTCCTGCATACAATCGCAAAGTCCGGTATTCAGAAGCAGGAATTTGATGAGGTCGCTCATCATATCTTCCTCCCTGACCTGTTGGAAAAAGCTGTGGGAAACACCAAGCTTCCAAACTTTCCTCCCAAACACTAATGGGACTCCCTTTGGCTTGTTTCATTTGAAACAACTCAATAGCATTCCCCATGACTTCCTTGGAATGCAAAGGATGAATACTATAATGTTCATATATTTCTTCACTAGTAGAGGGTTCTACTTTCTCAATTTGACCAGCAGACAAATCACTATCCTCTTCCTCACTTACTTCCTCTTCTGCAACATAAACATTCTTATAGTACTTATTATTTTTTTTCAAATACAATGTTGCCTTTTTGACTTTCTTTCCTAACATCCACTAAATCTTGCCATATTTTCTTATTCTTTGTCGGAACCCCATTAACTAAGATAACCAGAGGTTCCTCTTCCACTTTTTCTACTCCAATTGTGTTAATGTTTTTCTTCAAATCTAGAGGCAAATAAACAACTCTTCCCTTTAATCCTCTCTGTAAATCTGATGGAGGCAATTTCCCTGTCTTTGGCTCCATTCTTACAATAGCCTGAAAGGGATGGATACTTTGAATCAAAATAGATTCATAAGTATTTAAATCCTTCAATTCAGAAGGAATCTCAACCAATTCCAGATTATTATGAACTGCTCTAGCAGGCATCTGGTTTTGATTTAATTTGCTACAACAATAAGTACACACACGTTGATCCGATCCCAAATCAAAACAATTTTCTACCATCAAATATGTTGTGAAATCCTTCCATTCACTATTATTTTCCCTTTCACTTTTTGCATATAAATCCACTAACTTAGTCTGATTCTTATAATAAGTGCGTCGACAACACACACAAGTGAAATTAGGCCTCTCACTTGATTTCACCTGAAACGTCGCAATTTCCCTCTTAAAATTATCTGTACTGGAAACCTGTACACTATCTTCCACATTACCCTCTTCTTCTTGGTCAATTTCAACATTCTCCTCTTTACTTCCAAAGTAACCAAACTCAATTTCTGCACAAATATTCTTCACATCTACTTCTGAACCATGCAAAAGAGCAGCGCATAATTGTTTAAGCATAATTGCTGGACTCTTAGCATAATACAACATTCTAACTAATTTCCTCACTTTATTATGATGCACTGCTAGCATCCTGAAATGATGAAAAACACTCTGGCATAGTCTCCTGGAAAGACAAGCCAGTGAATGACCATGCAAACCTGTCACTTCTCTCACTCTGCAAGGATCTAATTCTTGCAACAACTTCATTTTCTGCTTCAAACTTTTCTTATTAAATGTCCGTACAAAATCACAAAGCAAATTGATGGAATCCTGTCGCACACTGCAAATACTACTACACTTCCAGGTGTACACAGGACCCTTAGGACGTCTTCCTAAAACCTCATTACCTAACACCTCTTCTGTCTCTGTTGTCACAAGTTTTTCTTTTTCAACTGGACAACCATCTTTCACTTCATAAGCTCGACCACTGGTGTCAACTGCATGCACCAAATCATTATCCTGGAAATAACTCTCCTCATTAAAAAATGCCTCACAACTTGAACTATGCATCCATTCTCCGGAAAAAACTTCACAAAAATTACTACGATTAACTATTCTCTTCCATCTACTATTTCTTTTGAAATCACAAATTGCCTTGTTTAGCTTCCTAATTCTATTGATTATCAAAATAATAACTTACGTTTAATTTGAAATGCCTGATCAATAACTTTCTCAACTTTTTTTTTCTCTTATAAAAAAACACTTTCTGTTGACCTTTCTTAATATTTTTTAACAAATTGCCAATTATCCTGTTGCGGAACATTCGTTTACGAATGTCCCTAAACTGTTGTTTCCTTCTACTATCATGCACAGAGTTATCTCTTGCTCTAGCAGTAACATTTTTGATTGGCCTTTCCTTTCCGTTTAAAATGCTTCTCTTTTTCTGGACTGAAACATTTTCTGTAGTAATATTTTTTTTACTACAAATATTTCTTATAAATGTTTTTGTGCTCTTACCCGGTGCTTTCTTGGTGACTTGACAAGTTTTTTTCTTAGAGGACTGCTGCATTATATCATTTACCTGCTGTGTTTGACGTTTTGCAGCCTTTCTAAGTCTTTCTTTAGTTGGCATGCTGAAATCTTGAAATGATCTGCAGTTGAATCTGTGGTAAAATATAATAAAAAATGTTATTAACCACTATTACCAAACAGTAAATCAATAACAGTCATCAAAAACTTAACACACTACTTGACATTTTTAGTGCTTGGCAAATTTAGAATACAGAAATAGCAGAAAAGAAATGGAATTCATATTCATTTTACCTGTGCTGTTTTATATGTGAATCTGATCTAATTTTATGAGCATATTTTAATATTTTATTGAAGACACTACACATAACCTGTTTTTGAAGGTGTCTTTATTTTTAAATGAAACGGTTTACATTTTTACTTTTCATTTATTATAAATTTTTAAAAATAAATGTTTATAGTTCCATAGGCTCAAGCGCGTCAGCTTCCCATCCTATGTCATACAATTCTGACAAATCTGCATCCTCATCATGTTCTTCTTCATCCTCAGGATTTAAATCATCCAAGGGATCTACTTCCACTGATGTTTCAATTACGAGTTCAATTATGAGGTCGAGATCAACTGATTGCTGATTGTCGCTCATGTTGATGTTGTCGTTATCTTTAAAGAAAGAGAACAACAATGAGATGTTGCAGAGTAAGGCACAAATCTCAGAGACTATAATAGTAAAATTGTTTAACAAGAGTAACATTTTGCAGCTATTATTTAGCCATGACCAGCGATGCTGAGGAGGTAAGGCCTATGTCCAAGTTTTCAGTGAACAGGACTCATCTCTTCTTAACCTTGGATAAGCCTCACCAACTCTGTGTCCCCTGCTCATACTTAAATGTAAAGTGGCAGATTTATGTTAACTGACGCATTCCCAGGGATGCACCAGTTAATGTGCACCGCTGCTCTGCCACCCATGGTGTGCCGCATTTACAATGTGGAGCACCATTGAGTGAAAACAGCACAGATGCGTCACGCATCTGTGCCACAAAAGCAGCACATTACAGGAATCACGTCGTAAGCGCAACATGTCTACTGCAATGCACAGGAGCAAGCCACACATTGCATGGTGCATCACTCCTTATGCCTGTTTCAAACAGGCGTAATGATTTGATTCAGCAATGCTATAAAGCTGAGTCAGTGAAATCTTCTACATTTCACTGTGTTAGTTTTACAGGGCTTTCTTGCAAATTAATGCATACCTTGCAACAAAACACCTATATGAAAACTGACGCAGGTTTCATGTGGCACAGGACTTTACAGCATGACACATCTGCCTAGATGCATCAATTTTTAAATATGTCGCCATATAGCAAATCTTTTGCACCGCCGCTGCGTCACAAAAGTGACGCACAGCGGCACAAAAGAGGCACACGGCTATCAGAAATCTGTCCCTAACATGTTAAATGATTGATTCAGGATGACGATAAGGTGTGGCCTATCCAGAGGTTTGTTTAAGGTGAGGCCTACTCAGGGTTGCAGATTAAATGGAGATGGGGCACCCCTGAGCCTTGCTGGAGCTGCATGGCACTTGCGATGCAGCTCCAGCAATGCGCCACCTTTACGGCACAGATGCGTCACGCATCTGTGCTGTTTTTGCCCCATGGTGCACCGCATTGTAAATGCAGCGCACCATGGGTGGCGGAACAGCGGCGCAGGATGACTGGCACATCCCTGGGGATGCACCAGTCATCATAAATCTATCCCTAAGCTTCTTATCTTGTTGGAGATGAAGTGAGGCCTGTCTTGCAACATGGTGCATCTTTTGCATCACTGCTGCATCGGTTTCATGTGGCACGGTTTTTTTACAGCATGACACATCTGCCTAGATGCATCAATTTGTAATTTTGTCGCCACATAGCAAATCTTTTGCACCGCCACTGCGTCACAAAAGTGACGCACAGTGGCGCAAAAGAGGCATACACCTATCATAAATCTATCCCTAGCATTTTAAATGTGGAGCACCATTGAGTGAAAACAGCACAGATGCGTCACGCATCTGTGCCGCAAAAGCAGCACATTGCAGGAATCACGTCGTAAGCGCAACATGTCTGCTGCAATGCATAGGAGCAAGCCACACATTGCATGGAGCATCACTCCTTATGCCTGTTTCAAACAGGCGTAATGATTTGATTCAGCAATGCTATAAAGCTGAGTCAGTGATATCTTCTAAATTTCACTGTGTTAGTTTTACAGGGCTTTCTTGCAAATTAATGCATACCTTGCAACAAAACACCTATATGAAAACTGACGCAGGTTTCATGTTGCACAGGACTTTACAGCATGACACATCTGCCTAGATGCATCGATTTTTAAATATGTCGCCACATAGCAAATCTTTTGCACCGCCGCTGCGTCACAAAAGTGACGCACAGCAGCACAAAAGAGGCACACGGCTATCATAAATCTGTCCCTAACATGTTAAATGATTGATTCAGGATGACGATAAGGTGTGGCCTATCCAGAGGTTTGTTTAAGGTGAGGCCTACTCAGGGTTGCAGATTAAATGGAGATGGGGCACCCCTAAGCCTTGCTGGAGCTGCATGGCACTTGCGATGCAGCTCCAGCAATGCGCCACCTTTACGGCACAGATGCGTCACGCATCTGTGCTGTTTTTGCCCCATGGTGCGCCGCATTGTAAATGCAGCGCACCATGGGTGGCGGAACAGCGGCGCAGGATGACTGGCACATCCCTGGGGATGCACCAGTCATCATAAATCTATCACTAAGCTTCTTATCTTGTTGGAGATGAAGTGAGGCCTGTCTTGCAACATGGTCCATCTTTTGCATCACTGCTGCATCGGTTTCATGTGGCACGTTTTTTTTACAGCATGACACATCTGCCTAGATGCATCAATTTGTAATTTTGTCGCCACATAGCAAATCTTTTGCACCGCCACTGCGTCACAAAAGTGACGCACAGTGGCGCAAAAGAGGCATACACCTATCATAAATCTGTCCCTAGCATTTTAAATGATTAATTCAGGATGACGATAAGGTGTGGCCTATCCAGAGGTTTGTTTAAGGTGAGGCCTACTCAGGGTTGCAGATTAAATGGAGATGGGGCACCCCTGAGCCTTGCTGGAGCTGCATGGCACTTGCGATGCAGCTCCAGCAATGCGCCACCTTTACGGCACAGATGCGTCACGCATCTGTGCTGTTTTTGCCCCATGGTGCACCGCATTGTAAATGCAGCGCACCATGGGTGGCGGAACAGCGGCGCAGGATGACTGGCACATCCCTGGGGATGCACCAGTCATCATAAATCTATCCCTAAGCTTCTTATCTTGTTGGAGATGAAGTGAGGCCTGTCTTGCAACATGGTGCATCTTTTGCATCACTGCTGCATCGGTTTCATGTGGCACGGTTTTTTTACAGCATGACACATCTGCCTAGATGCATCAATTTGTAATTTTGTCGCCACATAGCAAATCTTTTGCACCGCCACTGCGTCACAAAAGTGACGCACAGTGGCGCAAAAGAGGCATACACCTATCATAAATCTATCCCTAGCATTTTAAATGTGGAGCACCATTGAGTGAAAACAGCACAGATGCGTCACGCATCTGTGCCGCAAAAGCAGCACATTGCAGGAATCACGTCGTAAGCGCAACATGTCTGCTGCAATGCATAGGAGCAAGCCACACATTGCATGGAGCATCACTCCTTATGCCTGTTTCAAACAGGCGTAATGATTTGATTCAGCAATGCTATAAAGCTGAGTCAGTGATATCTTCTAAATTTCACTGTGTTAGTTTTACAGGGCTTTCTTGCAAATTAATGCATACCTTGCAACAAAACACCTATATGAAAACTGACGCAGGTTTCATGTTGCACAGGACTTTACAGCATGACACATCTGCCTAGATGCATCGATTTTTAAATATGTCGCCACATAGCAAATCTTTTGCACCGCCGCTGCGTCACAAAAGTGACGCACAGCAGCACAAAAGAGGCACACGGCTATCATAAATCTGTCCCTAACATGTTAAATGATTGATTCAGGATGACGATAAGGTGTGGCCTATCCAGAGGTTTGTTTAAGGTGAGGCCTACTCAGGGTTGCAGATTAAATGGAGATGGGGCACCCCTAAGCCTTGCTGGAGCTGCATGGCACTTGCGATGCAGCTCCAGCAATGCGCCACCTTTACGGCACAGATGCGTCACGCATCTGTGCTGTTTTTGCCCCATGGTGCGCCGCATTGTAAATGCAGCGCACCATGGGTGGCGGAACAGCGGCGCAGGATGACTGGCACATCCCTGGGGATGCACCAGTCATCATAAATCTATCACTAAGCTTCTTATCTTGTTGGAGATGAAGTGAGGCCTGTCTTGCAACATGGTCCATCTTTTGCATCACTGCTGCATCGGTTTCATGTGGCACGTTTTTTTTACAGCATGACACATCTGCCTAGATGCATCAATTTGTAATTTTGTCGCCACATAGCAAATCTTTTGCACCGCCACTGCGTCACAAAAGTGACGCACAGTGGCGCAAAAGAGGCATACACCTATCATAAATCTGTCCCTAGCATTTTAAATGATTAATTCAGGATGACGATAAGGTGTGGCCTATCCAGAGGTTTGTTTAAGGTGAGGCCTACCTACATTCATGGGGAAATGAATTAAAATGTCCTTAAGACACATGAAAGCGTTTTTTTAAAACCTTTGCAGCATTTTTGGGTCACTTTTAACATGGCTATGTAACTTAAACAATCAAAATCTAAATTTGCCAAGCACAGGTGGGAGCATATTTACAAGGAATTTGCACCACGGGGAAAGGTCTTACATTAAAATGGAAAAACAACATCAGAGACACTCAAATGCCTTATAAAGAAGCATACACCATTATGTCCTAGTCATAAATGTTAAAAGCATTCCTTTTCCTCAAAAACGATTTTCAAGTCTTAATTTGAAAACACTGCACATGGGGAAATGACTTAAAATGTCCTTAAGACACATGAAAGCGTTTTTTGATTGCCTTTGCAGCATTTTAGGGTCCCTTTTAACATGGCTATGTAACTCAAACATTCAAAATCTAAATTTGCCAAGCACAGGTGGGAGCATATTTACAAGGAATTTGCACCACGGGGAAAGGTCTTACATTAAAATGGGAAAAATAACATCAGAGACACCCCAATGCCTTATAAAGAAGCAGACACCATTATGTCCTTCTCATAAATGTTAAAAGCATTCCTTTACCTCAAAAACGATTTTCAAGTCATAATTTGAAAACACTGCACACGGGGAAATGACTTAAAATGTCCTTAAGACACATGGAAGCGTTTTTTGATTGCCTTTGCAGCATTTTAGGGTCACTTTTAACATGGCTATGTAACTCAAACATTCAAAATCTAAATTTGCCAAGCACAGGTGGGAGCATATTTACAAGGAATTTGCACCACGGGGAAAGGTCTTACATTAAAATGGGAAAAATAACATCAGAGACACTCCAATGCCTTATAAAGAAGCAGACACCATTATGTCCTTCTCATAAATGTTAAAAGCATTCCTTTACCTCAAAAACGATTTTCAAGTCATAATTTGAAAACACTGCACATGGGGAAATGACTTAAAATGTCCTTAAGACACATGGAAGCGTTTTTTGATTGCCTTTGCAGCATTTTAGGGTCACTTTTAACATGGCTATGTAACTTAAACAATCAAAATCTAAATTTGCCAAGCACAGGTGGGAGCATATTTACAAGGAATTTGCACCACGGGGAAAGGTCTTACATTAAAATGGAAAAACAACATCAGAGACACTCAAATGCCTTATAAAGAAGCATACACCATTATGTCCTAGTCATAAATGTTAAAAGCATTCCTTTTCCTCAAAAACGATTTTCAAGTCTTAATTTGAAAACACTGCACATGGGGAAATGACTTAAAATGTCCTTAAGACACATGAAAGCGTTTTTTGATTGCCTTTGCAGCATTTTAGGGTCCCTTTTAACATGGCTATGTAACTCAAACATTCAAAATCTAAATTTGCCAAGCACAGGTGGGAGCATATTTACAAGGAATTTGCACCACGGGGAAAGGTCTTACATTAAAATGGGAAAAATAACATCAGAGACACCCCAATGCCTTATAAAGAAGCAGACACCATTATGTCCTTCTCATAAATGTTAAAAGCATTCCTTTACCTCAAAAACGATTTTCAAGTCATAATTTGAAAACACTGCACACGGGGAAATGACTTAAAATGTCCTTAAGACACATGGAAGCGTTTTTTGATTGCCTTTGCAGCATTTTAGGGTCACTTTTAACATGGCTATGTAACTCAAACATTCAAAATCTAAATTTGCCAAGCACAGGTGGGAGCATATTTACAAGGAATTTGCACCACGGGGAAAGGTCTTACATTAAAATGGGAAAAATAACATCAGAGACACTCCAATGCCTTATAAAGAAGCAGACACCATTATGTCCTTCTCATAAATGTTAAAAGCATTCCTTTACCTCAAAAACGATTTTCAAGTCATAATTTGAAAACACTGCACATGGGGAAATGACTTAAAATGTCCTTAAGACACATGGAAGCGTTTTTTGATTGCCTTTGCAGCATTTTAGGGTCACTTTTAACATGGCTATGTAACTCAAACATTCAAAATCTAAATTTGCCAAGCACAGGTGGGAGCATATTTACAAGGAATTTGCACCACGGGGAAAGGTCTTACATTAAAATGGGAAAAATAACATCAGAGACACTCCAATGCCTTATAAAGAAGCAGACACCATTCTGTCCTTCTCATAAATGTTAAAAGCATTCCTTTTCCTCAAAAACGATTTTCAAGTCATAATTTGAAAACACTGCACAGCTCCTATGCACAAAAACACCCTGTCAGTACTAATACTTCACATTTTCTCCAATTACAATTTCTCAAACAAACAAAATCTATTTGTAAAACACTTGAGGCAAAGCAACATTTTAAAAACACAACTTTCTTCATAATTTTCTCCTTAAAGCACACTATTCTCTATCTAAATTAAATAAATCTTTTCTCACCTTAGCAAATACTTTATGAGTTTCAAAACAGTCTCAGAAACACACCACTTTGTCTTTAGCAGAGCAAAAGGTATGCACTCCAGAGTCTGCAGCTATCAAAAGCACAGAAATGCTGTAATTCTTCACACATATCTCTCATGTCACCCAATCAAAACTCTTCCCTCACTTTTTTTAAATCAAAACCCTTCCCCCCTCTGCCCTCTCTGCCTTTTTTGCATAGCAACCACCTCTTGGAAGACCTCTGGTGTTTGCAAGTTCACACAACAATGTTTCAATTGAACTCTGAACTCTCAGTGCACCTGCATATCCAGTGCAATCTTTCATTTAATGATTTTTTCTTGACCACTCAAAATACATCTTTCAAAGAACTCATCCATGCACCCTAACTTTCTGTTTTCAGCAATCAAAATCCACCAATCACTGTTACTGCTTCATTAACACAGAAACTCCACAGTTTTTTTCATTTTAAACTCTTATTTTTCAACTGCCATTTCATTGCCACACTTCATCTGACTGCAGCAGAACCTTCTCTCACCACTTTTTCTGTCTGGATTGTTGGACATAGTTACATCTACTGGGCTCAGAGGTATGCTTATAACAGAAATTTACCTAACCTCAATTTACAAGATGTGGAAATTAAGTGGTTTGGCCACAGAGGATTAAAATGTCACCAATTGATACCATTGGTGAAAACCTTAATGCATTTGCCAAAACCTGACCTGTTAATTGTGCACTGTGGAGGTAATGACTTGGGCACTTTGACTGGGGTAGGTCTGGAAATGCTTTTAAAGGACACCTTTGAGCAATTAATGGCACTTTTCCCTCAGACTGCCTTGGTATATTCAAATATATGCCAAAGACAGAAATGGAGGTGGTCGAACCAATTTTGTCCACAAATTGAGAAGTCGAGGAAGCATGTAAACAAATCTGTTTCAGCTTACATGAGAGACCATGGAATGGGCTCCGTGTACAACAATAACTTGCGTTACTACATGCAAGATATCTACAGAGGAGATGGAGTTCACTTCTCAGATGAGGGCAACAGAATTTTCATTCTGAATTTAAGACTGTGCATTGGTACCTACTTATAAGTACCTAAATGTACCATAAACCCAAAAGCTCTTCTCAGAGCTACCCTACATCTGATCACTCACAATTATTATTTTACTCTAACTTTTTTCACTAATTTTCAACAAAGTACGCTCCCCGGGGCGCTACCCGGTACGCGGACCGGAAGCTAACCTCGCGAAATTTTTTAAAAAAATGTTTTTTTTCCGCACATATGGGCCTCCTCAGCCACCCTCAGAAAACCTAGGGGGTCAAGATAAGTCTACCGTGCCCCCTTCTACCCATTCTGAACATTAGTTGCCCTCCATCTTGTATCTTAATTCGACCGAAACACAAAATGGTGGACTCCCGTAACGCTTCAGTTCGCGTACCGGGGCGCTCCCCGGGAAGCGCTCCATCAAAAAAGGTGGGAAAGTAATTTACAGAAAAACGACTGGAGACACTTTCACCAAATATAGATTAGCTCATACTACATACCAATCCCTATCATTTTCACAAATTTGATTGAAATTCCATTTAGCCATTTAGCCTGTAGACCTCTCTAAATACCGTGAGGTAAATTACTTCACAAAACACATCTGAAGTGTTGGAATTGACAACCAATGAAAATGTTACTTTCATTTTCTACTTTTTTTTACCTGACATTTGATTGGTTATATACCTGAATATATATAAAGGAAGAGAAGGAAACACAGCCATTTTGACTACTACTTCCTGGTGTACATTTCAATTGGATTTTCACTAATCACTTCAACTTCTTTGTAAAGGTAAGTTGGTTTTTTAAAAACTGAAGTATATTGTGCACTAT